>NW_024543068.1:56642500-57242500 GCF_018167655.1 Microtus oregoni | reverse complement strand
TGTCCTGGAACTAGCTCTTGTAGACCAGGCTGGCCTTGAACTCACAGAGATCTGCTTGCCTCTGCCTCCTGAGTGCTGGGATTACAGTGTGCACCATCACCACCCAGATTCAATCTGTTTTTTAAAAGCATATAAATAGAGTAGGCAGTGGTAGCAGACACACTCAGGAGGCAAAGGGAGGTGGATCTCTACGAATTCAAGGCCAGCCTGGTTAACAAAGTGAGTTCCAGGACAGACAGCCAGAGATACACAGAGAAACCCTATCTCAAAAAAAAAAAAAAAAAAAACAGACAAATAAAAGCCCTCTTAAAAGTGACTCGAGAACATCAGTATTCTGGACTTCTGGACTACTGCTTTCTCTGTGTTCTTTCTCTAAGCAACAGGTGAATCTTCATGCAGTGACAAACTTTGTAGGTACTTTCTGATTATGGGAGTATGGCTCTGCTATAGGAGTTTGTTTAGCTGAAAATTCGGTGTGTTCATCTTAAACATATGACAAGCACCATGGAGCTCGTGGGGGAAACTTTAAGAAGAATATGCAGCTCAAAGATGTTTCAGAGACGCTGACTCGAGACACAGAGGACAAGATAAAAAGGAAAACAGGACCTATTCTTTCACCCCAATGCCAATCTGACAGTAACATCATGTTACCCTACTTCTCTGCTAGAACTTAACACTCATTTGAATTTATCATAACACGACTTAACCTCAAATAAGTCCACTGAGGAATGAAATGTGAAGGATGTAAAGTAATGGACCTCTTTCAAGGATTTTCCTAGAAAGGTGCAAATGAGAAAGTGCCTTAA
Source organism: Microtus oregoni (assembly GCF_018167655.1). Classification (NCBI taxonomy): domain Eukaryota; kingdom Metazoa; phylum Chordata; class Mammalia; order Rodentia; family Cricetidae; genus Microtus; species Microtus oregoni. The sequence goes on along the minus strand of NW_024543068.1, from coordinate 57,241,694 downwards.
TTAGTCAGAACGGCCATTCACTTGAGTCTCCTTGAAGTGTGATTTCCTCAACTTAGTGGTCCCAGCTGGAGGTGAGACACCTCAAGACATTTTGTGAGGTTAAAGTCATTGCTGTACATATCGTAAAACAGAGTACAGGACAAGGACTAGAAAGGCAGCTCAGCTGGTGAACTGCTGGCCAAACATGTAAGAAGCCCTGGTCCAGCACTGCATACCCCAACTGTACAGGGTATGGGAGAAGCAAGAGGATCAGAAGTACAGGATCATCCTTGGCTACAAAGCAAATGTGAGGCCAGGCTGTCAGTCAAACAAACAAAACACAAGAAAACTCCTCAGAACAATGTTGCTGACCAGTGTCAGTAGTGGTGAGATTCCACCGTCTCACTTATTATGCTTATTTTTCTTCTAATGAAAAAAATATCCCTTTAGGGGCTAGAATTATCTAGATTCTTGTGCCTGAGTCACCTAACATAGGTCTACAATAGATATCCAGAAGGAATTATTTTTCTGGAAAAGGGTTTTGACCAAAATGAAAACCCTAATGTATGTAGGCTATTGTAAACATACACTATAAATGATCAAAAAGAGAATTGGGCCGTAGAGATGGTTCAGTCTGTCAAGTATCTTTTTCCTAAGCATGAGGATGTGAGTTCAGATCGTCAACATCCACAGAGAGTCAGAAACAGACTGTAACAGTGGGAGCCTGCTCAGTTCCAAGTTCAGTAAGAGAATTGGTTTAAAAACTAATGTGGTAAGCAACAAAAGAAGAGACCTGATGGCAATATCTATCCTTCACACAAGTGTATCCTCTCCACACAAATACACCTGCACACACACATGCAAAAAAAGGGGGAGTCAAAATCTTCTTTTCTACACTGATAGTCATAATTTTTTCTAGGTAGTCCTAATGAATTCAACAAATATTAAATAATGAGTACAGTGCTCTACTCATGGTCATATATATTATCTCCCCACACTTGAAAACTAATGGTATTTTTGAAGAATGAGCAACTTAAAATATTAAATTAGACAGGATCCCCCTTAATTATAAATTAATCTTTACTATGGGATGAGAATTACAGCCACTTATATCATGGCTACAACATAGATAAAATGAAAATGCAACATAAGTGTGGGGCACAGTTAGGGAAATACTGTGAAATACCTAGCTATTATCACTAATTATTTCAGGTGAAGTGGAAACTGAAATTTACATTTATATAGTTGTCTAAAAGGCAGGGGGCTTCAGGATTTTTTTTTCTTTTGCCATTTTCAGCAGTTTCCTGAAAATGTATTGAAGCAAATAGGAGAAAAGGCTCAAGGATACAGGCAAGGATGTGAGGGGCTGGAGTTTTGCCTTACATTGTATAGTGGATACCATGAAAGTCAGTTCAGATGCCCTCAGACCTAAGTCCTTACTATAAAGGTAAAAACACAGGAAGCGTATTTCTGTCTGTGTTTTACACCCAAATTGCTCCTACTTAGCTGCATTAACTGACACTTGCAGTTCAAGAAATTAGACTGTAAGAGAAGTTTAAGCCAGAACCCTCCCTGAGTGTCTGTAGCCAGGATCCCAGCAATCCACAGAAAGCATGATTGCCATTTTTGTGGGTGAGTCATCCCTGTTAACTGCTCACTACATAACAGCAATCCAAATTTGATGGCTTAAATGGCAGCCATATCTCTTTTGCAGTGGGTTGCCTGGTCATCTTTTGTACAAGCCATCTGGAATACATGAGTAGATCAGCTTATCAGAGAGATTAGAGGCCCAGTTATGCGGGGAATGACCTAAAATCCAAGCATGACTGATTCCTGATCCCCTGACAGTGAGCACTGAGTATGGCCACTGAGACCCAGCAACACCGTTATTCCAGCTCCACTGGTCAAGACAACTCCTAAAGTCAGCCCAGGTTTTAGAGTATAAGAGTGGGAGAGAAAACAGATTCTACATCTTTTCAAACATTTTACATCTTTGTTGTATTTATTTATATATTTGTGCATGTGTATGGAGGCAGATGAAGTATGTGTGCCACAGTGTGCATGTACAGGTCAGAGGACAACATTCAGGAGTCAGGTCTCTGCTTCTACCATGTGATGGCAAGTGCCTTTGTGGGCTGAGTCGTCTTTGCTGGTGGTAGGTTCTAACAACAAAGGTTATAGAAGAACTTGGGGAGTTGGCTAGTGTTGTGCAGTGCAAATCCTTTAGCATCTCTAGACTCAAGGGGTAAGAGTAGCAAGAATGTTACCAGAGCCCTATGAACCCTGGCACATCATGAAAGCTAGAGCTGAGAAAGAAAAGGCTGCCGGTGTCAAACAGGGATGCCTACTGTTTGCTGGTCTCAGGACAGCCCTTTGTCAGCACATCTTTCCAGCCACATGAGTGTAAGCAGAGGCAGAGAAAGCCTGAGAATGTCACCGTGAGGGTTAGGTTTCCAGGACACTGAATAAGATAGAGACTGGGTCTGCTGGGGGAATGAAAGGTATTCTGCTCAATCATATCATTTACCTGGTAGAAACACAGGGGTCTCTTTTCAAACATGGTTCCAGGGTTGAATACTCTTTTTAATTTCAAAAGACTTGCACTTGGAAGTATTTAGTGACAAAACACTCACTACTTTCACACCAGCTCTTTAGTCTTTGAGTTTCAGTGGCTGCTATAACATTCTTCTTTATACTTAGACAAAATCTTCCTTCAGCAAGCTTTCTAATTGCCGCTTTTCATTTTATTTCACCAGAATGACATAGAACATGTTCACTCTGGTTTCTAGGCTGGCTTTTCAAGTACTAGAAAGGTAGCTGTGTCACAGGCTAGGAATTTTTTTTCTCCACATGAAACAGCACAACAGCATTTGTTCAGAGAACAGTCTGATTTAGCCTGGCCCTTTCCTTCACCACCTGCTAGTTTGACAATCCTTCTAAACTAAGTTAGCCCTTAGGTGCACTCTGAACAGTAAAGCAGGTTACATTTATTTTCTTGCTTTTGGAAGGTCTACTTCTAACCAAGGACAGGGTTTTTCTCCCCCCCCCCCAAAAAAAAGTCACTTCATGTTGTTATCTGTAGCTCTCTACATCCCCTGTATCCCTTATTCTGTAAGGTTCTTCATTAAGATTTATTAGAATTCTCAAATAATTGCCGAGTGAAGAGTAAGCAAATGTACAGACAGAAAGATGGATCAATTGATAATAAATTGATAAATGGGTTTTGAGTGCAGCCAAAACAATATAAACAAACCACCAAAAAAAAATAAACCCTTTTAATGTGTTGTCACAGTTCAGGAACTTCCACAACAGCAAGGACATTTATTTAAAAAAAAAAGATTTATTTATTTATTATGTATACAACATTCTGCCTCGATGTATGCACTCACGCCAGAGCAGGGCACCAGATCTCAGTACAGATGGTTGTGAGCCACCATGTGGTTGCTGGGAATTGAACTCAGGACATCTGGAAGAGCAGCCAGTGCTCTTAAGCTCTGAGCCATCTCTCCAGCCAGCAAGGGCATTTCTAAAAAACTGGAAAAGTCTAAAGATCATGTTTACTAAGTTAAAGTAGTAAAAATAAAATACTTTGATTTAGAAAAATAGCAACAACTCCACTCAAAGCTGCGTGGGCCTTTTCATTTCTAATCAACTCTAACTAGCTATGGATGGCATATTTATTTTCCTATTTTATTTATTTAATTAATTAATTTTATTTATCTGTTTTTTCAAGACAGGGTTTCTCTATGTAGCACTGACTATCAGGAAATCAGAGATTTGACTGCTTCTGCTTTTCAAGCACCGAGATTAAAGGTGTATGCCAACACCACCTGGCTGAATGATCTTTAAATGTTTTTTGATATAAAATTTTTGGAAAATAGTATCAGTTTTATTTGATTTATGGTGTGAGATTTTTGAGAAGTCTCCTGAAAAGAGATTTTATTTTATCCATTGAATAAAAAGACATCACTAAGACACACACAAATCTGTCTTTATAATGAGAAAACATAGAAAGGAGCTATGAAGCAGACATATGTTATGCTTTTCATTTTCCTTCAGATTTATAAAAGAAAATGGAAGATTTGAGTCTAGGTAGACAAAAGAAAGCTGACCAACTGAAACAACTGGAAAATCCAAGTTATCACCATTAAAAATGAAATTGTCGAGAAGAAAAGAAATAAGCCACCAGCTGTAATTAGGCAAAGTCCAGGTGCAAAAGTCTGTTCCTGTTTTTCTAGCTTCTTAAGCACAAACCTGAGAGCTGTGGTGAACTGGTGGAACACGAAGGTCCGCCACTTCACCGCCTGCACTGATGCTGGCTACTCACCTGGGCTGCTGTGTGTCTGGAGGAAGGAACTCAGAGCATAGTCATAGCAACACCACTCATGAGCAAGGAAACAAGGAGTGAGGTTGCTTCAGGCTTCAAAAGCCTTCCCTCTCTGCCTTTTCTTTTCCATAACTTAAAACAACCGGTTCATCTGCCAGGTAAAAATCTAAGTAAATTCTCTACTCAACAATAACTATTGACATTAAGTGAACATAACATTAAGTAATTATTTCTAATGCTAGAAAGGAATATGTATGATGGCATGAGCTGGGTCATCTAATCATTTGGATTTGCTTTTTGCTATTAAAACTTTAATCAAAATACAACGTATGAAACTCAAAATGTAACTCACATCACACTTCCCTATTCACTCATTCTCTCAACAAGAGGATTCATTTTCCCAAAAGGGCCTGGAACAATGTTTTAAAAACATAAATACTGAACTATTTTTCATAATTCTTCTATAGCACTTTTTGCTATAAAATCTTCTGCTTTAAAAGAAAAGCTTAGCAATCATGTTCTTATTGTTTAGTATAAAAGATTGAACTGTCTCATGCTCAGCAAGTCTATAATTTCACAATCTCCATGTTTTTTGTTGTCTGTTTGCTGTTGTTGTTGCTGTTTTGTATGTAGGATTTGTAACAGAGCACACCACTTCCGTGTGGGAATGCAGTCCTTCAGTGGGATTGTCTACGACAGTTTGGCTTCACATTAATATGTGCCCACGTAGACATAGAAAGGAAGACAACTGGAGTCATTTCTCCTAAGGACTGACTCATAAAAGTGGGACTTAAAAATTCAACAAATGGTTTTGATGCTAAAAATAACTATGAAAATTGTTAGAATGTAGGTGACTAAGGGAAACTGCAGAATCTGTTTTTCTGTGGCTCCTACAGAACCGATGAAAACTTCTCTACAACAAGGACTATCCAGAAATTTCTTACCAGGTATACAGTCGTAGAACTTTGCTATGCAACAATTGGACCTACAAGCCTACACTGAAAGATGTAGAAAAAAAATGACTCAGAAAGTCAAAAATTATGACTGCCATGAAGTTCCACCTCTGTGTGTGTGTGTGTGTGTGTTTGTCTTAGTTAGGCTTGCTGTGATGAAATATGACCAAAAGCAAGTTGGGGAGGAAAGAGTTTATTTGACTTATGCTTCCTTATCACTACTAATCATCAATGAAAAGCAGGACAGGAACTCAAACCAGGTAGGAACCACAATACTTCTTCCTTTTGTCTAAATAAGAAGGTTCTAAACCGAATACAAAACTATATACAAAAAGAACAAATATCAAGTATTGACCAAGAGAAAGAAAGAGTAATAACATATACAAAAATAAAACTACAACCAACAGGAACATTAAGCAAAAAACACATACTAAACATGCGGGTTATAGGTAATTGGCAAAAAAAAAAACAAAAAAAAAACAGATTATTCCAACAGCTGTCCTATCCTGAGGGTCTTGTACCTAAAATGCCTTAGGTAAGATTTGAGAGGATAGTAACCATGACTATTTATCTAGTCTTCAACCCCATCAAAGACCTGAGAAGGAAAATAATATTACCCAAGAAAGCAAGAAGTGCAAGCAAGCAACTTCCAAAAGGTGTAAGAAATTACAGAAACAGCTGGCTACCTAAACAGTTACCCAAAGTCTCTCTGCAACGTTGGGGCAACCATCTTTGGCTGTAGGCCTAGAGTATCTGACAGACCATTATCAAAAGCAGGAAAATTCAAACATGTCCTACCCTGTCTTGGCAAGGTTTAGCAGTTGCTTCTCCTTGTACCCTGCTTGTCCAGATTGGACACCGTGCTTACTGTCAGCAGTCAAGGCAAGGACAGTTCTTTTCCTGATAGCCCAGTTTGTCAAGAGGAAAAAAAAAAACTCCACGAGGAGTGTCTTCAGTGCCCATCATTCTCTCGGGAGTAGATTGGTGTTGGTAGGAGCATTCTTGTCTCATGCCAACAGAATTCTAAATTGTTGAAACATTTAAATGTCATATTCTGAAGTCTTTGAAATGTTTGAAGATTACCTGTCTATGTGTAGTATCTCCGTGCATCTGGAGAACCTAATTAAAATAGCTGTAAGTATGACAAACATTATTAATTTGTAATTCGTAATAACCTATTTAGCTTAAAGACTAAAGTTTCACATTATAAAAATAAACAACCTATAAACAGATGTGCGTCATGAGGACAATGACCTTGAAATTGTAATAATTTATAGAAATATCTTGATCAGAGGTAGGAATATGCAATAGTGCAACCTGACAAAAATATCTTTAAATTATATCAATATTCAAAATATCTTAAGCAGAAGTAGAAACATACATACATACAGTACGGCAAAAACAATTTTACATTTGTGTACAAAGATACTGTAAAAAGAAATAGGAACACATACAACAAATAAAATTTTGAATTTGTATCAACATACAAATTATCTTAGATAATACAAAAATAATTTTACATATGCACTAATATACAAGAATCTATACCAGTGCAAATTGTCTATAACTAATTGCTAAAATAGTTTACAAGTAGATACATTAATCTACCTTATTATCTCATCCCATTCATTCCCCCTTTTTCTTTTCCAAAAGAGGCTTCCAAGTCTAAACTTCATGTTCCACTTCAAACCCTTGACAGATGACAATTATCCATAAGCCTGAAAAAGCAAAATCTGTTGGGTGAGGGAACATCGTTTTCTTAGAATTGCTTCCTGCTTTTTAGAGGGCAAAAATATCTCTATGGGATCCGTAAAAAACTAAAACAATGATTAAATCTCAAGAGGACTATATGTAATATTTGTAGACAGTCTCTGAGTAGTGGATAAGTTCTGGCTAGAGTATTGGAAGAAGGTGGACCATCCCTGGAACAGTTTTTAGCCAACCCTTTAGTAGTGTTTATCAGTTCGATGACATCATTATGAACCAGGTAGAATCATTATTGTGATGTGTAGGGATCAAGCTCAGTCCTCATATTTGCATGACAAGCACATTTTACTGACTGAAATGTTGCCCCAAAACCAGCCCAAATCCTGAGCTTCTGCAGGTTCTACAAACATACAGAAGATTCTCACAGTACAAGGATGGTCTAGGTTTCTTCCACATTTCTCTTTGAGTGAATGCAGCCAGCTGTGATAACTCAGCAGGGGTTTTTGGTGCATAATTACACAGGGGTCAAGTCACTCTCTCTTGTTGAGTCTTTTATAGTCTGATCTTCCCAAGCAGATCAGCCTTCTTTGGCAAAAAGCAAGACTGTGGAGAAGAAAACACATTTGTTCTCTTTACCAGTCAGAGCCACATCTTCATGAGTCTCTTTGGGGCATTAGGGGCCTCAAGTCCTCCTCAGCCCAGTGCAACAGTCCTGTCTTCCCTGCTTCAGTGGATGGAGGACCAACAAATCCTGTCCCTGACCTTGTGACTTGCATTTCCTTCAGCTGGAAAATTCTACCTTTCACATCTAGTCCCCTTCCCAGATAATTCATGTGATAGGATTGGGGAGAATGAGGATCCTGGAAATCCTCAGTCCTCGTGACTATTACATTGTTAAACTCACTCCCAGAGCAGGAGCCTCTCGGATAGGATTGTTCTTGTAGTCTATCTCTCTATCTCTCCAGCCTAATGAACCTGCCTCACAGAAAAAGCCCTGGAGAACCCCAGCCACTACATTCAATAGCTCAACTAGAGCCTCTAAACCTCTCCATTGTCAGCTGCCTGATGTGCCTTATCTGGGTTAGCAGATAGTAAGTTCCAGCACAACACAGGCCGTGTGTTCAGTCACGTTTTCTTTGTCCCCCACAGAAGTTAGCCTAGCACAGAGTATTCTCAAGCAATGGTAATCACTTTGAGAAATTGGCCTCAAATTGATGCAGCCAGGCTCAGACCATCAATGAACAAAAATACGTTCAATTGTCACAAGAAACTGGTTTGTCACATGATCCAGGGCTCTAACAGTTTACACCAAAAACTATTAAGATCTTTATCGCAGCATTCAGAGACAGTGTGTCAAATGGGAACGAATATGTGCTTAAGACAAAAAAAAAAATCCTCACCTCAATAACTAGAATTCCTTATAACAAAATTCTTAAGCTGTTTGCCTTCATGACCCTTGTGTCAAAGAAATTTTTACACAACCCTAGGAATATAGCTCTATAAAATAGTTATAAAAATTAAACATTTACTGATAATAAATCTTAAAAGTTCAAATTAAAAAAATTTCATATACATATCATTTTACTATTTATTAGAGATAAAAGACAAATTTGTACACTAACAAAATTGCATAAAGAATTAAATGGGAGCTCGAGGGATAGTTTAGTGGTTAAAGTACTAGCCACTCAGGCTTGACAGAACCAGTTTGGATCTGCAGAATCCACAAAGAAATCTAACCATAGCAATGTAAGCATTTACAACTTAAGCACACCCTGTCATGAGGACTCAGCTAGCCTGGTGAACACAGCAATGAACAAGAGAGGCCCTGTCTCAAACAAGGTGGAAGGTGAGAATGTCCTCTGATCTCTGCGTATGCACTGTGGCAAATGCACACCAACACACATGCCACATACACTTACACACATATCCATACACAAGAAAAATGCTGAATGCTGGCTGGGCATTTGCTACTACAGGGTATAGAAAATCATCAACATTTTTCGGAGTTGATCAGTATTTTTATTTATAATCATCAATGTTGAAAACATCACTTTTCACAAATTCATAGTATAAAAATGACAAGTGTGTGATTAAAAACATTTCAAAATTATTGCAAATTCCGTCTTGATCCTCAAGCCAAAATTCAGTTAAAGACATTCTGTAAAATCTAAGGCAGCAAATCAAATAGCAATTGATAAAATCAAATATTCTAAGAAATACAATTCAAATATGAACAAGTCAATATTCACATGCTAAAGAGTGAGTAACGAAAATGGCAAAGGTCTTTATTTCTATAATTAAACCATTATGTTTCTTTAAGGATGAAAGATTTATGCATGGGGCTGTGGAGGTGGCTCAGCCTGTAAAGCTGCCAAGCTTGACTACCTGAGTTGGACCCCTGGATCCCACATGGTAGCAAAAGAGAACTGAATTGTAAAAACTGTCTTTTGACCTCCACATGTGTGCTGTAGCATGAATGTTAATATGTCACACATAAATATATGTGAGAAAATCTGTACATATAGAAAAAAACAACAAACACTGCAATTTGAGATGCGCATCAATCTGCACTCTATCAAGGTTTTCCAGGGAGCATTCCTTGACCTTGCAGAGTGTGACCAAGTGCAGTGTAAACTGCGTCTGCTGCATATTCAGAACAAGCCTGCAGTGATGGCAACATTCAGTTACATGACCTATATATGGTTGAAACCCACAATTTAAGAAGCTATGACTTATAGAAGCCATAAAAATCTTCTCTTTTAGGGCTCAGAATATAGCTCATTTCTCTAGCACCAGCCTTCGGTTCAGCTCCCAGCACTGCAAAAATAAAGAGAAGGTAGGTAGGTAGATGGATGGATGGATGGATAGAGATAGATAGATAGATAGATAGATAGATAGATGAGAGAGAGAGAGAGAGAGAGAGAGAGAGAGAGAGAGAGAGAGAGAGAGAGAGAAAATTTGAAAATATCCTTTCTCTTGGCTGGAGACGTAACTCAGTGCATTGCCCAGAATGTGCAGGTCCTAGGCTCGATGCATACAACCGTGCATATACTATACACAGCACAATGATGATGTTGACGTGATAACTGCAGTGGTTTTTCTTGAAACTCCCCTAGTTTATCAACCAAGTACACACAACTCCCCACTCTTGCTCTTTTTTTTCCTTTTGCCTCCCAGATCTAACTTCTTCCCTTAGCACTGAATCATCCTCCAGAGCTCAGCATGTTAAGTTAAACACACTGTTGCTATTTTCCAGTTCACTTGACCATAAATTAGGGTGAGTTGTCCCTGAGGAAGGTCATGGCCTCAGACAGGCACCAGCTGTATTTCCTGGGTTGAGTTTATTGAGCCGAAAGGATAGATAGCTTTTCCTTCCCATCCCAGTAGCTTCCATCCAAAAGCAGATTGCCCCAATGTGGCTAAGCAAAAGAAAATTACAGAACATATATAAAGGCATGTACTTACATTTGCATGTACTTGTAAGATTTTCTTAAAGTTGCTAATTTCTTTATGTAAATGACAAATGTTGTAAGTTAAATATTTTGAACATATGAGGAATTTAGCAGAAAGTAATTATATTATAATTTAAATTATTTGCATGTGTGCATGCGTGTGCATGTGTGTACCCACAGAGGTTAGAAGAGGACACTGAATACCCCGGAACTGAAGTTATAGGTGTTTGTGAGACACCTGACATGGCAGCTGGAAACCAAACCCAGTTCCTCTGAAGAGCAGCAAACACTCTTTACCACTGAGACATCTCTCCAGCTCCCACAGTAAGTAATTCTCAAAAAAAGAAAAATAGCACATCAGTTAACCAAATAGAAATGCTTTATTTTTGAAGTGTAATTGAATAAAATTGTATAGTCTTTTGAGATCAGTATGTCTTTTGTGAATAGGCAGCTGAGCAAATATACATACAGTTTAAGCTATTAAATACATTTGATGAAATTATTTTAAGATTCCTCAAAACATTCCATGATGTTTTAAAAAATGGGCTTCCATTTAAAAATAATGAAGAGAGCAAAATTACAGGTATCAAATTTTATGTTACAGAATATAATGATTCAATAAACTATTTGATTTTGCAGGAAAACTATGCACACACACATTTACACACGCATGATTACAAGAAAGACACTTGGTTTATAACAGTGATGTTGTAAGAGGCCACTTGTTTATTTCTGGCTTCCCAGACTGGAAATAATCACACAGAAACTGTATTATTTAAATCACTGCTTGGTCTATTAGCTCTAAATCTTTATTGGCTAGCTCTTACATCTAGAATTAATCCATTTCCATTATTTTATATTTTACCATGAGGTTCGTGGCCTACTGGCAAAGTTCCGGCTGACAGCTCATGTCTTTTTCCTCTGGGACTCCATGGTGTCTCTCTGACTCTGCCTACTTATATATATCTTTTCCAGCCTGGCTATATTCTGTTAAGCCATTGGCCAAAAGCAGCTTCTTTATTCATTAAGCAATAAACACAACACATATACAGAAGGACTTTCCACACCACAGTGACTCAAGGTGGGCAAGGTGGTGCATGCCTTTACTCCCAGCACTCAGGAGGCAGAGGCAGGCAAATCTCTGTGAGTTTGAGGCCAGCATGGTCTACAAAACAAGTTTCAGGGCAGCCAGAGCCACATAGAGAAATCCTATTTTGAAAAACAAGCAAGCAAACAAGCAAACAGAAAAGACAGTAGCTCTGTATCATATACCACAAGTCTCTAGGACTTTTCAAAAACCCAAACAGGAGTCCAGATTATGACTCTGTGAAAGAATCTAACTCTTGAGCCTCAGTTTAGTGAGCCAACTAAAGATAACCCTTTCTTGTGAACTTTCTGGAAAGAATTAGAAATAGAAATTACATGGGAGCCTGTAAATCTGACAAAGCCAGTGTTTGGGAATTCCAGAGATTCACGCTGTGGGAAAAACCTCAAAGCTTAGGGAAGCTGTATAAACATTCTGTATCTAGAGATAAACAGATGGGGATCTTTATGACGTCCAGGTTCAGCGCCTTGCTGCACTGTGACTCATTTAAAGACGGCAAAGCATGAATGGAAAAGATGGAGTAGTCAGGACTAACAATACAGCTGCTTTCACTGGGAACAGGAAGCTAACATTGCTCATAAGTCAGTATTAGAATGTTGTGGAGACCCAAAAATGTGAGCCTATTTCCACGTTGACCAAAGGTCAGAGAGTTGGAACTTACCTCTAATCCTTCAAGGTTATTGTGTTTTTACCTCAAGCAAAGGTTCCACCTAAATCTAGGTCAGAGAGTTCTGCTCTCTCAAGGTTATCGTCAACAGGTGTGGCTAATAGCCAGACCTTGTATTTCAGGAATAGAGAGTAGACGTGTGTTTACCTCAAACAAAAGTCTAAGGACCCAACTAACATTCTGGTTCCTCTAAGAAGATATCATTGGCTTCCACCCCCCAAAAAAGGGGGGGTCAGTGGTATTTTAAGCATTTGGAAATTAAACATGGGTGGTTTTGGTATTCACTGGAACTCCCTCCTGGTACTATTCTGTTTTTCTGTCTTATTATTTTCATGTCTTTGTATTCTTTACTAATATTTCTAAATCCCAATGCCCCTACTGTGATGAGCGGTATTTTTGTAGAGGCTGTCCCCGGCAGAATATCAATCTCTTTAGATATTCTAATTAGCATAGTTTGGGTGTTTTATGTGTATATATGCTTTGTTATGTTGGGGATTGAAACCAATGCCTAATGTATGCCAAGCAAGTGTTCTATCACTGAGTTACATCACTAGCCCCAGATAATTAGAATAATTATGTTTAGAGAAACAGCTTGGCTGTATTCTTCTACTGTTCACATGGTTATAGAGCAAATGTATAAAAATGTATAGATGTTTCTAAACGCTATTTCCTTAAGAAAACAGAAAATCTATTAACCTACTTTGGGGAGCAATAGTAATATACAAACAATATGAAAGATCTGAATATACATTAACACATTTCTTGAGCAGGAGAAAAACCTGTCTCTGCTCTAAACAAAATTTTCTATATTTTGACTGTGTTGGGAGCAAGAAGGTGCATAGTTAGTATAACAAAAGTTGTATTTTATTATGCGAAGGGTCATCACACAAGGTTCACACTCTAAATTCCTAACTATAGTACTAAGTCTATAACCTCAAGACTGCTCACCTGTGCAATATACCTTAGCTGAAGGTCAGGTCTAGTCTCTAACAGTCTCTGATTCAAGGGTCTCTTCACAGCAATAGAAACTCTAAAGACACCGCGAATGGTTGTTTTTATTCCACTATGAATTAAGGATTTTCCACAATTGGAAGCTGTTTCTCCTCTTAAAGAAACAGGTTTCATAATTCCAGGTAACTGTTAACTATAGTATTACTTGGTTATTTTATATGAGTCCTTAGGGATAGATATTTTGTATTATTTCCCGTTTTTCTGCACTGAAATAATATTGTATGCATAATCTGGTGCATTTTCCTAATCAGATCTGGAGTATTTAAAATTAATATGCATTTCAGATTGTCTTCCAGAGAAGCATAGTTTAATCTTGTTGATAACTGTTTACACTATTGTCCTCGTGTACCTTGGTACAGATAGAGCAGCTAATGCCTGGGGACATTAACTTATCATTGAACTGTCAACACTTGAGCTCTAATTGGGTTACTTCTCAGTAGCCTTCACAGAGATTATACTTCCTTCATTACAGTACCTTTGTCACTGTACAAATTTATGATGAATTCAGAGTTTATACATTAGTATTCCACACATCTAAATCAGAGCAAACTACTCATCTTTTGTATATCCTACTACAAAAAGTGAATATGCTCTATGCATTTTAAAGGTGTTCATGTGTATTGCACATGATGTATTCTGGTGAAAGACTCATCTGCCAATGACTTCTCCAAAAGCTCAGGGGGTATAGTCCCAGTTATTGAGTTCCTCGCCCTGAATGGTCTCAACAATTACCTGATGAACATTTGTCAGATACGCATATATACTGGCAATTCTAAGATGTTCCCAGAGCACTTAAAATATAACAGAAAAACAGTATTCAAACAATTCTTGTTAAGTTAGCGGACACTCACTGCACAGTTATAGTGTGCCGTGCTCTGCACTAGTGCCGGAGACACAACAGTGAGAACCAGAGGTTACGATGACTGGGTTTGTGGTTCATCTATTCTAGAACTGTCCAGAAAGTTTCTCTCCACTTAGCATGTGACCAAGTCCTTACTTCAGGGTAGGACTGAAAAGGTTCTACATGTGGACAGCCACCAGTGCTAAACTGGCTGTGTAATAAGGAAAAACAGGCTTGGCAAGAAAGAAGGCTGATAGAGGGAGAATGTATCAGATTTCAATGGCCCAAATACTGATAAAGGAGTCTAAACTTTGTACTGTTTCACAGATAAGAAAACTGAGGCATGTGGATGTGAGGACGCTTCTCATGAATGACTGGTGCATTTGAATTCCATGGGCCTTTGGATTTGTATTTCAAAGAAAGAACTGCAGCTTAGCACTTTCTTCAAAGTATAACAAATATTTTACTTCAAAACAAACTTTCTCGTTAGAATTTTCCTCTGATTTTACCAGTTCAGACAAGCACATTCTCCTTGCTTAAAAACAAAAATACAGAGTCAGAAGAACAGGAACCTGCTTGCCTTCTGAACCACCCCCCTCATTAGGTTCCCAAAGACCCATTCCACCCACCCCACTTCACCTCACTGTTCACCTGACTACCAGACCCCTGCCCTCTTCTTGGGTGGTTTTCCTTTGCTCAGGTGCAGACCACAGCAGTCAGAAGAACAGGTGCAGGCCAATCAACCAGAAAAACAGGTGAACTTCAGAGACTCCCTGTGGAACCAGAGACCACACCTGCCACCAGAACCACAGATAGGCAGCACACAGTGCCCACAATCCCCACTTCCCTCCTCATCACTGTATCCTATCCCCAACTCTGGTAGAGAACCCCTGCTATACCAAAGGTTGAGCTAGCTGCCACAAGTTCAGCCCCCAAATTGGACAAAGACTTCCTACTGGATCAGAGGTAATGCCAGTCTCCAGAAATCCAGGCCACAGAACCAGAAACTAAGGAGCAATATGCCCATCCATCAAAGACAAACTCAGAAATCAGCATCTAGACCTATAATCACTCCAAACCCAGATGCCTAAATGGCAGTGTAAAAAGAATACAAAATTGGTACCACCAGAGTCCAGCTACCCTACAACAGTAAGACCTGAATATTCCAATGCAACTGAAGCAGAAGAAAACAACCTTTAAAAAGAACTTTATGAAGATGATAGAGGTCCTTAAACAGGAAATAAAAGAAGAAAATCTCTTAAAGAAATTGAGGAAGAGATGATCAAAAAATTGGAGGAAATTGCCAGGCGATTGTGGTGCACACTTTTAATCCCAGCAGTGGGAGGTGGATTTCTTTGAGTTCAAGGCCAGCCTGGTCTACAGAGCTAATTCCAGGACAGTGAGGTGAGGGCTGTTAAGCAAAAAAGCTGTCTCAAAACAAAATCAAAACAAAACAACAACAACAAATGAGGAAATCAATAAATCCCTTAAAGAATGCCAAGAAAAAAACAAACAGACAAAAGAAACTGTTCAAGACATGAAAATGGAAGTAGAAGCAATAAAAAAAAACCACAGAGAATTCTGGAAAAGGAAAATCTAGGTAAGCAAACAAGAACTATAGATGCAAACATCCAACAGACTACAAGAAATGGAGAAGAGAATATCAGGTGTTGAAGATTTGATAGAAAAATAGATTCATCTGTCAAAAAATTATTAAATATAAAAATTTCTATCACAAAACATCCAAGCAATCTGGGCCACTGTGAAAAGACCAAACCTAGAAACCCAGAAAATATGTTTAACAAAAAGCAGAAGAAAATTTTGTAGCCTAAAGAAGGGCATGTGTATAAAGGTACAAGAAGCTTAGAGAGCACCAAATAGATCAGAAAGGAAAATCCCTTTGCCACATAACACTTAACACGCAGAACAAAGAAAGAATATTATAAGTGGCAAGGGAAAAAAGTCAAGTAGCATATAAATGCAGACCTATTAGAATCACACCTATCTTCTCAATAAAGACTCAAATCCAAAAGGGTCTCTACACATATATCCTGCAGACTCTAAAGAGACCACAAAAGCCAGCCCAGACTACTCTACCCAGCAAAACTTTCAATCACTATAGATGAAGAGAACAAGATATTTAATGACAAACTCAAATTTAAACAATATCTACAAATCCAGTACTACAGAAGGTACTAGAAAGAAACCCCAACCCAAAGAAATTAACTATACCCAAGAAAACACAGGAAATAATCTCACATCAGCAAAACCCAAAGAAGGGAAACCACACACACACAAACAAAACAAAACAAAACAATAACAACCACCAATAATGACAACTAAATAACTGGAATTAACAATCACTGGTGCAAGAAACATACTTCAACATCAAAGACAGACGTTATGTCAGAGCAGAGGGCTGGAAAAAGATATTCCAAACAAATGAACCCAAGAAGTAGCTATTCTAACAGTCAAGAAAATAAATTTCAAACTAAAATTAATCAAAAGAGATGAGTAAAAATACTTCATACTCATCAAGGAAAAAATCCACAAAGACGACATTTCAATTCTTAACATCAATGCCCCAAAAGCAAGGGCACCCACATTTGTAAAAGAAGCATTTACCCATTGAAACTCACACATTAATAGTGGGAGACTTCAATATCCCACTCTCACCAACGGACAGGTCATCCAGACAAAAACCAAACAGAAAAATAATGGAGTTAACAGACATCATGAATTAAATGGACCTAGCATATCTATAGAACATTTCACCTAAACTCAACAGAATATACCTTCTTCTCAGCACCTCATGGAACATTTTCCAAAATTGACCACAAACTCAGTCACAAAGCAAGTCTCAACAGACACAAGAAAACTGAAATAACCCGTTGTATCCTATTAAACCACCATGAATTAAAGCTGGATTTCAACAACAGAAAGCCAGAAACTCATGGAAACTAAACAACTCCATATTAAATGATCACAGGGCCAGGGAGCAAATAAAGAAATTAAAGACTTCCTAGAATCCAGTGAAAATGAATGCACAACATACCCAGTCTTATGGGACACAACGAAAGCTGTGGTAAGAGGAAGTTCATAGCACTTAAGTGTCTTCACAAAGAATTCGGAGAGATCTCATACTAGCAACTTAACAGCACACCTGAAAGAAAGCTCTAGAACAAAAAGAAGCAAACACTCTTGTTGTGCAATGTTTTATTCTTTTTGTTTTTTTGGGAGGGGGACTCCTAAATAAATCACACACGGAGGCTTATTGTTAGTTATGAATGCCCAGCCTTAGCTTGACTTGTTTCTTACCAGCTTTTCTTAAATTATCCTTTCTACCCTTTCTACCCTTTGCTTCTGGGCTTTTATCTTTCTCTATCTTTGTATAACTTTTGTAACTTCTTTCTCCGTGGCTTGCTGTATAGCTGTGTGCTGGCCCCTGATGTCCTCCTCTCCTTGTTCTCTTGTTCTCTTTCTATTTATACTCTCTGCCTGCCAGCCCCACCTATCCTTACTCCTGCCTTGCTATTGGAAGTTCAACTCTTTATTATACTATCAGGTGTTTTAGACAGGAACAGTAACACAGCCTCACAGAGTTAAACAAATGCAGCGCAAACAGAAGTCACACACCTGAAAATAATATTCCCAACATTTGCCTTTTTTTCTAAACAAAAAATGAAAACTGTTAACTTGAACATAGTAAAACTTAGTAAGAAAATAATATTACCCAACACACACTCAGGAGCAGTAGACAGCAGGCAATAATCAATCTGAGGCCTGAAATCAATAAACAAAGAGAAAAAAACAAAGAATCAATGAAACAAAAAGTTGGTTCTTTGAGAAAATCAACAAGATAGACAAACCCTTATCCAAACTAACTAAAAGACTGAAAATATCCAAATTAACTAAATCCAAAACTAAAGAGGGACATAACAACAGATACCATGGAAATCTAAAAAATCATAAGGTCATACTTCAAAAACCTATAGTCCACAAAATTAGAAAATCTAAAAGAAATGGAAATTTTTTCCCATAGGTACCACTTACCAAAGTTAAATCAGGATCAGATCAAGAATTTAAATAACCGAGCAGTGGTGGCACATGCCTTTAATCCCAGCACTTGGGAGGCAGAGACAGGTGGATCTCTATGAATTTGAGTCCAGCCTGGTCTACTGAGCGAGTTCCAGGACAGGGTGCAAAGCAACACAGAAAAACCCTGTTTCAGAAAGAAGGAGAGAGAGAGAGAGAGAGAGAGAGAGAGAGAGAGAGAGAGAAAGAAAGAATTTAAATAGCCCCAGAGGAAATAGAAATAGATATAAAAACTCTCCCAACTAATAAAAGCCCAGGGCCAGATAGTTTCAGCACAGAGTTCTACCAGAATTTCAAAGAGCTAATACCAATACTCCTCAAATTGTTTTACATGATAGAAACAGAATAAACATTGTCAAATTCATTTTATGAGGCCACAGTCACCCTGATACCCAAATCATACAAATATTCAACAAAGAAAGATTACAGACCAATTTACCACATGAACATTAAAGCAAAAATACTCAATAAAATACTCAAAAACCAAATCCAAGAACACATGAAAAAGATCAGTCACCATGATCATATAGGCTTCATCCCAGAGATTTGGGGATTGCTTAACATATGAAAATCTGTCAATGTAATCCAACATATAAACAATCTAAAAGAAGAAAAACCCATGTCATCTCAGTAGATTCTGGAAAATCCTTTGACAATACCCCTTTATGATAAAAGTCTTGGGTATCAGGGATACAAGGGACATATCTAACATAATAAAGGCAATATACATCAAGGCAACAGCTAACATCAATTTAAAGAGAGAGAAACTCAAAGCAATTCTACTAAATCATGAACAAGACAAGGCTGTCCACACTTTCCATATTTATTCAATATAGTACTTAAAATTATAGCTAAAGCAATAAGACAACTGACGGAAACCAAGAAGATACAAATTGAAAAGAAGTCTAAGTATCGCTTTTTGCAGATGATATGATAGTATACATAAGTGAACTCAAAAATTCTACCAGAGAACTCTTTACACCTGATAAACATCTTCAGCAAGGTGACTAGATACAAGATTAACTAAAAAAGAATCAGTAGTTCTATATACAAATGACAAATGAGCTGAGAAAGAAACCAAGAAACCAACACCCTTCATAATAGCCACAAATAATATAAAATATGTTGAGGTAACTCTAACCAAGTATGGTACCTTAAGTGTAATTTCCCCCTATAAGTTCATAGGGAGAGGCACTAATTGGATGTGTGGCCTTGTTGAAGCAGGTATGGCCTTGTTGGAGGAAATGAGTCACTGTGGGACAGACTCTGATGTCTCCTATGCTCAAGTTACACTAAGTGAGATACTCAAACCACTTTCTGTTGCCTGTAGGTCAAGATATAGGACTCTCGGCTCTTTCTACAGCACCTGCATGCCACCATGTTGTATCATGATAAGAAACTAAACCTCTAAAAATGCAAGCCACCCCAAATTAAATGTTTTTCCTTTATAAGAGTTGCCATAGTCACGGTGTCTTTTCACAGCAATAAAAACCCTAAGACACCAAGCAAGTGAAAGATCTGTGATACAAACTTCAAATCTTTGAAGAAAGAAATTGAAGAAGTATCAGGAATTAGAAATACATTCCACCCTCATAAATTGGTAGGATTAACATAGCAAAAATGGTCATCCTACCAAAAGCAATCTACACATTCATTACGTATACTTATGTATACTAATGTAATTCCTACCAAAATTCCAACACAATTCTCTACAGAACTTGAAAGAACAATACTCAACTTCATATAGAAAAACAAAAAACCCAGAATAGCTAAAACAATCTTATATGCTAAAAGAATGTCTGGAGTGGAGGTTTCACCATCCCCGATTTCAAGCTGTGCTATAGAGCTGCAGTAATTAAAATCACATGGTACTGGCATAAAAACAGACACGTTGATTAATGGAATTGAATTGAAGACCCAGACATAAATTCGCACACATATGGATATCTGATTTTTGGTAGAGAAGCCAGAAATATACAATGGAAAAAAGAAAGCATCTTCAACAAATGGTGCTGGTCTAACTGGATGCCAACATGTAGAAGAATGCAAATGGATCCATATCTATTACCCTGCAGAAAACTCAAGTCCAAGAGTATTAAAGACCTCAACATAAAACCAGAATTAATAAAAGGGACCTAAAACTGAGAAGTTTTCTGTAAGGCAAAGGACATGGTAAATAAGACAAACAGAATCCTACAAAATGGGAAAATATCTTCACCACCCCCACATCTGGCAGAGGGATTATTTCCAAAATATATGAAGAACTCAAGAAATTAGACATCAAAATACCAAATAATCCAGTTTAAAAATGGGATACATATCTAAACAGAGAATTCTCAACAAAAGAATCTCAACTAGTTGAGAAACAAATGTTCAACATCCTTATCTATCAGGGAAATGCAAATAAAACAACTCTGAGATTCCATCTTACACCTGTCAGAATGGCTAAGATCAAAAACACAAGCAATAGCTCATGCTGGCAAGGATGTGGAACACTCCTCTACTGCTGGTAGGAATGCAAACTTGTACAGTCACTTTGGAAATCAATAAAGTTAAGTAGTCTAACTCAAGACCCAGCTATACAACTCCTGAGCATATACTCAGAGGTTTCTCCACCCTATCACAAGGACACTTGCTCAACTATGTTCAAAGCTGCTTTATTCATACTAGTCAGAAACCGGGGAGCTGGAGAGATGACTTAGCAGCTAAGAGCACTGATTGCTCTTTCAGAGGAACTGGGTTCAATTCCCAGTACCCACATAGTATCTAACAACTATATGTAACTCCTATATATAGATATATACACAGGCAAAAACAAAAATGCATATAAAAATTTTTAAATTTTTCTTAAAAGTCAGAAATCAGAAATAATCTAGATGTCCTCAGCTGAACAATGGATAAATAAAATGTACATTTACACAATGGAATATTTCTCAGCTGTTAAAAAACAATTACAACATGAAATTTTCCAGGCAAATGGATGGAACTAGAAAAAAAAATCATTCTGAGTGAGGTAATCCAGACTCAGAAAAGACAAACATGGTATGTACTCACTTATAAATGGATATTAGTTAAAGATAACCATGCTATGGTCCACAGACCTGGGGAGGCTAAGTAACAAGAAGTGTTTAAGGAGGAACTCAAGGATCTCCGTAGGAAGGGGAAATAGAATAGATATTGCAGGGGAACTGGGGGAGGATGGGGTTGGAAAAAGGAGGGATCTGATAAGTGGGAGAAAATATAGGGAGAAATGACTGGAATTAGGGGGCAATTCAAGGGCAAGGTGGAAACCTCCTCCAATGGAAACTCGTAATCCTAGCAAAGACTCCTAGTAATATTGGACACAGAGTCTGAAAAGGCCATCTTCTGTGAACAGTCAAGGTCTCAAGTGGAGGGACTGGAACACCAACCCAGCCACAGAATGTTCAGCCTACAGTTTTTCCTATCCTCGGGGTGTTCTGGGACCCTAAACTAGTAGAATCATCATAGAAAAGATCAGAGTCTTGCTGTGGGATGTCTTTCTGTACACTGTTAATATGTGATGCTCTCATTGGTTGATAAATAAAGCTTTTTTGGCCTATGACAAGGCAGGATAGAGTCAGGCAGGAAATCCAAGCAAAGATACAGGAGAAGAAGGGCAGAGTCTGGAAGATAGCAGCCAGCCACCTAGGAAGCAAGTCATGTAGAAAATGAGATAACATCATGGCTGTTATTCTTTTGGCCCTTTAAGGGGAAAGCCATGCCCACTCCCCCGGCGACCCCCCACCCCACCCCTGCCTCGCCATCTTGGATTCTCTCTCTTACTGGCCCCTCTTGGCGTGTGCACGTGTGTCTCTCTGTGTCTCCTCTCTCTCTCTCTCTCTCTCTCTCTCTCTCTCTCTCTCCTTTAAGTAATAAATGTTTAGTTTTATGCCTATTTACTGTGTCTATGTGCCTTTTACCTGCCGCCTGTTCACACCTGCCAGCTTGGGTGGCTCTCCCGGCCGCATGGCAGGACCAGCCCGCCCAGAATGAGCCATTACTCGTAAACCACCAGGGATCTTGCAGCTCCCAGAGCCTGCTGCCTGCCTACTGCTGCCTGGGACTTGTAAGCATTCTTTAAAAACCATAAAAAAAATGGCCCATGGCAATATACAGATTAATAGAAAGGGGTTAATTTTAATGTAAGAGTTAGCTAGTAATAACCCTGAGCCATCAACCAAATATTTATAAGTAATATTAAGACTCTGAATGGTTGTTTAGAAACAGCTGTGGGGATGGGCAGGACAGAAAAACTTCCAGTTATAGAGAGTCTTCATCTAGCAAGTGATGGGAACAGATGCAGAATCCCATAGACAAAAACATTGGGCAGAGCTTGGGGAATCCTACAGAGGAAAGAGAGGAAGGCTAGGAGAAACAGACGGGCCAAGGACACCATGAGGCCACAGTCCACAGAATCAACTGATAGGAACTCTAGGAGGCTCTCAGAGATCAGAGAGCCTGGATGGGTCTGACTTAGGTCCTCTGCATATATATGTTATGGCTAAGTAGCTTGGTGTTCTTGTGGGATTCCTAAAATTTAAAGCAAGTGTGTCTCTAACTCTTTTGTCTACTTGTGGGATCCTTTTCTTCCTACTGGGTCACTTTGTCCAATCCTCATGTAATGGTTTGTGTCTGGTGTTATTGTAGCATATTATGCCATGTTTGGTTGATGTTCCTGGAAGGCCTGCTCTTTTCTGAGAGGAGAGAGGGTATATCTCAGGGAGAGGGGATGGATGGGGGAGGAAGAATCTGGTGGGGAAATTGTGATCACGATGTAATGTATGAGAGAAGAATAAAAAATAAGAAAAATTTAAAAACAGGCGAAGCATAATCATTTTTCTCTTTTATTATCGTGTATTAATATAAATATATATTTCATTTTTAGAAATAGAAGGGACATGTCATTTACTAGTAGTGTCTTTGCCTAATGTGCACAAAATCCTACATTTTAACTGCACCATTGGAAAAATGGCTTTCTCGTCATCTTAAATTGAATTGTTGTTTATTTTGGCAATAATATATACACCAATGTAGGTCTGGTCTTTCTTGGCCACTGAGCAATTTCTTCAGTCAATCTGATCTTCCTTATAAGTAGACCATTTGTCACTGTGTGCGATGTTTAGCATATAAAGGGCTATGAAAAAATGACTACTGAGGAATGATAGCTGTGGCACTGGTGGACTTACGGTAACTAACCAGGTAGGCAGAGCATCCAAAGCTAAAGGTCAGCCAAATAGAAGTAACATCACCACTAGTGCAAAGTACTTCTTTGTAGATGACTGGATTATAGGCATTGTTTACCTGGAATCTCCAGCTCAGCCCCATTTCTCTTTCTCCACACCCCACCCTCTCAGAAAAACAGCCAGAAAGTCCAGTTCTGCATTCTTGGTGATGGGGAGGGGGCAGCTCCTTCCCTAAAGCTGCCAGTTGCCCAATCCCTGCCTAAAGTATTATAATTGGGCAAAAACCCAGTTTGTGGCAGATACATCATCACCCTGTGCCTACACGGTATTTAAGCTCCCTCCTTTAGATCAGCCATGTGATTTTTTTTCTACTCCTTTCCCAGGCTCCATCTCTGGGGGCTGGAGGAGTCACCTGGGAGTTGCTTTGCTCAGAATAATCCTGGCCTCTTACTTTTTAATTTGGCTTGATCTGGCTTACTGAGTCAGCAGAGAAACCTACTATTGGGCATCACACTTAATAGACATCCTACCTCATGATATCTAAACAGGACTAGTTAGAATCATGGAGTCTTAGACCCTCACTGGAGTGGAGGCATTTTCTTAACTAAGGTGAAAAGAACCAGCATTCCCTCGATCATCCTGGGTTAGAAGAAGGCCAATATTTATACAGCACCTAATTCTGGAGTGAGACATAGGCGTGGCTGTTTTCTAATGTGATAAAAATGGACCACTGGGCTCAGGGTAGACTAGCCTCCCACCTCGATCTGATTAGCAGTCTGAGCAGGAACCAGAAGGGCATCTGTGATAAAATAAATGCTCTTTCCAGAGCAAGAGCCCTTTCTTTCAAGTGAACTATGGTTAGAGTCTTAACTCACCTGGAAGGCCAAAGGCATTATGGTGAAGGTGGGACAGGACTGTCGATGCCTAAGAAAAGGACATAGCTTCTTCTAACATTGCCATCATTTCAGAAACACACTCAGGGCAAAGATCTTGTTTTTCCAGGGAACAAGTACTGGACTGGGAATTAGAATCTGTTCTGCTATAAGCTGCAAATAGTTAGCAGAGTGTTCAGCTTGCTAATGAAACCCAGTTCCTGAATGGCCCCAGGTAATAATTAACGACCCAGAACTCTATGGCAGTTTTATCTACAAACCTGTCACTTTTAGTCTCTGGTACAAAGGCATGCCCTGAACCCAACTAGTTTAAACCAATGGTTTTTGTTTTTCTTTTTAAAGTCTGTTTGCATTCCTTAAGACTCACCCTGTGCACTTGGGGCTGTAGGGAGTGATAGGAGAATTCAGGTGCTCGTGGAAAACCTGGCTTTGACCTTTCAAATAATGACAGAGTCTGGATTTAAAAAAAAAAAAAAAAAAAAAGTAAAAAATTAAAACTGTACGTATGGGAATAAGGACAGTTGGCACTTTATCCTCTGGCTTTTATGGGTTTTAGAATCTTACAGACTGGTAAAGGCTGGTCCCATCAACCCAAATTAAACTTTTGGAATCTACCTTTAAAAATAAAAATTTAGGTGGGTTGTTTTAAAAGAGAAGCCACTAAACTTCATTTTAAGTTGCTTTCCTCTGTAAAACTAAGCATTCACCACAGAGCTAATACTCAGCTGCGCTCGTTCAATCTTCTAAGGGTGCTTTTCAGTAAACATGGTGAGTCACTTATGAATAAAAGCAAAGATAGAATTCAGAGAACATGAAGCTGGGGTTGATGGCTATAGTCATATCTTAAGTGTTTAGCTGGCTCTATTTATGTTAATCCTTATGAATCTACTTTTTAAATTTTCCTTAAAAAAGCTTCCTACAGCTATCTAGCCCCACTTCAAGCATCAGTCTCTATGACTTGTTTTTAAAGAACCAACTGAGCAACCAGGTGCCCAAATCCATAAACAAACAGTAAACAGTGAACTCTTCCAGAGGACCCAGTCTCTATTGACTCTGCCCCTCCTCGTCTGAGTTCTCAGTTAGGTCATTCTGCCTAACTTTATCCTGTCTACCTTTTGGTCAAACAGCTTTTATTATTAACCAATAAGAGAAATACATACTCTCGGGGTACAGAAAGATCTTCCCACAACACACATTCACTCACACAGATGCACCAATCAATTGATCTGAAAAGAAAAGAAAAAAATCAAGTTACTCCCAACTGGATCTTGTCATCTTCATGGGAAGTGAAATGCAATGGGATGTGCAGATTTGTGAAAGCCTAAAAAGCTTTGATAATATCTAAATATCCACTTCAATGACTGCCTTAAAGCATTCTATTACAAACTTGGGGGCTCTCAATTGAGAAACCTCTTTTGTAATGCTCTGTGGATGGATAGCCATTTGTAAGGAAATGTTAATAAAGGCTTGACAGCTTCAGACAGTATAAACTGTGCTTCGCTGCAGTAAAAGAATTTATTCCTCACTCATGCTACACATCCAAAAATACTAACCAGCTGAAGGAAGAATCTGACTTCAGGTACAACCTCATCAAGACACCTCAAGGTAGACCTTAAGATACACCTTCTGGTGTTTGGGGAAGTGGCTCAGCAGTTAAGAGAATTGACTACTCTTCCAGAGGACCCAGGTTCAATTCACAACACCCACATGGCAGCTCACATCTGTCTGTAACCCTAGTTCCAGAGGATCCAATACCCTCACACAGATATACATGCAGGCCAAACACCAATGCACATAAAAGATAAATAAATATTTTTCTTAGGAAAGAAGATATACCTTCTGCTGTCTTCATTGTTCACTAAGCTCAAGGAGTTTTCATCATTGCAGGCTAGCAGCTATAAAACTCTAAGTTATGGGAACTAAGAGAGAACTTCTTCCTAGGAGTTCACACAAACAAAATCTCAGAGTTACTGTATCTGGAAAACGTGAGTTTCACAACCATGCCTGAACCAATCCCTGGAAGAATGGAGAGGGTAATGACTAAACACCATTGTAACATCTGGGCCGAAACGAAGAGGACTAATTTCTCAAGGCAACCTAAGAGAAGTTACCAGAGGAAGAGAGACTTTAGCAAAAAAAAAAAAAAAAAAAAAAAAAAAAAAACAAAACCACAAGCACACATGACAACTTCTATTATAAAGTTTGAGGCGCTGAGTGCCAATGACTCCTGTCTACACTTTCTGTATGTTGGAGGATGACAGTAATGTCCCTGTGTGATCTCTAAACAGTGAAAGAAAGGCTATTCAATTTATTTATTCATCCAACAAATGATATTCAATATCTATAATATTCTAGAAACCCTTCCTTGATGGGAATACAGTGTTGAACAAAATAGAGACTCTGCCTTCAAAGAGTTCCTAGAGACAAGGCCATTTTGTAAAAACAGGGGAGTAATGATCTGCATGGTATAATGGGGACATAGTAGTCACTGTTCTGTTGCTGTGATAAAATACCATTGCCAAGGCAACCTACAGAAGAAAGGGCTTATTTTGGCTTAGGATTCCAGAGGAATAAGAGTATGTCATGACGCGAGAGTATGTAACAAATATAGACAACACATTAGGAGCAGGAAGCTGAGAGATCCCACCTTCATAACCAATCAGAAAGCAGAGAGAGGGAACTGGAAATGGGCTATGAAATCTCTAGTGACATATTTCCTCCAGCAAGGCCATACTTCCTAAACCTCCCCAAACTCTGCTATCAACTGGGGACCAAATATCCAAATACTTAAGCCTATGGAAGACATTCTCATTCAAAACACCTCAAGGGGTATACACAAAGAAGGGCTATGCACAAAGGGATCTGGGACATCTGACTGTTGCCCCCCCCAAACCTGTAACATGTTTAGAAACCAAGAAACTTGTAAGAACCACAATATGCAAGAAGAATTGGTTTGTATATGAAATTTTGGATTCCTGAAATTAACTAAGTCAGGCGGTGTCAGTTATTTTTCTCCTTAACCAAAGAAGTGTGATTGTTCATATTTTTTCTCAAAGCAGACACAAAAGACCTAAGAACTTTTGTGTGTGTGAAAGAGACATCATTTCTGAATCTCTAGAAATACAGTCCAATCTAATTTTAAAAGCAGTAAAAAATATCTAATTTTTTTTTTCTGGAGAACAAGCTTATGTAAATAGTTAGTTTTCTGATCTAAAGATCAAAGTCTTGAATGCAAAGTCCTTGATGCCTCACTGTTAATCAGAATGTAAGATGAAACACATACTTGGCATTTAAATACTGTGAGATGAAGATGACCTTGAAAATGATTTTTGGCGGAAGTTTTTCAAGTGGAAATAATAAATGCCTCCAGGAGGTAACTGTCCCATATTCTTGGAGACAAATAGCCAACAATTTGCAATCCCACTTGCCATTCCAAATCAGAGAGCTCTCCAGGGATGGGGGCAGGTGAGTGTGAGTGAATGTGTTGCCATCTAGAATAAAGTCCTGAGCAGGCATACTAACAAGTCCACTCCTCCTGAAATCAAGGAAGTTGTATAAAATATAATGAGCTGCAAGAATTTGTTCATGTGTAAAATTTGGAAATATTCATAACACAAATTCAAGTGGGCAGTGATATTTTCTGCCTAGAAACAAATTCATAGTAGGAAACTAGAAAGTAGACATATATGAATTAAGGAAGTTTTTAAAACAGACTATTCTTCATTTTGATTAAAAAAAAACTGTATAGTGAGCATCTGTGATGGGCCTGGTGGTATGCTAGACAGTGTGTGTGTCGGGGGCTGTTTTACTTGTCCTTGCCTCATTGTCTCCCGGGAGAGATAAGCACATAAGCACAAAGTTACAGCACTGTATCACATATGCTGCATCAGACATAGTGCTGGAAGAGGGAACGGGTGTGTAAAAAGCTCTGTGGAAATGCAGCAAAGTCACTACAGAGGTCCCCTAAATGGAGTCATCAAGATATGCTCTATAGCTTTTGAAGAAGAGAATAATATGAGCAAGGCTGTACCTCTGAAGACTCCTGTGAGTACTGGGAGGAGCTGACTGGAGAGGATCTGGAAATAAGAACAGCACCAAGGGGGACATGGCAGCTAACAGCTAGAAAAATCATAGCAGGACCTCACAATTGGGCCAAAGGAGAGGGTGAGCGAAGGAGATGTGTCCACGACTGAAAGCTGGGCTGGCTTCGTTAACATGTGATTTATACAGCTGCATTCAGGAGAGCCCTGTGCTCTGCTGTCACTGTCCTTATTAGTAATAAAGGAATTACAAGTTGGTGCCCTGCTGGTCATGCCTGGGCTTCTGTCTAGAGGCAAGAGGTGAACCACATAGCACAGATGATCCAAAGGAGAAATAACTTATCTTGTTCTTGAAGGGTGGGTGGAGAGATGAGCTCAGTTTTGCACTTATATTTTTATTTGCCAGTAAAGGAACAACTTTGTGGCCTGTTAGAAACTAGGTGCAAATTCTGAACCAGATACTGGGGACAGATGTAAATTCGGGAAGAGAGGGGTGAGGTGGAGTCCCTGGATATGGATGAACGTGCGTGGAGAAAAGAAATGATGAAGATACAACCTTTAGGAGCATTGACGGTTAAGGGGTCAGAGATGGCCAAGAGAAATGGAAAAGTGTCAAATCCAGTAAGAAACATTCAGATTGTGTCCTAGAGTTAGGATCAGTGAGCTTCAGACTTAACGAGAGACTGTCTCAATAAATATGGAGAACAAGAGAACAACTGAGAAAGAAACCAGACCTCAACAGTCGTCCCCCATGCTGTACATGCACCATGTGCAAACGAGGTGGTCAGGAGAGCAGTCTTTTGAAGAGTGCTGAAGGCGGGACAAATCCTTTGCAAATGCTTTGCACACTAAGCAG
Source organism: Microtus oregoni (assembly GCF_018167655.1). Lineage (NCBI taxonomy): Eukaryota > Metazoa > Chordata > Mammalia > Rodentia > Cricetidae > Microtus > Microtus oregoni. Next base: position 57,212,564 of record NW_024543068.1, on the reverse strand, counting down.
GGGCAGGTGACCAGGAGGACTTGTCTGCTACTGCAGGAAAGACCAGTCTCAGAAAAGAGGAGCGGAATGGGATGGCAGTTGTAACTGGGGTAGATGAAAAGCTAATATAAACCTTTGGTCCAGAGCCCTGTAAGTTGATCAAGGAGAAAAAAGGTTTGCACTACTTTTCTGTTAATGTCTATAGATCTCCTTTCAATAGTACGGTACACTCTCGGTGCCCTGCAGGCTGTGTGTGCAGCCAGCCCTAGAAGATCTCAAGCATTGGAGAGGTTGGAGAAACTGCAGTTGGGTAAGTGCTAATTTGGTGAATAATTAATGCACATTTCTAAACTTGAAAAACGGCTTATTCTATGGTCTAATAATTATAAACTTCCCCAGGCCCAATCTAATTGCAGCTAAGCTAAAAACTGACCAGTAAACCACTTATTCCCTTCTTGAGATGGCTGGAAAACAATCAAGTCTGCCTGGCCTAACAACTGACTTATGCTCCCCTCATTCCAGGAACACTTATCCAGGGCAGTACTAAAGACAATTTTAAGGCAACTGAATTGGGATCTTAGGAAAATTTGGAAAAATCTCTTTCCCAATCTTTTTCCTTTCAAATCCTCAGTAATGCGAACCTTCTGTTTACCCTCCACTTAACCGTACAGTGCTATGGGACGTTTCCTGACAGCCCTCCTGGCAACTCGCCTTTTCCAAACGGTGAAGTTACTAGCAGGATTCTGTTTTGTAGTATGGGAGAAGGGCGTCTCATCAAAAACCTCCAGCTTCCTGACTGTATCAACCTTTCTACCCTGAAGTGGGAAAAGGAAATCAAGAACTTACCTGGGTTCAGGTAAGATGCGGGCTATTAACCTTGTGTATATTTGAACAGATAATTTAGAGCCAGGACTCCCTGGGTAACAAAGATTGTAGGTATGTCCTGAATAAATTCGTACGCAAAAAATGAGCAGCTAATGATGTCCTTCCTATGAAATATGAAGACACCACACATGAAGCACCCACGCAAAGCTCTAGCTGTTTCATCCTGAGATATCGGGTGATAATGCTCATGGGAGTTCAAGTTCCTAAAAACCAGGCAGGCAGACCCTCTTTCTAAAGGCTTAACCCAACTCACATTCCTCCCAGCGTTCGGTGCGAGAGTTCTTAGCCTTGGGCTCACTTAGTGACTCACTTCTTACAAATGTAAATGTAGGAGTCCGCGGTAGGTCCCACAGGCCCCCTTTGCTTTACTCTGCACACCTACTTCTAGAACCAGCCCCGACGCATCCCTCCCGAACGCGCACTGCTGGGGAAGCGCGCCCAGGAGTGGACCCGCCAGCCCACGCTAGGAACTGGAAGCGCCGAAGCCCTACTGCGACCGCAGACGCTGCCTTAAAACAAAAGAGGCGCCTAGGGAGGTGGGACCCGGACCTCAGCCCCCACCCCTTTACCACCACCCCCCCCCCCCCCCCCCCGCCTACTTGCTGCCTCCCGCCCCTCCGCCCCCCCAACCCACCCCCCCGCTCTCTGTGTGCGCATGAGCAGAGGCGCCTCCCCCGGTTCCTCCCAAGACGAAACTTTGTAATTCCCTTCTTTGGGCCGGTGGGCGGCCAGGAGCCGCTAGAGCACTCGCCCCGCTGGTCGAGGAGAACAAAGTAGCTGAACGACTTGACCCCTTCCTGGGCCCAGCACCCCGCTTCCGTGGGAGCTGCAGAAAATGGACGAACCCCTCTCCTCTCTCTCAACATTTGCCTTTCTCCCCCTCTACCTCTCCAGAAAGGAAGACACGAAAAAAAGGCAGGCAGCTTCCCTACTGCGCCCTCCCTCCCCGGCTGTGTCCCCTCGGCTGCAGGGACTGGACATGGGGCTGCTCCAGGTGTTCGCCTTCGGTGTTCTAGGTAACACAGGAGAAGGGCTTGTGGGGGCGGGGAGGGCCGGTGTGCTCGGGCATTGGGGAAGAAACCTTTAAACCGGTTTGCTCCTGCTTTGAAGGGGTTCGGGAGAGAGGGACTGGTTGGAAATGACGCCCCTGGGATCAATCGCCACAGCTCTCGCCGGGGTGGTGGTCAAGGACGCGCACGCGGAGGTCCGCGGACCCGCATCTCCGGGTTCTGCTCACAGAAACCGCGGTCCTGCGGACTTCCGAGGCAATCACTCCGGGGTTTTGCACCCTCTACCAGTTTGTGCTGTTTCCCCACCGCCGAAGGCTGGCTCCTTGGCTTGGCTGAGGATCCTCGAGAAACCCATTCCCCACAAAAGTGTCAGAACCCAGAACAGGCTTCGTCTTGGAAACAGTTTGGGGGCCATGTGGCTTCAATTAACTATCGCTGTTTGTCTCGGGGTGGCACCATGAAGAGCTGGGCCGGGTGCCTTGCTGGAATGGCAAAACGTTGAAGCCACTACCGAACTAGAGAGACACCAACCGCCTCTAAGCTCAGGGAATCGGCTTCTATGGCAAACGCTGTGCCTCAGCCGGGCGCGATCGCCGGTGACCCTGGCGCGTGCATGAGTACTTGTTCTTGTGTCCCCACGCCCACAGATCTCCCACACTGGCACCGAGGATGCGGGCACTGCCATGTGCACTAGAGTTCTCACAAGCGGGGGTGCAACGCTTGGCGGGGTCAGCCTCACGGCGCCCTGGCCCAAGTACGTCGAAGTGGCCGGTTCACAAGGTCCACCTTTAGCGGAGGGGCTGCTTGGCTGGGGCAGATCAGAGTAGACAAAAGAGTCGGGTGGATTTCCTAGGTGATGCACTCAGCTGACTAATGGTCAAACCTAATGACGTGTCTGGTTTTCTTTTCTCGTCCTTCTCTACTTGTCCTGACTTTCCTGGTCTCTCCTGCGCTCATTTCTCTTCTGTGTTTTTCTATGTATTCTCCTTTCTTTTGAATCCTCTCTCTCTCCCTGCCCCTCCTGCTGTTTTTCTTTTGCTCTGGCTTGTCCCTTGTTTTCTTCCTCCTTCTCCCTATTATAGCCCTGTGGGGTACCCGAGTGTGTGCTCAGGAACCAGAGTTCAGTTACGGCTGTGCAGAAGGCAGCTGCTACCCTGCCACTGGCGACCTTCTCATCGGCCGAGCTCAAAAGCTCACAGTGACCTCGACATGCGGACTGCACAAACCAGAGCCCTACTGTATTGTCAGCCATCTGCAGGTAAGGCGGGTCTGACCGTGGACTGAATCTCCTCCTCCTGGCCGACCAAAGAGGCATGCCCAGGAGACTTCACATCCTGCTGTCATTCAGATTGGAATTCAGCCAGCAGAGGAGCCCTGGGCTTATGCTGGTAGCTCACCCAGTCTTCCCAGTCTCAGTTTGCAAAGTCGAATCTGCCAAACATTTCCTGCCACCACCGCCATCAATCAGTAGGGGAAGCCCGGGCTGCAGAGAAACTTAGCCTCTGTGCCCTGTAGGGTCTTGCGTGTTTGATGTTGCTGCTGCTGTTTTTTCAATCCTTTTGAAAGTGTGTTGAAGATGGGTCAATCATCATCTTTGTGTACTGATCATTGGTGTTGGGTTTTCCATCTTTCACTTGAGTATAAGGATGTTCCATACTGAAGCCTTGTGAGGTGATTCAGTCAGGATCAGACACATTTCCTTACTGAAAAATGCCCTGGTTGTCATGGCATCGTGATGGTGAAAGACCAAAATGAAATTTCTGGGTGGGACATGCTTCTAAATGTGGACTCAGGTTTAGATTTCAGAAGCCATACTTATGTAAGAGCTAATATAAAAGAAAGAACATCATAAAATATCTTGAAACAGAATCTTTTTGCTTATTCTTTCCCCCAACCCCCAACCCCTGGGAAAAATTAAAACAGAGACTGGAAATGGAATGGAACTTCTGACAATAACAGAAGGTTATGGAGTGACTGTGGTTCATCAGGACAGTGACCTGGGATTGCTTAGCACGTTTAGTGAGGTGGGGTCACAATGTGGCAAAGTGGATTCCACTCGTACGCTTCAAGGTTTGTACAGAGCCGTCTAGACTGCTTCCTCCTGATTAGAAGAGAGGCTATAATTAAACTTTTTTTTTTTAAGTTCTGGTAATTGTTCTTCAGTACTAGTTTCCTTGACTACAAGTTAATGAAGGCAATTAATGTTAGCTTTTCTAATAATAGCATTTCAATTTCACCTAAGCTGTCTTGCTAACGTTTCCTTCAGAGGTCAGGGCGCTTTATCAATGGATCACCACACTCTGAAATCAGTTTGGGCTACAGTGAAAAGTGCACTTAAAAGCAAGTAGAGCCAGACTCCCTGGTTTGTATGATTAGCTGTAACACTGTAGAGTGCTTCTCACAGATCCCAAGGTCTTCTCTGTTTCTGAAATGACTGGGTATAAAATGAAAGCAGGGAACTGTAGTTCCTGATCCCTTTGCATCCGTGCCCTGATCGTTCCAGGGTTCCTATCCCCCACCCCACCCCCAATCTTCAAATCATTTTTGACAAGAATTTAATTAAATAAATACAACTGTAAAGATATAGTCTGTCTTGACTTTATACCACCCTTGACCAAATTCTGTTTTATATATACATTAACCTGTAGATATTTCAGCCTTAACACAATTTTTAGATGTAAAAATAATCTGTATTCCAGAAAAGAAAGGCACAGAGCCAAGCTCCATATGGGAAAGGAATCTTTAAACTGTTCTGTTTCTGGTTCACCACAATGTATTGTGACGAGTAGAGATCTGGTGCCAGGGTAGCTGTGTTTATGTGGATCCCAGCACAGACCTTCCTCCTCAGGACCTCTCCCCTTATTCTGAGGAACTTTGTGTTAGCCTGCTCACCACCAACCTCAGATGAAGTAAGAATCTGGCTGTCTGGACCCCAAGGACTCGATACTTTTGCCTCATATATGATCTGTGCTTCATGTATGTTTTGGAAAATTAGGCCAACTGAATTGGGTTTTGTTCTCTTTTCCCCCCTAATTTTCGGTTTGCATCATGTCAGCAAAGACTCTCTAATACCTGTTCTTACTACTGAGTAAGCTATTTACTGAGATTAAGATTTAAGCCTAGAAATTTAAGTTTGATTAAATTGGTAGCTTATGGAAACAATGCCCCCTTTTTTTACTCCTGATCTTAAGTTTGCAAGAAAGGAGGAGATAATTTTCCAGAGCATTTCAGACAATTCAATAAGTTTAAAAGTGAAAAATATGACATACATTTGCATAATTTTTCCACATTGACCTTTCTTGAAGGTGGTTGGTCATTTTTTTTTTTGTATTGTGGATTTAATGATTTTTTTTTTAATGAGATTGTTTCATAGACTCATGAAAATGTTGTGTTTTTAGGAGGACAAGAAATGCTTCATATGTGATTCCCGGGATCCTTATCATGAGACCCTCAATCCTGACAGCCATCTCATTGAAAATGTGGTCACCACATTTGCTCCAAACCGCCTTAAGATTTGGTGGCAATCTGAAAATGGTACGTGATTGGTGTGAGAACAAGTTCCATGGAGTGTGACTGACTGTTAACTGGGAAGCAAGTTCCCATGGGTATTTGTGACAGATTATAGTCTTGGCCCTGTGATTAGAGCCACTGGCAGAATACTGTTTGGAGCATTCAACTTGCTTGGTCAAATCTGACCCTCCTTCCTGAAGTTTGTGTCTTGTCAGAAGCAGTGTTTGATATTAGACCAAAGGAGTGTTCATAGGCCTCACCCTGAGGGGGCTTCTGGGGAGTGGGTGTGTGCTAAGGGGAGTGGGGAGAGAGCAAAGGAAGACTGCATACTCGATCTTACACAGAACACAGCAGTTTTTGTTACCAGCCCCCAAGAAAAGGCAAACGCATGACCCCTCCCCCACCTTCTAGCTACAGAAGATTCATGAAACAAATGATCATCCCATAAAATAAGTAATGTGATATGATTGTACAGTTTGTCAATGTGCCTCTTTGCTAGCAGTGATGGGAATTCAGCCTTTTTTTTCCTTCTTTGTTGGTCATTTGGCTTAATCAATCAATCTGTTAATGTTGTTATAAAACCAAATTTAGGGAATACAGGAGGAGTTGCTATATTGGCTAGTTAACCATGTAATACTAGATTTTAGATGTGTGTTTTGAACAACCTTGTTGCTTTATATGAAGCACAGGATGGCTCCTACTTCAGTCTTCAAGTTACTGGGATTACAGGTGTGTGCTACTGTGCACACTTGAGTTCATTTTTTTTTTTTTAATATTGGAAGAAGCCCTTGCAGAAGTGAACCTAAGCTTGGTTGTAAACAATGTGGAAACAACTAGATCTTCACTACAGATCCTATCTCAGGAGTTCTAAGGGGCCTGCAGGCGCCTGTCATTCATCTCATTATGAGGAGGAATTCTTTTATGGCTGTCAGTAATTGGCTATGAATTGTGTGTTTTCTAGAAGGACTTGGTTTCTAGGGAAAGTTGCATGTTCATTGATCATGAATCCTATTGGTTCCAAACTTGCTTGAGAGAGATGAACCCTCAAGAAAGCATATAGATTACTCTTTAGAATGGATTGTTTTTACAAGGAAATACACTGGTTGGTAGTCCAGTGTGAAAAAAGATTCAACCAATGAGTCCCAGAGGACTGCATAAACAGCATAAACCTTCTTATGAGCAGGGTCTGGGAGCTCTTCCTGACTACCCACATTCTGCAGTGACCCTGCAGTGAAGAGGAAACTGGGAGACAAGGATGGCCCCATTTTAGTTAAGAAATGGTAACATAGTTTTAAATGTAATTAGAGGTTTTTCTTTATGATGTCAGGAGTTCATTTGTTTCAATAGCTTCGAGGGGAACAAAAGATCCCAGATGCCAGATGCCAGAAAGATTTGCAAACAGTGAGGCCTGAGCTCTGTCACAGAGGGTAGATAAGATTAGACAGATGGGGCTTGGCGCCCAGAAATCACTGATTGTCCCTGTACCTTGTCATCTCTGTTGTCTGATAGTTCACAATTGCAGACTCTCTGTGATTGTGACTTTATCTCCTTTCTGTGTGTTCTCAGGTGCTGAGTGGTCAAAGGGTGAGGTTGAATCTAAGTGCTCAGATTCAGGGACTGGCGGGAGATGACTGGGACTTTTCTCACTCTTCAGAGGGATATGTTCTTGAATCTAAAGAAAATAGTTATGTTCTCCACAGATTTTTTTCTTCCCATATTAAGAGAAAGAAGAGCAAACCATCCTGCTTTATCAGCCTGGACTCTAAATGGAATGTGCTTTAGGGACACACATTGCTGAGACAGTCCCTTTGTTACAGGAATGGTGCTAGTCTTGCGTTGTGCTTTACATTATCTCTAAAGCCTAGAAAAGCAGAAATGTATAGTTGCTTAGCTAATGTTTCACTCAGAAAGAAATGTTTAGAGTAGTTTTGTACGATAGTTCTTTTTAGTAAATTAGATAAGGCTCATGGCTATGATTATGGTGTTTTTCTTTAACATTCCAACTAACTCACATCCGTTCCAGTGACCACTTTTCCCCCTCGGTCGACTTGGCCGTTTTCCAGCAGGCGTGTTTATTTCAAAAGGTCCTACTGACTTCCTGAAAATATACCAGCTGTAACATGATTCATTCTGACACATTCCCATCTTCCTGCATTCAAGACTTAATTTGCTTGAGAAGATGAATCCTAAAGGCATCTTCTTACAGGGACAACTGAACAGTCCTCCTAACCCCGGGGGCATCTTAGAGGTCCTTAGGGCCTTGGGGGAGGTGCTTTTTATCCCTGGAATTCCAATGACTTTGTGTGTGTGTGTGTGTGTGTGTGTGTGTGTGTGTGTGTTCAAGTGGGTCTCTTATCCTCAGGGCACCATGCACTGTGCAAAGGCTTGTTTGTTCAGGCTTTCCCCCTGAAAGGGAAGAAGTTTTTGTTTTTTGGGAGACAGGTTTATTTTCCTGGCTTGTTCTCCGCCTCCTTGGTAAGGAAAATGTTTTTCAAATGTAGAAGTGTAACCAAAGGTTGCTCCTATCAAGGATGCGTTTCCCTGAGTTGACATGTACTACCACACATGATACTCACCTGCTTTCGTTCCCATCATTTAGGGGAAAAAAAAGAATATTTGTGTTCCTACTGTACTTCTACAAACTGATCCCCTACTGTGCACTAGACGTGTGCCCCCTCCCCCATTTGGCTTAGAGGATTGGGGCAGTGGTTATGGCCACTAAGCAGACAGCACTGAGAGATCTTCTGCCAGATGTCTTGCAGCAGTGAGTAAATTCAGTAAGCTGAACTCTGGAATAATATATGGAAAACTAAAGAATCATTCTGGCTCATGCCTCACCTCTAAAATAAGTACAAAGGGCCCCCGTTAATAGCTTCAACTCCAGCTTTAAGACACAAGAGGGATTTGTATGAGGAGCTTACAAGTCATTTAGGAAGAAAGTCAGCTCTTCACAGACATCCCTCATTAGTCTTACCATCTCCTTTATTGCTTTAAAAATCTATAGGTGTGGAGAATGTAACTATCCAACTGGATCTAGAAGCAGAATTCCATTTCACTCATCTCATAATGACTTTTAAGGTAAGGAATCCCTCCCTTTCTCAAGAGCACTGTGATTTCTACATTCAGAAAAAACAATGTTTATTATGTGTTGGCATAATTGGGAACTTAAATGTTACTGTTGTCATGTATTGGGATAATTGAGGGGCTTTCAAACAGGGACATGGAAAACTGTCCTTCCTGCATTCTATTTTCATGTCAATAACTTCTCTAACCCAAGGTAATTCATCTATAAACTTTTAATTAGAGATCTCTTTATTTTTCCCATAGAGAAAAATAGTGTTTGGCTCCCTCCCAAATCTCATTTGCATAGTATATATCTGGTCCTTCAGGTTTATATTTTAAATGCTGAATTTGGTAACGCAAAAGAAAGTGTGTTATCTTAGGTTCCAAGATTTTGCAAAAGTGTGGGAAGAGTTTCTCAGTCCCTAAAAAAAATGCATACCTTCTTAAATTCAGATTTTTTTTCTCTCCATTTTTCTTTTCAAGATGTAAAATGACTCTAGGATCAGGGAGTGTCTCTGTACAAAGTGCCTTTGTTTCTTAAGCAGCTGCCTGGAAATGACAGACTTCACTTGGCTTAAAGTACATGTCAGTACACACAAAACTCATAATTTACTTACTCTCTCCAGATTAATATCACTCTTGAATAATTTTCTATTGGAGTTGGGGACCTTACTGGCATCTTCTGAGGTTAGGTAAAAAGGTTGGGGATCAATTCACCTCATTGGCAAGGAGGCACAGAACTTTTGTTTCTGTCTGACCCTCAAGCCTGAGGAGCCAAGGAACAAGGGCAGGCATGGGAATCAGAATGTGAGTAGGAGGGCGTCAAACTCCATGGTTCCCAGTCTGTGCACCTCACTCCCTGTTGTCCCTCAAATTAGCCACAGTGACAACTACTGGGGCAGGAATGTTAATAGTGACATCTAATACTGAAAGTGGCTGGATAAGGGCTGTCACTAGCTTATCAGGGACTCCTTGCAATATTTTTTTTGCTTTCATTAACCACACTCAACCTTAGTGGTTAAATTCAAGCTCAACCCCACATGAGGGTGTCATCTTCATGTTATGAGACTCTTTAAAATAGTCGTGATATTCTTTATTGATGTCTGTGGCCCTATCTTACTTTGGAGAAAGCATCTGCCTGACATACACAGATGGCTGAGTTCTTTTACATTCAGAGTCCTTTGAATGCATATTCTGTGGTTGAATTCAAGGGGGCCAGAGATGAAATTCTGTTCTATACCTAAAGGCTAGGTATAGTGCTAAAGGTTAGGCTGAGGAGCCAGTGCCAAATGAACCGTGGGTACATGGTACCAACTTCTGCACACTGGAGGAGGTTTGTCCTTCAGGTTCCAAGCTTCTGTGAGAAAACAGAACCTCTGGGGTACGGCAGACCTGGAAATTTGTGTTCTGCCTTTCCTGGCACATGTGGCCAGAGCTGTGACTTCTTTACTGTAAAATGGGAAGGAAAATGCCTGTATCAAAAGGTTGTCTGGCATGCCCCTGTACTCTGGGAACAGGGGCAAGCTTTCTTGACACCTTTTTTAAATGGTGATATTAATGTTAGCTTGTGTTATGACAAAACTTTTCCTGGGCAGACAAAATGTGCTCTTCTACTTAACCCAGATAGGGAACCCATGACAGACCAAAGTTCAGATGCCACCTAAGTCCAACTTAGTGAACCAGTAAATTTTATTGGAGTTACTTACAGGAGTATGTGTTGAGGGTTACTTTGGAGCAGAAATGACTCAAGGATAGTTGCATCACCAAGGACTGCAGCATAGATGGCAGCTCACAAAAGCTGGGAACCTGCAGCACGCTGCACAGTTTGCAGGCAACTCAACAGGGTGGCGAGTCCTTCCTAAGTGTCTCAATTGGTCCAAACCTCTTCTAGGCAGCTCAGCTGATTTCTGCTTGTCTCATAGCTGGTCTTGTCTGAGAGTTTTCTTTGCAGCTTGACTTCTTCCCTGGAAAAGGGACTCTTAGCTTTTATTGGGGCCTAGAGACTCTGATCAGTTTCAGGGACATCCTGAAGCTATTTTGAGTTGTTTATCTTCCTGCTAATAGAGCTTCCTGCGGGATGGATGTTTTTATCTTAGAGGAAACTATTACACAACAACCTGGCATAAGGAAAAATCTTCAGGGATGAGAAGGATTTCAGAGGGAAGAGACAGAAAAACTGCTCTTTGTGGATGAGTCTGAGAGCAGTGTACCTTTGTATGATCATTGGGCAGACTTACTCACTAGTACTTGCACTTACATGCTTCAAGCTCAGGGTGATGAGGGAAGTAAGAATGGAGAAGCAGGTCTAAGGAGCCTGACTCTTTGCTGAGGAATGTAAACTGTATAGGAAGTAGGGAACCACTGACCCAGAGGTCAGAGAAAAAGCTCACCAAGGAAATCAGGCATAGTGACACAAACCCAGCACTCTAACAGTTGGGTCTCTGTGGGTTCTAGGCCTGTCTGAGCTATATAGAAAGTTCCAGGCTAGCCTAGGCTACATAGTCAGACCTTGTCTTTTAAAATAGTTTTGGATTATAGAGCATTTTAAATTCCAGAAGCTCACCTTTTCTTTTTTTTAATTTTTAATTTTTTAATGATTTACTTAACTTTATTTTATGTGCATTGGTGTGAAGGTGTCAGATCTCATGGAACTGCATTTTCAGACAGTTGTGAGCTGCCATGTGGGTGCTGGGAATTGAACCCGGGTCCTCTGGAAGAGCAGTCAGTGCTCTTAACCGCTGAGCCATCTCTCCAGCCCCCTCACTTTTTCTTAAACATTTTTGAAATTTACTTGCTTCTACACTCTGCCACTCTTGCTGCTTTGGGAACAACTGTAGAGAGGAGGATCCTCTGCTTCCTGAGACGTCACTTGGATGCTTGAGAATCAAAGGTTGATCTTGAAGTTGAGAAGGATTGGAGGCAGGACAGGGGAAGGAAAGGGCTGTGTCCAAAATAGCCTAGAAGTACAAGTCCTTAGGAAGATGCGAGTCCCTAAAAGCATTGTAAATGGAAAAGAAGAGGAAGCAGGACAGAGATGAAAAACTTATGTTTATTCTCCCACAGGCTGGCTCGGGATGGATGGTTGCTAGATGGATTGGGTTTTCTTAGACTAGAAAAACTCACTCATGTGTTGTATACCCAGTGTTTTTGTTATAGACAGATGTTTCCAGTCCTTTCTGTTTATTATGTGTTCAGCAGCCCCTGTGTAGCAATAAGGGGCCTGAGAAGCTTGATGACTAAGCAGAGTGGGGGGAAGGTTTTCATCCTTTAGTTGAAGTGAGCTGTTCCGGTTCCCGCAGCTTCATAACTCCACAGGAAATTGGATGACTGGTCAATGTCACTTGGGATTTAGGAGTTTTCAGAAGTGAGAGAAAAGGAAGCATAGTTGGGACAGGCTTCTGTGTGTTACTTCCCTGCTGCCTTTTGATACTGGGACATCAGACCAGGTGTGTCCCTTCCAAGCCTGCTCTTGTGGTCCCAGCCTGATCTCATGGGATTGGCTGTACCTGTGTCATACCAGGTTCAGATAATCAAAGGTGCTTCTTATTCCCTTTTCAAAAATTCTTAGTCTACAATTCTCTTCAGTTTGATAAAGCATTGTTTTCTTCTATGCCTGGATACATAGAAAAGTAACTTCATCTGTTAATCAGATTAGATTATTTAGGAAGGTAGAAGGTAGGTTAGTGAATTTTTGTTAATTTCCAAGATCAGCACTCTGCAAAGGATTCGGTCAAATGATGATCTTATTTTACTTCTTTTACTTTGTTTCTTTTCCCAAGTGATGATTTTAATTCATCTTTATTTAAGTTTTGTTTCCTAGGTTGGCTAAATTTTCCTTTGATTTTTTTTCCGCCATGGTAATCTGACTTCCCCTTCGTAAAATGCACACAGCATACTCTTGGGTGTGAGGCATCTGCCTGTGCACACAGCATGCTCATGAGTGTAGGCATCTGCCTGTGCACACAGCATCTCATGAGTGTAGGCATCTACCTGTGCACATAGCATGCTCAAGGGTGTGAGGCATCTACCTGTGCACACAGCATGCTCATGGGTGTGAGGCATCTACCTGTGCACACAGCATGCTCATGAGTGTAGGCATCTACCTGTGCACACAGCATGCTCATGAGTGTAGGCATCTACCTGTGCACACAGCATGCTCAAGGGTGTGAGGCATCTACCTGTGCACACAGCATGCTCATGGGTGTGAGCCATCTGCCTGTGAACACAGCATGCTCATGGGTGTGAGCCATCTGCCTGTGCCTATTTTAGAGTTCTGTCTGCTTTCTCTCCTATTTCCACTTGAACTTTTTCCTCACACCCTCCTGAAATCTTCAACCTGTTCTGAGTATTTGTTTTTTTTTTTTTTCCTATTCCTCTGGCACCTGCTTTTCACCCGTGAGCACACAGAGCTCCTGTGCTCGGCCTCTTAGGCACTTTTCTAGAGTACTGACCTGTTTTCCCTTACCATCCATTCGCTTTGTTGGAGAGATTCAAGTATTAAGTGAGTGCAGTAACTTCCAAATTCTGTTTGCAAAACTGAGCACCATGCCCATGTATCTGGCCCCAAAGGAGCATTCATATAATTTTCAACGCAGCCACCCATGCCTTAGGGCCTTGTGTTTCTTTCCTGTCTTCTTTTTCACTACAGTCTAATTGACCAAATGTAATTTGATACATTATACTGTCATTAGTTATACAGAATAGTTGACTTTATATCTCTCTGTCCATGTTATAACTGTGGAGTTAACAGCCTTCACCTTTCTTTGGTTTCTCTGCTTCTTTTCATCTTCCATGTTTAATGACAATGCTATCATAGTTGTTTTTCTAAGTATAATCTTCATTTATTGAAGAAATCCAGCCTTTGAGATCCCAATTTGACATTGTCTTTTCTGTGAAATGGTCTCTAATTTTTCTATTATTTAAAAATGTTTCCTTTTGTGGTAAAGTATGCATAACAGATTTCCCCATTTTTACATGCATAACTCAATGATGTTAGACATATTCAAGATGTCATACTGTTGTCAATTTCCAGGACTTTGTCGTCACCCCAGATAGGGCCTCTAACTAGTCACTGAGCACTAATCCCTCATTGTCCTACTCCTCTTTCCTGTGACCTCGTTTCTGCCTCCATTTATTATCCTAGGTATTTCACATAAATGGAATCATAATATTTGAGATTTTGCATAGCTTATTTCACTTAGCACAGTGCCTTTAAAGTCCATCTGTGTTACAGTGAGTATGGCGTTCCCCTCCTTTTGCAGCTGAATTAATTATATTCTATTGTGTTATCACATTTTGTTCTTCCTTTACCAGTTTATAGGCACTTGGGATGTTGCCACTCTGGCTATTGTGAATAATTCTGCTTGTTTTCTTGACTGTACTGTGGTGTTTGACATATTGCACTATGATATTTTATGGTCATATGTATTCCTTATTAGACTATGCAGCATATGGATGGCATTCATTACATCTATTGAATGATTAAATGAAGAAGTGAAAGAGCAAGCATTCAAATTCAGTTCTGTCATGGGAACAGTGGCTAAATATACCAAAATATGCTAGTTACAAAGGCCTGTTTATAATCAGCTTCCAAAGAGAAGCAGCTTGTTGATCTACTAGGGTGGGAGAAGTGTTTCCTTGCAAGAACACTCTCCACAGAATAGTGTGTAGTGTTCAAAAGTGAGCTAAATCTGATATACCAACCACATGAAGTTGGGCTTTTGGCACACAATGCGTGACATTTTTGAAAAGGACAGATCAGCGATCAGAAGCACCAAACGAGACTTTTCTCCTGCTTTCAGACATTCCGTCCAGCTGCTATGCTGATAGAGCGGTCTTCTGACTTTGGGAAGACTTGGGGTGTCTACAGATACTTCGCCTATGACTGTGAGAGCTCATTCCCAGGCATTTCGACTGGCCCCATGAAGAAAGTGGATGACATCATCTGTGACTCTCGATATTCTGATATTGAGCCCTCAACAGAAGGAGAGGTTTGTATGTCTCTTTGTTTTAATTCTACTTGCTAGTCTACTTTTTGATCATTGCAAAAATACTAACCCTCTTATCTATTTTTAGGTGATATTTCGTGCTTTAGACCCTGCTTTTAAGATAGAAGATCCTTATAGCCCAAGGATACAGAGTAAGCTTGTTTTCAAATAAATGCTTAGGTGGGAAACAGTCGTCATGGAACAAGTATCTTCCTTCCCAGTGCCCTGCTACCAATATACTGATGCCCAGTCCTAAATTCACCTACATTTTCTTCATTTTTTATAGTCTTCAGAAGCTCTTCAAATTAACAGTAATCAGTCTTCACTGATAGGGAACACATTTTGATTATGTCAGCAGAATACTGACCATGCCACCTTATACTTTTTGTTGCTCAGCGTATTAGAGTATAAATTGAGTTGCTATAGTAAACCTCCCCCAAATACAGTTGCTCAAATAAAACAGGTGTTTCTTTTGTAAGTATGAAACTAGCAGGAGTGATTTTACATTTTAATTTTATGCGTATGGGTGTTTTGCCTGCATGTATGTGCACCATGTTCATTCCTGGTGATCTAGGAGGCCAAAAGAGGATGTCAGATCCCCTGGAAGTAGAGTTACAGACAATTGTGAGCCAACCATACTTGCTGGAAATCAAGCCCGAGTCCACTGAAAGAGTAGCCAGTGTTTTTAACCACTGAGCAATCTCTCTAGCACTGGAGGGATTCTCTAAGAAATACAGCTCAGTTGCCACAATTAGTTTTACTATATAAAATGCAAGATGATACCCAGTTAAATTTAAGTGACTGATAAATAACAAGTTCTTTTTCAAGATCACATGTAACATTTGTAGTTGGTACAAATGTGTCCCATCCGATATTAATGGTTAACATAATTTGCATCACTTGCTATTGGGGACCTACTTAAACTGTAAATGCGTTTTTATTATCCATTCAAATTTAACTGAGTATCCTTTATTATTTGCTAAATCTGGTAATCATAGCTATAAGACTATCTCTTTCCCTAGGATTATCCACACCAGCAGAATTAGAACACTATCACTGTTTTCTCATTGTAGAAGTCAAGTACAAAGATAAGACATGGATGTTGTGCATATCACATTTGCTCATTGCTATAATTAGTCTTGTAGCTAGAGCACAAAAGATACTGAGAAATATGTCTGCCTATGTGGCCTGTGCTCTGCTAAAACTCTTGGCAAGGGCTCTTATCCATAAGCAATAGGAAGTAAGAACACTGAGAAATATCAGAAATGCCAGTCATGGCCAGTATATGTAGTAAGGTGAGGATTGTATAGCCTTTTGATAGATGAATGACCCAAGTGTAGAGTTGGATAACAAGCATAAGGTGATGGGGCAGTGAAATGGCAGCTGGATCTTGAGTTCATATGATACAGTCCTTAGTTCAGAGCTCTTGCCACTATTTAACAGTTGTTTATATTACAGGACTGCATATTGATGTTCAATAATTAAACTCATTGGCTTCCATACCATTCTGTCATATTGTAGCAACATGATCTGGTAACATACTTAAAACTTTACCTTTCCCATCTTTGAGTGGAAATAGAAATACCAACCTGAGGGTTGTTTGAGAGAAAATGAGTCGTATATAAGTGACCAGCCCAGAGCCAGAGAGGAAGAAAGTTTTCAGATGATTGAAGCTGCGGCTGGTAGTGATGTTAACCTTATTGTCAGCAACAGCAGTTTGTCTTGCATAGAGCTCATACCTGTCAGAGTAAAAGAGGGAGATACCCTCCTCCCTTATTCTGCCTTGCTATGAGGTTACAATCAGTCAAGTAACTGTTCTTGTTGGTCTTTGCCCCTGTGCACAGCCCTCTTTATAACCAAAGTTTCATGGATTTCCAAGCTTGCAACATGAGAATAGAGTAGAAGATATCCAGGGGATGTTGACAGAAAAGTCTGCTTTCCAACTTAACTTAATTTGACATGTGTTCCAGACTGTTTTGGGTCTGTAGTTTACTCATTCATTCTATTGTAAAACAAGTATTTAATGACATATCCATGCAATCTCTGAGCAAGTCATGAGGCTATTGTTATAGGTCTCAACATCTGGTCATGACAAACAGCTCTGGAGTCCCAAGAAATACTTATGTTCTGCTTTGCAGGTTAAGTGTATGGGACTTGAAGAATGTATTAAATTTATGACTCAGTTCTCTTGACTACACTTGTTGTCCAGTGGCATCTGGACGTATTTCTAGGAAGTACCCATGTTAACTGTTGGTGCCTTTGATTTATGTAGTAATCAAGGGAACAGAATTTCTTTCTATCATTGAGACCTTGAAGACTCCCTTCAAAGTGATGTTCCTCTTAGAAATGCAGGCAGCTGGAGGCTCTGTTGTTCCTCCATATGGCAGGAGAGAGTGGAGGGCTGTTTGCTCTTCTGAAGGATTCTAATGAAGTTCAAGGGTTTCTAAATAGTCCAGCTGCCCTTCATGTTTGTTTTCCGGCCTCTTGTCAATAGTGCTCACTGTGTGCATGAGCATTTTGCAGATGTTGCCATTCAGCGCAAGATTGTGAGTTCTCTGTTTTGTATTTAATTTTTACAAAGAGCCTAAGTTTAATGCATGGACTTTCTCTTTCCAGCCTCAGCTATTTCTGTCTTCACTGTGTTATAACTATTTAAAATTGCATTTGGTCTCTTTGGCCATTCAGAAAAACCACCTGAGTAACAGGTTGACTGGCCCGTGGTCTATCTAGTCATATAGAATGTCACTGACAGCCCAGCTTCTGGAATAAGCTTAGGCTTATAGACCCAGGAAGAAAGAGGAGAGATAAAAGAAGACAAGTTGATTTATAAGAAACTTTTGTGTAGGAAAAACAATTTGCCTGACCACCTAGAGCTAAACCTTTTGTCCTCATGTCACAATACTGAATTAAAAAAAATATAAAAATGTTTTTCAAAAAAAAATGTAGACTACAGTGTTGCTTAAAACTTGATTGAAAGAGGTCATAAATTTGTGAGGGAGTTGAGGGGACTATGGAGGAGTTGGAGGAAGGAAAGGGAGGGGTAATAGAAATACAGTGCACATATATAAGTTTTAAAATACTAGTTTAAGAAAAGCTTGGTTGAGACATTATTCCCCTAGAGAGGGAGTTTTCTCTAGTCTTATTACTTGGATTTAAGAGGCAGTAAATTTCAGATAGTGTTTTCTCATTCAAAAATAAATACATATCTGTTTCTATTGTAGTTAGAATTGGCACCCAGGATAAACCCATTTCTACCTGAAAGGAAATACTGACTTTGACAGCAGTGGCTATGGGAACCAGGGGCATTGCAGTATTTTTAGGTTAAGTGACAGTGGGTTTGGAACTCCAAGACTGTAACAGACATGACATTTTTACTAATCGGGGGCTATTGCACTGTATTAACTATGGTAAGGGTTACGCCATCATCTCGTTCATTCAGGAGGAGTAAAGTTTACTTAGACTGTTGTCATCTGCCCAGTCTGTCCCTAAAGAGAAATAATGTAGAATTGCCACAGCATGCTTATCTGTCTGATGAGACCTTTCATCTTGGTGACCTTTGTAGATCTATTAAAAATCACCAACTTGAGAATAAAGTTTGTGAAACTGCACACTTTGGGAGATAATCTCTTGGACTCTAGAATGGAAATCAGAGAGAAATACTATTATGCTGTTTATGATATGGTGGTTCGTGGGAACTGCTTCTGCTATGGCCATGCCAGCGAATGTGCCCCTGTGGATGGGATTGATGAAGAGGTGGAAGGAATGGTAAGTGTCCTGTGGATGCTTGTTCAGTGATCTGAAAGGCAAAACCTGTCTTTAAGTCTGTCACATTTTTTAGCAGTTTTAAATTCCCAAAATAGACTTCGATTTTTGAGTCACATTAGGGGCTGATTACTGATTCCCTGTCTTGGAGAGTTGCTTAGGTTATGAGAATGTGAGCAAAAACTACTAGTTTCATAGACCCTTAATTGGCTTTTGAAATCTATTGCTTTAGGCTGTTGCTGAAGTATTTTAGTTACCAAGGATTAAAAAGTTGTGTAAATAACAATCCAGATTGATTTTCCATTAAGAAGATTAAGAAACCACAAGCCTCCAGGCTTTATGCTGGTAAGAACGAGGTGGCCTCAGCTCAGAGAGACTGGCAATTATAACCCAGGACCAACCACAGATACCTCTTAGAGATCAAGTGATATTTTCTCTTTGTCCTCTCCTTTAACTTTCCTTTCTTTGCCAACTTTATATTGTGTTCGCAAACTGAATACTTGAAATTTTAGATTTCATTTCTTTGACAAATGGTTAATATGCTGGTTAGTTTTTGTCTGGTTGACACAGGCTAGAGTACCCTGGAAAGAATGAACAATTGAGAAATTGCCTCCATCAGACTGACCTGTAGAAATATGTGGGGCATTTTCTTGCTCAGTGATTGATGTGGGAGGGCCCAGCTCACTATGGTGGTGAAACAAGCTGAATGAGCCATAGGGGATCAAGCAGCATTCTTCCAAGGATTCTACTTCAGTTACTGCCACCAGGTTCCTTCAGTGATAATAGACTGTGACTTGTGACTTGGAAGTGTAAGCCAAATAAACCCTTTTTCTCTCCCAAGACAGCAGCAAACTACAGCAGTTAGGCTGGAGTACTGTACTTTAATCCACTTAAGTGGTTTCCCAAAAAATTCTTCAAACCCTTAGGAGTTTAATACCACACGGAGACTCTGCCGTCCTTGAGAGATCTATCCCAGGCACCTCCCATAGTCTCTGGCCCTCCCTTGACGACAGGCATATGTTGCTTATTTTCTCTCTGTCTCTTTAAAACTAGTTAGTCTTTGTACAAAGGGTGCAGAATCTGCGTGCTCTGCCCTTCTAAAACCTCTACCTTCCCTTTACTCCAGTTGGAAGTCTTCATGAGTAAACAAGTTAGCTTTTTAACAGCCCGAAGGCAGGGATATGCTTCTAATCAGTACATCTTTCTGAGAATTCAAGACAGACTTCGCTTTGCAGCACAGAAATCTTTGTGACTTTATGTCCAGTCATTCTTGTGGCCTCAGAATATGCATATTCAGGCACTGAGTGTCTTGTGATGTGGACTGGCCCACTGCTTTTCAGTTCAGTGCAAGCCCTGGGAACGAGAGGGGCTTAAACAATCTCTACCTAACTGCCCTCTGTCAAAACAGAGAGGAGAGACCTGTCTGTCCTGTTCCCAAATTCCAGGCAGTAGACATCAGGGTTACGGCAAAGGGCTTATACCTGCTTGGTAGAAAGGATCTATTTATCCTTTGCAGGCTACAAGGGTCTTAAGAATGCGTTGGCGTAAAATGACATTCAGTAGTACATCCTGAATCTCTTAGAAAAATTAATTTGTGTCTTTCTGATAGTTTTCTTGCTTGAAATAAAACATGGTAAATGGTTGAAAATGGTTTTTTTTATGGTTAAGAAAAATTAAGTGCTTTGTTTAAAGGGAGGAAATTGTCACCTGGCACAATGTAAAATGCACAGTGGTTAGATCCGGTTCTTGGAGACCAGTGCATATGGCATTCTACACTTATTTTTATAGGTTTCTATTACAGTAGCTTTAAAGAAATTATTCTTAGATAACTAGTTCGAAAATATATTGCATTTAAAAATTCATTTAGTGTGTATGTGTGTCCCCTCACTCATGACCCACTGAGTTCATATGGAGGTCAGGCACAACTTGAGGAAGTCAGTTTCTCTATCCATGTGGATACTGGGGATAAAATTTAGGTATTCAGGTTTGGTAGCAAAGGCCTTTACCCACCAAACCATCTCACAGACTCTAGGTTAATTTTGTTGCTGTTATTTTAATTCTTAAATAATTACTTAAAAATAATTTACTTTACATTATAATTACATCATTTTCTTCATCCCTTTCCTTCCTCTCAAACCATCCTATACACACACACACACACCTCCTTGCTCTCTTTTAAACTTGTGGCTTCTTTTTTCATTAATTGTTGTTACATATATGAACATGTGTATGTATGTAGACATACATAAGACATACGTACATATCCCTGAATACATAAATACAACCTATTCAGTCTTTAAGTTACTTATATGTGTGTTTTCAGGGATAATCATTTGGTATTGGATAACCAGTTGGTGTGTTCTTCCCTGAGGAAAACCATTTCTCCTGCTGTAAGCATTCCTCAGTTGCCTGCAGTCCCTTAAAAAAAATTTCTTAGGTTGTTAATTTTTCTCATCTGAATCCTTTGTGTAGATATTCAGTTCACTGTCTGTTGTACCATAGAAACTATTCCAGAAACAAGGATAATTGCTATTATCTTACATGGATAGAAATTGCTTAGTTGAGGAAAGAAAATAAAAGAAGCCCTCAATGGTAGGAGCTAGAGGTGTGTGTGAAAGATTCTATCTTCTGCTGACTGTGGAAAAAGTGTGGCCGATTGTGTGTTTCTGACTTTGCTTCTCCTGGTTTGTAACTTCCCAGGTTCATGGACACTGCATGTGCAGGCACAACACCAAAGGCTTGAACTGTGAGCTGTGCATGGATTTCTACCATGATTTGCCATGGAGACCTGCTGAAGGTCGAAACAGCAATGCCTGCAAAAGTAAGTGTCAGTGGGAAGGGCAGTTGGGATCCACTTCTACAATGAATGTGTTTGCAGAGGGGAGGAAGATAGGGCCATTCTCCTGACTGTGAGTGTTCCAGAGCAATAATATGTATGCATTGAGTTAAATTAATAATAATTAGTATGTCTGACATTGACTTGGGAAAACAGCAATGGTGTCCATGACATTGCATCTGCTTTTAAGACAAGAGGATAACAAGACAAATGAAAGGCAAATATTGTATATTTCTGGTGTGGGTTTGAGGTGTCCCCCAAAGGATCATGTGTTGAGTGCTTGGTGCCCAGTTGGTGGCACTGTTGAGAAGTAATTGGGTTCCCAGGCCACTAAGTTGATCAATGGATCAGTCCCTTGATGCATTCCTTGCTGAACCTAGGTTTACTAGGTTAGGTCCTGGAGAAGGAGGTAGGTCTCAGAGGTATGCCTCTGATGATGTTTCTTGCTCCCAACCTTGTCTGGTTTGTTCTGCTTCCTGACTGTCTTGAAGTGAGCAGCTCTGCTATTCCATGCCTTTCTGCCATATCACAGAGCCAGCAGCACCAGAATGAGCCAGCTGTAGAGTATAACCCCCAAAACTATTAGCCAAAGTAAAGCCTTCCTCCTTTAAGTTGTTTTCACAGTAATCAAAGAAGTCTGCCTTGTTGATGGACTGCCCATGTGCTAGAATTACAGGCTGCACCATGTCTACCACTGTCATCCCCCACACCTCCTGCCATATTCTTCAAATATGAAACCCAAAAAGATTTCCTAGGAATGCATTGTCCAGCATGTCCTTCAGAATAGTAGAAAGTACTGCAATCAATTCTACCTAGTAGGGTGGTGCCAAAGGTACCTTCAGTGGAACAGCACCCTTCTCCTGTGTTGATCTCACTGAGAAAACAGCCAAGTAAATCAACTAGGTTGATCTCAAACTCAGAGATCCTCCTGCCTCTGCCACCACAGTGCTAGGATTAAAGGTGTTTGTCACCACGACCTGGCCTAGCAATCTTAAAGTTGCTAACTTGATTTGTGGTTTCCACTAGGATCAACAAGGGGCTATATCCTTTTTCATGACCAGAGCCTTCTCACTGATTGCTGTTCTACTCAAACTCAGTCCCCACTTTGTTAAACTTCCTTCCTGTTACCTCCATCTTCAATGGGTAAACAGATTTAAAAGTTTTGTTCTTGCCAGGCAGTGGTGGCACATGCTCTTAATCCCAGCACCTGGGAGGCAGAGGAAGGCAGATCTCTGTGAGTTTGAGGCCAGCTTGGTCTACAAGAGCTAGTTCCAGGACAGGCTCAAAAAAAAAAAAAAAAAAAAAAAGTTTTGTTCTTGACATTGGTCTTGTCATACAGAATGCAACTGCAACGAACATTCCAGCTCATGTCACTTTGACATGGCGGTTTTCCGGGCCACTGGGAATGTCAGCGGGGGAGTGTGTGATGACTGTCAGCACAACACCATGGGACGCAACTGTGAACAGTGCAAACCATTCTACTACCAGCACCCCGAGAGGGACATCCGAGACCCCAGTCTTTGTGAACGTACGTTGGGAAATGTCATTTATAGGGCCTGTTTTGTTTATTTGTTTTAATAATTTTTCATGCAGAATAATTGTTGTCAATATCCTCCTCTTGGAGCTCAGACTCTGAGCAGCATAGCCAGCATTGCTAATCAATTGCTGTCTAGGATACAGGGAGAAGCATTTACGCTAATCAAACCTTCTTAAGTTCTCTTTGGCTGGATTTGGAGAGTGGAAGAAAATATATGTGCTTACAAAAAACCATGGCCTAATTCCTGATGTCTTTAACTTGGAGTTGTTCTTCTCAGCATGTACCTGTGACCCAGCTGGTTCTGAAAATGGAGGAATCTGTGACAGTTACACTGATTTTTCTGTGGGTCTCATTGCTGGTCAGTGTCGGTGCAAATTGCATGTGGAAGGAGAGCGCTGTGACGTTTGTAAAGAAGGCTTCTATGATTTAAGCGCTGAAGACCCGTTTGGTTGTAAATGTAAGTTTGTTTGGGGCGTTCTCCAGGGATATAGTTCCATTTTACACTGAAATTGTAAAACTAAACAATAGCTTTGGACTCACTTGGTTTGTGCTTCTTTGTTCATTTTGTCTTTTATAAAGCATGTGCTTGCAATCCTCTGGGGACAATTCCTGGCGGGAATCCTTGTGATTCTGAGACTGGGTACTGCTACTGTAAGCGGCTGGTGACAGGACAGCGCTGTGACCAATGTCTGGTAAGTAAACCTTAATCTCTCAATAAGAAGTTAGTGAATATGGCATGGTTGTTTTGTTTTTTTTTTTTCTTTGGTTTTTCGAGACAGGGTTTCTCTGTCGCTTTGGAGCCTGTCCTGGAACTAGCTCTGTAGACCAGGCTGGTCTCGAACTCACAGAGATCCACCTGCCTCTGCCTCCCGAGTGCTGGGATTAAAGGCGTGCGCCACCATCGCCCAGCAATGGTTTTTTTTTTTTTTTTTTTGGTTGTTTTGTTTTTGAGGTAGAGTCTCAGTATATACTCAAGGCTGGCTTTGAACCCACAGTCCTCTCAACCTGCCACCCATGTCCTTGTATGGTATGTGTGTACCTGGAAAATAAGGAATGTGTCTCCTGTTATGAATTTTACCATCATCCATACAAGTTAATGCTAAGAGACCAATGAGAAAAGTCAAAATGAGGATGCAGAGTGAGTTATTTGACAAAGCACAACAAATAACGCTTATGAAGACAAGTGAACAGTTTTTAAAAGTGGCAATGCTAATTGCTAGTGAGGACATGATGAGCTAAGACTTGTTAGTTGCTAACAGAAATGCAGGTTGACTCATACTGTAAAAAGTGTTTCAGAGAAATGTCTCAGGAGCTAGTAAAAATGTACGTATTCCTAACCTAGTAACCTTACTCCCCGAGGCTCCCAGTGAGATCCTCAGAGAATTGGACAAAGGTGTATCCCTCTCAAGATTCATTCTGTCCTTATTAATTATGTCAGAAGGCTTGGAATCAACAGTGGGAAAGTAGTTACATGAACTTGGGGATTTCCATACAAAGTGATATCAGTTCCTGTGGAAAATGGCACAAATGCAAGGAAATGTTTGTGTTGTTGTACTAACAAACAAACCAGAGTAAGACAGAGACTTCATGTAGGAAAAAATTCATCAAGACTGAGAAAATCTGGAGGAAGTACACCAATAGCAGTTCAGTGGAATAGTATTTTGGGGGGAAGTGGGTGCTGGGCATTGAACCCTCTATTTTGCACATGTTGGGCTTTAACAATGAACCTCAGCTCTCGCCCTGAGTAGAAGATTATGAGGGTAGTTAACATAGATTATCTTATAGCTTCTGTGGCATTTTAATGCTGTTTTTATTTAGTTTTGCTTAGAGGATCCACTTGCCCCACACATACATGTATTTGCAACCCCTAAATGTGTTTGCTTGTGTACAATCCTGAGATGCTTAATAAATGTCTTGAAGTCTGGTTTAAATTAGTACATCTGAGCAGATGAACCTCTGTTTGCTTTTGAGATACAGGGGAATCTCTGTTGTAAGGAGGCCACTTGTTCATTTCCTGGCTGCCCAGACTCCCGAAATAACCACACAGAAACTCTATTAATTAAATCACTGCTTGACGAATTACTTTACTTAACTGTATTGCTAGCTAGCTCTTACATCTAGAATTAACCCATCTCCATTATTTTCTATTTTACCATGAGGTCCGTGGCCTACCTGCAAGGTTTCAGCGTGTCTGTCGCTGGCAGTGGCTCCACGGCTTCTTCTTGACTCTGCCCTTCTTTCTCCCAGCAGTCAGTTTAGTTTTCCCCACCTAGCTCTGTTCTACCCTATGAGACCAAGCCAGTTTCTTTATTAACCAATGGTATTCACAGCATACAGAGGGAAATCCCACATCAGATCTCTGTATGAAGAGACCTGGTATTTGCCTTTCTTTTTCTTAGAGAAGAAGCTCTCATTTTTTCCTGCTTTGCCCATGAACACAAATCCTAAAACCTTTCCTTGTGGGTCTTGTGACAGACTGAGCTGAAGGAAATGTAAAGACATGCCAAATACTTTCCATAACTGTTCTTACTGCCAGAGCCATTTGCATGAAGAAAACTGATCTCTGTACTGCTTGCTCAGAGCAGGACAGCACTTTCCCTCAAATGACTCAAAGATGAGTGTGTGTGTGTGGGGGGGGGAGGTTAACTAAGAATATTTCTACCCTCTGTCTGTTTTCATGGTTGAAAGCAATGCTTGGAATAACCAAGCATGCTGGAGCTTGTTCTTTGCTGAGTCTCTTGTACAGTCAAAGGAACCCATCTTTACATGTTTGATCTTTTGTTCTGTAGCCACAACACTGGGGCTTAAGTAACGATTTGGATGGATGTCGACCTTGTGACTGTGACCTAGGAGGAGCACTGAACAATAGGTAAGTGGAATCTTATTTGTACTCTGACCCAGGTGCCAAGGAAACTCATGACTTCTGGAAATCTGAGGTTTTGTTGCCTCTTAAGAAAGTTTGTAAAGTATGTTCATCCTTGGTTTGAGTACCTGCTAATCATTTGTACTGTGGTCTCAGTGAGTTCAAGGGTTGTTGTCATGCTAGGAGTTATTGTGTTGGCCTAGAGGTGGCTTAATGTTTGCAGAGGAGCCAAGTTTGATTCACCCGTGTGACTAAAAATGCATGGAATTCAAGCTCCAGGCTCTAACACTCTATTCTGGCCTCCACATGCACCTGAACTCACACACACACACACACACACACACACACACAGACACACACACACACAGACATAGTATACATGTGCATAATTAAACACTTTTAAAAAGAATAATTTTTTTGAATCTAGGAAATTTATGTCTTGATTTTTTAAATAATGCTGTTATTCAGTTTTGTACTTTTATTTATCCATACCTTTTAAATTATCGAAGCCATGCATGCCCATAGTTTATAAAGAAAACAAAAGAGTTCAAACAGTTCAAAGAACTATAAACTGAAATGCAAAGGCATTTTTTCTCCTGTTTTCTGTTTTAAGTTTCTCCTAGGTAATGCTAGATGTATCATTATTAGCAACTTCTTGTTGCTCGCTAAAAAGTTAATAACAGGCAGTTATGAGTTCAGTATGCCTGCTGAAAGTCGGTGTTATTTTCTTCTCTGTTTTAAAATGATGTTAGGTTTTATGTGTTCGGCTTTTTTTTTCTTTTTTCTTTCTGTGTATATATTGTATGCATACGTGTGGGAGGCAGCCTGCAGTTTGACATTGGGAGTTTCCTTTGAGTGCTCTCCATCTTCATTCTTTTTAGGCAGGGTCTCTCAGTTAAGCCCAAAGCTCACCTATATGGCTAGTCCCCTTAGCCAGCTTGCTCTGCAATCCCCAGGCTAGGATTCCAGGTGGATTGCCAAGCACTTACACGGGTTCTGATCCTCTTGCATACTGAGCCCTCTCCCCAGACCCCTATTTATATTTTAATAGACAACATCAAAGAGAAAAACCAGTCCATAATTTCCCACTTGCCTTTATCTTCATTTATCTGTATCCACGAGTGTGCACACACCACAGCACACATGTGGAGGTCAGAAGACAATGTGAGAGAATTGGTTCTCATTCTGGTGTGTTGGTTAGGTCATCAGGCTTAATAGCAAGTACCTTAGCCCACTGAATGAATCGTCCAGCCAGTCCTAAACGTGTTATCCTGAAACTTGCAAATTTTCCACTTGTAGAACTTTGTCTTACACTCATCCACATCTTTATTTTTAATAACGTTTTTATCTATCAGGTGAAAATGCATAATCAGTTTGGTTACTTTTATCTCTGTTTTTTAAATGTGTTGTGGTGAAGCTTTTTGAAGACATGTCTTGATAAATGCCTGCATCTCTGTAGATCAGGTTTCAGTGATGAAACTGCTAAGCCAGAGACCATACATATTTTCATTTTCAGAGAATGCCATATTGTTCGAGGTGGATTAAACCAGCTGGTTTCCTTTCTGTCTGTCACAGAAGTGCTGGCTCCCCTGGCCCCAGCCTCAGCTGGTAGCAGCAATTTCTTTTTCACTGATTTTTGTTGGCTTTTTGTTTTGTTATGTTATGCTATGTTTTGTTTTTCCAGAGACAGGCTTTCTTTGTGTAGCCTTGGCTGTCCTAGAAAACTCGCTTTGTAGACTAGGCTGACCTCAAATTCACAGAAGTCTACCTGTCTCTGTCTCCCGAGTGCTGGGGTTAAATGCTTGTGCCACCACTGCCTGGCTCTTTTTCACTAACTTAACAGATAGAAAATAGATTCTCATTTGGTTAGGAGAATCTTTTCATTTCTTTTCTTTGTAACTTTTAAACTATTAATAAAGTTCACTTATCATTTTAAGTTACTGAAATATGCTAGTTTCCTTTGAATTGACATAACATGTGAATCTCTACAGAAATATATAATATGTTTAGCCAGTTCTTTTTATGGGAGTTGAGTTAACCACAGTTGAGTACGAAAAGAACTTTGGTCTCTATCCCTGGACCCAACTCAGAACATCTGGCAGGGAGAGTGTAAGTGACTGCGAGGACAGATGTTTCCTTGTCTCCTCAGTCCTCCCTCAGAGAACATGCTGAATTCATTGAGCAAGCTTCGTGTGCTCAAAACTTGACTCTCTGACAACTTTATTTCCCAACTGCACAATCTGCTGGCAAGGTCTGAGAATGTGTTCCCTTTGGCCTTTTATTTGGGTTTGTTCTGTTCCAG
Source organism: Microtus oregoni (assembly GCF_018167655.1). Classification (NCBI taxonomy): domain Eukaryota; kingdom Metazoa; phylum Chordata; class Mammalia; order Rodentia; family Cricetidae; genus Microtus; species Microtus oregoni. The sequence continues at coordinate 57,184,830 of NW_024543068.1, read as the reverse complement.
AATACTCTGGGATACAATACAGCAGATGAATTCTCCCTCCAGAAGAACTCTGTTCTTAGAAACTCCTGAGGGGAGGCAGCTGGGATGCTCCCATAGATGCAGGGAGACTCCGGTCTGCCACGTATGCACTCCTGATTCCTCCATTGATAGCTGTCACCAACCCCCACCCACCCAGTTCTTCCTGAGCAGATAAAAGTGACCATCATAATTCAGGAATGTCTGGGGTTCCTTTACCCTACAAGGTCTCTATTCATTTCCTTTTCTCCATTGCACACTTGGTCTCCATTCCAACCTGTCTTCTAATTCCTCCTGAAAACTTCCAGCACCAGAATATGTTCATCCAAAGAGTCTGTGAAACAAAAAGTTTTAGTGAGAATTTTAAAACAGGTAGTCCTCTGTTGGGAGCTGTGAACCTCCCAGATCCTGAATTTCTGGTAAACAACTTGTAATGCTTGCAGCTGCTCTGAGCACAAGACCCTCAGGAATTCCTGATGGCAGGGGAGTGGTTTCTGGTGGGTTTGGCTGGGGCGTTGCTATCAGTTAAGGATCTCTATATAAGCGACAGTGGCGGGGGGGGGGGGGGGGGGGCATTCCTGTTTCAAGGATTCTGGCATCGAGGATGACCTGTGTGTCTGTCTGTCTGTCTTTGTGTGTTTCAATCTCCAGCCCCGTGCCCGGTGCACAAACTGTATGGTAGTGCATAGAGCGCAGACAGGTGTGGTGCATTCCAGTCCTCCAATCTAGCATGACTGATGAGACCCCCGTTTTCATGGGGGAAAGGAAGCCTTAATAGATACTTGCCACCCCGAAAGCCCTACAGAGTCCTCCAAGAGATGTTTCTGAAAGATTTTCTTAGACTTGTCCCTTAACCACTATTTCAACTAGGACACTTGCCCATGCAAGGCACCCTGGGAACACTTGCTGTATGGTTGACCTGTAGCACAGGAGTATATTTTAAACTTTATATTTCTTTACTTCTCTTTTAAAAACTGTTTTTACACTTTATGTGTGGGGGAGGGAGTAAGAGTACAGTCCTCAGTAAGTTGATTCTCTCCCACTACCATCGATCTCTGGGTTATCCCAAGCTTGGCACCAGGCACTCCTACACTCACCAGCCCTTTTCTGTGGACACATATTAATAATGCTAGATAAGTGTTGATTGAGTAAGAGAACTTGATAAACAAAAGATTTCAAGGTGTAGTAACTGCATACATACTTCTTAGGTGAAGCGGTTTCTAAATATGATATCAAACACCTTTTGGTTACTTTTAGCTAGGGACAAAATCTAGTACAAAAGTATTTAAAGTGAAAAACACTTCAAAACATTGTGTAGAACTAGCCAAATGGAATTTGAGTTGTACAGTAAAGGCTTTGTCCACCACTTCTAGTATGTTTTAAATATTTAAAGAACTCAGACCTAATAGTTTTAAGTAAAAGAACTAAACCCAAGATAATGAATTTTTGTCCAGATTGCTTACTTTAATGAATAAATAAGAATTAATGGCAGTGGCTGGTAGATAAACAGTACTTTAAATCAACATCTTTGCAGCATCCATCCAAATGTTCTCACTTAAATGTAGACCCTTGGGCCAGCTCTGGGCATCTAACCTGTAGCCCACCATGTCTTGGTAAGAGCTTTGAGCTCAGTCTTCCCTCTTAGAAGTACATCAGGAGGTGCATACTACCTTCTCGGAAGTTTCCAACACTCTCTTAAGATGTGAGGTCTCAAGAATGTGTTCTCTTTGACCTCTTTATTTGGATTTGTTCTGTTCCAGAGTATACTAGAATGCAATATAGCCTGTGGCCTCTTCCTCTGGAGAACTCTGTTCTTAGAAACTCCTGAGAGGAGCAGCTGGGATGCTCCCATAGATGCGGGGAGGCTCCCATAGATGCGGGGAGGCTCCCATAGATGCGGGGAGGCTCTGGCCTGCCACATTTGCACCCCTGATTCCTCCATTCACACTGTCAGCCCCCACCCCGCCCAGTCCTTCCTGAGCAGATAAAAGTTCTCTGAAGTTCCCAGCATTCGCCTGATGTTTGTTTAGCACTTGTTTACTCTGTATTTCCTTTAGCACCAGACTGAGGCTTGCAGCTGCTCCATCTGCAAGGGTCTGAAATTTACCAACGGTGAACCCAGAAGACAGGTTCCTAGACACTTTCATCAGCTCTCCGAATAATTGTGATTTATCTAGCTTTTTGTTAGTTGCTACAAGGGATGGACATTAAGGGGTTCCTTCTTGTTTGGAAGTGTAGTTGGGGGTGGTGGTGATACTACCCAGAAAGAATGGGTGGTGCTGGTCTTCAAGGTAAAGTAGTTCTTACTTGGAATCAATTATGGATGAGATGACTGTGCTGAGTACAACAGCTGGCCCTAATGCATGGTACTTTTTACACTTTAGAAATTTTCATTGTTAATAGAGAAAAGCTGAACTTACACTTGTCCTGCTCATTCATGTGTAACTAAAAGTAATTATATTCCACTAGAACTTTTAATTGTTTGTATTTGTGAGAAATCTGGGCTAAATCATCTTAACCTTGACCTATTGGGAAACCTAGAGCCTGTATTGACTTTTGATTGCTGCCAGACAAATTACCACACTTTAGTGGCTGAAAACAATATAAACTTAATATCTTGCAGTTTGGTAGGGCAGCTGTCTCTGTCTCTGTCTCTGTGGATTACAGACAGATGTTGGTGCAGGGTCCTTTGCTTTCAATGGACAATAGGGGAAAGAGAGTGTTCTCTGTTTATTCAAGTGTCAGGTAGTTTCCTTGAAGCTGTAGGGTGATCCTGTTTGCTGCTGGCTGTTACCTATAGGCTGCTCCCATTCCTTGATTTCACAACCTACTTCCTCTTTCCTCAAAGCTGTAGTAAGTCCTTGTGATACCATAGCTCTCTAACCCACTTCTCTGCTTACCTCTCCCACTTTTGAGAGCTCCTGGGAGTGGATTAAGTCCACCTAGATAATCCATGATCATGTCACCCATTCTGGGATTCCTGCCCTTCATCACATCTGCCATGCGTGGTCATGGACCAGCGGGTCCCAGAGAGGATGAATGTGTCTTTCGATGCCAAGCCTCTGTTTTGTGTTATCTTTCTGATACTGATTAAATAAACTCTGTATTCAGGTTACAGGAGAATTTGTAGTAAGAGTGCGAAAAATTGTATAGTATTTCTGACATGTGATTTTTGTTTGTTTGCTTGTTTGTATTTAGACCAGTAAAGAATAGTTACATGTCATCTTCTGTTGAGGAGGAGCTTGGATTTGGGAATGAGTTTCAAAAGCAGAATAAAGTTGAATGGCCTCATATTTGTTGGGGGAAGACTTAGCTGGGAGGAAAGAGAGGGTAAAGGTTAAGAGGGGGTGGGCAGGTCAGGTTCTTCTACTTCTTTGCTTTCATCATTCCCATCCTTTCTCTGCACATCAGAATCATCCTCCCCAAGGATCAGGGCCAAGTATCAGGGCCACATCTTCCAGGACGCCTCCCTTAATTTTCTCCATCAGGTAAATTACAACTTCCTATGTACACCCAGAGTGCTACTGGCTACATTTTGTCTTGGTTAATTGCTTTACTGCTTATCTTCCCAGTAAGATTCCAAGTTGTTTAAGAGAGAGACATCCCCCCCCCCCCATCCCATATTATTTATCCACAAATAATTAAGGGTTGCTTCAGAAGCAAGTCGGACTAACATATGAGGGCACTGGTACCAGCATGCACAGTGTCCAGGGACAGTATTTGTTTGCTAAATATTTGCTGAAGAGTACAAAGAGTGTGGCTCGTCTGACAGCGCAGGGCTCTATTAGGATGAACTATGGAGCTGCAGGAAGCCAGACAGAGGCATCATCACCTGACATGACAAGGTGCAGAGAAACACTTGTGGGTCTATGGAAGCAGGGCTCTAGGAAGGTGGATTGGGTAGTGATGGCTTAGGAAACTGCATGAAATGGTGGCATCATGGCCTAAGATAATGACAGTGACAGGAGAAGAAGGCTGCTAAGTGGAAAAACACACTGGAAGAAGACTTAGATGTTCATGTTGAGGAAGAATAAAGCTTTATCTCACACCATGAGAAAGGATTTAAAATCTGAGCATTTAAGAAGAGAGAATGAGAAGGGGGTGTGAATGATGCTGAGTACTTCAGGAGTGCAGCTGGGAGTGCCTCATCCACGGCTGGAATAATGGAAATGAGCGTAAAACTTGGGGTGTTTAGAGCTGTAAGGGTGAAGAACGTCTGTGGGGCACGGGACATTTACAAAACATTAGTGTGGAATTGAAGCTCTACTTAACAGTGGCAGTGATTCCAGTCTGTCACTACACTTGTGGTCACAGGGCTCAGAAGCAAGGTCCTTCTAGATCCTTCCATGTGATCATCTCTTCCTGGGATTATTGCTCACTTAGTCTAGAATTGTGTCACCTAGGAAAGACAAGCTCAAGGGTCCGCCAGTATCTCTCCATCTTCAGCTATTGTTTCTAATGATAGTGGAGCGCTAGTTACCTTTTTTGATTCATTTAGGCTCCCAGTAAGCATCTGCTGTAGTGGAAGTGGGTCCATGTGATACAATGTCTGATGGCTGAATTTCTGAAAATGACAGTTGTTGGTGGCCTAGGCTAAGAGTGCTGGGTCCTAATTAGAACAGGCTTTCTCTTCCTGGAACTGGTTCTGTAGCTTTAAGAACTCCTATTCCTTTGGGATAATGTCTTGCTCCTCTAGCAAGGATATCACTTGACAAACAAGCCTTGGCCTGTTCCATCTTCTGGAGTTGCAGCTTGCCTGAAGCTTGATTTTCCCTAAACTTCAGGCGCAGGGCTTAAGTACCATTGTAAATCACATCTTGACTTTTAGTGGAGTGAAAAGGGATGCCTGAAGCCAGGTGTGGTGATTCAGTCTGAAATCCCAGCAGTCAAGCTGAGTTAGGAGGATGGCAAATTCCAGGCTAACGTGAGCTATTTACAGAGACACCCATCTTAAGAAAAATAAAGTCAACAAAGGATACATATATTTGGGTTTTACCAGACTCATAAAATAGTAGCATGGGAAGAAACAAAGAAATAATCAGAGCAAAAGATAAATACATTACAGTTTATACAGTTTCATTTATTACCTAAAATCATAATATATAGTAAGAATTTATCTATATTAAATCTTTTTTCTAACTTTCGTTCATTCTTTTTCTATCCATTGTTTGCTGAATGTATTCCCTGTGCAGAGCATTAGGCCTGGGTGGGTGTGGGCAGTTGAGGTGTGAAGACCTAGCTGGTGGATAGAGATCTGCTAATGATTATGATAAAGGAAAAAGCAAAGGTTTTATGTGCAAGTAAGGAAGAATCACATTCTTAAAAAGCATCCATTGGCAGTGGTTGGGGAAATTAAATAATGTTAGAAGTTGGTCTAGGCTCTGAGAAGCAGATGTGAAGACTCTGGGCCTCCACTTTAAGGAAGTGACAAAGCATTGTAAACAGTATGTGTACAGAAGCAAGGCAGTGACATGAAGAAGGAAGTCTGAGCTATGGAATGGGGCTGGTGGTCAGGAACTGCCACAGCAGGGAAGATAGATCATCCTAGGCTAAAGGACCAGCCTGAACCACAGGAGGAATCACAGTCACTAGTGCATCTGAGAAGTTGCAAGTAGTGCAGTATGACTGGGGAGAACTGGGGAGACATTAGGCAGACAAGAACCACACTAGAAGACATAATATGCCTGTCTATTGTGCCAGGAAGTCACATGGTGGATGCCTTCTAGAAAGGTCCTGAGGGGCAGCTGTATGGAGGAATTGTGTTAGGTTCTATATTTGACAAGGATTCGGTCTTAATTAGGGTTTCAATCGCCGTGAAGAGATACCATGACCACAGCGACTTTTTCAAAGAAAACATTTAATTAAAGTGGCTTGCTTACAGTTCAGAGGTTCAGTCCATTATCGTCGTGGCAGGACATGCAATGTAAAGGCAGGCATGGTGCGGGAGAGATAGTTAATCCTTGTTGGTATGGAGGCAACAGGAAGTAGACTCTCACTGGGCACAACTTGAGCATATATGACACCTCAAAGCCTGCCTGCACCATGGCACACTTCCTCAAACAAGACCACACCTACTCCAGGGCTACATCTCCTAATAGTGCCACTCCCTTTGGCACTATTTGTTTTCTTTCAAATCACCACAGATACCAATTAGAAAACTGTCACATTTGCTGACAGAGAACAGCATGGCCACTGGGAGGGGAAGGGCACAGTAGTTGGCTCTCCATGACTCTGTGGGATGGGATGCCATCAGCCCAGTGGAGAACACAGGAGGGAGGTAGTGGTGTGTTGTAATAGGAGAAGTGGGGCTGCGTCCCCAGCACCCCGGCCGCCTGCTAGCTTATGCCCCGAAATAATTACACGGACACTGTATTCTTTTAAACACTGCTTGGTCCATTATATCTAGCCTCTTCTTGGCTAACTCTCGCACCTGGACTAGCCCATTTCTAATAATGTGTGTAGCATCCCAAGGTGCGCTTACCGGGAAGATTCTAGCCTACGTCCATCCTGGGTCGGAGCTTCATCACGTGTGCCTCAGAGAGCAAAGCTATCATGTCTGCCTGGGAGAGGGGAGCATGGCATCTCTGAGCTCACTTCCTCTTCCTCCCAGCATTCTGTTCTGTTTACTCCACCTACCTATGTTCTAACCTATCAGGGCAAGCAGTTTCTTTATTTAATTAACCAATGACCTTCCTCCATCATTTCCCCTTTTTCTGTTTAAACAAAAAAGGAAGGCTTTAACTTTAACATAGCAAAATTACATATAACAAAAACAGTTATCAAGTAAAAATTACAATATTTACATCTATTTTATCTTTATCATAACAAAGGAAAACAACTTAACTATCTATCTATTCTTCAACTGCATCAAAGACTCCAGAAAGATATAATATTACCTAAGTAAACAAGAAATAAGCAACTTTCAAAACTCTAGAAATGACAGAGACATTTTGCTGCCTGGACAGTCACCCAAAGTTCCTCTGTACTGTCAGGGCATCCATCTTCGGCCTACAGGCCCATAGTATCCCGAGACGTTTCCATGAAGCAGGAAATTTCAAAGTCAGTTCAGTCACTATCTGTTGTGTCCTGCAGAATGTCTTGCAGACTCCTTCATGAATCAGGAACCCCAAAAGATCATCTCACCTTTAGGCAAGTTCAGTAGTTCTCTCTCTGCGGGTTCTCTGTGTCCAGTTTATGCAATAGTCCAGGCAAGAGCAGTTTCTTGCCCAAATGGCTATCAGACTCCATAAGGATCCTCTTCGATGCCCATCTTCCTCTTGAAGGAGATTGGTGCTTCCAGGAGCAGACGTGTCTCATTGTCAGAAAAACCCTAAGTTATTAAAACATTTAAAATGCCATATTCTATAATCTTTGAAAAATATGAAGAATGCCTATCTAAAATATATCTATGTACATCTAGAAAATCTTAACTAACATGACTACAAGCTTGACTATTATTGATTATCCATTAACAACCTATATACATTACATTTTTAAGTGAACTACACAATCACAATACCTTAATCAAGATCAGAAATACATATACATATAACAAAATTGACCTTAAATCTCTATCAATAAAGCAAAATCTATACTAATGCAAATTATTCATACCTATATCATATCCCCCTTTAAATGTTAAAGAACGTTTATAAACCATATTTGGGAACATGGGTGCAGTTTTTTCTCTCCAAACTGCTTCCTGCTGAATGGGGGCATCGTTAATTAGGTCTTTCATGGTATAACCTGTGTGCTAGTTTCATCTCAGTTGGCAGTTGAGCGAAGCAATTTTCTGAAGATGTTCACAGCAACCCTTCGGGAGGGTGTGGTCCATCATATCATATTGGGATAGAAGCAATCCACAGACTCTCACCCTCTGTGAAAACAAAATAAGAAACTCCTTTCCAAAGCATCATGTCCTTAGATCCAAATTTCAAAGTCAAGGCATTTTCAAAATATCTATGTTGGATTAGTTCAGCAGCATTTATAAGCAAGTATCTTTTAGCAGCTGTTGTTCCTTCCTCAGCATTCAAACAATTCAAAGAGAGCATAATAGCATACAGTATCAAAATTCTCTGTTTATTTTCCATCTTTGTATGGCTTTATTTTAACTCTATTTTGTTTATTTTTACTTTTATTTTATATTCTCTGTATATCTTTGTCCTGAACTAGCTTTTGTAGACCAGGCTGGTCTCGAATTCACAGAGATCCGCCTGCCTCTGCCTCCCGAGTGCTGGGATTAAAGGCGTGCGCCACCACCACCCGGGCAAGTCACTTTGTATCAGACCAAATCTGCCACTGTGGCGGCTTTTGTTTTTTTTTTTTTTTTGGTTTTTCGAGACAAAACCGCAGGTACTTGAGCTTCCACTAATTCAGGCAGCTGGGTTCCACTGCAAACTTAGCCAAGGCAGGCAGGGAGGGGTTAATTGCTCCAGCGAGCAGGCGGGGCAGAATGGGCCTGTGTGGCCGAGTGTATCTCAGACTTGGCACTGAGGTCCGAGTCATGGACTAAAAAACGGCACCCTGGAGCATGCTGTGTTAGCTAGCAGGCTACGCGCTTGAGTTGGGTGCCAAATAGCCCTACGTTGGATGCCAAAATGTAATGGCGTAAACGAATGCAGACAGATTGTAAAAATATATACAGCTTTAATGGAGAAATAGATTTACAGAACCACCGTTCAGGCAGAGACCAGGAAAGCAGAAGCGAGCCAGATTTATAGGTAAACATTAGCCCGAGGTGAACACGCCCCCTAAGGGGCAGGACTTATCCCTACAGTGGTGCCTCTTTGGATGGGTTGTTCCAAAGAAACTTGGAGAGCTGAGTTAAAGATTTCCTTCAGGGAGTTGGCTATTTGGGTCTGAGGTCAAAAAAGAGTTGTAATAAAAAGAAAAGCAAAAGAGGGCTGTGGAGGTGGCTCAGTGGTTAAGAATACTGGCTGCCTTTCTAGAGGAACCACCTACATGGTGGTTCACAGCTATTATAACTGCAGTCCCAGGGAATCCAATGCTCTCTGATGGTCTCCATCAGCATCAGGCATGCATGTGGTCATATGCATACACATATAGGCAAAACAGCCACTCACATAAAACAAAGTGAAGGGGGGAAGAAAAGCAAACAGTGTAAGTAAGATTCCAAAGCAAGAAAATTTGTGATGTTTATAAGAAGTTTCCGTGTCATACAGAAGGAGCATAGGAAACAGAGGCAACTGAAAAGACCAGGCCGAGAATACTCAGGGTCATGTGTTTAGACTAAGTTTGGGATTCACTTACAGGTATTGTTTTTTTTCCCTTATACGTCATTTTTTGAATGAAATAAAAATAGATTGCCCCATAATAAATTTGATATCTAAACATAAGAACCTGTCTGCGTCTCCAGTGAGCTCTGATGAGCTGTGCTTCCTCCTCAGCTGTTCAGAGGACTCTGGCCAGTGCTCCTGCCTGCCTCATATGATTGGGAGGCAGTGCAATGAGGTGGAATCTGGTTACTATTTCACCACCCTGGACCACTACATCTACGAAGCCGAGGAAGCCAATCTGGGGCCTGTAAGTAGGGGAGCTTCTGGAAGCGTGGGAGAGCAGCACTGTTACCGACTACACAAGCTTTATAACAATGTCATTTAAGAAGTATCTCTGTAGATTTTGTCAGCACAAAATAAGGGTGGGGACATGCTGTCATATTTAAAGGTAAGTCAATATAGAATTCACAAGTAGACTTTGGAGAGTTCTATAATAAGGCTTTTGGTTGGTGTGTCTACAAGTGTAAGTATTTTACACTATTCTCTCATTTGTGCTTCAAAATTATTGTAGATCTGACATCATGAAGACTCAGACATATTTCACTTACCACCCCAAACCTTTCTGTTGTAAAATGTATGTCTGGCATTTAAGCGTAACTGGTTGACACAGATGGAACCAAGGTATTTTTCCTTGTAGTAAGGAGGCCACTTGTTTCCCAGCTGCCCAGAAGCTTAGACCCGAAAATAATCACACAGAAACTATATTATTTAAAACACTACTTGACCCATTAGCTCTAGCTTCTTATTTTCTAACTCTTACATCTTAATTCAACCCATTTCCATTAATCTGTGCATCACCACGAAGTCGTGGCCCACCAGCAAAGTTGCGACACGTCTGTCCCTGGAGGTGGCTCCATGGCTTCTCCCTGACTCTGCCTCCTTTCTCCCAGGATTCTGTTTAGTTTTCCCTGCCTAGCTCTGTTCCCCTATAGCTCTGCTGTAATCCCAAAGCAATTCCTTTATTAACCAATGATATTCACAGCATATAGAGGGGAATACTACATCATTTCCCCACGTGACTTGCTGTCTTGAGCATTCTCATAGTATGGCTTCTGACATCCAATAAGAAAGAAACAAGCTGCCAGAACTACTTAAGCTCTAGACTGCTATCCCCTAATACTCTGTCAATCACAATTCCCTGGGCCAGCATAGTTTACAGGGAGTGAAGTATTGGCCGTGTCTCTTGGCAGGCAAAACCCCTCACAGATACTAAGGAGGACTCAGTATGGCCATTTTTGGAGATGGCCAGTCACAGGTTCTATGTAACAACTGTGGGCAGTCCACCAGAGTGGAATCATCATTTGGGATCATATACTCGCCAGTAAATCACACTCCTGTTTGTGTACTCGTCAAGAGAGCAGTGGAGGAGAGAGAGTGTGCTGCACTAGATACTGAGCTGGCCATGCAGAGACTTGTGGAGTACCTCAGCACTCCTAGGGAGGCTCGACAACCATGTTCTTATCTTTGATTATCAACTAATTATGTTGAGTGTGGTATATCCCAAACTTTTGACTTCCATCTCCCTTGTCCCAAGACGACTTCAACCATAAAAGTAAAAGCATCTAATTACCTGTTTATGTGAGAGGGGGAAAAAAACAAACACACACAAACCTAAAAACAACTTACTATCTTCAGGGCATTTGTAGCTAGGAGACAGACAATAGTCAGTTTTGAATTACTGGACATCTTTGGCTATGAGGTGTAGGTGAATTCCATTTCATACAAAGAATAACTAGTGTCATTGTGTCCCCAGGGAGTCGTTGTGGTGGAACGGCAGTACATTCAGGACCGGGTTCCTTCCTGGACAGGACCTGGCTTTGTCCAAGTGCCTGAGGGGGCTTATCTGGAGTTTTTCATTGACAATATACCATATTCCATGGAGTATGATATCCTAATTCGCTATGAGCCACAGGTAAAAAAAAAGCCATCAATATACATTGTGTGGGGGATCGAGGGGACTGTTACTAGGTAAAATTTAGCCCTAATAGGTACTAGAATGTTCTGTGAAGATGAGTTTGCACTGACATAAATACTGGCCACTGGTTTTTCTAACCTTCTCTGTGTGCCTTTTTAAATCCAGCTTCTTATTCAGCAAGAGCTGATGTTGGTTATCAAAGCTATCCTCCCCCTGAGGCCTGGCTGCCCAGTGTTGGTCCCCTAGTGTTGTGAAAGTCCAGAGGTGACATTATAACAGAGATAAAGTTGGGAAACGTGTATGGGGGAACTGAGCCAGGGTTTCTAGAGTATTTCCTAAAGACTCAGCTCCAGGCCTTACAGCATGAGTGTTAATCGTTAAGTGCTATTTTTTTTTCTTTAGAAATGGGGTCTTGTTTTGTAGCTGAAGCTAACCGTGAGCTCAAAGTCCTGCCTCAGCCTCTTCAATGCTAGGATTACGATGTGAGCCAACACATGCAGCACATAAGTAGAGTTTGATAAAATGATTCAAAGGGAAGAAAGGAGATGAAGGAGGGGCTTGTTGAGAATCAGTCTTAATGCTAGAAAGGATATGGTCAGAGGTGTGCTTGGGGAAGTGTCAGGATGAGAAGAGGCTTCTGGACTGTGTATTGAGCAGAAGGTTGTCGTTACATGAGCTTCTTGAGAGTAGATAGCAAAGGCATGTCGGAAGAAAGCAGGTTTTCGGGCTGGCGCTGGTCAGGAACAGAGGAAGTGTTAGGGATGGGAAAGCATCTGTGAGGTTTCTGTTGAAACTGAGCCACAGTGGAGAGATCTTCCGAACTGAACTGAGTGCAGTGGGCTAACACAGAGTTCCTTTAGTCCTTTGTTTCCTGTTCTAGCTGCCGGACCACTGGGAGAAAGCTGTCATCACCGTACAGCGACCTGGAAAGATTCCAACCAGCAGCCGCTGTGGTAACACTGTTCCTGATGACGACAACCAGGTGGTGTCTTTGTCACCAGGCTCAAGGTCAGTGTGACAGTGGGGTCCTACAGACTGAGTCACCGTTTCAGAGTGAGGCACTGGCTGTGGAAAGTCTTCTGTTGGCGTGGTCGCCATAAATAAGCTTTTGTTTTACTTCCTGTTATTATTGGAAGCTTAAAAGTTGTTTTCTGTTGTTTCTCTCTTGTCTTGGGGCAGATATGTCGTCCTCCCTCGCCCAGTGTGCTTTGAGAAGGGAATGAACTATACAGTGAGGTTGGAGCTGTCCCAGTACACAGCATCTGGCAATGATGTGGAGAACCCCTACACGCTCATTGACTCAGTGAGTGCCAGGTTCTTGTCCATGTAAGAGAGCCTAATAGAAAGTGCCCAGCTGCTACCGCAGTATTGTGTGGAGAGACAGCTCTGGGTTGTGAGGCTGAGTGGGCCCTTTTTGCTTCCAGAGTTTCTTTGTTTATACGGTAAACAGTCAGCGCTCACTTCTGGATTGAAAAAAAAAAAATTCTGACTAAAACCCCCCAGTCCCTGAGCACAAAATCCCACCAATCTCTGGGCTCACTCCAAGCTGAGGACTTGAAATCTCTACCCTGGAAAACTTCTTCCCCAAAAAAAACCCTATATAAGCATGACTCCTGCTCAGTTCCCTGCTGCTTCTCACCCAAGCAGACGCGGCCACTTCATGTCTTTCCCAATAAATCTTTGTGAGGTTTGTTGAATGGTGTGACCTTGTGGTAGTCCTTGGCTCCTGATTGCCAGGATTCTTTTCCCTTCAGAGCTGCGACACTTCCATCAGAGAAACCTTTCCTTCAGAGCTGTAACAGTTAAAATAGCATTCTACCTTTCTGGGAAGGTTCAAATCATTTCCCCACAAATCTGTAAACTGCTTCAGTAATAGTTGTTTCAAAGCCCACCAACCAGTATAAAGTTTATCTCATTTTCTAAGCAGAATATTTACGATGAGGAAGGTTTCTGCTTTATGTCATGAGTGTTATTAGCTTCTGTTCCAAAAGCAGAAGGCTGTGGGGTTTTAGCATGGGTTCTTGCTATGGTTGATAATGTGGGCACCTTCATGAGGTCATTGTGTTATTCTTCCCCCATAGCTGGTTCTCATGCCCTACTGTAAATCCCTTGACATCTTCACTGTTGGAGGCTCAGGAGATGGGGAGGTCACCAACAGTGCCTGGGAAACCTTCCAGAGGTACCGGTGTCTGGAGAACAGCCGGAGTGTAGTAAAAACACCGATGACAGATGTCTGCAGAAACATCATCTTCAGCATTTCTGCCTTGATTCACCAGACAGGTCTCGGTAGGTGTTACTTGAGCAGCTACGGAGTCTGCAGGGTATATTTTTGCACTAAGAGGTACAATGGGGTACATGCCTATGCTTCCTTGTGACACAGCATGAAGGAAGCAGTATCTTTAACCTGAGCTTGACTTTATTTAACAAGTATTTTAGTTTAGTTGTTTAGCCTGGTGTGATAGTTGAACACTTTTAATCCCAGTGCTCAAGAGGCAGAGATAGGCAGCTATCAGTGAGTTTGAGGCCGGCCTGGTTGACATAGCAAGTTTCAGGACAGGGCTCTATAGTGGAACCTTGTTTCAAAAAAATAAAATAATAAATAACAAATGCTTTTGTAATTTAGCATCATCAAAGATGGAATCTGCATTAAAGAAATTTTCGAAGGGGGTAAAGAGATAGCTCAGATTCCTTGCAGAAGAATCAAGTTCAGCTTCCAGGGATCCAGAACCTCTGCCTCCGTGGGCACCTGCATTCATGTGCTCTTACCTAACAAACATACACATAATTAAAAATAATAAAAATAAATCCTAAGTATACACAGTATGTAAGGATGTAGCCTGCCTATAGGCTGTGGACATGAAGGACTGAGAATCAGGAAAGCATCACCTAACTAAAAGTTATGTTTTTTCTCTAGGAAAGGTTAGACCAGCTTCCAGTGATCACAGAGGTTTAATACTGTCAGATATTTGAGCTCTTAATGACCTCCTGCCTACGAAACCTGCTTTGATCTGCTAGGGCAGCTGACTTGTTCCCTCCCAGTCTGCACAGGATGAAGTTTTTAAACTGGAATTTTCAGAACTAGAGTAGAAAAGGGGTCGGGGAGTGTTCAGGGAGAGAGATAGGTGTGACGTTCTGCTCCCATCATCAGCCTAACCATTGCTCTTTTTCCTGCAGCTTGTGAATGTGACCCTCAGGGTTCCCTAAGCTCTGTGTGTGACCCCAACGGAGGTCAGTGTCAGTGCCGGCCTAATGTGGTTGGAAGAACATGCAACAGGTGTGCACCAGGCACCTTTGGCTTTGGCCCCAACGGATGCAAACGTAGGTGTATCACAGACTTTGTAATGAATTCTGGGATGGTCCTTGGGGATTCCCTGACTTCCGAGAGCAAGGCTCAGCTCTGAGCCTGATCGCTGTGATCACTATGGATCAGGGCTGTGCACATGTGAAGGCATGTCTGTCTATTTAATGAGTTCTTTGTTTGCCTTGTCTGCAGCTTGTGACTGCAGTCTGCAAGGATCTGTGAATGCTTTCTGCGATGCTGTCACGGGCCAGTGCCACTGTTTCCAGGGCATATATGCTCGGCAGTGTGACCGTTGTCTCCCTGGGTATTGGGGCTTTCCCAGCTGCCAGCCCTGCCAATGTAACGGTCATGCTGAAGACTGTGACACGGTGACAGGGGAGTGTCTGAGCTGTCAGGACTATACCACTGGCCACAACTGTGAAAGGTATGTGTGCACCACCTCCTGAATGTAAAGATAATACTTTGGGCATGGAGACTGGAACACCTATAATCCCATTTCTTGTGGGGCAGAAGTAAGAGGACCAGGAGTCTAAGGCTAGCCTGGGCTACATAATGAGGCTTTGTCTCAAAAAAAGAAAATGACACCATCTTTGGCTAAGTAAATATTATCTTGGACAAACGACAGAATTAATCTCTTGTAGGCTGCAAATGGTTCTTTCATTTTTGGTCATCCCAGCATTTTCTAACAGCTCACTCGTTTATCTAGCACAAGTACAGCTTACACCTGGTTTGTGCCACGCACTGCTTTGGTGCTAGAGCTGTGGTGATCACAACCACCTGAAGTCTGCTCTTTGAGAGTGGCCTGGCAAGTCAGCCTTGGATAGAAGAAACTCCCACTTGACACTTTCTGGCTTGGATAAGAGTTGAGAAATATTCTTCTCTAGTTTGGGTCAAAGCAGAAGCCTCATCCAAGTGGGACTACTCACTTCATATAGCTTTGTTATTCAAAACATTGTATGCACCCAGTTTCCTGGAGACATTAAATATACAAAGTAAAACTATTCTCCAGTTAGCAGATGTTTTTTTACCACTGAATAGTACTCTAATGTGTATATATTCCACACTTTCTTTATCCCCTGCCCTTTCTTAAGGAGGGAGGGGGAGGGAGGAGAGTGAGTGGGGGAGCCAGAGGGGAATGGGAGGAGGGGGGGAAGTGTAAATTTTTGAATGGAAAAATAAAATAAAATAAATTAAAAAAAGCATGGACAACGCACTGAAGTAGAAACCCTTGAAGGTGAACTGCAGGCCCAGCTCTGCTAATTGCTTTAAAACTGTGGGAGAATGAATAAGAATTTCTGTATGTGTGATAGCCAGGTTCAAGCTTTTGTGTTATATGGGAAGTAAAAAGCACCCTAGTTAACATTTACTTTGAGGTCAGCAGTCTTCCTTGCTCAAAGTTGGGAGGTTGAGTCAAAATGAGGCTCTGTATCTAGGTGTATAAGCATTTGCAAAGCATTCAGCCCTCACAGATCTCCAGTCTTAAAAATTCTGGACGTGATGGGTTTGAAAGCTAGGAACATCCCTCTTTCTTGCCCAGGTTTGGAACCACATAAGAGATGGACTCAGGGGTCACAGCTGTAAAGCATCCCTATCAGTGCTGTTGGGTGAAAGCTGGATTTCAGGATGGCTTAGCCCCATGACCATGATTGTCTTGCTAACTGTATCTCCTCTACCACCCCCATCCTCACCCCATCCTCCATACTCACATACAGGCTAAGAAGAATAAGCCATGCAGACTGACTCCCTAAGGCAAAGAGAATGTAAAGCCAAGTGTCCAGGGCAGGTAGGCAGCCCATGGACAGTGAGGTCCACATAGGAAACTATTTCTCTGAGTAACAGTTAGTGAAGATCATCACGATCATCCAAGGGTATCATCCTAAATACATTATCTTGCAAGTGTTCCCCATATCAGCCAGCTTCAGCACCACCAGGAACCTTGTTAATCAAAATATTTGGTTCAGGAGCCCAGCAACCTGTTTAAACAAAGTCCTTCATGGGATTTTAACTAAAAGTTAAGAACGTCTGTTGCTGCTCTAAAAAGTTCCTTGGAATAGGAAAAATGAGGAATCATGTCCTCAAACAAAATACAGTTTCCAAACCTGTTCTTATGACTGGGTCAGGGCTCAGTGTCTTCTGCACCCACCACAGGTGCCTGGCTGGTTACTATGGTGATCCCATCATTGGGTCCGGAGACCACTGCCGCCCTTGCCCTTGCCCAGATGGTCCTGACAGTGGACGCCAGTTTGCCAGGAGCTGTTATCAGGACCCCATTACTTTCCAGCTTGCATGTGTCTGTGATCCTGGTTACATTGGTAAGTCATACACACAAAGGCGATGGGAGAAGACGCGTCTGAGTTCATTATTAGTGAGAAAAAGATGAAGGCTGAAGCAGTAAAGTTCACCTTTACAGTCCTTCATTAAAACTTAAGGGATTCAGGAGCATATGGGGCAGAGTTGATTTGGTGTGCAGGATAATGGAGTTAAAGCAACAGGATCGCCACCATTTGAATACATGACAATTCTTAGGAATACTTTCTCAGTTTTAAGTACAATAAAGATTAATAATTTACTTTTTAGTTTTTTCTTCCCATAACTTAACCTGTAGTGAGTGTTTGGAAGCCTTGTGGTGGCCCTAGGGCAGGCTAAAAAAAGATCGTCAGGAGATACATCACAGAGCAGGATTGGTCCTTGCTGAGTGAAGCTAGCCGTGTGTGTGTACGTGTGTGTGTGCGTGCGTGTGTGTGTATGTGTGTGTGCATGCATGTGTGTGCATGTGTGCGTGTATGTGCATGCGTGTGTGCGTGTGTGTATGCGTGTGTGTGTGTGTGTGTGTGTGTGTGTGCATATGTGTGTGTTGGAAGTTGTTTATTCCAGCCATGAAGCTGCTGACCAACTTCTGGATAGGCTCATGCACAGCCCAAGAAGTATTTCATGCATGTGATTTTAGGGTTTCTTAAGAAATGGGGCCACCAAGGAGGAACTTATTTTCCTGGCTCTTCATAGGGATCACTGATTATTTCTAGCTAATGCTTGGGTTAGGATTTTTAACACCCAACTACACTTTCATGGTCTCATTTCTGCTTAGCTCCTTGCCTTCTCCACCCACCATGCTGTGGCATCTAAGCCTGCTTTAGCAGTGTTGGGGAGCACAAAATACTTTTCCTTCACAGCTAGAAGTCTGTTCCTTCTCTTTGAGATCATAGACTTGGTAAATTATATAGTGATACTAATGAGTGATTGCTTGTTTGGTCCCCAGGCTGGGAATGCCAGTGGACTTATGAGCGTGATTTTAGATAGGGTAAACTGAATATTGTGCTTGGTTTTATTTTCCAATAGGCCCCAGATGTGATGAGTGTGCCTCTGGGTTTTTCGGCAATCCCTCAGATTTTGGGGGGTCATGTCAGCCTTGTCAGTGTCACCACAACATTGATACTACCGATCCAGAAGCTTGTGACAAGGAGACAGGAAGGTGCCTCAAGTGCCTGTACCACACAGAAGGGGACCATTGCCAGCTCTGCCAGCATGGATACTACGGTGACGCTCTTCGGCAGGACTGTAGAAGTAAGATTCATACAGCGTGCCCACTACAGGGATCTCCACCACCACAACAACCCCCTTTTTTTAAATCAGGATTTTGCTGTTGGGGTGCTTATTTCACAGGGAGAAACGCTGGTTCAGTGAGGCAAAATTTCATAATCAACAAATGTAAGATGAGACTGGATTTTTTTTTTTCAATCTGTAAATCTTTATTCTTTGGCAAGACAAATCTCAAGATGTGGCTGTGTGCCAGGGGAAGTTGTGGCTGTCATCAAGATGAATACCATGCAGTAGAGTGCGTGGTGGTGTGGTCTTTCCATGAACTTGCTGATTGGGTGGGTCTTAGAGACCTAAATTACCACTGTGGGTGGGCTACACCTTTCTGAGTAGGCCTATCGCCTAAGGCAGAGAAAGAAGTAACAGCAGAAAAATCATTCAGACCTGATTATCTGTCTTGTCAGGAGATCAGCCAGGCTTTCTGGCTGCAAAGCACACAGGCATTGTTTTTGTTTATAAATAAGTGGAATGTTGGGGACCTGCAGGGCTGGATTCCTTAAAATCTTTTTAGCTTACAGGGCTTGTACCTGCTGCTTCTGACATATGCTGTGGCTGCTTCCTGCCCAGAGTTTGAAATCACTTAGTGTCTCAGTTCCCCCTGGTGTATTTTTATAATTTCCAATTAAATTTTTAAAGTTTGAAATCTTTCAAATTTTGAATCTTTTGAATCTATGTATCATGAAAATATTCCTAGGCAAGTAAAAATCTGTCATTACATTTGTGTGGACTTGTCTGTCACCTGCCTGGGAAGTTTCAAATGCATAGTTATCATGAGAACTTCTATAGGATGCTAAGTTCAGGTTTGTGTGTGTGGTTTTTGTAAAGATTACTTTTAGTTTTTTCTTGAATGTCAACATTGAGATTTTGAGAGAGCAAAGCTTAGCTGTTTAGATGGAACTAACCTCTGTATGCTGTGAATGTGATCAGATGTACATTTGATCATGCTGTTCTATTTCAGAGTGTGTCTGCAATTCCCTGGGCACCGTGAAGGAGCACTGTAATGGCTCTGACTGCCACTGTGACAAAGCCACTGGTCAATGCTCATGCCTTCCCAATGTGATCGGTCAGAACTGCGATCAGTGTGCACCCAATACCTGGCAGCTGGCCAGTGGGACCGGCTGTGAGCCATGCGATTGCAATGCTGCGCATTCCTTTGGGCCATCCTGCAATGAGGTGAGGGACTGTGACTAGGGGTGAGGCCTCTGAGATGCCCATCAGGTGACTTTGCCCCATATGGAGGAAGGCCAACATATGGCACCCAGATTGATATGCGGATATATACTGGCTGTCGGCCTCTGCTTGTCCTCCTTGACTGAGACAATGTGATTGTACACAAGGTCCTCATTTAACCCATCTATAGCATTTCAGTATAGTGTGCAGTCATGGAGGCAGACTCACATATCATTCCTTCCCTTGTCTGGCCCTCAAATCAGTTTCCATAGTTGATTCGCCTTGCAAGGAAATACAGAGCCATCCGCAGCATAGCACGTGCTGGCATAGGCTAAAACTGACACACCCCAGAGTTAGATGAGCAAGAGGGGGTCTAGGATTGGTGTCAATCTATGGAAAGACTGAAGATGCTGAAATCCTCCCATGCTAGAAACCTTTCCAAGCCCCTTACAAGAGAGCAGCTAGGAAATGCTGGTGTGACACCTTCTCCCTAGTCTGCACTACAGGTGTCCAGGTTCCACTTCTGTCACTTAACTGGGTTGGGACAGGTTACAACTAGCGTCTTCACTGAAACCACCTGACAGGTCTTCTGTTTGGACTGCAGTTCAGCGGGCAGTGCCAGTGCATGCCGGGCTTTGGAGGCCGTACCTGCAGCGAGTGCCAGGAGCTCTTCTGGGGAGACCCTGATGTGGAATGCCGAGGTGAGGCCAAGCCCCAAGCTGATTCTTTGGTTGGTTGGAGGATGGGGATCTTAGGTCTGCAAGGGCCTTTGGTAAACTCTAAAGTGTAGTCAAAATGACATAAGTTTGTGCTCTTTTTTTTTTTTTTGAAAGAACTAATCTAGCCTTAATGGATAAATGTGTCTAATAAACAGAGGGTGTGCTCATTTCTTCAGCCCCACACCAAGGGGAGTGTCATCTCTCTTGGTACACAAACAGGCAAGGACATGTGCACACCCTACAGTATACACAGTCTCAGCGAAGTGAGGCTACATGAGCCATGCTTGCCAACAAACTGATCTGTTTCCTTCTCTGAGCAGTATTCTGTGGACGGCTCCCTTAATCGTGCTTGCATAGATGTGGTTACTCCAGTAAGCCAGTCAATTCCAAGACTCAAGCAGACTCTGAAACAGGCTGCTAATACAGCGCCCACCGGTGAGATTAGAAGGGGGTGATAGAGAACCCTGAGTTAAGTGAATATGGTTGGAGTTCCAAGTCTTTTCAATGTGATTCAAACCCAGATTCTCACTCAGGCAGAGAGTTCTTAATAGAACTTACAGCCGAGTGTGGTAGCTCAGCCTGTAAATGCTAACACTTGAGTCTGAAGCAGGAATAGCAAAAGATCTGGGCCAGGCTGGTCAGCATAATAAGAACCTATCTCAAAGAGCAAAAACAAACAAAAATCCCACTTATTATAACTCCATGAGTCAGAAGGATTGCTTAATCTTTATATCATACCATTGTTTTAACCAGGCAAGTTATTTTTCAGACCTTAAAAAAATATTATTTATTTATTTATTAATAAGCTGTTTAACCTGTCGTCCATCTGTTCTCAACTTTTCCTTCCCTATGTTTTAAGCATATTTTTGGGTAAATCTTCCATATAGTTGACTATCTTACATGCTTCTTGATGTATTTTTCTTGTAGGTCCTTGTATAACTCAAAATGTAAAAATGGCCTTTTCCTCTTTGGAGTACAATGATAACAAGAAATAGCTCTTCAAGGAGTAGCTAGTTCTTCTGTGTCTCCTATAGATGCTAGAGACCTAGACTTCATGCCTTAGAATAGGAGGGTGAAATAGTGGTCCAGACCTGAACAAATTGCATCTGATTTTTCAGTGAGGTGAGGTTTGCTGGAAGGTTTATATAGACATTTTAGGTAATGGTTGTTTCGCACAGGGATGATGTTCTTTTGTCCATAAATAAGTACATACCCATTCATAGTTCTCTAACACCCCATGTTGTTTCCTAGACAGGTTTGACTTTCTTGCTTTCACTAGAAGGTCCTGAAAGCATCACTGTAACGCATCACTGGGCATACCCACTCTGTCTGCTCTTCCCTTTGTATTTCCTTTTTCTCCTTAAGATAACAGACTTGCTGTAAAGACACTACAAAGATTATTATTCTGGCTTGGTCCCAGTGGCTCAAGGGCAGCAGGACGGCAGGCAAATGGAGTGACCCCATGCAAAGAGCTCATTGATGGGGCCACTGCCTCATTCAGTTCAAGCAGTGCCACATGTACCTCTCTCTGTATGGTATTGATCTTCCTTGTTCTCTATCTTTTATTATATAAAAACATACATAGTTTTCATATAATACACATAGAGTTTACTTTTAAAAGTAAATCATCTTTCCACATTTGTCACTCTTAGATCCCTTTAGCCCAACCACTAAAAAGTTGTTTTCAAGCCCCTTGGAAATACAGTTTCTGGATGTGGGCTCAAGGAAAAAACACCCTAAGAGAGACTGATAGGACCTGGATATACAAATTCTGTTTTCCCTTGCTTCCTCCCAAATCATGCCATCATTCCAACCTCCTCTATTTCAGATGGAACCAGGAAGTTCCATCTCCTAAAAGGTCAAAGTCTAGGGTGCTTGACCTAGTCGTTCACACTGGCAGTTTGTTCATCACTGTGTTTTTTAACATAACACTCTACATTGTCTTTCCACAGTCTCTGAGATGGGGAAGTGGGGGTTGTAGAAAGGGAGAACTAAGCAGGCTCTTGGTATTCAGGAGCCAAAAGAAATGTATAGGACTCTAGCCCCCATTCAGGCAGGCCCCTAAACAAGAATCTGAGACTCTGACAAAGACTCAGAATTTACAAAGCCCCAAGAGAGAAGCCTGGAACTACCAGGATTGGAGAATAGGGTTCATTGCCAGCCCTGGAGCTGTGGGTGGCCTGGGTGGCAATAAGACTTTGTGTTGGCTGAGGGCAGGGGCAGCAGTGTGGAGTGAGACACAGCTCAGGGATCTTGATACTGGAATGCACTGACAATGGGAGGACCCCATAGAGCATCAGATATTAAAGACCACACTCTTCTGGTATTTCATAGTGAATTTCCAATCTATTCTCAGTTGAAACAGTTTGTTGGAGGGCACAAATTTGGACTTTTTGCTCCCATCCAGAAACTGCTTGTAGAAGGACTTAGGTCATAGTTAAGTCATCTCCTTATGGGAAAAAAATGTAGTTATGTGAAAAGCAAATGATTGGAGCCTCTGGCATACAAATGGTTGAATGTTCCAATTGTTCAGGCAGCTTGGGGCTCTTGGCCTATTGTGCCAAGTCTGAACAAGCCCACCACTGTGCTGGAATGGAAAGACATCTACCCAGGGCTGAACGTGCTAGTTCAGTGTACAGCCTGAAGCTTTGTTCTGTATCCCACAAGGGTCGAGGTCACAGGAGGAATCTTTCTGTCCATTCATAGATGGCAAAGGGAGGAGTGCAGTGCCCTTGTAAGGCCACAGGTTCCTAAAAGGCAGTGGCTTTCTAATCAGTGAAACTGCAATGTCAGGGCATAGGTGTGGGCTCTGGGTGGTGGGCTGGGAAACTCTGTGTTACAGTGTTCACCCCCTGCATGGGAAGACCTAATTTCCATTCCTCAAGACCATAAAAAAAAGAGAAGGAAATACCATACATTCCTTGCCTACATATTCATTCTTCCACAATTACTCCCCTCCCTGCACCCTCTACTCTTTAAGATAGGCTGGCCTTGAACTCCTAATTCTCTGTTTTTGACTTCCCAAGTGCTAGAGTTATAAGTACACACCACCAAATCCAGCCTATCTTCTTTTTTGTTACTTCCATTGTGACTCAGGAAATAAGACTATGTTTGAGCTTTTAGAGAACCATAATTCAGTTATGAAGAAGGTTTGTCTTGTATAATCCTAATGACAGAACACATGTACCCCCGAGTTGGGCTACACTTGATAGGTGAGCAAGCTATAGTCAACACAGCAACTAACCCAGATTTATTTACCCTGTAAAGCTTTGCATTCATTTCTCGATAACTTTCTGTAGCTCTTTTGTGCTCCAATGCCAGACTTAATAGTACAGACAGGCAGAATGGCCAGCAAAACCTAACATGTTTACTCTTTTAGTCTTCATTTAAAAGCTTGTGGACTCCAGGAATGATGGGAGCTGGAATCAGTTGTCCTTCAACTTTCATTCCAGACTTGAAGCTTTGTTACCAAGGTCAGAAAAAAGAAAGGGATTGGAATGTCAGAAAGATGAAAACTGCATATAAAAGAATGAAAGTATTGGCCGGGCGGTGGTGGCGCATGCCTTTAATCCCAGCACTTGGGAGGCAGAGGCAGGTGGATCTCTGTGAGTTCGAGGCCAGCCTGGTCTACAAGAGCTAGTTCCAAGACAGGCTCCAAAGCTACAGAGAAACCCTGTCTCGAAAAAACTAAAAAAAAAAAAAAAAAAAAAAAAAAAAAAAAAATGAAAGTATTAAGATGTCCTTTTTTTTTTTTTTTTTAAATATTTGGAGACTGCCATGGCACACAGAAGGAGGTCAATAGACAACTTACAGGGGTCAGTTCTCTCCTATCTTGTTACTTCTGGGGATTAAACTCATGGTCGTCCCTGTAGCCCTTTGTTTTTAGTGAAATGGTAACTTCCATGCAAACTGTCAGCAAATCTTTAACTTGTAGCAAAGGCTGTGGTGATGCTTATGGGCAAAGCCAGGGGTAGGGTGTGGTAGGAAGTGGGGGCAGCAGATACCCACTACTTGATTCTCAAGTTGCATCATTTCTATGTTCAAGATCAGAAAGAGAACAGTCATAGTAGATGCACAGTGGAAAGTGAGTAGGTAGGCCTGACAGGGTCCACCTGTAATCCTAGCCCTTGTGGGAGGTAAATAATTCAGAGCCATTCCTCACTACAGAATGAGTTTAAAGCCAGCCTGGGCTCCATGAGGTCTTATCTCAAAAGGTGCTCTTGCCTAACCTGAAGGCTCTTAATGGGCTATTTGGGGAAAATGGGGTATATAAATTTTCAAAGAACTATTTTAGTACTGAGCACTTTTTAAGCATAGTATACACCCCTTCTTAATTATGTGGATACAACAAATAACCTATGCAGATGAATATAGCCTCTGTTATAGCTGATGGATCTCAGGCTCAGAGGTTAAGTGGCTTGCCCAGAGCCATACCTCTAATGAGGGCAGAACCAGGACCACAGGCAGGCCTGTGGAGCCCAGGGTCCTTGCTCTTGCCACAAGTCTGGTGCTCCTGCCAGCAGCTGGTGTTGAAAGAGAGGAAATGACTATCCTAGCTAGAAGACAACACAGACATCATGTCACAACATGCCTATGAGAAGGACCCTCAAGAAATGATTTTAGCTTGAGTTCTGGGAAGGTTTGGTTTCACCAGGTAGTGAGATGCTTTAATGTTAAGTCAATGAAAGTGGATTCTGTTCAATGAGCAGAAAGAGGAGGCTATAAGGAAGCAGGAACCTTACATGTCCAAGAAATAGGTACATAGGTGAATTCCCATTGTCAGAGAAGTTGGTTAGTGTTTTCAGTGGTTTTTAAGTCTGTGCAGTATTGTTTGTGGATCTACCTCTTAGAAATCATGATTAAAAAAAAAAAACAGGGCTGGAGAGATGGCTCAGTGGATAAGAGCATTGCCTGCTCTTCCAAAGGTCCTGAGTTCAATTCCTGGCAACCATATGGTGGCTTACAACCATCTGTAATGAGGTCTGGTGCGCTCTTCTGGCCTGCAGACATACACACAGGCAGAATATTGTATATATAACAAATAAATAAATAAATATTAAAAAAAATAACAGCCTTAGTAACAGAACAGCATATATACACAGATAATAATGGAGTTAGGTTTTTGTCATTGTTGCTGATGATATTTTCCTTACTAGTTTTTAAAATACACATGATTAACACTTTTTGCATATATACATACATACATACACATACACACACCACACACACATACATATATACATACATATAATGGCCAGTTTGGTTAAAACAGCAATAACAAAAACCCAGGCTGTTCAAATGTAAAGATTACATCCTTTGGGCAGGTTTTATTCCCAGGTATTGAATCCTTAGCCATGACAGCAGCTCCACTTCATGTAGTAACATCCACCTCGTGTTCACTTTTAGCACATTCCCAGCATGGTAGTCTTTCTGCCCGTGGTAGCAGCTGTCAAAATGCTGTAAAAGTAGTTGCCAGCTATAAACGTACTCACAGAAAACATGCAAGAATAACTTTGTGATAGTTCTTCAGCAGTGACAGGTATGACATGGATCTAGTTCCAGTGAAGGCATCTGTGTTGCCTTTATGGCCCTCATTTTGTCAAAGGAGATATAGTTGTTAACTGGATATGGGCAAGGTCAGCATATTTGAAATAACCACAGGCAGCAGATGTCTGAGCAGTTTACATCCTGCCACAGTCAAGACCATAGACCACTGTAATCCTTCCAAAGGGTCTGAGCAGTACACGAACTCACATAAATGTGTTTTAAACTGTTCCATCCCCTAGTACCACACCAGATCAAACAATATAGAGTTATTTTAAGGGTTAATCCAAGCAATCATTTGAACAGTATAGCAGATCCTACCCAGAAGTGAACACATCTACTGTCTACCATTTAGAAGACCATATCTGTTTGTCCCTCAAATAGGCTCGCTCTTTCTCTCTCTCTCTCTCTCTTTCTTTCTTTCTTTCTTTCTTTCTTCTTTCTTTTTAGCAGCCAGGTCAGATGTATCACAGGTAGAACCCGCTATGATTAATTAACCAGAGACAGTCTATCTTTCATTCATCATCTCCTTCAAATTTCTTTACTTCATTCATCCTATCTGGATAAAGGGATTCCCTATCTCTATCTAAGTGATAAGAGATGTCCAGTTTTTCATAGAGTTCTTTGTATTTGTTGTGGCAGACATCACGGGTAAGTTTCCAAGCTTCTATAATATCTAGATGTTTTACTCTGGAGAGAGACAGAGTGAGCAAGAGAGAGCACACATATGTGTGTGCACGTGCAAAAAGACAACCTTCTCTGCCTTTCCATAGGGGCTGTCCACCTTGTTTTTTGAGACAGGATTTCTCATTGGCCTGGAGCTCACCAACTGGGCTTAGCTAGCTGGCCATCAGTCTCTAGGAGCTATCTCCCAAGGGCTGAGTTATAAGCCATCACTCTTGACGTTTTAATGTGGGTACTAGGGATCAAAGTTAGGCCCTGTGTTTATACACCAAGCACTTTACCTAATGCACTCTCTCTCCAGTACCCTGGAGCTCAGCTCTTCTCCTGAATATCATACTCAGTATGTAGTTCTTATTAAAGGGCCTCAAAGGTACCCAGACTGGCAAATCTTTCAGGTAACCTGGAAACTTCTCTGTGAGCAATGAGCATGCCACCTATGGTTCCCCAGTATCCTACATGGGGTAGTCTCATAGTCTGAAAATTCAAAGGGGCAGCACATATTATTTCCTATATAGAGGAATGGAGGCGGCCCACGTGCATCTCTAGCTGTGTTGGGAGAGTGCCAGCCAACTTCTAAAGGCATAGTTGAACTCTGTTTATGGGGAAAACAGTTAACTGTTCAGAAACAAAAAATCTTAATGAAACTAGGGTCTGCAATTTCAACTTTTTCAATATAGTCATCACTTAACAGGTGTGTTTGGTAGTATTTCTGGCAATTTCTCAGGTTAACTTTCTGTTCCTTGGCTTTGAACTTCTCAGAAATACCAATAACACTTTTTAAAATTTTTTATTTATTTTTGTTTTATATGCATTGGTGTTCTGTCTGTGTGAGAGTGGAACTGGAGTTACAGCAGCGAGCTGTGTGGGTGCTGGAATTGAACCCAGGTCCTCTGGAAGAGCAGTCAGTGCCCTTAACCACTGAGTCATCTCTCCAGCCCTACCTATAATACTCTTATGCTGATAGTTCCCTGACCTGTGTTGCCAACTTTACCATCAGCAAAGACTTTCCAGGACTGGATATGCAGCCTTGATGGCAAAACCGGTCTTCTTGTTGACCTGTTGATGACACTAGTCATATATTCTGTTGGTCTCTTCCTTTCTACTGAAGACTATTTTGATATTGCAATTTAACCATTTTCTTTAATTACTCAAAATTGAAGTCCCTTAAATAGTCACGTTTTGTTGTAGCAGCTACACTGAGTCACCAGCCCATCCAGAAACTACCTGGCTTCTTTAAAACACTAGGTTACTTTGCTTCTTGTGTTCCATTTTACAGATCTATTAGATGGTGGGAGCTTGGGAGAAAGCTGCATATTACCAAATGAAATGGAAACTTGTTCTTAAAACTTAACAGAAGTGTTATCTGAACTCTTCCTATTCACTTGAAAAACTGACAGACGTAGGCTTGGCCAGGCCTTTCCCTGGTCTTTTTGGGTCTCTACACATTCCACTGTAAGAACCCACAGTGAAATGATTTAAAGCAAAGTTCGGCCTATTGCACACCTGTGACTTTAATATGCTGCCTGCTCATCCAACTCCCCTGGCTGACCTGGAACTCAGATATCTATGCCTGCTGGGATTAAAGGCGTGTACTACCACAGCTGGTTGAAATCTCTTTTTAATCTTCAAAGGGATGATAACCTCACAAACTGACCATGAGATTCTTTAATTTTTAAGGAACGTAGAGAACAAATGGTATAGGAATCATACCTAAAGTGATTGACAGCTTAAGCGGCTTCTGGTTTGATAAATCATTGCCTAAAAAATGCAGGGAAACAAAATGTCTGGTGCTTAGAAAGTTGTGATCTGGGGATTGTTCATTTTAGGTTTATTCATTTTAGTTTTCTGTTGACCAAGTTACTGCCTGGTACTCAGTGCTTTGTTTTGTGAGCAGGTAAGATTAATTATTCAGGTGCTATTTCTTTAGGATAAGGCTTCTAGCAAAGGGCTCACTCACATCAGGATGTAGTCTGAATCGTCTATTCTGCTGTTGGAGGTGGGAGCTCAGACTTAAAGAGATGCAGAAGGGGGATGGAGGCCAAGATGGGCTCCGGAGACGCAGAGTTGACTCCTGGCTTGGTCTTTTCCATGCTGTGAGACTTGAAATAGGTCATGTAGTGTTTCTACCTTGTTTCCATTTCAGAGAAATGGTGATAACTATTTTGCCTAGCCCATAGGGATGGTGTGAAAATTAAATGGTGTGATATATATAAAACATGTCTATAATGCTTGTGCTGTATCTGTTGATTTTTAAATTACCATTACTCTTATTAAGAAAGAGTCATCAGGGTTGAGTCATGTATGCTAAGTCAAGCCACTGTAGGCTGTAACAGTTTGAGGATTTTAATTGCCTACTTTTGTCACTGATGCTTTTAATGTCAACTAGCATTTCTGTTTCCTTTCCAGCCTGTGATTGTGATCCCAGGGGTATTGAGACCCCACAGTGTGACCAGGCCACAGGCCAGTGTGTCTGTGTGGAGGGTGTTGAGGGTCCACGCTGTGACAAGTGCACCCGAGGGTACTCGGGGGTCTTCCCTGACTGCACACCCTGCCACCAGTGCTTTGCTCTCTGGGATGTGATCATTGGTGAGCTGACCAACAGGACCCACAAATTCCTGGAGAAAGCCAAAGCTTTGAAAATCAGTGGTGTGATTGGTCCATACCGGGAGACCGTAGACTCTGTGGAGAAGAAAGTCAATGAGATAAAAGACATCCTGGCCCAGAGCCCAGCGGCAGAACCACTGAAAAACATTGGCAATCTCTTTGAGGAAGCAGAGTAAGTAACTAATAAGCTGAAAATCACTCATGAAGGTTTTTCAAATTTTGAATAACCAAGATTTCTCAGGGTAGTACTTCTGCTAGGTTTTCTTAGTTCAGTTACTCAGGCTCTGGGCCCCTTGCTTATCAGCAGTGTTCAAGGTGAGTAGAACAAGTGTGAGTTCAGTGTTCCACTTCGGTCTGTTGCAGCAAAGCTAGATTTGAGGCAGACGGTCCGTAGAGTCTCGGCTTTGATATGTATGAGGCTTGTGAATGTGGGTAGCATGTTAATTCCTGAGTCTCTCTCTTGCCATTGCCCAACAATGATTGATCTATGCAATGATAACACACTCAAAGAAAAATTATCACCCTAAATTGTCATTTTAAGTATCGCTAATACTAGGGAACGCCCATGGTCACAGATAAGACTCTTATTCCCAAATTATTTTTCTGTTCAGCCGCTGTCCTATGAAAGGCACCATTGATGTAACCATGAAATGCCTGCACAAAAGCAACCTCGTCATTGGGCCTTCTCTTGATATTCATTTCTTTGATGCAATACTATTTCTTTTTATCAATTAAAGCAATATGAATTGAGTGGAGATACAATTGAGGGCCATGTTTCTACCCTGTATCCTAGCCTTTTCCCTGCCCTCAATATTTCAACTACTATTAAAAGGAACCCCAAAACAGCAAGCAGTAAGACTTAGGAATTGAAGGACAAAAAGGAAAATGGAGACGGGTGTGGTGGCACAGGCCTTTAGATCTCAGCACTAGGGAAGCTGAATCAGAAAGATCACAAATTAGAAGCCAGCCTGGGATATATGGTGAGAACAAACAGAGAACAGCAACAAGGAATATATAAGTACACTCTTTGGGCTGGAGAGATAGCTCAGCACTGAGAGTACATCAAGCCTTAGGTTTGTTCCCCAGTCCAGCAAAAATATCAGTATATTTGAAATTATTGCCTATTTATACATGTGTAGACATGTTCCTGCTATGGTATACTTACGGAGGTCAGCGGGCAGCTTTTCCCAGGTCATCAGACTTAGCAGTAAGTACCTTTTTACCCGTGGAACCGTCATCTCACCAGCCAGGTGAGATGGTTCAGCCAGGTTTATTTTAATAGCAAGATTTTGAGACCTGAAAAGAAGTGGAAGCCTTTGGAATCAGTCAGTTAATAAGAGTGAAACACTGGGGGAAATTATCACCAGGAAAATCATTCTACAAATCCTATAATCTTTTTCAGTGCTTGTTCTTTGTGTTGGGTCATTCATGGTATCCTTTCAGCTTAAGGAGCATTAAAAAAAATACTTATTTATGTATTTGGAAATTCAAGGTATACCCAAGCCTTGGAGCACATGTAGAAGACAAAATTTGGAGGAGCCAGTTCTCTTGCTACCACACGGGTTCTGGGGTGGAACTGGATTTGTCAGGGTTAGCAGCAAGCACTTTGCTGACTTGACCGTCTCATCAGTTCTTAAGTAGCATTTAAAAAAAAAATGCCCAAGGTTTTAGCTTTTTTCCTCTTAACGTGTGTGTGTGTGTGTGTGTGTGTGTGTGTAGGTGTGTGTGTGTGTAGGTGTGTAGCCTTTGTGCCATGGAGCACATGTTGGGGTCAGAAGACAACCAGTGGGTAGTTAGTTTTCTCCTTCTACTGTGGGGCTCCTGGGGATCGAGCTAAGGTTGTCAGGCTAGTAAAGTTTTAACTGCTGAGCCATTCTATTGGCCTGTTTTTAGAATTTTTACACCTTATATGTTTTGTTGTTGATTTCTTTAAGAGACAAGACAGGGCCTGTATAGTCTGTTGCTTAATGGACCCAGATTCTTGATCTAAGGTGATTATCCTCCCTCAGCATCCAGAGTAGATAAGAAAAGACTTGCCAGGATGGCTGCTGGGTGATTTTACAGAACTTTACAGTGACTATCATATTTCTGAGAAGACATTAGATTCTTTGAGGTGAGCCAGTAATCCCAAGAGGTCATGTCTTCTTGAACATTCCTCTGTAGTATGTGTGCACACAGACATCATATATACACAAGTAGGAGAGGAGATGGGTCTCGAGTCCGTGTTTCATTCTCTAGAGATGATCACTGCTTTTCAGCTTTTTCTAAATAAAAGGGTATTGTTTTGTGGACAGAAGCGACTTCTCTGATGCAACTTTGCTTGGAGCATAGAATATTTGGAAAGCTGCTTCTGGTGGCTCCTGCTATCTTCATGATAGGTTGCAGGGCTTTCTCTCATCACATTCCATCTTGAAGGAGAATGCTGAGGTGAGGTGAGGTTCAGAAGAAAGGGTTTTGGCAGGTGAGTGGGAGACATTCTTCGGCACTGGGTCTTGAGTCTGTGACTTACAGGGCCTGTAGCTGCTTAACATCAAGAGCTGGCAGCCTACACTGACCCTTGCTCATTTTACATCAGAGTCTTGGAACCCTCCACCACCACTACCACCAAGGAGCTGAGGCTTCTTCACTTGTGTTTTTCTCCAAAGTATTTGGTGACAAGCTGTTAGCTCTAATTGTCTTTTGTAGGAGTAAATGTAGAACATAGAGGAATTTGGTGAAAATGGAGGGAGAGGAACTATACTAGTGGCCAATGTGGTGAGATTTGACAGTTTGGGCCAATTTTTACTTTTCTTTTTACAGGAAATTAACCAAAGATGTTACAGAAAAGATGAGTCAAGTAGAAATGAAATTATCTGATACAGCTTCACAGAGCAATAGCACAGCTGGACAGCTAGATGCACTTCAGGTAGAGGCAAAGAGCCTTGACAAGACTGTGAAAGAACTGGCTGAGCAGCTAGAATTCATCAAAAACTCCGATATTCAGGGTGAGGACTTGTTGTGCAGGAATCTCAAACTTGGATAATAAATAACCCTCTTAATACTTCCTAAAAAAATGTTTTTTTCTAACAATTTTAAATCTTTTGTTATTTTAGTCTTTGGCAAAATGGGGCTTAAAGTTTTTGGCTTTCCAATATAGTACGTGGGGGCAAGGTGTAGCACAGGCTACATTGAGTTAAAATGTGGTCCATTTCCCAATTTAACTCCCTACCCTTTCCTTAGCCTTGTGAATATTAAAAACATTAAGTTGTTAATTCTGCAAATCCTTTCACATTTGAGATTACTGCTTACTTAAGAAGTAACTTTTGAAACTATTTTCCTTACTAATATCATGGGCTGTATAAGACTCTCGCCAAAGAGCAAAGGTAAAAATACATTAATGACACAATTCTGCATTATACATTTTGTTTTCGTAGGTTCCCAAAGCCAAAATTTATTGTGTTCTTTTTTGCATATAATAATCATTTTAATAGACCCAAGTAGATAAAAAGAAACAGTCATCTGGTTATCTCCAGGCTGCCCAAGACCGGGATTTAGATGTTTGACTTTGTGTAGAAACAGCATGTGCATGATAGCTTAGTTTCTCATTTTCACCCCAGTGTTTGGCATCCTCCATATTTTGACCAGGTACTAATGGGACAGAAGAGATTTACTGTTCATTAAAGGGAATTTCTACTTCTAAATTTTTTTTTCTTGAATCTTAAAGCTTTATAATATAATTCAGGGCCACAAGATACCAAATATGGGCCCTGGTTGGTTAAGAACCAGGAACAAGGAGAATAATTGTAGGCAATCTCACTTCTTGCCCTAGGTGCCTTGGATAGTATCACCAAGTATTTCCAGATCTCTCTCGAGGCAGAAAAGAGGGTGAATGCCTCCACCACAGATCCCAACAGCACAGTGGAGCAGTCAGCACTCACCCGAGACAGAGTAGAAGATTTGATGTTGGAGCAAGAGTCGCAGTTCAAGGAAAAACAAGAGGAACAGGCCCGCCTTCTGGACGAACTTGCCGGCAAACTGCAGAGTCTAGATCTGTCAGCTGCTGCTGAGATGGTGAGGCTTGGGATTTGGTCTCATTTTCTGTGGTCTCCCAGGAGACTGAGAAAACAAACAAAAACCTTCCACCTTGTCTTTAGTATTGCATTTGCAAACCTGCTGAGGTGACTCCAGTGCTCAAGGTGCTGGGGTACAATGTGGGTTAGCCAGAGCGAGTGCTTCCTAGCTACTCCTGCCTCTAGCTGTTCCTCTGTGCGACCACCAAGAGTCAGGACACCCCCCATCGTCTGTATTAGCTGAGGGGCTTCTTACTGAGATTGGACCCTTTTTATAATGTGCCCTAAAACAAAACAAACAAACAACAACAAAAAAAAAAAACCTTGCATGTTTTCCTTTGAACTACAATATCCAAGTGGAAGAATCAAGACTTGTTCAGAGACAGACTTTGCCAAGTTTTTCCATCAGTGTTTGCTAACATCCTTTGTTCCAGTAATATTACCTGGTAAGGATTAAAGTCTGAACTGTCCTAGAAAGCAGATTAATTTCTTAGATGCTTTTAAAAAGTAACTCTGGAGCCATATGAAAATGAGTAGTGAGCTTAATGAAAATCAGGCAAAAAGCCAAAAGAAAGCCAAGCCAGTTTTTTTCCTCCAGTTTCCTTATTGTTTTTCATGGGAGGGAACCAGAGAACTGAGAGCTAGTTTTACTTACACACCAATATTATTTTCTAGTTTTTCTCAGCCTAGACAGAGGAATTTAAGAATCAGGTAGAAAGCCTGCAAAGAAGATACCCATTTATGGGGTTTGGGGTACCCATGCCTACCAACCACCCACTTCCAAGTTCTTTCCATTACAAAACAACAACCTAGCAAGCTGAGCTGCTTCTAACATACTGGAGACGGTGAAAAACTCTACTAACCATTCCGTAGTTGCCATAGTCCCTCTTGCCCACTACCCACATGCAGTCTGAAATAGTCAGCAATTTTATGGATACCTGCAAAGTTTAGAATTCATTATTGCATGATGCTTTACCACACAAATTTCTTAATGCAATTTTGTTGAAAAGAAAAAGAAGGCCTAGCTTCAGCATTACTTACACATAAGACTGCACAGCTTCCCACATTTCCACATAAAATACTAGTTTTCTTCATCTTTCAGGATTCCTTCTTTACAAATCCTAATGAGAAAAATTAGTCATTTAAAAATCTCTACAAATTGCAGTGAGGTGCAGCTAAGTTTGCTAATGGGATTCAGCTTCTTAACGGAGGGCAACTTAAGAGTGGGCAGTATGTAGGTGTGAAGGAATGGCTCTGGCCTTCTAGATGAGCATCCTGTCTGTGCAAACTTTTCTGATAAGACACAGTTTGTTTTCTTACTCTTCTTGTCATCAGTATCCTATGAAAGATTTCTGTGGGCTCTGTACTGCCATTTTCTTGTGAAGGGTCTCCATCTTTGTGTCCCTCAGGCACTTCTCATCCTTCATAGAGAAAAGCTCAGTCATGCTGGTTTTTATCCCTGCTCATGTTTGCTGAAACAGAGCAGATCTGCTGGGTTGCCAGCCTGTTTCTAGAAACAGCATCCATAAGGCTCTAAGTTCAAGTCTTGAGTAGGACTTTTTTTCTTCCGTAGCAAATAGACTATAATTACTCTAAAGTGTTTTATGGGCTATAAACCCGATATGTGAAAGATCCATGTTTTAGTTGTTAACATATGTGGAATTATAGTTATTTTACAATTATTTGGACCAAAGAGTTCACAGTATCTCTACTAAAAACACTGTGTCTTTAAAACAATACTTTCCTGTTTGGAGATATTCTGGTAATTGCTTCCCATTGCAGTAATCCCTACCTCTCTTCAGTACAATTTCCATAAAAGTGCTAAATATAACTTTCTTCCTGCACAGCCCTTTCCTATCATACAGCATGCTTGGAATTTCTGTTTGCATCTGTGCGCCATAGCCATGTGATGGCCTTTAATTTTCTGGCAGAGGAAAAAGGACTCAGTGCTAGACGGGTGGGGTGGCTAAAGGAATGTGGAAGAGCGACATCCACCTTTGTTCATACAAACTGTCTCCCTTTCCGTCTGAAATGTTCTAGCACTTTCGTCAGTTCACTCCTGCTTCCCCGTCTACATTAAATCCTCAGTACTGTCTGTCCTTTAGCAACTTTTCTCACTACATCTCATCTGTTCTTGATGATGTGAGTTACATGTCAAAGTTATGTACCAGATAGCAGACCATATTCACCAGAGTACTTGGTGCTGGGCCTAACCAGTTTCAGAGTTCCTTCCCATCCCAGTCCAACTCAGTTCTGACTCTCATACTGACAGAACTTGATAAAGCAGAACTCATATGCTATCCCTCAGCATTTGAGTAGAAGACATGGAGATAAGTTCAATGGAAGCAAACTGGCTGGCACCTACATTGCAAACACTTTTTAAGTATCCTTGCCGAGGTCCACCTGTGTTCTCTGGGTCACCCAGCTGTTCTGTTGCTGACTTACCCTGAACTCCTGTGCCTGACCCTTGGCTTATTGCAGACCTGTGGAACGCCTCCAGGAGCTGATTGTTCTGAAAGTGAATGTGGAGGACCCAACTGCAGAACTGATGAAGGAGAGAAGAAGTGTGGGGGGCCTGGATGTGGTGGTCTGGTCACTGTGGCCCATAGCGCCTGGCAGAAAGCCATGGATTTTGACCGTGATGTTCTGAGTGCCCTGGCTGAAGTGGAACAGCTCTCCAAAATGGTAAGTCATTTAATGGACTCAGGTTTTGTTGTTTATTGGCTTGCAGTTGTAGAGAGGATTTGAAAAGAAAACAGTTCCACATGCTGACCAAATTCACTGACCATTGTGAAAGCTGATGTTTCTGTGTGGTCAAAAAGGTGGCAGTGAGGTTCTTACTCCAACTAAGAATTTACTTTCTCTTCATGGGAATAACATGTATGTTAGGAGAAAGCAGCATAAATTTTAGATTAATAATTTGAGAGACTGTATTATTGTTGTACCTCACAATTGGGCAATGTTCTAAAGTGTCTCGTACCCTTCTTAGATCGCCAAGTGTTTTAGAGAAGCCAAAAGCAGTTTTGAAACATTTTTAATGCTAGCCCTAAGACTACTGAACAGAAATTTCAATTCCTGTGCATATTGAGTGCTTTTAGTCCACATAAAAGCACAATATTTTGTTTAAAATATTTAAAATAGGAATTTGTTTCTGTGTTTGTCAACAATACTTTTTATACTGTTTGACATTCTGGGCTGCTTTAGATAGAGCACGAAACTTTCATGCACGGCTTCTTCTTCATGCTTAGGTCTCTGAAGCAAAAGGGAGAGCAGAGGAAGCTAAGCAGAATGCTCAGGATGTCCTGTTGAAAACAAATGCTACCAAAGAAAAAGTGGACAAGAGCAATGAGGACCTGAGGAACCTCATCAAGCAGATCAGAGACTTCCTGACTGGTAAGGAGTGTTTCTGTTTTATGAGACTTTCAGTTATTTGTTCCTACAAAGTTCTGTTTGAGAGGCAACAATTACTATCTGTGTTTCAGTTAAAGTAACAGAAAATATCCCTGTTAAGAATTATCTTCATTTCAAGCTGAGCATGTACGTACATGTCTGAAATCCCAGTACCTGAAAGGTAGAAGCAAAAAACAGGCATCAGAATCACCATTGACTACATAAAAAAACTACAGGAGATGCAGCCTGCCTTAAAAAGGCGGGGGCGGGGGGAGCATTTTAAGAAACAATTGTATATATGTACATATGTGTACAAAGATGCCCATGGAGGCCAGAAGGGGATATCAGATCCCCTAGAACTGGCATTGCAGGCATTTGTAAGCCGCCCAAGTGAATGTTATCTCCAACTCTGGTACTTTGATGAGCAGTAAGCACTCTGAACTCTGTAGACCTCCTTTTCTTAGAGTATGTGTTGTAAATAACCTTCCCACGTGTTCTGTAAGCACTGCCACACCAAGTAGCCTACCAAGAAGCCAAAACATTTACCCTGAAAACTGAATTACAACTTCTATCATTAGGACCTTGAAGGAGTTATTTTTGTAATGCCACCAAGCCTTTGTCATCTATATTCAGAACCTCACAGTCAATGTTTTCTGTGGAGAAAGAAATCTCTAGAATCTGGTCCAAATTTTAAGTTTGATTATAGTTCAGATGCTATCAACATGGATACTAATGGGTTGCAAGAAAACTTATAATTGAATCAGAATTAGTCAAGAAGAGTATTTATGATCTCACATAATAGTCCAAAAATAGTGTAACTTCATGGGTCTGGACTCATTCACTTTGCCTTTTCTTTCTTTCCTACCAACTACATTCTTGAGATAGCCCCATCATTACAAATTGTAGTCTGACATGAAGACACTGGCTGATGGAAGAAGAGGACCCCTCCCTACTCCTTTGCTAGCCCTTTTAGGAGGAAAGAACCCTTTAGGCATTTCCTTGCATCTCTCCAGAAATTAGCCATGGCCCATACACAGATGCCACTGGAAGTGAAATGTGACTCTAAAAGCGGACTAATGGGAACTTGGTGTTCATTTGATCCGAGGAACACTGTCCTGTTGAGAGAAATGACTACTAAAAACTGCTTCCCAATGACAATTGGAAACATGATGTGGAACCTGTAACTCAACCATGTATTTTTTTTTTCCTCACTGTTTAATTCCTTTGGGGTCCATATTTATGTTCTTAGACAGTCAAAAAATAAAAACAGATCTAACCTATATAATTAAAGCTTAACAACACATAGGAAAATCAAGCTCCAGAGTTTTGCTGAAAATAGACTGCCTTGATTCTTGTTGCACTAACTCTCCCTTCCAGGATTTCCTAAATTTAGATATCTGGTAAGGAATATCATGGTTTTTATTTTCTGTTGTTGTTGTTGTTTTTGAGATTAAACTCTCAACGCAGTCCTAGCTATCCCTATTCACTATGTAGATCAGGCTAGTCTTGAACTCAGTCCTGCCTCTTACAGATTGTACCAACCTCATGTTAAGTGTGAAGCTTTGTCACCTTGCAGCCCCATCTTTAAATGCCGGCCTCAATTTTCCATAACCTGAAGCCACAGTTAACCCACAATGCTCTCTGCCCATTCTCCCCAGCCCAAAATGTCTTTCAAAACCTGTGTGGTTCCTCCTCTTCCATGACCTCTCCAGCCTAAAGCATGGAGGGGCTTGTCTCTGAAATGGGAAGATTATATCCTTGCAACCTTGCAAGTACTGACGTGCTGCAGCTGAGTGAACCAGCCCTGATTTTTGTCTTGACTTTTCAGAGGATAGTGCTGATCTGGACAGTATTGAAGCAGTTGCTAATGAAGTACTGAAAATGGAAATGCCTAGCACTCCGCAGCAGTTACAGAACCTGACAGAAGACATTCGGGAACGAGTTGAAACCCTTTCTCAAGTAGAAGTTATTTTGCAGCAAAGTGCTGCTGACATTGCCAGAGCTGAGATGTTGCTGGAAGAAGCAAAAAGAGCAAGGTATCTGAAGACACATTGGCAATCTGGGTGGGTGGGTAGGGTGTCACCTGCTGTAGCTAGCCTGCTATAAAAGAGAACTTTAACTAATGAAGGGTCTTCCAGGAGGATATGCTTTCAAAGAAAATGCTATTTTCCCAAGAGAAAAATGTTTCCATGTTAAAAAGCAGTGTTGTTCTTCTGCTCAGCAAAAGTGCAACAGATGTCAAAGTCACTGCAGACATGGTGAAGGACGCGATAGAAGAGGCTGAAAAGGCCCAGATGGCAGCAGAGGCGGCCATCAAACAAGCTGATGAGGATATCCAGGGAACCCAAAACCTGCTGACATCGGTAAGGTATTTAGAGCTGAGCTGTATGGGGAAAACACTCACATGATGTTATTTAAGGACAAGAATTCTTGTAACACTAAAGATTATTTTGTAAAAATAAATATAAATTATTTCTTAGTGGAAAATACTTGTATGGGAAAAAAATAAAAGGGCTCTGAGACACATTAAACCCTTTTATTTTTCCCTTATCCAAAGTGAAAGTTTGTCCGAAACTAAGCACTATTGCTTCAAAATTTTAACTATTAATTAATTTTAATTATTTACATTTTTTCAAGTTAATGGTACATTTTAGAGGTTGAGAATCTTGAGTTTGATTTGCAAATTGTGGCCTGTTTCTCTGCCAACATCAGCTTTGTTAAACATTTTGCTTTCAGTTAGTTTTGTGGGTAATACTAAGTTTTGTGAAACATACTAAGCTGCTTCTAGGTTTTAAAAGACAGTGTTCATCCTTCCAATGAGATCAATTATAGACCCTTACCAGTGGTCCAGGTATCTTTTCTTCTGGGGTAACTCAGTGTTTCTAGTATTCCTAGTCTCTGTGTCTTCAGTTACTAGTTAACTCCCACTTCACTACCAAGCTGACAGGAATTTCTTAAAAAAAAAAAAAATGACTGGGAGCTATCATTTTCCTTTCACAATAATCTGGAATTTTTATTGGAAATCCCTTCTCAAAGTTGCTCAATTGTGAATGTTCTTTAGCTAAACACATCAGATTGCCTGAAGGTGGTTCTTAACATCAAGAAAAAATTCTTTATCAGTCGTAGCTTAAAGCTGGGCAGTGGTGGCACATGCATTTAACCCCAGCACTCAGGAGGTAGAGATAGGTGGCTCTTTCTGAGTTCGAGGCCAGGCTGGTTTAGAGAGTAAGTTCCAAGACAGCCAGGGATGTTACACAGAGAAACCCTCTCGAAAAAAAAACAAAAAATAGTAGCTTATAGATCAGCAAACAAAAGCGAAATACGACACAGAAGTGACTGAAGCCGGGCACTTTATCTAAGCCAGTGTCCTCAACCTTCCTAAAGCGGCAACCCTTTGTTGTGGTGACCCCGAGCCATAAAATTATTTCATTGCTACTTCACAGCTGTAATTTTGCTGTTATGTATTGTAATGTAAATAAATGATATGCAGGATATCTGGTCGCAACCACTGATCTAAGCTATCTTTAAACTGTCAATGCTTCTGGTCTAGTGCAAAGCAGCAGAGCAGCCTCAACTCCCCTTAACTTGTAATGATTAACATTACACCTGTAGATTGAATCTGAAACTGCAGCCTCTGAGGAAAGCCTGACCAACGCCTCCCAACGCATCAGCAAGCTTGAGAGGAATGTGGAAGAGCTTAAGCGCAAAGCTGCCCAGAATTCTGGGGAAGCGGAATATATTGAAAAAGTAGTATATAGTGTAAAGCAGACTGCAGACGATGTTAAAAAGGTGAGTAAATATTTGTAACATCAGAGCTAAGTTGACAAATAAGAACTAGTTTTTCACTTTGCCTTCCTTGACATTAATAGGATACAGATATCCCAATGACTTATTTTAAAGTAGCAGTCTTTAGAGATACATGAGAAATAATGAATTATGGGATCCATTTGTAAACTTAGACCCTCAGATCTCTAAGCTTAGGGAAAATGGAATTAATGGGACCTGGAGTGGTACTCTCAAAGCATACACACTAGACTGGTATTTCTGTTCTGTAGCTCACAGAGAAAGGTCTTTACGACATAGCGAATAGCTGGCCACTTGAGAATAATTTAAAGAGAGAATGGGGAAAGCTTAAGAGTCCCCTCCAGAAAGGAGCAGTAGGAAATCAAACCTCACTTCTTGCCAGGCTTATTTTGAATTCACTACCTTTTGCTTCTCATTGGAAGGCACTGTATTTAGCAGATTTCTGGTTTACACATATATTTCATTTCTAAATTTACCTCCAAAGACAGCTTTTTAAACTTGGGAGTAGAGTCAGGGTTGTTAAAACTGCTACATAACCTAATTCTGATTTCTTCCTGTTGGAAGAAAAAAAAACCTTGTTCTTAAGCTTTTTGGTATTACAGAAAAGTAATTTAACTGCACCTGAGTTGGGAAGAGAGGCAAACCCTAAGAAAAATTACTTGCCAGTGTCAGACAACTCTTTCCTGTTGTTCTATTGACCTGTAGTTCTGAATACACAAATCTCCCGAATAATCTCATAAACCATTGAAAGAAAAATACTGATTTTTTTAAAAAAATTTATTATGGATACAGTGTTCTGCCTGCGTGTTTGCCTGCAGGCCAGAAGAGGGCACCAGATCTCATTATAGAGGTTGTTAGTAACACCAAGTAGTTGCTGGGAACTGAACTCAGGAAGGGCACCAGTGCTCTTAACCTCTAAGCAATCCCTGTTGAATTTTTTTTAAAGCTATAGGAATGAATTTACTGTTTGTGCCCATCATTCCAAAAACCCGTATTCTCTACTTTTATTGTTTTTTGTGACAGTCTATATTGACCAGACTGGCCTCTCAAACTCCTGTCTACCACCTCCTTATTCACCTTCTCTTTATGTGTATGTGTTACAGGCTTGACCTCTTCTTTCCTAAACCTTTCTGTTCCTTCTGGTTTCCTGATGCCCAGTGTACTTTTGTATGGCTTGTTGAGCTCATTTTTCATAGTAAGTGCTCATCCAAGTAAACAGGGCTAAGCCCCACAGTAGACGACTTACAATTTCAAATTTTCTTTGCAATGTTTTTAAAACTTACAACTTAATATGAAGCCTGAGTACTTTGCTGATCCTTAATCCAGACTGTTTGCCTGTCCAAAGATGTCTTTGATCTAATGCTACAGGATTTAACTACTGACATTACATTTCACCTGTCTTAATATGAACTGCAGGCTCTAGATGGAGAACTTGATGAGAAGTACAAGAAGGTAGAGAGTTTAATTGCCCAGAAAACTGAGGAGTCAGCGGATGCCAGGAGGAAAGCTGAGCTGCTCCAAAATGAAGCAAGAACACTCTTGGCTCAAGCCAGCAGCAAGCTCCAGTTGCTGGAAGGTGAGTCTTGTCTTCTGGTTCATTGTTCTTTATAAAGGTGAAAAATCTATTCAGTTTTGGCTTAGGTTTTGAGTGGTCTGGCATTGAGATCAAATGCTATAAACAATTCATATTTAACCTTATTTTTATCTCCACAGCCTTAGAAAGGAAATATGAAGACAATCAAAAATACTTAGAAGATAAAGCTCAGGAATTAGTACGACTGGAAGGAGAGGTCCGTTCACTCCTTAAGGACATAAGCGAAAAGGTTGCTGTTTACAGCACCTGCTTATAACACGGAAAAAGGGCTGTAAGGGCGCTGCAGTGACCAAAGCAAACTAACTACATATGAAAATTGATGCAGTGATCTTCAAAATAACTCATCTATTTAATGTTTTTATCCACCCACTTTTGTATGGAGTTAAATAAAATACATTGGTTTTGTATAAATAGATTTACTATAATTCTTGTTTCTCTTATTGTTTTGGTCTTCATGAATCCTGCCAAGAAATGTTACTTTCTCTGTAAAGATGGACTTGTATAGCACTTTCTTACCTTTAGAAAGACACTAATTTCTACTATATGTATAAATAAGTTAACAATATTCACCCGTGTTTTAGGTCAACAAAACTTTAATCCTTTTAAATCCCCAGTGGAGAATCCTGAGTGGAATTTAAACAGGGAGGATATAGAGTAGCTTTCTTTGTGGCTCCAACCATTTCTAAACATCAGAAGGAAAAACTCTTGAGTGGTAAAATACCGAAGGGCAGGACTTCGGTGATTTAGACCAGTGTAGGGAAACTGTTCATGGTAATGGAGCAAAGCTACTCAAACACACAACTTACACTTAGTTTTTATATTATACTTTATGTAACTTCACAATCAAATATTCCAAACAAGCACTTAGTCCAGAGCATAAAGAAAATCATTAGCATAAAACAGGTGTGTATTCACAACATAGTAGCTGAAAGAGAAGGCTAACAGCCCAGCCTTCTGTTCTTCACACATCCTTCTTAGACCCCCAGACCTGACTAGGTGCAAATAAAGCTGGACATTGATAAAGGTTATGTAAATAGCTATAAAACCTAGTAAATACCAAAACAACCACACTTTACCATGTCTGGTTTATCTATTAAAAAAATGAATAGATAAAAAAAATAACACACTACTCCCCATGTCTTTTCCACCAAAAGCCCATACACACACACACACACACACACACACACACACACTCTCTAAATCAGCTCGGTGAATAGGGCTGTTCCTATAAGGTTCTTGCATAACACCCCAGACACTGAGAGTTGAGCAGATTACAGCAAGGAGACTTTTAAAGCTTGTTTTACTCTTAGGCCTTTATTCACCCAGATTTTATTTATATTCTCATATATAAGAGTCCTTCAGTTAGACAACTATTACTTTTGTGTATCTGCATAGCTAGGGGATCATATTATGTTTTACTATTTCCAAATTAGAAAATTCCATGAGAGCAGGGGGCATGTTTGGGATTTAAATAAACCATTTAAAAATACACAGACTTCACTCCCCCTATGACAAATTAGCATGTACAGCACAAACCCTCTGCTAGCTGTGAATTCTGAACAAAAAAGTATGAAGGCACCGCAAACACAGAGGAACAGCAAAGCAGAGTGTCCTGGTTTTAAAATAAGCTTTCACTTGAAAATTAAAAGCCAATTTTCTATAGTTAAGTAACCAGAATTTGAGAAAAATATAAATAAAAGAGAAAATGTTAGAAACTCCCCAACTCAGTAGAATTCTGGTACAAGACAAAACTTCGAACTATTTCAGCTGCAAACTGCTATCAAACAAGAGTTTAGAGTTGAGCCAATTTAACTTCCTGATTAAAGGAAAAATGTATTTATAGAGAGGTTTGTGAGTGAATCCAGCCTTGACAAAGTACAGGCATTACCCTAACAGCCCTAAAACCTAAAGCCTGAAAACTAGTGAAATCTTTCCTTTGAACTACAATTCCACCAGGTGGTGGTGCTCACACCTTTAATCCCAGCACTCATGAGGCAGAGGCAGGTGGATCTCTGTGAGTTTGAGGCCAGCCTGGTCTATAGAGTGAGTTCCAGGACAGCTAGGACTACACAGAGAAACCCTGGCGAGAAATACCAAAACAAAAAAGAACAGCAATTCCACTGTGCAGCAATATTAAAGCATCTGAATGGTCACAGTACTTGCATTTGTTTTACAGATGATCACTAAATGTTTAGCCTGTACGTTATACAATATTATTAGAATCAGTATTATTCCAAGTTTGCTTAAGTCAAATGAATATCTTGTTTGTATATTTATAAGTAATTTACAATTTTCTTTTTAGAAAACTGTACTATCAAATTTAGGAGCTACTCAAATTTAAAATGAAAAATTTAGATGTAATTATATAAAGTGGTACTTAGCGTTTAGTTCATGGCTATTCTTGAAATAATTATTTTAACATTTTGCCATTTAATAGCATCAGTAAATACAATTTTGTAGCACTTTTTTTTGTTGTTTTTTAAAGATTTTGAGACAGAAGCCAGCTTCTCTTGTGTATTCCTAGCTATCCTGGAAATTGCCTTACAAACCAGGCTGGCCTCAAACAAAAAGATGTACTTGCCTCTCTCTCCTGAGCACTGGAACTAAAATCATGTCACCCCACTGACCAGCTCTGTTCACAATGTGAGAACATTCAGTGCTATAAAAGTGGTAAAGAATAAAAAGTAAAAGACAATCAGAGGTAGTTCAAAGAATTAGAACCATCTTAATATGCA
The DNA here is from genome assembly GCF_018167655.1 of Microtus oregoni. Classification (NCBI taxonomy): domain Eukaryota; kingdom Metazoa; phylum Chordata; class Mammalia; order Rodentia; family Cricetidae; genus Microtus; species Microtus oregoni. The sequence goes on along the minus strand of NW_024543068.1, from coordinate 57,140,416 downwards.
CTCAGAATAACCAGTAAATAAATATTAAGACATGTTTATTTTGGTATCTTCATTTCCTGGTATAATCATGAGTCTCCATTTAATAGTTTTGTATACAGAATCTTCATTTGGGCAACTGAATGCCCTTTAAACTTACAGGTCTTACTACAACCTCAAAACACGTAATTCTATCTCTAAACTACCAGGAATTTGGGAGTTAAATAAAATGAGAGACAATCACGTTTATTTACATAAGTTGTTTGTACATATTTGAATCTTGTTCTAATCACTGACTCGTTTCCAATATGAAAACCAAATTTAACTTGGTCAGTTTTCTTGAAGCTGTTCACACGAATTATCCAGCTCCTTCCCTGTAACAGATTCACCTCCACTGAATTAGAGAGAAAATCCATTAATGCCAATTCAGTAAAGTTGAATCTCACAGACAGAATAAAAACACAAGTCAAAAACTTTCCAGGATGCCACTATATGTAGCTTTCTATCCACATTAATACACTGGAACAAAATATCTAAAATAAAGGTACAAGGTTATTCCATTCTGTTTAACCCTACTCAATACCTTCCAGAAGTTTCATAATTTCATCCTACAAATTCCTGAAACTGAGAGATAATCCTGTTCAAAAATGTAACCTTGACAAAAGCTTCCAGATTTTAGGAAAAACAATCTTCTAATTAAAAGTTGATTGGTTTGCCAAAAGATGCAGCCAGGTTTGCTTCTCTAAAAGCCTCGGATAAAGTCTGCAAGGGAAGCAATAAACAAACATGAAATAGTTGTGGGACAAAAGAAAACTTGGCAGTCATCAAGTCTGTGAAGTTGTGCAATAATTACCGGATGTGCGTGGCAGACTCTAGCTATATCTTCACAAGAAGCTCCGTATTCCAAAGCCAGGGCCGCTTCATTCACCATTTCTCCAGCACCCTTTAAAATTAAAAAGCAATTATGTTTCCAAGGCAAAAATAACAATATGCTAAGATTAACAAATCAGGTTTTTAGGCTTTCAAACCTTAAATTTTCTAAACTTCTGCCTATTATTACAGCAGTTGGAGAAGTCAGACAAGAAAATCTTAGGAGGAAATGTAACGGAGCAGCTTGGGCTTTGAAGCCAAATGGCCTAGGTTCTGCCACTTTGCTATTTTTATGTGTTTCATGCAATTTCATTGCTTAAAAATTAGCAACTCTCCTATAATACTGTAAGTGAAATATTAACAATGAGTTTGTAAGTTATGAAAAGTGGCATAGGAAACATTCAAACACTGTTAACTTTACTGTTCTGCCACTTATCAGGGAATATACACTTCATATTCACAGAAACCTAAGCCTTCCCTCAGGAAGTAACATTGGGCTGAGAACATGCGGAAGTCTGGAAGCAGAGAGCTCTATACCAATGGTGTATTATGCATATACACAGGCCCCAAACTGCAAACCAAATTTGGCCTGCTATAAAAACGAAGAAGGCTCACGTTCCATGGTAAGAAATTAAAGAGTGGGGCTGTACAAAGGACTTAGCAGTTAAGCACTGGGTGCTCCTGCAAAGGACTCAGATTCAATTCTCAGCACCCACATTATGGCTCATAACTCTAGTTCCACTGGACCTGATTCCCGTCCTAGCCTCAGCGGGCACTGTGTTAATGCAGTACACAGACATGCATGCAGGCAAACACCCATACACATAAAATAAAGTTTAAAAAAGAATGAGTAAAGAAGACGATCAGAAAGATGAGGTCAGAATGGAGGGTGCAACCAGTATCCGCGCAACCTCATCCTTACAATCTGGTTGTCAGGCATCACTGGAGGGTTTTAGGCAATGAGACTGTGCAAGTGCTGTTGAGATCCATTGCTAAAGGCAAACTTTCAATGGCAATAATAAGCAACAACAGAATGGAAACAGCAAGTGTACTAAATTTTACCTATTAAATGATCCCCAGAAATCTTACTGGGATTTCTCTGACGTTGCAATACTTACTGGCCCCAGAATATGTGCTCCCAGTACTCGATCTGTTGATTTCTGTCCCAGAATCTTCACCATGCCGTCTGTGTCAGCATTTGTCTTGGCTCTACTGTTTGCCGCAAATGGGAACTTACCAACTTTGTACTCAATACCCTGTGGAGAACAAACAAGTTGGTTGCCATTAGTGAAATCTTCACTACTTTTGCTGAAAAATCAAAGGAGTAAATATCTCCTTATGATCCTAACAAAGGAACAAATACATAAGCTATAACATTCTAAAGAGTTACTAAAGGCAAAGATGTAGGGCTCTTTTTGGTTGTTGCTGTTGTTTTCATTTTGTTTTTGTTTTTTTTTTTTTTTTTTTTTTTTTTTTTTTTTTTTTTTTGAGACAGGGTTTCTCTATGTAGCTCTGGCTGTCCTGAAACTCATTCTGTAGACTAGGCTGGCTTTGAACACAGAGATCTGCCTGCCTTTGCCTCCCGAGTGCTAGGATCAAAGGCATGCGCCACCATGCCTGGCAAGATGTGTTTTTCTAGTCACTGGGGCCATTAGTTCAAATCCCATGCTTAGGATTACCTCTTCTTTCAACTGCTCTTCTGATTTGCCAACCCAAGCGACCTCGGGGTGTGTGTAAATCACCGACGGCACACAATTATAGTCAATGTGCACAGCACCGCCAGCCATTCCTTCAACACAGATGATGCCTTCATCTTCTGCTTTGTGAGCCAACATTGGACCAGCAACCACATCCCCAATAGCATAGATACTACCAGAAAAAAGAAACAGTAAACTTCTAAAATCTAAACAGGTTAATAAGTCACCAAAAAGACAATCAAAAGCCAGAGTTAAGTATCCAATCTTTGAGCCACCAAAAATTAAATTAGTTTTATTTAAACAGTCTTATTTTCAAAATAGTGTTTGAAATAAATTTAAAATTATTAAAAATGCTCAACACTTGAGAGCCTAAGAAAGATAGGATCACTTGAATCTAGTTTAAGACTAGCCTGGACTATAGAGCAAAATTTCATCTCTACATAAGACAGTTAAAATGTAAATAAAATATTTTCAATAAAATATTAGTAAGTGATGCTAGAGAGATGGCTCGGCAGTGAGGGGCACTAGCTGCTCTTCCAGAGGACCCAGGTTCAATTGCACCATCCACATGGCAGCTCACAGTTGCCTGTTAACTTCAGTTCTAGGGTATCTGACACTCTCATGAACGCAAAACACCAGTGCATATTAAAAAAAAAAAAAAATTAGCAATTGGGGCTGGAGAGATGACTCAATGGGTAACAGCACTGGCTGTTCCTGAAGAATACCTGGGTTCAATTCCCAGCACCCACACAGTGGCTCACAGCTGCCTGTAACTCCTATTCCATGGGATCTAATATCCTCTTCTGACCTCCACTGGGACCAGGCACTTTATGCAGCAAACAGATATACATGTAGGTAAAACATTCAAATCATAAAAATAAATAAAGATATAAATTATTGGTAATTAAAGGATTTAAGAAGTCTTCATTACTACCATTTTTAGCTTGGTAAAATTATTAGGGTAGAAATGCTATGTATTCCAACCAAGTGGTGGTGGCGCATGCCTTTAATCCCAGCACTCTGGAAGCAGAGGCAGGTGAACTCTGAGTTTGAGGACCGCTTGGGCTACAGAGTGAGTTCCAGGATAGCCAAGGCTGTTACACAGAGAAACCTTGTCTCAAAAAACAAACAAAAGAAATGCTACATATTCCTTTACAACACACACACCTCTTCATGTGTCATTTTTTATCTTTATAGAGAGCCAAAAATATTATCATGCACATTAACATTTAATGAAGAAAACAGGTAATTATCAACTTACTTTGGAATTTTAGTTTGGAATCTGGTATTGACTGGAATTCTACCTCTGGGATCTAGTTCAATTCCAAGCTCCTCTAGTCCCAAATTCTGAGTAAAGGGCCGCCGACCGATACAAACCAGGAGTACATCACACGTGATAACTTCAGCTTTACCACCAGAAGCAGCTTCAACACTAAACAATCAACAGCGGTAACTGTTAAACACAAGCCTGCAGCGACAGCTGAAAGGAGCCATGATATTTCTACTATCTTTATTTAATCATAAATATGAATCATGAAATCAAACATACAAATTCTTAAAAGTTTATTCTTAAAATCTTATAAAACCACGTAGCGTTAACACAGTAGTAAGAACATAGGTCTCGCCAGGTGGTGGTGGCACACGCCTTCAATCCCAACACTCTGACGCAGAGGCAAGCAGAACTCTGAGAGTTCGAGGCCAGCCTGGTTTACAAGAGCTAATTCCAGGACAGGTTCCAAAGCTACAGAGAAACCCTGCCTTGAAAAAGAACAAAAGAAAGAAAACAGCTGAGGATGCAGCTTAGTGGTGGAGTACTTGTGAGAATGCTTGGGATTTGGTCCCCAGTACTGTAAAAACGTAGAAGACAGGCTGGGCAGTGGTGATTCACACCTTAAATCCCAGCACTTGGGAGGCAGAGCCAAGAGGAACTCTGAGTTCTAGGCCAGCGTGGTCTATAGAGCAAGTTCCAGGACAGCCAGGGAGGAGTCTTGAAAACATGACAAAACCCTGTCTTGAAAAGCCCTCCACCACACACATACACACACAAAGACTTTAGAAAGACCCATGCTCAAGTATTGATTGGCTCCATCTATCAACATGACTATGAATAAGTTATTTTGTTAAACTAGGTAAGTATTTAATGAGTGCCAGATATATGCTATCAATTTAAGTAATACTATCATCAAATTCCCCGTGTTATCTGTCTGAAGGGCTGCATAAATTTTACTAAACACAAGGATCTTTAAATTTTATGAACATATACAATGAAAAATAAATCACAACGACACTAGCTGATTAGGTTTCAACTTATTCATAAATTTTAAATGGCGAATTTGATAGGCAATACTGTATAGTACAATGCAGTAAGATGGGTCTAAGTTATAAAAAGTCTAGACTACATTTGTTAATCTGAAAATCTAAGTGCTTGTTTGAGACAAGTCAGGATGATTTGTCAAAAACAAACGTAGCATACTTACGACACGTCAATTTTTCCATCTGACTTCTTGGTGGCACCAGTAACTTTTGTATTCAGTTTAAACTTAAATCCTTGCTTTTGAAGAATCCGTTGGAAATTTTTAGATATCTCCATATCAATTCCAATTCCACCCACGTGACCCAAAAATTCAACTGCTGTCACATCTGCACCAAGTCTTTGCCAAACTGAACCCTGAAATTAATTTTTAAGAAAAGTCATAAAAAAGTTTCCAAAGCAACATTTGCTAATTATTGCAAATAATTTATTGTATTGTCTTCTTTACAAATGTTTATGGGAAGCTCTAGAGGTTAAACAGATAATTTTATCTATTTATCCACCTATTTATTCCACATTTATTGGGCACCTACTTATTATAGCCCAGGTACCACTATAGCGGCTAAACATCTGTTACTAAATGACAAAACTTGGTATTTCTGGGGATTTTACAATATGGTAGAGGAAGGGAACAAATAAGTAAACTTCGGGCTAGAGGAATAAAGTGCCATGAGAAAGAGAGAAAACAGAGTCGGGGCCTTTGGACAGCATGATTACAGAGGCTTCAGTCTGAGTAACATTTACACGAAGGAGTAAAGGAAGTGAACTGTAGCAGTGACTGAGAGAAGAGTGAGTGTTCAGGGCAGAGGAGAAGAGTAAATACAAGAGTCCTGAGATTAAATAAGTAGGATATTGATCTCACTGGCTTTGGACAAAGTTGTAAATCCAGGATTGGGCCCAGTTCTGGACCTGGGTTAATAAATCTCTCAGCCTTCATCACAGCAGCTTCTTTGTGCAGTAGATGGTGATTAATACAGAAACATACAAGTGGTCACTGTGCAGAAAAATAAGAGGCTATGAAGTGCCCAGCTCTAAATCTATAACACATCCCCTCCCCCAGGGCTCAGGAATCACTGCAGAAACTGAGATAGAAAGGTTTTAAGAGCCATAAGTAGTAAACAAACATCTAGCAAAACACTATTTTCTGGTCATGACAAGGCTGTTGTACACAGGAACTCTTAACAATTATAACTGCATGCATAAGACCCATACAAAATTAAAACAGTCACTATCTCAGTGTGGACAGGAAAGGAGCTAAAAAAAAAAAAAATCCACCCATAGGCGGGAAGCTATTGGCAACTGACAGTGCTGGGGGAGGGATAGTAAACGTTCTTCAAGGATGCTCGGGTAGATGGCCCTACACCATGTACATACAGATAGCCCTGAATGGAGTCAGTCAATTTAAAAGAGGACACATGAAGTTGGGAGGGCAAAGTGATGGACCGGATACGAGAAAATTTGGAGTGGAGTAAACAGAGGGTGGACATTATCAAAATATATGCATGTAAGAAATTCTCAAACAACTAAAAAACGGAAGTATGTTTTTACTACTAATAATCACTAAGGTCTGCAAAATATTAAGATGGCTATGAAAATAATTTCTCAACAAAGGAGAAATCCTTACATTTGTACTAAAATATTGACTTAAATTAAATACTGCATTTTAACTAGTATGGCTTTGACTTCTCAATGATTCATTATCAAACAACATAAAATTTGAAGTTAGGACTAGGAGTAGAGTTCAGTAGCAGAATGCTTGCCTGTAATGTGCAAGGTTCAAGTTCTAATCCTAGCACTGTAAAAAAAGCAAAAAGGTAGCCTTTTAAAAATATATTATTTAACATTTCATATTAAAATCATCCAGTAAGTTTAAATGGCAAGAGTATCTTTCTAATAAAGTTAGATTTACAGTCATTTACAAATTCCATGCATATTTTATGATGAGAATGAACAGAAGAGAAGGTACCATTGGGCTATAAAAAATCCACAAATAAATATATACAAAATGAATCATGGATATAATACCCAAGACCAAAACTTCCAGAACAAAGCACAAGAGGTGCCTTTTGTGACCCCAAGTCAGAAAAAGATACAAAAGCAGAGCACAGTCTTCTTCCCAGCAACTAAGAGGTAGAGGCTGGGAAATCATGGCTTTCAGACCAACCTGACTACACAGTTAAGATTATATCTCAAAACCAAACAGGCAACTACTAAGCTAGCTTTTGAAACGTAGTCACCGTATGTCTACTGAGAAATAATAAAAGCTAAATATGAATACTTACTACATACCAGTAATGTGCTGGATATTAAGGACACATGGTGAACAAAACAGCTATGACCTCTGTCCTGTGTTTATGATTTAATGAAATCAAAGGGATCAGGTAACATCAAGGAAGTAAGATAAATTATAAGAAACAGAACAGGGGCTGGAGAGATGGCTCAGAGGTTAAGAGCACTGACTGCTCTTCCAGAGGTCCTGAGTTTAATTCCCAGCAACCACATGGTGGCTCACAGGCACCTGTAATGAGATCTAGTCCCCTCTTCTGAACAGCAAGCATACACACAGACAGAACACTGTGTACATAATAAATAAATCTTTAAAAAAAAAAAGAAAGAAAGAAAAAAAGAAAAAGAAACAGAACGAACGGCAGGAGCACCAAAAAACCTCCGCTCTCATGAAATGAGGCTTAAAATACTGCAAGAACTGAGAATTGAGAAATATCCCACCAGGTGCACTTGAGGGGCTGAGGTGGGTCTCTATAAACTCAAGGCCAGCCTCATCTACATAGCAAGTTCCAGGCCAGCCATGGATACACAGTGAGACACATCTTAAAAACCAAACCAAACTAAACTAAACAAACAAAAAAAGAACTATTCCAAACAGAATGTTTACCAGTAGGTGTAATGTTTGCTCAGAACTAATCTTCAGATATAACCAAAACACAGCATAAGAGGAAGAAGAGTTGGCCCATAGAGCTGGAGAAATAAACCAGTAGTACAAAGGGCTTCTCCTCAAAAAACACTACCATTAGATTTTCCTAAACAGTCATTCAAAGACTTCAGCTAGGTAAGGGAAAGGACATGATTAAACATATGTTTAGAGCCACTGTGAAAACCAGTGGCTATAATTAGAAGTTAAAGTCAGGAAGGCCTAGAATAAGACTTGATGTTGGCCTTGGAACCCAGGGAATGACTATGTACAAAAGATCAAAATCAGGGGTAACTCCTAGAGTTCTTATGGATGCCTCTACAAGAATAAGTAACAGCAGACACACTGAAGAAAAAAATGTTACATGAGAAATGAGTGTGGCTTTGTTTGGTAGGAAAACGAAGAGAGAAAAGTATTATTGTAACTGAACAGAATGCCTACAAAATACATTAAGTGGAGATAATGTGTATTTAAAAATAAAAATCCAGCTGGATGGTGGTGGCACGCGCCTTTAATCCCAGCACTCAGGAAGCAAAGGCAGGTGGATCCCTGTGAGTTCAAGGCCATCCTGGTCTACAAGAGCTAGTTCCTCCAAAGCTACAAAGAAACCCTGTTTCAAAAAAACCAAAATAAATAAGTAAATAAATAAAAATCCAGAAGCAGAGAGTCTTAAGCTATAGATTTTATGAGTCCTTGGGTAACTGAGATGACAGTGAAAAGAACACTTTGCGGACAGACCAATAGGGTCAAGAAAGAAACTAGCAATGGAATCTAGAGTAGCACAATTCAAGGGCCTGAAAAAGGGAATCTGAGTAAGTATTTGTTTAAAAAAGTAACCCAGAGGGTAGATGAAAATCCAGCACAGGATAAACTGTGAGAAGCTAAGAAATTTTCTAAGGCAAGAAATCATAAAGCCGACAGCTACCAAACACAGCAGCAAAGAAAACAATCTAGTGGACTGAACAAAATTCATTTGTGTTCTTTTCAGGAGCAATTTCTTAGCACAAAAGGCCATGGTCTGAGGATTAAATAGAAGGTGATGAAACAGAATATGAACTCTTTTGAAAAATCTGATGAAGAAAAGAATGTGAGAGAAAAATTAGTAACTGAAGGACAAGCTCAAAAGAGGACTTATTCACACAAACATAATCATGTGTCTGCAAGGAAATGCACCTGAGCATGTGTGTGACACCCAAGTAAACAGAGGCATGTTCAACTGTAAATCAAAAGGAAAATAGCCAGGAGTGGTAGTACATGCCTACAGTCATAAGACTCAGTTGGCAGAGACAAGAGGACTACTCAAAGTTCAAGGCCAGGCTGATCTACACGTATATTCTAAGCCTATCAGGGCTATATGAGACCCTCTCTCAATGGGGGAAGAGGGTGGACAAAGTAGACCAAGTTTAAAGAAAGAAGAGAAAAAACCTACAAAACTAAGTCACTGTGAAGGCAGAAAAACATGTAATAAAGTATGAAAGAAAGGTGAAGAGATTACTCTTAGGGAAAATGGTATCTTCACAGCAGCAGGAAGAACAAAAGGAGAACCCTAAGACAAAAGCATTTCATCCCATGCTCTCTCCTATGTGTTACACAGGAAGTCCCATGTGAGAGAGCAGAGACAATGTGCCAGCAAACGTAGAACAAGAGTGGGGAACGAAGTGGCCATGGCAGAGAGCAGAACTCAGCTAGGGAAATAATGGCTCAGCCAGGCTGAGGTTATGTTGATATCTGTGACTTCAATAAGAATTTAATACAGGCACCGATCTGAAGGGTCTACTTTCCTCCAGCGGCAGAAGATAGCAAAGGAAGACCGATAGCTAAATTCAACCAAGACAATAGTTTTTGATTTTTCCCCAAGCACATATGTCAGAAAAGTAAAGTAAGTCAGCCAAGCCTGATGGTAGAGCAGGCCTGTAATCCTCTTACCCAGGGGGCAGAGGCAAGGATATCATATGTTCAATGCCTACTTGGGCTACCAAGTGAATTAAAAGGCCAGCTTTGGCAACTTACTGAAAAGTTCTGACTCAAAATAAAAAGGAAGGAGAGGGCTGGGGATACAGGTTAGTAGTGCAGGGCTTGCTTGAGGCCTGTATTAATAACTAACACTAGTCCCTATGTTCAATGCCCAGTATAAAATAAGGCTAAAGTGACTCACTTAAGAAAACTTAGAACAGTTAAAAGTAATAGAATGTGGAATCTAAACTGATCGGGAAATCAGTCAAGATAGGAAAACACAGCTAACAAAAAAAGGCTACTGACTTTCTGAACTAGAAAAATCAAGCAGCTAATTAGAGTGGGAGTAATTAAGAGAAGCGTGTGACCAGGGTAAGTCTGAGCTGAGGACAGCAGAGTAGAGCAGCCATGGACAGGAAGGTGTGATGGTCCTGCAAGAGGACACCTGAAACAAAGGGAAGATTCCTTACAAATATGTGGAAACTTGCTAAGTAGCAGACAGAAGGTATAAAATACTATTGTGCTCAAACTGTAAGTACTTTGGCATTTCTAAAACATGTTAGAGAGAAGGGAAGAGTCATCGCATACGTTATCTCAAGGAGTATGGGCTTTAATGAAATGCAATTTGCTCAGAATGAGAACTATTTTTCAGTATGTTGACGGTTATCAGATTAAAAAAGATCCAATGATCAGAAAGGGTGAGAAAACAAAGAAGCAGACTATAAAACAAAGGACATACTAAAGACTAATGATTACTAAATAAGTTATGTTGGAAGAAAAAGTATATTAGCTATTATTAGAAGTTTTAAGCAAAATTCAATGCTGACTGACCTAGAATGTTATATACAGAATCAAATAGAGGTAGGATTTTTGTTTTTTTGTTTTTTTTAAGATTTTTAAAATTTTATATGAATGGGTGCTTGCCTATATTACATCTGGGCACCAGGTTTTAGGGTTTTGGGTTTTCTTCCTTTCGTTTTTTTTTTCAAGACAGGGTTTCTCTGTGGCTTTGGAGCCTGTCCTGGAACTAGCTCTTATAGACCAGGCTGACCTCGAACTCACAGAGATCCACCTGCCTCTGCCTCCCAAGTGCTGGGATTAAAGGCATGCGCCACCTCGACTGGCTGGGTTTTCTTTTTTAAGATTTTTAAAATTTTGTATAAATGGGTATTTCTCTACATGTATGTCTGGGCACCATGCGTATACCGGTATCCTCAGGCCAGAAGAGCACAGATCCCCTAGAACAGGAGTTACATATAGCTAAAAGTCACCATATGAACTGAACCCAGGTCCTCCGCAAGAGCAGCAAGTACTCTTAACCACTGAGCCATTTTTTTTTGTCTACTACTTTTAACATGCCCAATCTTGTCCTTTTTTTTTTTTTTTTGAGAGAGAGAGATTCGATTTTTAATTATGTGTGCATGTGCATGTGGGTATGTGTACACAAGTATAGACGGTGAACTCCTGGTGCTGGAGTTGAGGTGGTTGTGACCTGCTTGATAAGGGTGCTGGGAACTGAACTCTTCCAGGTCCCCTGGAAGAACAGTATGTGTTGTTAACCACTGGGCTAACTCTCCAGCCTCCCAAGAGGTTTTAAGCCCCTTTCAGCTCCACAGAGGTAATATAAGAAAGATACTACTTACCAATTCTACACCAATTACTCCTGCACCAATAACAACCAACTTCTCTGGAACTTTTTTTAAGGATAAAGCTCCTGTAGATGACACTATAGTATCTTCATCAATCTATAAGAAAAGCAAAATAACTTGGAAAAACCTAGTAAGTTATTAACTGATCTCATGTCATAAAAGATTATGTCATGGCTTCCACATATCACAATTTCATCAACTTTCTTTCAAAATGCTAATTTGAAATTTTATCATTTGATATTCCAAAATAAAAATGGTTAATTTTAACTTTATATTATGTGCTTTATTGTGTATACATATATATGTGTGTGGAGGCAAAAGGTCAACCTCAGCCATCATTCAGGAGCCCATGCCACCACGACCAGCTGTTTACATAGGCATGTAACAAGCACTTTATCAACTGGGTGATCTCACCAGCTCTTTTTCTGAGACAGTCTCACTGTGTAGTCCTCACTCCTAGACCAGTTTAGCACTGATCTTGTAGCAATCTCCCTGCCTCCTCCTCCTAAACGCTGGGATTAGACACTCACCACCATGCCAGGTTTACCTTCATATTGAACTCAAATATATTATAAAATATTCTATATCTGATCATAATCACTGCAAAATGAGAAGTAACTCTGCAAGGCTAAATGGCTGCCTAATTACAGTGTTTCAGTCAGTAATTACTCATTTATAAACAGAACAAATTTATAAAAAACCTATCTTGTAAGAAAGGTTGTAAGAGTTAGAAGACATACATACCGTGATTCCAGGAAAAGGAGTGACCTCTGAACCTGTAGCTATAAGGATGTTTTTTGTACCAATAACCTGAGTGCTGCCATCGGCTTTTGTAGCTGTGACCTGATTTTTGCCAGTTATCTTTCCAAATCCATTGACGTGAACAACCTTTATAAAATAATATTTATATGCTTAAAATGTTTTTCTGATAGAAATAACAGGAACAGTACTCTAGATAACACAGAACATAAAATACTTCCTTAATAATACTTAACACATATAGCAGCAAAAATACTGTCTTCTGGACATCTGTTTTCAGGGCAGTGTTATTTTGGATTTTGTTCTTTGTACGATTCAGATGATGATAAATGCATTACATCATTTTTTAAAATGTTTTATCACTATTTTAAATTAAGTATCACACAGAAGGCCAAGATCATAAAACATCACTCTAAAAGCATAAAGATTTCATTGGTGTAAGAGGTTCTTCTGTTCATGTGTTGCTTTCATTGATTAATGAATAAAGAAACTCATGAACAGAAGAACCTCCTACACCATTTCCCCTTTTCTGTTTAAACAAAAAGAAAGGCTTTAACTTTAACATAGTAAAATTACATAAAACAGGTATCAAATAAGAATCACAATTATAATACTTATATTTACTTTATCTTTTATCGTAACTAAGGAAAACTATAACTATCAATCTATTCTTCAACTCCATCAAAGACTCCAGAGGGATATAATATTACCTACGTAAACAGGAAGTACATTGTAAACAACTTCCAAAACTCTAGAGTTGACAGAGACATCTTGCTGCCTGCACACTTAACCAAAGTTCTTCTGTACCGTTGGGGCATCCATCTTCAGCCTACAGGCCCACAGTATCTAGCAGACTTTTCCATGAAGCTAGAAATTTCAAAGACAGTTCAGTCACTTTCTTCTGTGTCTGCAGAATGTCTCACAGACTCTTTCATGAAGCAGGAACCCCGAAGGACCACCTCACCTTTAGGCAAGTGCAACAGCCATCTCCCTGTGGGTCCTGCATGTCCAGTGAATCAGTCTAGGCAAGAACAGTTTCTTGCCCACATGGTTATCAAACTCCTTAAGGAGCCTCTTCGATGCCCATCTTCCTCTTGAAGTAGCTAGTGCTGCCAGGAGGAGACGTGTCTCATTGTCATGAAAAGCCCTAAGTTATTAAAACATTTTAAATGCCATATTCTGTAGTCTTTGAAAGATATGAAGAATGCCTATCCATCTGAAATACATCTCTGTACATCTAGAAAATCTAACATGACTACAAGCTTGAATATTATAGATGATTATCTATTAACCTATATTTCTTAGTTATACATTATATTTTTAAATGAACACAACTGTAATACCTTAATCAAGATCAGAAATACAGATACATATAACAAAACTGACCTTAAATTTATATCAATAAACCAAGATCCATACCAATGCAAATTATTCATATCTATATCATATACCCCTTTAAATATAAAAGAACATTTATAAACAATATTTGGGAATATGGGCGTAGATTTATCCATACTGCTTCAGGCTGATTGGGGCCGCTGTTAATCAGGTCTTTCATGGTGTATCCTGTGTGCTAGGTTTATCTCAGTCAGCAGTTGAGTGAAGTAATTTTTTTTTTTTTTTGAGGGTGTTCACAGCGACCTTTCAGGAGGCCTTGGTCCATGAAACTATATTGGTGTAGAATCAATCCACAGGTTCTCATCTTCTGTGAAAACAAAAGAACCTCCTTTCCAAAGCAACTTATCCTTAGACTCAAATTTGGAAGTCATGATACCTTTATAATATGCATGCTGGTTTAGCTTAGTAGCCCATACAATGAAATGTCTCTCTGTACTTAGCTCCTTCACAGTCAAAAAATTCAAAGAAAACACAATAATATACAGAATGCAGACTCCCTGTAAATTTTCCATTTTTACGTGGCTTTTTATTCTTTACTTCTTTTAATCTATGACTATCTGTACTATGTCTCTTTAAAGACTTTACCCTTTCTTTTAAAGCATTAACTTTATTTTATGACTCTCTATACTCTTTTCCTTCTCTCTACCAAGCCTATGTACATTTATTTAACACTGTGTCACATATAGAGGTCTTTTATATCTGAATCTGTCCTACTGTGAATCTGTAATTCTTTACTGTCTAGAAGAGCTTTTAAAATGTTAAGCAGCTTGGTTGTTGGCTCCGCCTCTCTCCAATTTTAAAATGGTGGAAGCACCACCAGTGCTAGTTCTGGGGCCACCAAGCAGAAGCCACGCTCAGCAGTCCAACCTCGAGAATGAGCATGCATCACATAAACCCTTTTTATCTGAGTTACAGCCAAATCTTCCACGCAGAGCACTGGGCAGCCTGGAAACATCTCTCTGTATGGCGGCGGGAATCCACCATGCTCTCTGGCCTGCACAAGCCTAGTAGGCCTGATCCCACCACCGGCAGGGGCAGGAAGAGCAGAGCCATGGGAATGGTCCCAGCTACTTTCCTCGCAACCCCAAGTGGGCAAACACCCAGGCCCACAAATGCTCCATAGTCGGAGACTGCATAGACAGCAGGGCCCAGGAAGCCTCGTTTTAAAATAGCATGGCTTTTTTTTCTGCTGCTATTGCTAAGTCAGGAAAATCTCTCTGCTGCACGCTGCCAGCAAACAGCAAAAAGCTGTGTTAAACTCTGTTTTTTCTTTTTCTCGAAATTTTTTTAAGCTCTCTTAGGTTTTACATGGAATTAGATGGCCACATTGGGCCACCAATTGTCACATGGCAAGGCATACTTGTTTGTCTCGGTTGCCCGGCTAGCTTACACGTGAAATAACCACACAGAAACCATATTCATTAAAACACTGCTTGGCCCATTAGCTCTAGTTTCTTATTGGCTAATTGTTACATCTTAATTTAACCCATTTCTCTTCATCTGTGTATCGCCACATGACTGTGGCTTACCGGCAAGAATCTAACCAGTGTCCGTCTCAGGCCGAAGATCCATGGCTTCTCTCACTTTGCCCTTTTTCCCAGCATTCAGTTCTGTCTTCTCTGCCTACCTAAGTTCTGCCCTATCAGGCCCAAAGCAGTTTCTTTAATGATTAACCAATGAAAGCAACACGTGAACAGAAGAACCTCCGACACCACTTCATGTCTGTCACTCTGAACACTGAACACCGACTGACCTTATTTTGTTTGAATAGGTGGGCAATTCCCCCTGTTAAGGCTTTCACTGCAGAACTCTTCTGCTCCATCATCTTCTCTAAATTCAAGCGAACTTCTGACACTGAAATTTATTAAAAAAAATCTTGCCATTATTTAAACTCTGAGAGCAATGTTTTCAACTAATCAAGATCTGAAAATATTCATCTCAATGTTGATAAACTATATCAAAGACAGTATTCACTTTTAAATTTTAATAACTGTCATAACCACAGCCACAAAAGCTAAATCATCACATCACAATAATAGATCCAATCAAGCACTGTTAAATGTACATCTATGTCAAAAATGCAGACCAAAATAAAAATGTTCTATTCCATTACAACATTCTACAAGTAATTTATGACGGTTATTAGTCTAAAAGATAGTTAAATAAAAATGGCAAAATCACCTGAAATTATAAAGACAAACGTTAAAATTTCATGAAACAAAACAATTGAGTATATATTTGAACACTTCAAAATACAAAAGCTTTATATGAGTTTAGTTCAATCAACTAAATTTTAAAATTTATTTAACTCAGAATCCTAAAGCAGCAATATAAGATAAAAATGTTCAACTCAACAGAACTCAGAGGAAAATACACAGCAGTCAGTCGATGCAGCCAACACAAATACAGACTCTTAGACATGGCAAAGCTTGCTTACAATGCAAGTCTTCTGACTAACATCATGGTACTGTCACAAAGTGTGACGTACTTGCTGCAGTATATGCACTTCTCTATATGCTGACTCCCTACAAAATCTCTTTCAGAAACCTATTACTGCTAAAAAAATGTCATGAAGTACATTAAGTCTATCTTCTGGAAGTTTCTGTCAAATACAACTAGAAAAAAGGGGGGGAGGTAAAAACAGCCCTCCAAAACATGGTAAAGACAATACAGACTAAATGCAAATGCTATAAACAAGCCTCTGTTCTCACTAAACCTCTCCCTTCTCTCTCTCCTCTAGCTCTTTCTGTTCTTTCAACCACCAACAGCTCTCCTTCCTTCAATCTTACCCGTCAATAGCAAAGTACTCAGAAATCAAGCCTTAGCCTTTCCCACATTCAAAAGTTGTGTGGAAAAAATGAAAACTGACTCTTTACTGGCACCAAAAGATAGAACTTAGGAAAAGCTTACAAAGGTACAGAAGCTGTCATGGTAGAATTCTGAACCTAAGTATTCTTATGTAAATCTCTCTAAATTTCGAGATATTTATCTCTCTCATCCTTGAATAAACATCTGTTCACACATACCAGTTCTTAGCAAGAAGAGTCAAGCATGACTGGTACTTCTAACTATAAAAAGTATACTTACTTTCAATTCCCCTAGATGCAAAATCTTTTCCATGGGCCATATGGTAATAATGAGAATTATTCAGTAAAGCCTAAAAGAAGTAAGGCAAATTTACCAAGTACTCATAAACAGACTCTATAACGAACTTACAAGATGACATTTTCTATTTAGAATAGTACATACTATGATACGAATTCATCTTTTCTTCTCACACAATTAGCAAAAGATAAACAATGGAGACTAAAACACACACAAACAAGAATAAAAAACAAAACAAAGTTATTATCTTTAAATGTAAAACGAAAAGAACACATTTCAAGGTGGCAGGTCAAAAGGCAAAAACAAAAAAAAAAAACTTGCTAACTATCTTTTTACTGGCAATGGAAAGCTAAAGAAAGAACAAACCCAGAACACTGGAGTCTGGAAAAGGAAGACTCTCAGAATGTATGGTAGGCTATGATAGCATTCAAAGGTTTACAAAGGAAAAGGCTTATAAACATACTCAGATTCCTTTTAAGACACTGTATTAGATTACCAATCTAGTCTCAATACATCTCTGCAGTCAGTAGTAGCTAATGAAAAATAATCCTTGCAACATTTGAAACACATGCTCACCTTTGAAGGAATACAGCCCACATTCAAACACGTTCCACCTAGTGTTTCATTCTTCTCAATGCAGACTGTCTACAGTCAAAGAGAACATTACTTAATTACATGTAAATACATATTTCATTTCACTAAAGTTCAAAATATACATGTCTAAATTGCTCTGCAAAGCAAGCTACTCAAGCTGTGCTTTTTCAGACTAAAAGAACCCTTTGAAATCTATCATCTGAATCATAAAAAAATGAGGCTAACACCAGAGTGAATTATTTTTAAATGATTTTTGTTCAATATTAACACATATATGTTTCTACTGTTATCACTATATCCCAAATGTATTTAGAAACCAAAATGAAGTATTTCAGAAGAAAAATAGCTGACTTTTCTATACTACAAGATTACTACAACCAATAAAGCCCATTAGTCACAGATTTGGAAATAATCTATAGTTAAAAAAAATAAGTTCCTGAGCTAGAAAGGTGACTCGGGACCTAAGTTTAATTCCCAGAACCCACATGGCCGTTCACGACTGTCTGTAAAGGCTTTCATGCCACTTTCAGGCCTCGGTAGGTCCTGCAGTGCACAAAAACATACATGCAGGAATATAAAATGCCCAAATGCATAGGTTTAAAAAATTTTTTTTCTACCTATTTCCCATCTGCAAAACTTTTTGTGGCTAAAATAAGCTTGGCCCATAATAAAACAAAGCAACTTCTACATTGGGTATATCTTACCTTAAAGCCTAACTGGGCAGCTTTGATGGCAGCAACATATCCTCCAGGGCCAGAGCCAATCACTGTCACATCAGCATCAACTGCAACAAGAGGCGATTGATACAAAGTGGTAAATAACATTTATCAAAAACTCTCCAAATAATCAGCATGTTCTATACAGCATTATTTTACTCCAAGATATTTGATGTTTTTTGATGCAACAAAAAAAATGGTACAAATTTTGAAATCCCACTTTTATCATCTATTCATTATAGCATATGCAAATACAACTAAGTCCTAGAATACAAACCTTATATCCAGCTGCCACTTACTGGTTATTGTATACCAAATGACATAACTCTTCTGTAACACGAGGAAGACAAGGACAACATAAACACAGCATTTTCAAGAAAAAGTAAGAGGTTCAGAAATGAACTAGTTTAGAAATGACTAGCCCAAATTATCTAGCAATTAAGCAGAGACAAATTAAGCGGGTTTTTTTTTTTTGTGGGTTTTTTGTTTGTTTGTTTGTTTTGTTTTGTTTTTTTCCTGGTTTTTCAAGACTGGATTTTTCTGTAGCTTCGAAGCCTGTCCTGGAACTAGCTCTTTTTTTTTTTAATTTATTTATTTATTATGTATACAGTATTCTGTCTGCATGTATGCCTGCAGGCCAGAAGAGAGCACCAGACCTCATTACAGATGGTTGTGAGCCACCATGTGGTTGCTGGGAATTGAACTCAGGACCTTTGGAAGAGCAGGCAATGCTCTTAACCACTGAGCCATCTCTCCAGCCCCATGGAACTAGCTCTTGTAGGCTGGCCTCTAACAGAGATCCACCTGCCTCTGCCTCCCAAGTGCTGGGATTAAAGCCGTGCGCCACCACTGCCTGGCACAAACTAAGCTTTTTGACTCTACATCTGGTTGTTTTGCTTTTTATTAATATAATCCCATTCTTTTATTAATATAATCCCATTCTTTAGTTTCAACCTTCATAAGTTAAACTCCCAAAGGGCAAAGCTTTAAACCATTAGCAACATGACTTTGGGTGAGTAATCTGACCTGCTTCACTTTAACCCTTGATTTGCAAAATAACCACAGGGAAAAAATTTATAGTCATAAAACAGAATTTTGAGGACTAAAAGTAGTTTGTAAACTGTCAATTGCCTTAACCTCTAAGCTATTTTGCAAGCTTCTCCCATAAATATGCTATATCCCAAACTGCTCATCATCTGAAATCCTGAACTAAAATTATTCACTTTCTGACCATAATCTTAAAACCTTTTAGTCCTCAAGAATAAAATGAGGACTAAAACAAATCTGGGTTCGGGGCTGAAGAGATGGCTCAGTGGTTAAGAGCACCAACTGCTCTTCCAGAGGACCTGAGTTTGATTCCCAGCACCCACATGGAGGTACACAACCTTCTGTGAGAATAGCTATACCACCAAAATAGAAACAATCTCAATGTAATACCCATCAAAATTTTAATGTAACCTTTAACAAAAATAAACAAATAGTAGAATAAGAAAAGAAAAACAAAAAACAAAAACTCCTAAAACTCACATGGGAGCACAAAAGACCCCAAATAGTCGAAGCAATTCTGAGAAAAAAGAGCAACACCAACACTATCATATATCCTATACTATAGAGAGCCATAGCAAAAAAAAAAAGGCGGGGGGTACTGGTGTGTGCACACATCCACAAAACAGACATGTACACCAATGGAACAGAATATGAGATACAGAAATAAAACTATGCAACTACAGAGCTGGGAAAACTGGATATCCAAAGTCTTATTTCTTACAAAGCTCAAAGTGGACTAACGACCCTCACATACGACTCTGGCACTACTAAAGGAAAATACTTCAAGACAGGCTGAACAAGGATTTTCTGAAAAGTGCACCCACGGTCCAGAAAATAACATCAAGGACCAACAAATAGCTAGGCAGTGGTGGCATACACCTTTAATGCCAGCACTGGGGGGATGGTCTATAGAGCAAGTTCCAGGAGAGCCAGGGATATACAAAGAAACGCTGTGAGAGGGAGAGAAGGAGGGAGGGAGGGAGGGAGGGAGGGAGGGAGGGAGGGAGAGAAAATAGAGCTGACAATGGGTTGCCTAGAAGTGAAGAGCTCCTGCACAGAAACCAAAGCTAGAGAGTTCCCGAGAACTAGCTATACAGGTGACAAAAGATTGATTGATATCTAAGACAAAGAATTCAAAAAATTAAATCAAAAATAATATAAAAATAAACTGACAGTTCCCATGGAGGAAATCTGCTCAAAGGCTTGCTAAGCTTGCTTTCTTACAATAGCTCACGACTACCTGCTACAGTGGACTTGACCCTTCCACGTCAAGATGACAAGATACAGGCATGCCCACAGACCAATCTTCCCAGACTCTGGTTCATGTAAGTGGACAAGAACTAACCAGCATGGTCCCACTCCATTAAAATCTGAGTGTCTGCTCAAAGATTGCAGAGAAAATAGAAGGCAACAAATAAATCTTAACATTCTCCTATTACATGATACCCAGGACTGTTCTGTGACCTCCACAAATCAACTGTGGCATACACACAGGCACTCTCACACTTAAACATATACAAAATTAAAGAGTAAAATATTTTAAAATTTAAATTTTATGGGTGAGTCCAATAAACAGATCACTTCAAATATTTTTTGTACTAGGAAGTTAAATACCTCACTAAAAGTTCATTTATCCCATTCCAGATGCTTATTAAAAATAAATATATTTGCAGGGCAGTGGTGGCACATACCTTTAATCCCAGCACTTGGTAGGCAGAGGCAGGTGGATCTCAGTGAATTCGAGGCCAGCCTGGTCTACAGAGTGACTAAGACAGTCAGGCCTGTTACACAGAGAAACTCTGTCTTGAAAAAACAAACAAACAAAAAACAAACAAACCCCAAAACGTATTATTTTATAGAAAATTCAAAACTGCAAGAAAACATTAAGAAAATTATATATCACACAGCTCCCTTTTATGTATATAATGGTAGTCTTAAAAAAATTGTTCAAATGTCATCATCATCATGAAATTTCAAGGCAGCCAACACAACCTGACCCAGCAGACAAAATTAATTCTTAAAAGCTGTAATCACATGAAATTTCTCATCGCAAAACCCACCTGTGGCTCTCCATTACACCTGAAGTAAAATCCATACCACCCTGTCTGGCTTAGAAGAATTTAAATTTCATGATCTGATCCCTGCCTATGACTTTATTTTTGGGGACTTTGTACATCCACTTAGTCTTCTTGCTTTCCCTGGAGGCTCACAAATTAAGTTCCATTTCACACCTTTCTTACTGAAGCAACCTTTCACTCCCTCATCCCCTTCTTAAACACCCCCTCACCTTTCCTTGACATCCTCTCTAGGCTCCTAGTAAATTGTTTTCATTTTCAGTTACTTCTCCAAACACTTGTTACTTATGTATTGCTCTTAAGAATGGATGCTACCTTGTTTACCTCTTGTAACTAAGTGTTCAATCAACAGTAAATTAATGTATAGATTAATTCTAACACAGAAAAGTTATTCTAACACTCGATTTCTTTTACATAAAAACAGAAAGGAACTGTCAACTAATCTGATTGAAAACTGCTGCATCAAGTACTTACTTGGTTGATCTGCATAAGTTCTTAAAGGCACCGAAGAAACTCCTTGTAAACCATGAGATATCCGATTGAAATGGCCTCTCTAGAAAATGAAAAATAAGACAAAGAAAACTTTCCTGTTAATTAAAACATAATTTTTACAATGGGCTGGTAAGATAGTTGGATAAAGAAGGCTCCTGCAAACAAACTGACTTCCCAAATTCAATCCCTGGGAATCGTATGATGGAAGACGGGAAATGATTTCCAAAAAGTTGTACTCTAACGTTCACACATGCACACTCTAGCTAGCATGCTAACGTCTACACATACATTCAAATACATACATGTAACTGACAAGGTTGATGAAAGCAAACTGGGGCAAATGGATCAAGGACTTTCTGTTACCACACAGGGTATTCTATCAATTTTCCCTCTTTGTCAATAATATTAAACTTTCACCATCTTACCTTGCTAGATCTGCCCTATTAAGAGTATTCAATGCATTGTCTAATCTTAAACTTAATAAAATGTACTCACTGGCTTACAATTTTATTAAAGTTTCAGAAAGCATGGCTGATTTTGATGCCAAAAATCATTTTACTATTCTAATTAAAAGTCTGAAACTTTGAGTTGTTATTTAAATACTTCAACAACAATTATTTCACTTGTCATGCGTTCTAACTAATCTATTTAACAGTCTGTAATCACAACAGTTATGAGGCTGTTCTTGAGCCACTAATATGAGCAGAAAACTAAACTAGGAATTTACCAACAGTGTCAGTGCACCCACATTCTGGAAGTCCCACAAACTACAACATACTCTCACTCTCTCAATACTTATACCTACCATTTCCTAAGACCAGTGAGACAAGGAAACCAACAGAGTTCCACCTGCTATCACAGCGAGCAAATCAATGGAAGGCAATGACAACATATACTCTGAAATAGCAATGTCCTTTACTTGAAGGCAATCTCTGCACTTGAGATCAAGTCAGCCAACCAAAGAAGAGCAAGCTGTCTGTACTGAGTTTTAGTCCCGGCTCAGATTCTCCCTAAAAGTACATTTTGCATGTTACATTAATTTTTGAGGACACAGACAACTCAGGCGTGAAATAAGAGTCTGATTTCTGTATTATCTCTAAAGTACTCGCGCTACCCTGCCACGACGCTGCATACATTCAGTTTGGAAGTCTCTAACTGACAGGTGAAACGGGAAAGTGGTTTGGATAGACCAATGCAATAATTTAAATTAAAAAAAAAATGTCCCAGGGCCTGGCGGATGGCAGAGGGCACTAGTTTAGAGACGCGAACGCAGACAGGACCTTAGAGCAACACCCAAGGCTGTGTTGGGGCTGACCACGTCTGGGCCATTCGCCGTTTCAAGGTTACCTACGCCCCACAGGAAAGTAGGCCTGGGTCTGAGCTGGGGTGAGGCAAAAGGTATAAAGGTGCATACGGCGGGTGAGAGGGCTGATTTGCTCGTTCCCGTGCCCGGGTAAAAACCTAGGCCCCTCGGTCCACGTCCGGAAGTGCGGTGTAGGGCTGCGGGCAGTCATTCCCCAGCAGGGCCCTTCCCGGCCCCGGCCCGCGCTCCCCGCTGCCTCAAGAGGCCGGGCTGAAGCGGCACAGAGGCGGGGCTGCGGCCGTTCCCGGCGTCAGGCCGCGTCCAGACCCAGGAGCGGGCATCTCGGCGCCCCTGGCCCAGTAGCACCACATGCAGGCGGCCCTCACCTTGGCCAAGGAGCAGTACACACGACTCCAGCTCTGCATCTTCCCTTGGTCCTGACCCTACCGACGGGGCTTTCACCTCCGCTGAGCCGCTGGTAAGTTTAACCAAGGTCTCCCCGCCCTGCGCATGCGCGAGAGCAGTACGTCATCGCCCAGGAGCAGCGCGATTGGCCCGAGAGGCGGAGGAGATCTGCTCGCTACGTCGTACACTGTCGTAAAGAACGCCATGCTTAGTGGCAACTGGGAGTTTGGAGACTGTTGCCAATGTATCTAGAGTAGAGGTGCAGTTAAATTGGAAGACAGACTAAAATAAAAATGTTTGCTCAGTGAAGCCTACAGAAAGTAAAGTTTAAATAAAGAAGAAAATTTGATAAGCTCATAGTTGTGTTAGGCATTCGTGGACACTTCCCAAAGACTTTTATCTCGCTTTACAAAAACCGTATGAAGTATTTTCATTTTCTGGATGGAGCCCTGGGAACTTAAACAAAGACAGCAACGGAGAGATAACCGCATCCTTGAGGACAAAGACATTGGTCTTAACTACTGATTTATAATCTACTTTCAAAAGTCTTGTAAGGGATAGATGGGCCCCAGACTTGGGCCTTTCTTCACCAACACCCTGCTCTGAAAACGATGCTAACAAGAAAATAAAGGAAATAAACTACCTCCTGTTTCTCTATTTTGTAAGCGTGCCTCCCCTGTAGGGCAAACTAGAAAGGGTTGGGATGGTGGGTGAGATACTAGGTTTTCATGGAATATCATGCACCTTAAAAGATTGATAACTTGTCTATAGGTTTGAGCACGGAGGCGTAAGGTATGATTCCCACTTTGTAATAACTGTCTCTAGCAAGAAAACTTCTCTACGTTTCCCAAAAGTTCACAAGCCAGACAGTCTAATGAACTCCGTAGAGTTAAACATGGATATTAGAGTTAGATGGAGATGACTCCTTCCTATCTATGCCCATTTTTGAGGGAAAAAGGTGAGAGTGGATGAATGAATGAATGAATGAATGGTTTTGACTTTATGAAGAAAGCTAGCTGTTACCAAATATTCACACACACACACACACACACACACACACACACACACACACGTGCCTGCCTCTTTTCTTGAAAGAGTGTCCCATGTGCCACAAACTGCCATCAACCTCCATACGCAGCTGAGAAGGACCTTGAACTTAATGATTTTCCTGCTTTCATTTCCTGAGTGCTGGTCTACCACCATGCCAAGTTTATGCGTTTGGGTGATGGAGATGGAACCCAGGTCTTCTAGTGTGCCAGGCAAGCACTCTTCCAACTCAGCTACATCTCTAACCCTTGTTCTTCGCTTTCATACACTTACGGAGTGTTCAGAACCCTTGTTCTGCCCTTTCATACACTAGCAGAGTGTCCAGCAGGACAGGTAGGCATTCAGAATTGCAACTTCCTTTTCCAGGTTCCATACAACTATATATAGGCATATGACCAAATACTGGCCAATGCCCTTCTTTGTTTATTATATGTTAAATTATTTCTGATAATCTTTGATGGAACAATTCTCATCATAGTGTATTTAAGCCAAGTCCAAAACTTATCACTTTTTAAGTTAAAAAGTAGACTTGATTTCACCTTCTCTTGAATATGGAACATCCTTAGGCAAATGTTTCTTCTAATGAGTAAATTGTGCCACAAAGACATGTGCTCAACTATGTTCATAACAGCATTGTTTGTCATAGCCAGAAACTTGAAACAACCTAAATGCCCTTCAACTGAAAAATGGAAAAGGAAAATGTGGTACATTTACACAATGGAGTACTACACAGCAGAAAAAAATAACGACATTGAAATTTTCAGGCAAATGGATAGATCTAGAAAACATATTGGGTGAGGTAACCCAGACCCCAGAAAGACAAATATCATATGTACTCACTCTTAAGCGGCTTTAGGCATAAAGCAAAGAAAACCAGCCTACAATTCACAATCCCAATCTAGACAACAATGAGATCCCTAAGAGAGACATGCATGGATCTAATGTACATGGAAAGTAGAAAAAGACAAGATCTTCTGAGTAAATTGGGAGCATGGGGACCATGGAAGAGGGTTGAAGGAAAGGGAAGAAGAAGGGAAGGGAGCAGAGAAAAATGTATAGTTCAATAAAACCAATTTTAAAAAATATAAGATATTGGGGGATTAGGACGATTTTAATCTTGCCTATCAGATTACCGTTGTGTTAATATTAGTTGCTTTGAACACTCCTCCAGAGATGCCTTTAGGAAACCAGTCATAGAGAAGTCACTGTTGCTTGTTCCCAAAACACAGCCCCAGCTTCTGAAGGCACTGCCACACACAGTTGTTTCAAATAGCAAGTGGTTAATTTTTTTTTTTTTTGCCATCACCTGCCATTTCCACCCTGGCCAGAGCAGAGACTTCACTTGTTCTAGACCTCCTCTAGAACAAACATGGTTCTTCATTTGCATGGATATCTATGATTGGTACAGACACCCTTGGCACACACCCCTCTGGCCCCTGGCTGTATAACTAGATGATCTTTTTGGTGTTGAAATTTCAGGGCTAATAAAGGACTTCTCTGGAGTGCTCTTTTCTTGCCTACTTTTGATCTTCAGCCTTAGTAAAGCAGAGTCACAGAGTAACATGAAAGAGAAAATGATAGTCGAAAGAGCACAGAGACAGGCAGCTGTGACACTGGCAGTAATGACAAGCAGCTGAAGAGTTCCAGAGAGCTGCCAGGCATTGGAGACCCAGTCTCAGACACATTTTATTAATAACTGAGAATGACAAGACCCCAAATCAAGCTCCTGTTACCCTTGCTGTTGTAGGGCTGAAGGTCCCAGCACCCGGGGCTGAATGAAAGCCATGACAGTAGAAAAAGCTACCTACTGTAGTGTACTGCTGTCTGCCTCGACCACACATGACTTCAATGGCTCACAAGTGGGTGGCTGTAGCACAAAACCACAAGCCTTCAACCTGAGTTCTGAGTGCCATAAGTCTCTGTGTTTTAAAGACACGAACAATACTGGTACCTAGCTCTTAAAAACTACAAGCCTCTGGTTTTGGCTGGCAAGCCTCTAGGCCTTGGGCACTCAAGGGTCTACCAAATCCCAGCACAGGAAAAGCTTCTTGCCCATCCCCCCATGATTCTTATCCATGAAGAACAGAAACACCCAAGCCAGCTACAAGGCCTTTAAGAGCTATTACTCAAGCTCCCTCAGGCATTTACAGATCATTTCCTCCATTGTAGTGTAACAGGGGATGCCCACACAATAGAGTTTGAAGGATCCCCTAAATGAGTCTTGGCCTAAAATAATTCTACTCCATCTAATCGCTTCCTTAATCCCTATCTTGAAAGCATCCCATTAAGAGATTCATTGATATTGTCCCTTTTCCAAATGTTCCCTATTAAGTTTACACTAGCTCCAAGTTCCGCCTTGGGGAAGAGTCGCTGACAGAATGAACATCTGCTGATTGTTCCTTCTCCAGATGTTCTCTACTAAATCCAGGCTGGCTCCAGGTTTCGCCTTAGGGAGAAACGGCAGATGAGCAGACGTCTAGAAGCTCTGCGCTGCAGGGTCTTCATCCCATGTGCTCCATGTTGTGTAATGGGGGTCTTCATCCCATGTGCTCCATGTTGTGTAATGGGGGTCTTCATCCCATGTGCTCCATGTTGTGTAATGGGGGTCTTCATCCCATGTGCTCCATGTTGTGTAATGGGGGTCTTCATCCCATGTGCTCCATGTTGTGTAATGGGGGTCTGTATCCCATATAGTCTGTTCTTGTGTAATGGGGGTCTTCATCCCATGTGCTCCATGTTGTGTAATGGGGGTCTTTATCCCATGTGCTCCATGTTGTGTAATGGGGGTCTTCATCCCATGTGCTCCATGTTGTGTAATGGGGGTCTTCATCCCATGTGCTCCATGTTGTGTAATGGGGGTCTTTATCCCATATAGTCTGTTCTTGTGTAATGGGGGTCTTCATCCCATGTGCTCCATGTTGTGTAATGGGGGTCTTTATCCCATGTGCTCCATGTTGTGTAATGGGGGTCTTCATCCCATGTGCTCCATGTTGTGTAATGGGGGTCTTTATCCCATATAGTCTGTTCTTGTGTAATGGGGGTCATAATCCCATATAGTCTGTTCTTGTGTAATGGGGGTCATAATCCCATATAGTCTGTTCCTGTGTAATGGGAATCTTAATCCCATTTATTTTGTTCTTGTGTAATGCGGGTCTTAATCCCACTTTTTCTGTTTTTGTGTAACAGCTCACCAGTGGATTTTCTTCTGGGTATCTGGCCAAAGAAATAAGGCCCCACCGAGTAAAGGGACTATTCTGGACTCAGGGAAGGAGGACTGGAGCACAGTGAATGTCAAGTGTACATCAGATAAAGGGCATAGACATAAAGAAAATAAGAAGCCAAGTAGAAGACGTTAAAGAGAACCAAACTGATGAAGTGCTTTCCCAGGGCAGCCCAACAACTACCTGAGTATGAGTCCTAACCACAAGAGGGGCGGCAGCACTCCATGTTCCCTAGTGTTTGCAAGCTTATTTATCTAGTCACTCCTCCACTGATCAGGGAACCAAAAGAGAACTAAGTCATAACCATCCCATGACCTTGCAGCATTTAGAGTCTAGTGGGACAGTAGTTCCATAACTAGATGGTTCCATGACAAGTGACGTGAAGAAACATGTTGACCTAAGAGGACTAAGTCTCACTGATGAATGAAGGCCACTTGTTTGTTCCTGACTGCCCAGAACAGCAATAAACACACAGAAGCTGTATTAATTACCACCCTTTTTGGCCTATTAGTTTATGAATATTTCTAGCTCATGCTTATCTCTTAGCCCATTTTTATTGCTATAGTTTATATTTTATCATGAGGCTTGTGGCCTACCGGCAAGGTTCCATAAGCAGCTTGTGTCTTTCTCCTCTGGCAACTACACGGCACATCTATCTATCTATCTATCTATCTATCTATCTATCTATCTTCTAGTCTGGCTATATTCTGTTAAGCCATTGGTTGAAATCAGCTTCTTTATTCATTAAACAATAAAAGCTACATATGTACAGAAGGACCTCCCACACCAGTCCCACAACACTGATCAAGTTGGGGATGGCCAGTTCCCCTGAAGAAGTGGTACCTAATATCCAAACAAACAAACAAACAAACAAACAAAAAAGGTGGTCCAGGCAAGGACAATGAAGTAAGTGTTCTAAGCAGAAACACCACCATCATCTTCATTCTCTATATGGGATCCAGATGAGAAAGGGCATTGTAAAGATGCTGGACTGATGGAGGTCTGGGTTCTGGGTCTTGCTGCTCCTTCACTTTCTGTGTGTAATCTGCCATAAGCCATCTTTTGGCGTTGCAGACTCTAAGACACCTCCAAGCAGCAAAACTTAAAGTGCTTTTATCTGAGCACTTGTAAAGAGATAGTTATAGAAGACCATAGAACATGGTAGCCTCACGCCTGTTGGAACACTTATTACAAAAAGAAAAGATAAACTAGGAATTTAGCTCAGTGTTAGAGTCCTTGTCTAACAGACTCTAGGTTCTAGGTTGTATTACCAACCTTAAAAAAAAGACAAAAATAGAAAGTATTGTGGAGAAAAAGTAACTCATAAATTCTGTGGATGGAAATGTAAGCTGATACACATACTATTGAAAAAATAAAAATAGAACCATTATTTGATCCAGAATCTAACTTTTGGGTATAGAGCTAAAGGAAATAAGATCAGTATACTGACTGGATGATAGTGGCACATGCCTTTAATCCCAGCACTTGGGAGGTAAAAACAGGTGGATGTCTATGAGTTCAAGACCAGCCTGGTCTACAAAGCAAGTTTCAGGAAAGCTTGGGCTGTTACACAGAGAAATTCTATTTCAAAACACACACACAGAATCAATATACTGATGAAATATTTGTTGGCAGAGGTTTCTGGACCACCTGGTCCCGGAGTTGATCAGTCCCAAAGAAATATACAGAGGTCTTATTAATTATAAACTTGTTAGCCTAGTAACTCAGGCTTTCTTATTAATTAATTCTTACATCTTAAATTAGCCATAGTTCTTGTCTGTGTTAGTCACATGGCTTGGTACCTTTTATCAGCAAGCCATTCTCATCCTGCTTCCTCTGGGTCTGGGTGATGACTAAAGACTAAGCCTTTCCTCTTCCCAGAATTCTCCTGTTCTGGTCACCCCTCCTCTACTTCCTGCATTGTCACTCTACCTATACTTCCTGCCTGGCTACTGGTCAATCAGTGTTTTATTAAAACAATACAAGTGACAAATCTTTACAGGGTACAAGACCATTGTCCCACAGCAAATATCTTTATTTACATGTTCACCACAGGCATGAGAAGAAGGAAATCCTATAATGACAACATACAGACTATAGAACAATTGGGCATCATGCTAAACGAAGTAAACCATGCACCCAAAGACAAATACTGCATGATCTTATTAATATATGACTCTTAAATGTCAAATTCATAGGAGCAGAAAGTAGAATAGAACAGTCATTGTCAATGTTACAAGGGCAGCATGGGGCAATGTGACGAGATGTTGATGAAAAGGTACAAACTCGATCTTTGGATGAGTTCTAGAGTTCTAGAGACCTGGAGTACAGCATGGTAACCACAGGTAACGATCTCCATGCTTGGAATTTTCAGTGAGAGCAGACCTTCCATGTCATCCTCACATACAGAAAAATGTATTTATTAGTTGATAATTTCACAACACAAATCCATATCAAATACGTTTTCTATTTGACAATTATACAAGAAAAAGGCACTTTTTCTTAAGTGAGAACAAGTCACAATAACTACCTATAACAAATATTTATTACTTGATTGTTCTGTTTCCCCCTCCACTCCCACTCGGTCCCTACTCCATATAGTATATGTATGTGCATGTGTGTGAAGGCCAGAGGCTAGCTTTGGGTGTCCTCTTGCTTTTCACCTTTCTTTGCTTTTGTTGTTGTTGTTTTGAAATAGGGTCTCTCACTGAACTTAGACCCCATTGATTGGCCAGAATAAATGACCAATGTGCTCTGGAGATCTGCCTGTCTCCTCCCACAACCTTGCTCTCAGCATCAGGGTTACAGATGTGTGCCACTAAACTTGTGTGCTAGGAGTCTAAAATCATGCCCCAGCACCATACTTGGGTGTTTTATATTGGAACCATCTCTCCAACTCCTCTTTGTGCCACCCTTAATTTGGGTTCTGGCAAATCCATCTGATTGGCAGAACTATGACTTTTTGCCTACTCTAGTTGCTTGGAATACAGCAGTGATGGCAGCAGAGCTGCAAAGTGGAGTCTTGTAGATGAATGTGATAAGGTAGTTCCACCCCAGCTCAGGATTGAGTATAATAAAGGGTTCTTTATTTAGAGGTAGACTCAGATCAACAGTCCTCTGCATGAGCGGGGAACAGGAACTGAATCCAACAGCCAAAAGAGAGAGCGAGTTTGCCCAAGCTTTATGTCTGCATTTATAGAACAAGAGACCATGCCCAAGTGGCCTCGTAGCTTAAAGGCTATTGGCTAAAGAAGTTCCCACAGCAGAGTCTGTAATAAATTCCACCAGCAGTGATAGAGGTTCCTATATAAAACACCTAAGTATGGTGCTGGGGACATGATTTTAGATCCCTAACACACATGTAAGGCTGGGTGTGGTAGCATACGTCTGTAACTCCAGTCCTGGGAGTAAGATTGAGGGAGGAAACAGGAAGATCTCCAGAGTACATTTATTATTCAGTCTGGCCAATTAATGGGGTCTAAGTTCAGTGAAAGACCCTAACTCTCTCTGTCCCCTCTCCCCCCTCTCTCTCACACACACACGTGCACATGCACACACATTTACATGTACTAAAAAAAATTTAAGGAAAAAAACGAGTGGTACAAAGGAATCAAGCTAACTTAGAACTCATGATGGCAGAGACCAGCAGAGAGTCTAGGGTAGGAGGGTGGATGTGGCAAGAACAATGATTTACCCAAACTTCCTATGGAAAAATCTCAAAGGACCTCCAGCTTCTGCCAGTTTGACAACACTACTTCTCAAATCTTCATATTGATTTTATGGCTATGGGATTGACCAGTAATGAATTATCCCTTTTGTTCATAAATGAATGATCTTTCGGGAGTCATTTGCAAACCATAATTATAATGGGCATGCTACCATTTATTGGAAAGCTACTATATTACAAACTTTAAAGAAAATACTGCTCCTAAAATCATAACTGCAAGGCAGGTATGATTAATCTTGTTTTATAGGAAAAGAAAAAAATACCAAAGAATTTTAAAAACATACCTAAGGTTGTGTGGTCAGTAAATGTCAGACTCCAACATATCTTGCCTCAGATCTTTCGACAAGTTTATGCCTGGTTCCTCATTCTAGACACATTTCTAATTGCCAAGCAACATACCTGGATCCCTTTGGACTCAAGAAGTTTGGGGTGGGGCCTGTGCCCATGCATGTGGAGGCCAGAAGTTGGTATGTGGTAACTTCCTCAATCATTCTCTATTTTATGTTTTGATAGAGGGTTTCTCACTCAACCTGGAGCTCTTCATTGTCTGGTTGACCATAAAGTCTCTTCCATGATCTTCCTGTCTCCACCTATCAAATGTGGGGTTACAGACTCACACTGTCATGACCATCTTTTAACTGGGTTCTGGGAAATCTCAACCACTCTTGTCCAGCAAGCACTTTACCCACTGAGCTATCTATCTCCCAAGCTTCTGCTCTCATACTCTTGGGTTTGAAGATTTCGTCTCTGGCATTGATCTACCATACCTTCAGTACAGATTTACCAGGGATAATATATCACTTATTCTGAGCAAAAGCAAGCAAACAAACAAGTACCAGAAGAACGGGCCCAGTGGCTTTAAGACTAATTGCTACACAGTCCATTGCTCTGTGCATTTGCTGGTTTTTTTATGCTTTGTATCTTAACCATTTTCTTTTTTTTCTGAGAGACACTTTTTTCTTAGATTCTTTTTAACAAAATTTCTATCAAAATAATCTAAGTGGTGATTGATTGACCAAACAATAAATAACTATTTTGTTAATAGTGTCTGTAAGAATTTAGTCAAAAGCTACTAGCACCAACTTCCCAGAAGGGGGTAGTATTACTCCACTATGCCTTTTGCTTATGGTTACTGAGGGGAAAGTAGAAAGTTTCAAAATGGAAACTGTGTTTTGGTGTAGGAACAGGGTTATCATAATGCCATAAAAATAATTCTAGATACAAGGACAGACAGAAACCAAAACTAGGTACAAACTATCATTTTTCACACAGAAGAGGATGCAAGAGTTATCAACAAGACCCCCTGATTGTGGGGACATCCCAGTCTAGTTGAGGAAGTGACTACATGTACAAGCAGTTATAAGAGTAATCAGACAGTGTGCCAGCCTGGGCAGGACTTCTTTCATTCACACACACTACACCTTCAGGCTCCTCCACCTAGTGTCACCCAAGTGACCTACTCCTTTGCCCCTTTTGATGGTTTTCATTTAAAGTCTTGTGTGTATATGAGTGTTGTACTTGCATGTGTGTCTCTGCACTGGGTGCAGGCAGGGCCCATAGAGGCCAGAGGAAGGTGACAGATTCCTTGGAACTGTGAGCCACTGTGCGGGTGCTGGGAATCAAACCCCGTTCTCTGGAAGAACAGACAGAGAGTAACTACTGAGTCCTCCCTCCAGACCCCTATTCCACCTCCCTGATCTGCCTGCCGCCTTCACCTCTCTCACAGCCCCACCCAAATCCTTTTTCTCAGGGAGGTCTGTATGGACCATTCTAATGTGGTCCAGCAAACCCTTCTTCACCCTGTACTCTCATTCTCCCTGCCTTGCTGCTTCTCTCCCATGAAAACTGTCATCCTCTAATTCATTTGTTAACATTGTCTGTTGCCACCAGCACCTAAGTAAGTTCCAGGGAGGCTCTGATTCCCGTATATTATGCTCGCTGATACCCCCCCCCCCGTACCCAAGCTAGTTCTTTCCACATTAAACACTTTTAAAATGTTAAAGTTATTTATAGGAGGTGGTGTGTGTAGTTCATATGAAGGTCAGAGGATAACCTGGTGAAAGTCAACTCTCACCATTAGGGTCTGGGAACAGAACTCAGGTAGTCAGGCTGGGCAGCAAGAGCCTTTATTCAAAGAGACATCTCGCCAACTACCTCCCCACTACCCAACTGACTTATGAAAGAAAAAGAAAGGAAAGTGTCATGATGGGCTAAAACCCCTTAAAGGGTGGTGAGGATTTTATTAGACAGAGAAGAGACACCAGGGTTAACGTGATCTGTGAGGCACAGAGGCATGAGAGAAATAGAAATGAGAGAGAGAGAGAGAGATGGATGTAATAATTTCCAGTATGGCAGACAAGAACTATGTAGGTCAGGCCTACAGCTAGAAATATTCCTTCTACAATTCTTTCACTTGTGCCTGGGATTATTTTGCCTGTCTCTCTAAATAATGCCTTTCTCATATATGATAATGATGCAATTAATAATGATGATGCTTCCATTGAAGAGTATTAGAGAAAACTTACAAATCATGTATCTGGTCCAGAGAAAGTACTTAAAAACAGAAGTTATTCTAGGACTATCACACACACGGGGCACTTGTCAAGCAAATGAGTTTAAGTGTTTAGCAAATGAATTTTAAGTCACTTGACTTCTTCTATAAAGGGTAGAGAAGGTGGTTCTGAAGTGTAAGGCCTTCGGGGGTCCTAAATGTTGGGACTAATTGAGTCCTGGCCTTCAGCTGCTCTTCCCTGCTAGAGCCTTCTAATTGAAGTTACTAGAAGCTGTGCCTAGCCTAGAGGATCAGAGGGTGGGATTTTCACCTGTTGGCCATTGACTGCAGGGTATTTAAGCCTCCATGGTGCTGTTAAAGAGGGGCTTTTGTACCAGCAATTGGAGGTCTGTGTGTTGGTCTGTCTCTGCATGTGTTTCCTCAACCTCCAGCCCCTTGCCCGAAACCCAGGAACTGGGTTCTAACACATAGAGTGCGAAGGGGAGGGGGTGGGGCACGGTGCACAGCACTAAAGATGAGTGTGTTTATAGAGTGACTTTGCACCCCTGGGGAATTATGCAGACACTAACCCTTGTCTACATAGAGACAACGTCAATATCATCAGCCTATCATTTCTGCTAATGAAGTAGGAGACTTCTGCTTCTGTAGGATTAAGCTCCTATTTGAAGCTCCCAAGTCTGATAAGTGACTAATACAGAATTCATAGTCAGGACTTCAGATTCCAAACATGGCCTTTTTTTGTGTGTATGGGATTTGAACCAACACAATTATACTGATGATTGGCTCAACTGATTGAAAATGAACCAGTTTGCTTAACCCCTCAGCAAAGCTGAGATAAGGCGAACTGGGGAACTGAAGTGTGTCTCTCAAACCATTTTCCGCCAGCTTTGCCTCTTCACAGTCTTTGTCCTCACAGAATTAAACCTCTCCAAGTGGAAACAGCACTTGAGGATAAATACCTTGAAAATTCTCATTATTTCTCTTTCACTGAAGGAGTTCTTCTTAGCCACCAAAAGACTGAAAGAAAAATGAAGTTAAATGATCACAACATTTGGGGCATACAAATAAATAAATACATGTTAAGATTATGAGTTTATTATTACGCACAGGATTAATGGAACTAGAGATAAAGTAGAAAAAAATTGAAGTGTTAGGAAAACTATTAGGGTACTGGAGAGATGGTTCAGTGTTTAAGAGCATTTGCTATTCCTGCAAAGAGCTGGTGTTCCATTTCCTGCACCAGCATGGCAGATAAGACCTGTCTGTAACTCAAGTTCCAGAGGAACTGACATTCTCTTCATTATCTATGGGCATGTCACGCATCTGGTGCCATACATACAAGCAGGCAAAACACTCATACACACAATAATAATAATAATAATGATAATAATAATAATTTTTAAAGACTTGGCATGACAGTTTTAAAGAGGAACAGAGGAGTATGTTTGAAAGTGAATCAGTTAAATGCAGATTAAATGGGGACAATGTGTGAGCTATAACTACCGTACAAACAAACTATTTGGGGGACTATTAAATGGGCTTTATAATACAGAGCTTCTTAAAGTGTGGCTCCTAACTGAATGTAGGGTTAGGATTGGAGGTGAGGACCACCATGCTCAGATGGTGTGGATGTTAGGATCCAAATTCAGTGTCTCACGCTTGCTTAGAAAAGAACTTTACTAGGTGAGATACCCAGTCTCTTTGATATCTGTCTCTTAAAGATATCTTCTTAGATATCTCTTCTTAGAATGTTTGACTAAATATGTTCTCATTATTTTATAGAAGTGCTTGTAGCTAATTATTTTTTAATTTAAAAATGTATATCTTACTTTATATTGTAGATATTTTGCCTGCCTATATGTATGTGCACCATGTGCATGTCTGTTGGGCTCCCTGGAACTAGGGTTGTGAATGGTTGTGAGCCACCCTATGGGTGCTGGGAGCTGAACCTGGGTTCTCTACAGGAGCCTCTGAGCCAGCTGCAATTACTTTTAGTTCAGCTTTTTTGCTTTGTTTTGCTGATTTTCTTTTTTCTTTTTCTTTTTCATAACAGGGTTTCTTTGTGTTGCTTTGACTGTCCTAGAACTAGCTATGTACACCAGGCTGGCCTCAAATTTGAAAAGATCTTCCTGCCTCTACCTCCCAAGTGCTGAGATTAAAGGTGTGTTCCAACACTGCCCTCGGTTTTATTTTTTGAGACAGTCTCATATGTAGCCATAGCTGGTCTGGAGTTCACTATGTGAAAGAGGCTGGCCTCAGACCTGCAGAAATCTACCTACCTCTGCCTTCTAAATCCTGGGCTCAGAGGTGTGAATCAGCATGCCTAGCCTGGAGCTTGTCTTTTAGGAAGAAATGAGGAAGTTCTAACCCGTGGTAGTAACTAGCCAAGAGGTCATCCTGTAGTTGCCACATTGTATACAGTACTATATACAGTGTCTCGAAGAATATAAAATTTTGGTTTTTTAAATTTTTTAAATTTCTGGAGGTACTTTCAAACACAGGTCAAATGGATAAAATAGCAAAACAGCCTTCATGTGTCTCTCATCCAGCTTCAACAATGACAAAACTGTGGCCAATGTTCTCCCATTTTGTCACTGTCTACATTCCTCCTGCTGTTTTACTTAATGCAAATTTTACTCACCATACCATTTTATCCATAAATATTTCAAGGTACACCTACAAAAGAGAAGGATTTTGAACCAGACTTTAAAAAAAGATCATAAATTTAAATTTTTTCTATGTCAGCAAATAATGTCATTGTTCAAATTTTAAGGTCTTATAATAAAATTATAATTTTCTTCAAATATATCAAGCAGTGTCTTTACAAGCCATAAAAGTGACATTATCATCTGATTATTTATGGTTGACCAATGTAAAGCTTAGGGATATAAAAGCATCTGCTCCACTTGCTTTCTTAAGAAGAAGTAGACTCTTTTTCGTGGCGCCTCCTAGGCGGTCGGCTGTGCGAAGATGAAGTTGAATATCTCCTTCCCAGCCACCGGCTGCCAGAAGCTCATCGAAGTGGACGATGAACGCAAGCTTCAGACCTTCTATGAGAAGCGCATGGCCACGGAAGTGGCTGCCGATGCCCTGGGTGAAGAGTGGAAGGATTACGTGGTCCGAATCAGTGGCGGCAATGACAAACAAGGTTTTCCCATGAAACAAGGTGTCCTGACCCATGGCAGAGTGCGCCTGCTGTTGAGTAAGGGGCATTCTTGTTATAGACCAAGGAGAACCGGAGAGAGGAAGCGCAAATCTGTCCGAGGATGCATTGTGGATGCCAATCTGAGTGTTCTCAACTTGGTTATTGTAAAAAAAGGAGAGAAGGATATTCCTGGACTGACAGATACTACTGTGCCTCGTCGGTTGGGACCTAAAAGAGCTAGCAGAATTCGAAAGCTTTTTAATCTTTCTAAAGAAGATGATGTCCGCCAGTACGTTGTCAGAAAGCCTTTAAACAAAGAAGGTAAGAAGCCCAGGACCAAGGCACCCAAGATTCAGCGTCTTGTGACTCCGCGTGTTCTGCAACACAAACGCCGGCGTATTGCTCTGAAGAAGCAACGAACAAAGAAAAACAAGGAGGAGGCTGCAGAATATGCTAAACTTTTGGCCAAGAGAATAAAGGAAGCCAAAGAAAAGGGCCAGGAACAGATTGCGAAGAGGCGAAGGCTGTCCTCGCTGAGAGCTTCTACTTCTAAGTCTGAGTCCAGTCAAAAATAAGTTTGTAAGGGTAACAAATAAATGATCAGACCTTGAAAAAAAAAGAAGTAGAAACATTTTCAGAAACAGAAGGCAGGAACACCTGCGATGGGTAGCTGACTGACGTAAACTGTGGATTTGGAGGACAGGATTCTAATGCAACACACAGTGGAAAATCCTGATAGACATGCGTAAGATGATCCACAGTAACCCCATGAACATTTCTTATGCTCTGTGATGCATCAAAATTTGAAAAGAAAGGCATTTAAGAGCCTGTGAAGAAAGGCTGCCAGAGAAACACCAAACGTCCAGTTTTGTTTATGTGGGTTGTGATCTATATTATGACCAACAGAGGGCAGCAATGTGACAGGCACAACACAACCCAGCCCTTTTTATTGAGCTCAAACATCTCAGCAGGCCTCTCTCTGACTGCTCCAAAGGTGAAATTGGAAGCATCAAGGAAATAAAGATGCCTCTAGGATACTGTTTCTCAAAGTATGTCTCATCTCACCTTCAGTTTATTGTGGTGTGGAAGCTCTGTTAAAATGGTCACTTTTGATGTCTCAGTGTGAGTAAAGAATGTAAAATTCTCAGTAAAGTTGATTACACGTTAAAATAATATTTTTTAGTTGGTTAGATAAAATCTCTCTCTCTCTCTCTCTCTCTCTCTCTCTCTCTCTCTCACACACACACACACACACACACACACACACACTTCTTGTTGTGTGGCCTACACTGATTGGCCTTGAACTCATAATCTTTCTGCCTCAGCCACTTGAATGTTGATTAACAGCTGTGAACCATACTCAAATCCCCTAATCCTTTTTTATATTTTAAAACCGTGGCTATTACAACAATTTAAATTTATATATGTGGCTTTTATCCGTCGGCACATTTGTGGCTATCACTTTATCTTTATTGGACATCTCTTCACTGAAGACTACAGATAGGACTTGTTACTCAAGCCTGGCCAAATACTAGTTCATGGTCTTAAAACACAGGAAGAAGACAGCACACTTCTGCTCCTTTTAGATCCTCAAGTGGACACAGAGACGAGTCGTTGCACTGCCTTGCTTCAAGCACATCCCTAGGATAGAATAAATGGAGAGAAATTTAGACCAAATCAAAAGAGAGAAGTAACATCATGATGATGCTGATTCATGAAGTAAAGCCATGCTTATACTCGGTTCTACGTTTTCACTGTTCAGTTGTAACTAGCTAACACTGTTTTGTATGAGAAATGTTGAGTGGAACTCTGTCTGCTGCAACGAAACAATCCCTAACTAACAATCTTGGCATTAGTGAAATGACAAACAAATAATTAAAAACAAAGGTGGAGGGGCTGGGGAAATGGCTTGGTTGGTAAACAAAGGTGGAGGAGCTGGGGAAATGGCTTGGTTGGTAAAGATTGTCAATCAAGCATGAGGATGAGAGTTTAGATCTCCAGTATCTGGGTAAATAGACCTCACTAAGCAGCACAGCCCTGTAATCTCAGTGTATCAAGGCAGAGACAGCTCACTGCCTGGCCAGCCAAGGAAAACCAATGAGTTCTAGGTCCAGCGAGAGGTTCCATCCCCCTCAAATAGGGTGGCAAACAACTGAAGAAAGCATCCTGATGCCCCCCTCTGGCTTCCACACCCACACATACATGCATGCACACCTGCATGCGCGCACACACATGAATACACATACACACATGTGCTGCACACAAAATAAATAAAGAACTTGTTGTTCAAGGTAGTAAAAGCTGAGTAAGTCAGGATACATTAACATGATATTTGGTGATAAAAAGAATGAAAAGTCTTGGGTAGACCTCGAATATTCTCTCTGCCTAGTTTCCATGGCTTGGGATCAACAAGGAGCATTTCTTTATCTCTCTCACTCAAGAGGATTAATTTTCAGGGTTTCTCTTATCTTAAAGAAGGATTTCTTGAAGTAACCAAAGTAGCAAAGTGCTGAGTGCTTGCACTATGTTAACAAAAGCTGAGAAGAGACTGTGAAACCATGAGAACACACAAGGAAAAGGCTAGTGCTTTCCTGGAGGTAGGGAGTAAACAAAAGAAAACGGAGAGTGGTCTCAGTTTTCTAACTTGGGATTGACACACAGTGTGAGCAGGTGTCTGGTTTTAGACTCACACGTTTATTTCTGTGTTCTCCTAGTGGATGAGGACACTCCCAGAGCTATTTTTTGCCAGTTTTTCTACCCACAATACACCTTCCTGAAGCCCCGAGCCCCTGAAACTTACCAGTCAAGAACTGAATACCAGTCTTGACCCCACCTGCTGTGGATGCTCTTAAAGATCTCCCAGAATGCCCAGCTCCTGCTCCACTCCACTCCACAAGGCAGCAGCATGTTTGAGTGCCCAGCAAGTATCCAGCAGGGAGTAAGCCAGTCTCCTTTGTAGCACAGCCTGCAGTTGGGTGTCTGTGTGTAAAAACATAAACTCACCCTCCTCTACCATGCAGTAGCGGATGCATTCATCTTCCTTCTTCCGTTTTCTATTGATCATCAGTTCTTCTCAAGTTCTTCTCAGTTGGAAGACTGTTGCCTGTAACTGGTGTGGGAAGTTCTTCTGTCTATGTGTTACTTTTATTGGTTAATGAATACATCTGTTTTGGCCAGTGGCTTAGCAGAATAGAGCTAGGTAGAAAAACTAAACTAAATGCTGGGAGAAAGAAGGCAGAATCAGTGAGAAGCCATGTAGCGGCTGCTAGGAACAGACACCTCCACTGGAGCCTGCTGAGACGTTGCAGGTAGGCCATGACCTCATGGTGATGCACAGATTAATGGAGGTGGGTTAGTTTAGGATATAAGAGCAAGCTAGAAATATACTTAAGCTATTGGCCAAAGAGTATTGTATACAATATTGTTTCTGTGTGATTATTTTGGGTCTGAGCTGCCGGGAACGAACAAGCGGCCTCTGAATACATGTAACCTCCAGTCCAGCAATGAAAATGGTTACCCTGTCCTTGGTGTGCCTTAGCGTACAACTCTCATTTCCCACAACAGTGCTGCAGGCCAGCCAGTTCCCCGTGTTTCCTCCTCAAAACCTACCCTCCTTCTCTGGTTATCACAGCTTCCAAACATTAAGCACTGGCTCCTGAGCTATCTCAGTGTCAGTCTGGTTTAGTATGCTTGTCTAATCCTGATTATGCTGGTTAGTTGTTTTCTTCAACTTGACACAAGGGTCCTCTGGTAAGAGGGAACTTCAACTGAGAAAATGTCTCCATTAGATTGGTCTATCGGCAAGTCTGTGGACATTTTCTTGATAAATGATTGATATAAGAGTATCTCGTCTATGATGGGCAGTACCATCCCTGGGCGGGTGGTCCTGGGGTGTATAAGAAAGCAGGTTGAGCAAGCCATGGGGAGTGAGCCAGTGTGTGCAAGTCCTCCATGGTCTTTGATGCTCAGTTCATGCTTCCATATTCCTGCCTTGAGTTCCTGCCCTGACTTCACTCACTGATGGACTGTGACCTGGAGTTGTAAAATTAAATAATTCCTTTTCTCTCCCAAGTTGCTTTTTATTATGCTGTTTCTCACAGCAACAGAAAGCAAACTATAACTCTGGTCCTTTTTGCCTGAGTCAGTGAGCTCATATATGAAGAGAGATTCTAGCTCACTAACAATCACAAAAATGAATGAGATATTGTCCATATACCATATAGAATTATTAAAGATTCAAAAGATACAAAACCTTGGAAAACATAACATTGCTCCATTTCTATACACTACTGGTGTAATCATATTGGTCTGACTGACCTTTCTAAAGAACAGTTTGACGTCAGTGTCTTTACCACCAAATAAATTACCCAGAAATTAGATATTTCCTCATTTATACAAGAAAGATATTTTCTTTGCTGTGAAAAATTTATAAAGATACAATGTCACACTGAAATTGGAAGGCAGACTAAATAACTACAAATTATGATAAAATATATAGTATTATGCAAACATTAAAAGGAGGAATAGATATGAATTTACATATATGGAAAGATATCTCTCATGTTGTTAAGTGAAAAAGAAACCAAGGTATAGAACATCATCATACAGTGTCTACACTGGCATGAAATTATATTGACATATGTATACACAAACATTTATGTATTGAAAGAGATATAAAAGGTATTTATGAAAATGTTCTTTAAAAATGTGATTTGGAAAAAATTTAATCACGACAATGTAAAACGTATTCGAAAAATAGAGAAGCAGATATGCAAAAGCATTTCTTAGGTATGTGATACTAAGCCACCCAAATTAAATAGGATCAGAATAACTAAACCTTTAAGATTGCTATGTAGGAAAAATACTGTAAGCATCATTGAAAAGCAAATGAAAACCAGGAAAAATATTTACTAATACACACAAGAGAGGCTTACTATTACTATTCAAAGGGTGCCCAGAAAAGGACTAAAGAAAAGCAAACCAAAATTAATGGTTAAGCAACAAAAAAGACAATTCACAAAGGACAGACTCTAAGTGGTCAGAAATACACAAACTCCCACCAAACCCCTAACCCCCATGAAACACACCACAAACTCAAGTGGGTAGATACATTGAGATGGGTTTAATTCCTAGAATTAGCCTGCTGCTTTTTTGATATTTCCCAGGCTTATAGACAAGAAATTTGAGATCCAGGCAGCCACCCTACTTGCTGTCATAGCGAGTAGGAGACGGAGCAGGAGAAGCGGGCACTCCTGTCAGAGAGCACCTGCCAGTCAGTGTGTCTTCCCAGTGCTGCCCAAGCTAAGTGCTCATCCATGGCACTCCGATCCTCAGGATGCCAGGGTCTTTCCTGAAGTGCAGGCAACATTCCTTCCCAACTCTAACCTCCATCCTTTCATTCATTTCCACATGGAAACACACATATACACAAGCATTCAAACACTATGTTGGTAAACAAACGAGAAGGACCTGCCTCATTCTTATTATTTGGGTTTTAGGCCAAATGTTATCTGTAGGGAGGCCTTCTTTGATGCCTCTAAGGGGTGTCCCTATTCTCTCTCTCTCTCTCTCTCTCTCTCTCTCTCTCTCTCTCTGTGTGTGTGTGTGTGTGTGTGTGTGTGTGTGTGTGTCTGTGTGTCTGTGTGTCTGTGTGTATTTGGTTTGCTTTGTTTTTTGAGACAGGGTCTCTATATGGCCTGACTAGTTTGGGACTTGCTATATAGGCCAAGTTGGTTTCAGACTCAAGAGATCTACTCGCTTCTGCCTCCCAAGACTGTGATTGCAGGCATGTACCTTCATACCCAGTCCTTTTGTGTTTTATTGATTATGTCTTCCAAATCACTTACCACTTCCTATAATTATTTCACTGGTTTATTTTTACTCTTTCACTTTATCAAGTTAGAAAGCGTCTGCTTGCTCTCAGAAAGTAAGAGTTTTGTCTGCTGTACCCTCAGAGTACAGAACAGTATATTGTATATAACACTTTATAAATGTTTACTAAATAAATAATGATAGGGCTGCATAGGTGACTTAGAAGGTGAAGTGGTACAAGCCTGTACTCTGAGTTCAATCCCTGGAAGCCACCTAAAGGCTTAAGGAGAGCTGGGTGGTGGTGACACACACCTTTAATCCCAGCACTCGGGAGGCAGAGGCAGGTTGATCTCTGTGAGTTTGAGGCCAGCCTGCCTGATCTATAGTGTGAGTTCCAGGACAGTCAAGACAGTCCCACAGAGAAACCCTGTCTCAAAAAAAAATGTATAAGGAGAGAACCAACTCTACAAAACTGTCCTCTGATCACACCGTGCACCCATATA
Organism: Microtus oregoni; assembly: GCF_018167655.1. Lineage (NCBI taxonomy): Eukaryota > Metazoa > Chordata > Mammalia > Rodentia > Cricetidae > Microtus > Microtus oregoni. The sequence continues at coordinate 57,097,171 of NW_024543068.1, read as the reverse complement.
CGTACAGCATATACATATACATACAATAAAAATAAGATAAAAATGATGGAATTAAGTATCATTCATCTTTAGTTTTCCAGAATTTTTTTCCTTCTTTAGGTTAAAGATTCACCTTAATCCTCACTGTTCTTTTCAATCCCCCTGCCCCCATTCTTTCCTCTTTTGTTTCCAAGAAAAACAAATCAAGTCAGATTAATCTGAAACTGTTCTGACTGGAAAGCAGGAAGAGATTTGGGTAATAGCAGGACGAGTTAATATCATCTCTGCTTGCCTTTTATTTAACTAGAGAAAGAGAATACACGAGCCAGAAGAAGGTCGGAGATTATAAGTTACATAAGGCAGAGTATAATGTAGTTTAGCATTTATTGAAGGGTTCATATGCTCTCAAAACAGGATCAATGAACTCTCACCCCGGAGGATTTTTGTTATTCTTCCTTTACACACACCTAAACACACAAACAGTTATGAGAGAACACAACAGTGTTTAAAAAGGTGTGATTCCTGAATTTTATTTTTTTTCTTCTGAATCAATCTTGACTGAAGAACATTCAAAACAAATTAGGAATGTATGAGTTTTGCCCAAAGAAAAGTCAAAAATGGGTTTGGCTCGGGATACAGAGAACAAATTGACAGCCCTTGGACCAGCCCTAGTCCATACAGTTTCATTGCCAAAAATCTTCTTAAAAATTCCTTTTAAACTATGTTTTCAACAGTAGTCATCAACAGGAGTTAAGTAAATCCTGTTCCCATTGAGAGTTGCTCTGAATATGATTGTGGTAGGATCCCACAAGGCTGTTCCTCCCCCCCCCCCCCCGCCCCGCCCCCCGTCCCGCGACAGGGTTACTCAGTGTAACAGACCTGGCTGTCCTGGAACTTGCTTTGTAGGCCAGGCTAGTCTCAAACTCACTGACATCCACCTGCCTCTGCCTCTCAATTGCCGGGATTAAAGGCGCGCGCATTCACCTTTGGGTTTACAAAGCTGTTTTCTTACATTTGGCCCTTTTCTTCTCTTTTTCCATCACTTGCTTTGTCACTGAAAATCTTCAAATTTGATGTAGCTGCAGTAAACTAAAAAACTACTCCTTTAATCCCTCATTAAAATCTTCATGTTCTTCTATAATGTAGTATCAGACACAGTTGAGTATCTATAATAAAAATTTAAATTAAATTTAAAATAAAATTTAAAATTTGGAATTATGGATATCCAAGTGAATGAAAAAGTTTATTATAGAATGAGGGTAAGAAAATTAAAATTATAGGCAAACGATTTAAGGAATTGTTAGATTTAACTTAAAAAGTGGCCAGTGAAAATACAAAGAAAAATCACATGTTTATTGAATTCATTAAGTAAATTCTGCTCACACTTAACAAGGAAAGAAAAATTAATACAATTTAGAACATAAATGATAAGTCAATTTTAGGATTAAATCTCACAATCACAAAAGCACACTTGCTGCAGTTTGGATTTGCACTGTTTCTCAAAGGCTCGTGGGTTTAGGGCTTGGTCTCCAGACTGAAACTATGTGTGTATGTGGGAACTGAGAATGGGGCCTGGTGGAGAGCATCTTTGGAGGCACAGCTATCCAGGGAAGAGCGGGACCCAGATCTCTCCTTTCCCTCTTACTGTGTCACAGTCGTGAGGGGAAAGGTTTGCTACAAACCCTAAAGTGCTGCCCCACCCCCACCAGCCAAGGCCTCAAGCCATGATGTGTTGTCCCTACCAATAATAGTTTCCCAACCAGGGACAGAAACTTCCAAATCTGTGAGCCAGAATAGACTTTTCACACCCTGATCGCCTCGGGCGCTTAGCACAGTAAAAGCGAGTTTGTGCATCACTTCTCACCAGTGATGTCTTTTTCCAACATCTTTGCAAACAGACTGGTAAAAAGCAGTACTTCCTGCATCTTTGCTGAATTCATGGGCTCCAGAGACACAGACATCCTCAGTACTGTGAGAGGAAGTCTTTATGATCACAGAAAAGGTTTCAGAGCAAATTCTAGTACAAAAACATTAAAATAATGCAAGAGAACTTCCCTGTCTATTTCACCCCACAAGTTGAGTCAGTACCACCTGGTGATGTCCTTTTTGTAGAAGGGGGCACTGGTGGCAGAGGGCCTAGAAATGGCCTGAGTGGCCACGGGAATCTTGCTGTCTGTCTGTGACTAACTGCTTTATCCACAGTGGAAACGGAGCTCACATTTTCTAGTTGTTTTGTCTTTTAAAAGTGAGACAGGTAAGACAAACCCAACTTTCCTTAGGATGTTGTGCAACTTGTAATGTTAAAGATGTTTGTCATTAAAAACAGAATTATTGTAAACACCCTGTAATATCTATTTTTCCTTCAAATAAACTAAGTTGTGGATGGGCTGGACAGATTTGACTCTTTGATTGACAGTTGTTGGGCCCTTCCTTTCTGCCCAGCTGCTTTGATAGCAAATCTGGCAACTGAGCAGCTCTTGTTTAGGTGACAAGCTGGAGTCTCATTATGACAACCAGGCTTTGAACAGTACACAAAAGCCTTGAGGAATCTACCTTCCAGCTACAGGAGCACTGTGACCTTGGTTACAGGGTCACGCCTCCTGCTTCAGGAGACCTTGTGGTTGTGACCACTCTAGATGCTCACCTCCACTGTCCCGAGACCTCACTGCTAGCCTTGGTGAACTGGCTCATCCTGAAGTTTCTCTCATTCAGGTAGAGGAAGTGGGAGCCTCAGATGACTCAGTGGAAAGTTTGTGATTGGCACTATAACAACATCTAGACTGAAGGTGATACGGAGTGGGTGGAAAGAAGGATAGGACATATGTCTCCAGGTTGCTAGGAACTCTCTTTATACAGGTCTCGCCTTTTCTAGGCACTGTTACCAGCTTACAAGTATCCCAGAAGATACCTACCAATCTCATGGCTCCCAACAAATGTTAGTGCTCTTATTTTCACAGTTGAAGAGACTATCACCCCACCTCCCATATATGTATGTACCCAATGTGTTCAAGATACTGTTTACCTCTTTGCGAAGACAAAACAGGATGAAAGAGCTTGGAGGATAGAAAGGAAATGTCGTCGTCCCCCCACACGTACACTTTTGAGGCAGGATATTACTGTGTAGCCTAGGCTGGCCTTGGACTTGTGATGTTACGGTGTAGCCTAGGCTGGCCTTGGACTTGTTTGGTGCCGGGTTATAATGAGGTAATGTATGTGAAAGTGCTTTGGAAACTGAGTAATTACTAACAGTAATCCATTAATTATTATTTTAATCTCTCATGAGGGAACAGTATCTGAGTAAACCACAATGCTCATATCTTATTTTCCATGACAAGGTATACAGTTTACTTGGAATTTAAACCACTTGGGTCTATTTCAATCACTAACAACTTCTGATTTGCACTTCAAGATGTACCAAACAACACAGCCTGAAACTGCTTGCTTTCAGGCACCTGAATAAAAACAAAATGAAACCTTCTTTAACTTATGGAAACAATGCTGTGTGTTCCATCCCTGCATGGAGCTGACCTGTGCTCTTCTAATTCTTACACAAAAGTTGCTACAAGAGTAACACTGAATACTATGCCTTGGGCTTTTATTAAACCTTCTGATTTTAAGGAAAATAAAACAAAACAAGTTTCTATCTCACTCTGTGTACGAGATCAACTATTGTATTCACTGAATTTAATCAGCAAATGTTTAATAACCACAGTTTCTAGACAAACAGATACCAGATAGGTCAGATAGTTATCTGTTTCTAAGAATTCACAGGCTAGTGTAGAAAACTGGCAAGAACAATCATAACACACTGAGCTGAGCATAATTAAAGGATTCATGGAGGGGGACCCAACTCTAACTTGGGCCAGGCTGCTGGAGAAAGAGGCCTGAAGACAGGAGAGGAGTGAGGCAGGAGGGTTTGGCTTCCCTGTGCTGAAAGTCCATGTTTAAATTTTAGGATAGTTCTATAAGAGCGAAACTATTTAGCAAACACCTTTTGGCTAATGTTCACCATGACCCTACCATTGTTCTCTGTGCTCATGTATAATAAATCATTTTATCTTTGTAACAACTCTCTAAGCAAGAGTTCTTATCATCCCTGCTTTACACACGAGGAAGTACACAGAGAAGAAGCAACTCGATTGAGGTTGTATGCTATTAAGGAGCAAAGCTAAGACGTAGAAGGAGAAGGCTTGGCTCCAAGGTTGCCACACTTTGTCATTATAGTATAATGACTCAGGAAAATGAACTAAAAGGAGAAATGTGTTGCCACCTGGAAGATTTTTGCAATCATACAGCAGAAATAGGATATATATCTGAAGTGAAACAGACAGAAACATTGAACCAGGCACAGTAGTGTCCACCTGTAATCCAAGCACTGGGAAGTGAAAGCAGGCGAACCAAGAGTTCAGGATCATCCTTAGCACATAAGTTCAGGGCCAACCTGAGCTGTGTCTCAAAAGACCAATCAACCAACTAAACAAGAAAAAACAGAAAAAAATTGACTGACATTCATACCCCGATTTCCTAGCATGAAAAACTAGATAAACTGAACAGATTTTAGCTGAATTTGAGGACTTATAGATACAGTTTCAGAAGCATGGACCAGAAGGAAGACAAACATGGAAATGATATTTATAAACAATATTTATGCTTCAGACACAGTTATTTTGATAAATTCTTATATTCTGAAATGTGGGTACTAACTGTAAGGAGAATGAGGTTTAGAGAGATCCCCTGAGCCACACAGCACGGCAGATCACCTAAGAGTCCCTTGGTTCTATCTCCTGGGTCACATTGCTATTGTAGTGTTCCATCCATGCCTGCCATGAAAGTCCCAAACAAATGCCATTCCTCTCTCGAGGTCTCAGGGTAGTCAAAAGGTAAACAGGTGACTTTGCTGGCTTAAAACTTAGAAACCTGGAGCCAAGTGGTGAGCGGTAACAACAAAAATCCACCCTCAGTCCATCATCCATCCCCATGGCATCACACTCAGAATGTGTGTACATGGCAACTGATCACCCATTGCTCAATATGAAATCCTCTCCATAAACCACCAGGTCCCTATTCCAGGGTCAGTGAAAGTCTTTGACAGACAGTCAAATCAAAATCAAATCAGGTTTATGGGATATAATTTATACACAAAATTTCATTTTGTTTAATGAATTGTTCCTATGATTGTTCACAAACATGCAGTCAGGAAACAGACACCAAAGATAAGCTTGAGGATATAGCTAAGCTGTGGAGTGCTTGAAAGAGACCTATAGAGTGTTCTCATCACCAAAGAGTTCCCTGCTGTCTCTTTAGAGCCTTATAGTTAACCTTACCACCCTGGAAACTCCTGCTTGGAAAGGCCCTGTCATATTGCCTTTTCCAGAATAGCATGTAAGCAGAATTTTACACTGTGTGATCTTTACTCAGCACAATGCGACCGAGAGTTCTTTATGTGGTTTAACAATCATTAATTGATTTATCACATCAATTTTACTGTTAAACTTGTTGCCAGATAGTCAATGACTATTTATTAGGCTTGGCACTGTCCCAGTACTGAGGCTACAGCAGTGATTGGAAGAACCTGAGTTCCTGCCTTTAATGAGTATATATCACAGTGGGGGTGCCGGTGAAGTGATAAGCACATGAACAGATTTTTTTAAAAAAAATTTACATTCAAGAATTGATAAGTGCGAGGCACAGCTTACTGGAGAGATGGGATGGAGCAGAGGTGTACTGAAGGGACTGACTTGCCTAGAATGTCTTGTTAAAGGTCTCTTGGAAGAAGAGATGGGGACTAAAAACTAGATAATGGATAAGACCAACCATGCCAAGTTCTGGGCAAAAAGAAAACAGTAGAAGGAAGAATGAGTGCCACGGCCAACAGGGGCCGAGTTAGTGTGTTCAAGAGACAGAGAGAAGGCTGAAGGAACTGGGGTGCCCTCAACCAGAAGCAAGTTCGTTCAGAAGGCCCAGGCAGAAGCCCAGTCAGGTAGGTGTGATAGGTCAAAGCTGGAGAATGAGTTCTAAGCTGCTTGTAAGGGGAAAACTTTGAGTTTTAAGATCAGAAAGTTATGTAATCTGATCAGGGCCTCATGAAAGTTTCTCTGCTATCTGTGGCTGATGGACTGACTGTGTGGGGCACAGGGAGGTAGATTAACACTCAAGGCAGGGGGGACCTAGGTGTGTAACTCAATTAGTAGACAGTTTGCTGGCACGCATGAAGTCTTGGGTTCAAAACTCCAGCACAACATAAGTCCTGCACATGTCTGTAACCCTGGCACTCGGTGGAGGCAAGTGGATCAGAATCTTAAAGTCAGTCATTCTCAGCTTCATAGTGAGTCTGAGGCCAGTCTGGGATACATAAGGCCTTGTCTGAATGTGAAAAACAAAACAAAACAATTCAGGGTAAAAAAAAAATGACCTAATGATTCACACCTGTAACCCTAGCACCCTAGAGAATGGAGAATTCAAGGCCAGCCTGGGCTAAATAATGAGACACAAAAACAGTGAAGACAGGAAGGTGTGTCTGGAAGCTTCCTCTATAGTGACTTGACCAGGATGGTAGTGCTTCAGATAGTAAGAACTGCTCACATGTAATACTCTCATACCATAAGAACAAAAAGAGAAAAACCATGCCCAAATATGATTAAATCTTAGCATTTATTTTTAAAAGATTTCATTTTAAAAATTTTATTAATAAAAGTCTAAGAAAATACACAAAAGTTCAAATCTCTCTATAAAATAGGTCAGTGTCTAATGTGCACCGTGCAGGTAGTCTTGAGGATAGAAGCCAGGGATCTGCTGAGCCTTAGGGCACTCCCTGTCCATCAGCCAACATGAGCTTATGGTTCACCTCGCCTCCCCACTGTGTGGCAGAACAGACAACAATAAGCACACACACACATCAAAGTCTAGATGCTGCAAAGAACTCTTGCAGTATGGTTAACAAAAAGGGATAAAGGGGTTCCCATGCATTAAGATCAAGGCATGCCTCTCTTCCGAACATTTTCACTTAGAGTTGGGAAACATTATAAAACTGACTGGCAAACTACAGTAAACTGCTAAGCAGAGTAAACCTTTGCAAACCATGCTTCCCTCCGGCTTCTGCTCTTTCTCCCTGACATGCTCCCTTCTGCCGGGACATTAGAGCTCCAGTGAAAGACACCTGGCGCCGTGTTCTGAGATCATCATTTTGATCATCTGACAGTTGTTTTTCCAGCCAAGGCCAACCTCCCTTGTAAATATAGATCTATTCTGAGGACATGAAGAAGTGCATCTTAAAGTGTTCCGGTCTTCTAGCTGTTCAGAACCTTGTTTGTGTCAAAACAACTAACCAGTCTTCAGTCATACACCCTTGCCTTCTCTGGAGCACTGACAGGTTAGACCTGAAGAACAGTTGACTTGAGTGTTCTCTGCTGCCCCCCCCCCATCTGCTTCACTTTCTGTTTACCTCTTGTTGTTACTTTAGCTGGTTTGCTTTGCAGTGAGTGCTGGGTCAAATCAGCCTGGTGAGTGCCTGGCAAGTGTACTATCGTTGAGCTACATCCCCCAGCTCCGCTTTTATGTGCTGTAGTTGTTTCTTTGTTTGTTTTTGAGATGGCATCTTGACCCCAAAGTAGACAGGAATTCCTAATATAGCCAAGGATAACCTTGAATTTTTGAGCTTTCCTGAGTACTGAGGTTATAGGCGTATACCACCACATCAATTAATACAGTGCTAGGAACCGAGCCTTGGGCTTTGTGGATGCTAGACATGCACTCTACCAACTGAGCTCCATATCTGGCCCTACTTATTTTGTTTTTAAGATAGATTTCTCTGATCCACTTCATCGTCATCTTTGCAGGGACATCATACCCACTGCAAATAGTAGAAAGGGTTGATTAAGAAAAGGAGTAGGGCATGCAGTGTGCCATTTCTGTATTCACTCAACCAGGAGACAAGAGATGAGGGATGGGGAAAAGGAAGAAGAGGATAATAATGTGTGTGTGTGTGTGTGTGTGTGTGTGTTGCCAAGGCTAGAACCTGGGGTCTTGTGCATGTCAGGCAAGGGTTCTACAACTGAACTGTAGGTAGAATTAATTAATAAAGTGAGATAGTACCAGTTTTTACTCAGAGATGCCCATGCTACACCATTCAAAAATATTCTCAGGACTACCAACAGAAAGTCAGACCTGAAGAACAGTTGATGACTTGGGTTAGCTCTCTACATACATACATACATACATACATACATACATACATTTATTAATGTATTCACTTATTTATTATCTTTGCACATTTGAAATAACTTAAGGCAGTTCCTGGTGCACAGTAGGTGCTAACAAATGTCATTTAATATCGCTTTTATTACTAGTGTTAGTACTGTGGCTACTGTCATTTTCTGCTTTGTCCTCTATGGTCTCCTAGTCTAGAAGGAGAATGAGTGAGTGAGTGGTGGGTCACAACAGTGCAGTTGGTAGTGGACCATGGCAGGAAGGATTTCTGTGTGAATCCTAGACAGAAGTACTAGCTGGGAGACGACCAGGGCAAGGTAGCAGGGGTATCTAAAGATAATAGCAGGAACCTCAAAGAACAAATAGAACTTGGCCATGTCTACCAGTTACAGTCTGGAGAGAATGGTAAGGGCCACACCTCTTCTAGGAAAGCTGGAGTCCCTCATCAAAGGAGACATTATCAATATGTGAGGATGCTGCTGACGGTACGATGTCACCAACTGTTAGTGTCCCTTTCCCCTGCCAGGACCAAAAGGAAAGCCTGTCTGGCCTGCTTCTTGGTATCGGTACTTCCTAATTCAATATCCAAGCTCATGCAGCACAAAGCCCAAGCCCGTATCTTGCCCACATCTCAGCTGGCAAAGGGAGAGCTGCATCTCTTTAACTTCTACACCAGAGAACAGTGTAGCCCTCTAGCAAGGCTGACAAGGTGAGAGATGTCCTCTAGGAAAAAGGCAGAGGCTGTGAGTCTTTTACTTCAGGTGAATCAGGGAGGAAGACAGCAAAAGGCCACATTTGCTAACTCTTGGAATGCCTGTAGTGACAGCATTGCAGTAAGTATGGGTGACTTTACCAGTCCTGCACAGCAAGGCCGCAGGGGGTGGGGGTGAGGTGGGGAGGTTAAGACTCTTAGAAGCAAATTCATTTGTGAGAACTCACAGAAACTTACAATGAACATACTTTGGTAACTGTATTACTACATCTTTCTACTGAGGTTAACACTCTATAAATTTTAAAGAATTTTAAAATACTGAGTAGAGTTATTTGTGTCATCCTTTGAACGAGCCGGTCAGTCAAAAAATCTAGCCGAGATTTCAAAATGTAACAGCAGTGGATCACCTGATTCCTATGTAAACCACATTCACCAGAAAAACATCAGAGGTGGAAGTAGAAGTTTTCGTCAAAGGGTGGGAATGTGCATTGCAACCTCTGCCTCTCATCTTTTGGGTGAAGGCAGGGTGGGGTTTAAAATAATCTCTGTCCTGCCAACACACAGCACAATGACCTTGGGAGAACACAACTGGTGCCCTGTTTACACAGCCGCGGTTTTGTGGGCACAGACACAGTCACATGACCAGAGTCTCCCTACCCCCACCTCACCTCCTTCTTTTGCCTGTCCCATTAGCATAAGAGCCATTCTTTTACGCTGGAACATTCTGGCTAAGCCTTAGTAATGGACACTGAGGCCATTTAGATATGAAGTAATCTCTGAGCATTTGTTCATATTGTGCAATTTTTAAAAAAAAATGTTTATTTGGGACTGGAGTGATGGTTCATTCAGTGGAGTGTTTGCTGGGCAAGCATAAGGACCGGAGTTCATATCCAAAGCACCCACGTTAATTGCTGGGTGTGGCAGCACATGCCTATAATGCCAATACTGGGAGGTCCAGACAGGAGGGCTTGCTGGCATAGTATTGATTTGGGGGCTGGTATAGCAAACAACACCGATGAATCTGCAAAACATCATGCTAAAAGAAACAAACCAGATCCAAAAGAACAATCTGAGTGGTTCCACCTCCTCAGAATGGTCAGATTTATGGAAACAAAAAGTTGAGTGACAGCAGCAACTAATGGGGGAAATGGTATTGATTCACGGGTGGTCTGTGCTTGGCATGATAAAAATGTTCTGGACATGGGTAGTGTTCATAACAATATAGATGTACTTAATGCCACTGAAAGGGCTTGCTCAGAACCAGGGAATAAGGTAAACCTTCCATACATCTTTACCACAATTTTTATTTAAAAAAAAATTGAATTTCAGGAGTAAAGGTTCCCATCTACTAACTTTTTTTTTTTCTGTTGCTACACACTTGTTTCTGTAAACCAAGCTTTTTATTTGATTGTTTGGTTGGTTGGTTGTTGTCTTTCTTTCTTTTGGTCTTTTTTTTGCTCTTCCCTTTTCTGGGATACTCTTAGTTGTCACTTTCCATAACTGGTTTCTTCTTGACATTAGAGTGATCTGACCTTACTAAGTTGGTGCTCAAAAGCATTTCTTAGATGAACAAATGTATGAAGTCACTAAAGATTCTGAAATTATAAATAGAACATAATCAAGGACACAAACTCAGCACTGTGTCTGTCTTATCTTGAAGGTCCATCCTTATGCTCTTTCTTCCTTCCCATCTTCCCCCTCCTAGATTTTCTAGCCCAGTTCCAGTTTAACTTCAATTAAATGAGTAATACTGAATCTTTGTGCACAAACCCCACCCATGTCAAAGTCCGTTTGATTCACACTTGCTCTACTGCCCTGCCCACACAGGAGAAGGCAGAGGGAAGTGATTGAAAAGTGACAAAGTTAAATATTCCAGTTCTTGTGGGGGGTAGTAATCCCAGATGAACATGAAGAAATGGCAAGCCCCCCACATGGGTACATTTTATTAGTCATCAGCTGGAATAAGGCTCACTTCTGGGGTAGGCTTAGGATGGGAATTCCAGGTAAGAAAGAACTGTATTCGAATATGTTTCCTTGCTCAGCGATGTTTTCAGTGATAGCATAATCATGTTTCCCAGAACAATATCTTGCCAAGCATGGGGCTTCATTGCCCACAGATGTACCGTAGACCTGGGGACTAGCTGTGGAAGACCTGAGGGTTTCATAGGCCTGTGAATGAGAAGTGTTTGTATCAAGTCAACTCAGGTTTAACCTCACATGTCAATGAAGAAAGTTGTATGTACCCACTGCCAGCAATGCAAAGAATTATAATGCAAATGATTACAGTCCTCAGGTGCCCCAGGCAAGACTGAAGACGTAGATCTGACATGCCACACAGAGTGCTAAGTGAGGGGTAAGATGTGTTTCTAATAGTGTGCATTTAATTTATAATTTTCACTCACTCAGTTCTTTAACTACAGAAAACAACTCATCTCTACCAGCCAGGATGAAAGTTCAGGTTCATTGGTGCTAGAGATGAAGTGTGTGGAGTGAGTGAGGAGTAGCACGCATCATTCTTAGAAAAACCATCCAAGGTACAGACTGGAGGAAGGATCAGTTACTCTTTATCATATAAAAATGGCATGAGAAAAAAAAATACAAGTTTTTGTTCAGATGTAAGATTACTTCATGAGTTCATGCGTGTCTGCTACCCCTGCCATAACCAGTAGCTGCTCTTCCTCTTTGATTTGTCCGCAAAGCAGTTGCTGTGACAATGTAGGAATTGCAACTACTGTTTGGCTAGAGCAGTCAGAGCGGAAGGCTACCTAGCCGGCCGTCTGGAGCAGTCAGAGCGGAAGGCTACCCAGCCGGCCGTCTGGAGCAGTCAGAGCGGAAGGCTACCTAGCCGGCCGTCTGATGTTGTCTCACTCACACTTCTCCAGTTTGGGCAGCTAGGGACTGGCGTTCGCTAGCCATGGCTAACCAAGGCTTCTTACACACAACACCAATGGAGTGTTCCAGTTTTCCTACACTGTTTAAAAAATGACACAAGAATGTGTAGAGAAGGAGATATGTGCAGAGATGCTAACAACAAGAGAATAAGTATGTCTCCATCTGAGACATGACAGAGTATTTCATGACAACCGGTTTTGTTTTCCTATGATAAAAGGTAGGGAAAACAAAACAACTCATATTTAAGTTTTGTATAGCTTAAGTGATCAATTACTTTGTCTTTCAAGCATTATTTTTAGTGAACACTTTTATGATTGAATTAGATTGGAAATATAATACTATTACCCTATTTGGATATTTTCTAGTAAAAGTTGTTGAGCAAAATACTAATTAATTATGAGAATTTGGTACTATCCCTTGTCTTACCATGTAGCCCAGACTAGCCTCTAGCTTTTAATCTTCCAGTTTATGTCTTTCAAGTGCTGAGATTACAACTGTACACCACTATGCCTGCCGTCCATTCCTGTCTTTTTATTACCTCATAGGTAGGTGTGTGTGTGTGTGTGTGTTTAACTTCACAGACAGTCAGAAGTTGAGATGAGGAGATTGTTTGGATTTGTCTAAAAGGTGCCCCATTACATTGCACGAATCTTTAAAAGTAAACTGAAGACAGAAAAAAAGTGGATCAGATAGATACACTAGGGGAGGACACACCCTACCATAGATGGCTACAAAGATGAAGGAAAAGCCACAAATCAAGAAATATAGAGGTTTCTAAAAGCTGGAAGGGCACAAAAATAGATACTCCCCAAGACTCCTGAAGGAACTGCAGCTCCTTCAGCAACAGCTTGTTAGTTCCAACGCAGCTAGGTCTGTCAGACTTCTGACGTGCAAAAACTGTAACATAACAAACAATCCTGCTTTCAACAACTGAATTTGTCTAATTTGCTTATTATATATAGAAAAATAGCCAAGTGTGGTGGTATATTCCTGTTACCCATTCTTGTTCCAATCACTGCAAGTGTTACCACAGTGAATCTTGAATTAATTCTCCAGAAGAACTTTTTAAAGGTGACCAAACTTAATCCATATGACCCTCTTAGAGGTGGACAGGAGTGAGAGAGATCCATGTTCCAGGCCCTGACTTTCAAGCCCATCCATGTACATCCTGTAGCTTTGTCTGTCCCCACAGAATACATCAGAACAGGTGTCTTGAGACATATTCTTAGGGCAAGCATGCCTCTTGGATTTTCTAAGATTGTTCTGATATCTGAAAGCATTTGCTCATTGTCCTAAAAGGTCATCAAAATATCTCACAAATTCTGTTTTTCAAATGACAAGTAAATAAATACATAGGAGGCGCCTCCCAAATCAGATATCAAATCATTTGTGATTCTGAAAATATAGCCCACTTGCTACTGTCTCACCTAGAACTTGAGAAAACTATGGTAATTAAATTTCTGTTGCATCTGCCAAACTCTACTTTAGCCAAATAAACCAGTTAATTCAGCACAAAGTGAAAACTGGTTTGTTCTATAATCCTGTCCGTGTGCTCAGTAGCGCATCGCCGTCTGGATGCAACTCCAAATGTACATCTTAAAAGCCAGTTCCTTCCAATAGGACATTCAAGACACAGGCATCCAAGAGGAGTGTCTAGAACCTCATGGTGGTCATTCTACGGAGATCCACATACAACTGCAGGACCCGAGCTCCGTCTCAAGCATGTATGCTTGCAAATCCATGTCCTGGGATGTGCTACTCTTCTGCCCCAAAGCCTGAACCTGAAACAGCCTAAGGTGTTTTTTGCCAGGCTAGCACCTGCTAGGTCACAACCTGGCCAAGACTTGTTTAGGGTGATGTAAGGGAAAAGCAGAAGATTTTGTATCACACCACTTGTTCTCTAGTTATGGTCCAATTATAATTCCCCCAACTGTCATTCCCAGTATTATATTTACTACCCATATCCAGACAGCAAAATAATCCATCCATAAGTGAGTATTATAAACTCAGGCAATAAATATAGAAGAGAAAAGGAAGTGTGATCACCTTAAGAAAAATGAACAAAATATTCATGCTAACTGCTAATTGGAATTTTCATGCATTGATAGTGGTACTGCAAATAATACATACTATTATTGAAAATAGTCTGTTATTCTCTTATAAAGTTAAATATATATTATCATATAATCAGCAATTCCACTCCTAAGTATTTAGACTAGAAAAACAAAACACATATTCCAGAGTGTGCACACACAGGCGCGCACACACGCACACACACACACACACATATATATATGCACACACACACCGTGGATGGCAACATTGACAATAGCTGTATTCATCATAGCCCAGAAACAACACCATGATCTTCAGCTGGGGACTGGTACAAGTTGTGATACAAACACACAATAGAATACCATTCAGTAATAAAAGAAGTAATCTACCGATACACACAGTGTCCATGAACCTCAAATGCACTATGCCCTGTAGAAAAACAACAACAAACAACTAGATATTGTAAAAGCATTATGTAGTCAGGTGCGGTGAGGCATGGTTATAGTTTCAGCACTTGGAAGGCTCTGGCAAAAGGATAATGACTTTGAGGCCAAGCTGGGTCACATAGAGAGAATCTGTCTAAAACTGAAAATGGCATTATGTAGTATATTATTTCATTACATAAGATTCTTGGAAACAGCAAACATATAGGGACAGAAAACATATGGGTTACCAGCATCTTGGGAAAAGGCAAGAGCCAGTGACCACAGGATCATTCTGCTACACAACTGTACATATGAAATCTCAGCATTGTATACTAGAAGTCATAAACTTTACTGCATAAAATTATACCCAGTTAATCTAACTCAAAATAAGTGTTTCCTCTCCTCAAAAGATAAAGGCGGATGCCATGTGATCAGATGGCTAAAGGACACGGCCAGGGCCCAGGGCTGGCTGTTTTGAGGAAACAGAAACCACCCTCAGGACCCTCCTGTAACTCTAGACATAGTAGCACACCACATGAGACCCACAATTTATGTGATTCTCCTGCCTTGGCTGCCTGGAATGTCTTTGCTTAAAATTGCCTTCCATAAGAGATAATCCCTGACTCTACAGCTACATAAAGTGTTCACCCCTCTCTGCCTCCATGTCCTGGTCATTTGACTCACTAATCCTGATCTTGAATGTTTTATCATACATTCTGACAGAACTTCTTATTGCCTGTGTTTCCCTGGGGAGGGAAACACTGCAGGAGCAGGGGTCAATTTTATCATGTTCACTATGGCATCTCTGATGATCTCCCAGAGCAATGTCCCAAGGGACTAGGTATTCAGTAAGGGTCTGTTAAAGTAAGGAGACAAAGGGCCTTGTTAGAGGTGAAAAGATCCTATCAGAGCTGTGTAAGTTTACCCAGTATTGTGATTATCTTGAAAAGCAACAATTATTTATCACCTCTTCACAGAGACACAATGGTGTTCTGTCCGATGCTGAATTCTGCCAAACCCAAGCAGTGTAAAAGGGAAGGTACACAAATACAGTTCCTCTCTGAATCAAAAGAACTGGGCTGAGTTTCAAAGGGATGGATGGAGCCACGTCACGTCCATTGTGCTTGGAACATAATGGTGACCTGTGTTCCTTCATGATAACTTTCCCATATAATGCTGCAGAACAAACACAAAATCCCTAAAATAGGAAGAAATTGGTTATGATTCATGTATGATGCAATACCTCATAGCCAGTAAATTATTAATTAATAAGTTAAATCTTTTCCTAATGAAATGTGATTAAAAACAATTTCCTACTTAAGCCACAGTCCAAGACTCAATTATCGATTTCTTTTCTGGTAATGGAAGGCTAAATGTTAAAACTGTAGACTTATATATTAACTAGATTTATCCTTATTACTAAAGGTAGAAAGTTAGGTTATAGGAACTATTTAGCTGATTGATTCTAACCTAGAATCCTCAAATCTGGAGGGGTCTTGATGGAACACTCACCCACAACAGCCCCATGACTTACTCTTTCACCCACCTCCAGACATGGCTCAAGGTTGTTAGGTGCATTCATGATCACCCAACTTCAATCACATAACCATCCTCCACAACCTGATTTCTGCACCCTTCTCTCCTGATTTATACATAGCATTTATCACCATCTGCCATCTTGTGAATGTAACTTATTTATTTTGTTTATTGAGTGACTCTCTTCACTAGACTCTAAGCTCAAGGACAACTGAGATTTTCTTTTTATTCTTTTGTTTACCGTCATATTTCCATGGCTTAGACTAGTACCTGATATATAAGAGCTGATCAATAATGTGTGTTGGATTAGTATTAGATAAATTTATGTAATTTGGTATAGCAAGAACTTAATAGGTAATGACAATAATCCGGAAGTTTCAGGTCCCTTCTAGATAGCACATACTTATTTTTCAGCTGTTGTTGATATGTAGTAGCTAACAGATTGCAAGGGTTTAAGAGGGTCCTAGTATTTATTGGATACTTAAAATTCTTGAATAGTGAACCCACTGGACATTTCTCTAAAATTCTCAGCACAAATCAAGTTAATACTAGGTAAATAGAAAAATTCTGTCTTGGGTTTCAGGACTTACTATTCCTGTAGTGTCAGGAAAGTTGCTCAGCTCTTTGCCTCTCAATTGCCTCACTGTAAGGCAATGGTTGACAGGACATTCTCTGATCATGTCAAAGTCTTAGCAAAATGAGAACACCCTGCTGATTCATTCTGATTACCTTACTTCCTGGGTCCAGCTGCAGAAATCTGATTAACTAACTATAATACGTCAATGTGCCTGGATTTTTTTTTTTATAAAAGGTTAATGGAGACGATAGGCAGTTCCTGGCCTTATCCTGAGAGAGCAACTTCAGCTCAACCATGAAAATAAGAATTTCAGCCAAAGTATGAGTGTGTTGAGTTGTTGTTTGGAAGATAGTATTTCCTTTGAAATTTTCTAGACTTCAAGATGGCCCAGAGAAAAATAATTACAGGCCCTAGCAAATTACTTACTGCGTGTAGCATATGAGTTAATGCCCTAGTCTCCCACTATATGCCTGACACTTCACACAGAGGTGGCTATGTTCAGCGACCTGATTTCATCTGTAGCAAACCTTTCAAACAGGCCTCATCAAAGGATTTACAATCCATTGTTGTCCTGTTGCAAAGCCAAAAAGCTCAGGGCATGCAGAAGAGGAACTTCTTCCCCACCTTCAATAAACCCATGGTGTTGTCTCAACATTGATAGGAATCTTGTACCAATTCTGAGGGCTATCACTACTGTCCTTACGTGTCCAATGATACGATGTGAAGTACACTAGCCAGCTTCAACATTCCTTTCCTTAGTGTCATGACATATTCACCTTTTCTCCTGTGTTTATATCTAGGTTGACAGTTGATTTATATGGGGAGGAATATGGTATGATGATAATGGTAGGATCATGTTTTGAATCATGTATATCATAGTATCTGGCTGTTAAAAATCTCATAGTCTTCACTGAGTGTTGGCATCTGACCTCTATATACATATGCACACATACATGACCATATGCACTAATATACAACACACACATCTGCACATATCTTATAGATTTCCTACCTTCCTCTATCCTATGTTCCTTCTTGGCCTTTTTCAGATTAAGGAACCAGGATTGGAATGTTATTTGTAAGAGAAAGATCGATGTCCTGAAGAAAGGTGATGGAAAGGAGAAACCTCTGTTTTACCAGGCTCTCCATTGACCAAAAGGCCAGGATGAAGTCAGTTGTGATGGAAGCTGGGGACTGTTTTAAGTCAACTGATTTGTGACCTTGACAGAAGTGCATTGAGGATAACCCAACACTTGGTAAACACTTAAAATGATAGTCAAAACCACATAAACAGAACGCTGCTGTGTTTATGACTAACTTCATCTCTCAGGCACATGTGAACAGAAGAGTTTCTCCATTGCCTGCCTTGTATTTGGCTCTCATCCTAAATTACTGAAAAGAGCAATGGTTTATTGCCCATTTATCATGGGTGGAGCCTGGACTAACGACTATATCTCTTGTACTCATCCCCTTAATCCTCAGAGCAACCTCATGAGTCAGACATCAGCACCTACTGTTTAAGAGATGTGGAGAGATGAGGCAAGGGGAAGGAATGAAACTTGTGCAATTTATACCCCCTGGAAAGTTGTCAAGGTAAGAGTATTTAGTGTTTGCACTTCAGGACATCAGAGAGGACCTGCCAGACACCATAGTCTGTTAGAGTCCCCTGAATAGAGAGCTGGAAGTAAATATGAAACCTTAGGAGGCAAAGGTGATCTGTGAAGCCAGCAGTGGTGGTGCACGCCTTTAATCCCAGCGCTCGGTGGCAGAAGAAGGCAAATCTCTGTGAGTTCAAGAGCAAGAACAACTTGGTCTAGACAGCAAGTTCCAGGACAGCCAGAGCAGTTATACAGAGAAACCCTATCTCAAAGAAAAAAAAGGAGAAGAAGAGAAAAAAGAAAAAGAGAGGTGACTGTAACTGAACAAAGAGGAAGGAGGGGTCTTAGTGCCACCCTGTTATGGGAGTGACATCACACATTGACAGAGCTTTTTGTATTGGTTCATGGATTTATTTTCAGAGGACTACACCTGCCCATTTTTTTCTTTTGGGTTGAATGACTCCCTTTCTCACTCCCAGTAATCCAGGTGATTTCATGCAGCTAATGAGTTGTGGAAAGGGAGATGTGCACAGTGTACGTGTGTTCATGTGACTTGTAAATGCATAGTTAGGAAAGAAGGTAAAATACTTGATTTTTGGATAAAATCAAACCTAAGTTGTTTCACACACTAAGCAGATCTCCCAGAATGTTTTTTTAAAGGGTATCAGTATGTAGTTCAGGCCTACTTTGAACCCACTATGTTCTGCCTCCCTCTCCCAAGTGCTGGAATTACAAGTATATCCTTTACCTGACTTGCTTCATTTTTTAAATTTCATGTTCTGTACTGGAATCATATGGGGGAGAAAGTATGAATGCTGAAGTGACTTCCCTATTGGGTTTTACCAGCATTGACTTTAGTTTCTACTGATTTAGTTCTTTCTTTTGGAGTATTGTTTTAAGCCTCATGCTATATACAATGCAAAAACTAACCTCCAGAGAGTGGTGAACTGTTGTGCAATTAACTATAAACTCAGTGAATCATTTGCAAATACTCTCCAAAATACTTTGAAAAAGAATCCTAACCCATCTGCTTGGCCAAGAGCCAAGTGAAGTGGGGCCACATCAGAGAATCAGAATTGGCCCCAGTGGGCTTCCAGGTGCCAACACAAGGAGGAAATAGTTAAAGGCCAGTCATTCTTCCACCATTACCTCCACCTGAGGAGCTGAGAGGAACAACACCAGCATGTGCGTGTTTTTGTAAGCCAGGCATTGTGATAGGAGCTTCTGTAAATATTTTGTGAGTTAATTGTTACAACTTTATAGCTAATAGATAAAGCTGTTAAGCACAATGACCCAAGTGCTTCTCAAGAAGCAGCTCATTTACAAGGACAACTTGATAAAGGACATTGTATTATTTTCCTCATTTTAAAACATGAAGAAACCAGATCAGAGAGAGGTGTAATGACTTGTTAGAGGCCATGCAGCTGTTATGTAGCAGAATCAGTATTTATCACAGCCCCAGGAATGCAGATTGCCACCTCTGCATACCACTCAGAAAGAGGCAAAGAAGTGCAGACATTTTCTTCTTCAAGGTCACGGGAGTAGGATGGGCACATCCAGAATTTGGAGCCCGGGCTTACCTGAAACTATACCTCTCCATACCCTTGGTTATTGCCAAACTATTTTACTCCACCTTTGGGAACAACTTCAGATAAACATCTCCCTTTTCTGACGTTTTTCTCTTTTCTTTAATTTTATCTTCATCCTTTCCTTCACCAGTCTCTCTCTCTCTCTCTCTCTCTCTCTCTCTCTCTCTCTCTCTCTCTCTCTCTCTGTGTGTGTGTGTGTGTGTGTGTGTGTGTGTGTGTATGTGTGTGTGTGTTCCTTTTGCTTGTTTTCTTTCCTTTGTCCCACCTCCTTTGCTCATGCCTTGAGTTGGTCAGTAACACGAAGAACGTAACAAATGCTCAAGAGGTTAATGAGTCATTAATTTAAGCAGACTTCTATAGTTTCATAGTAATTGCCAATCTGACTGGGATCCAGATCATGACTGGAAAATGCTTATCTCAGAAAATGATGATGAATTAGTACAACGGCTAGATAAAGGAACATTTTGTTTTCATTATAGTTAGTCAATTGATCAGATCATTAAGTGCTCACTGGATTAATTGTTTCATGATTTAATCAAGGGTTTAGTTATTTACATGGTTATTCAGATTATCTAATTATATAACTGGATCCTTAGGTGGGACCCCAGGAAGCCATGGGGCATAGGAATGTAGGCTGCCAACAAAGTCTCAATTTGTTGGTCTGGGGACAATACAGATTCCTAAGAGATCAAAAGTGTTTCCAATAAGAATGTTATGAAAGTCATCAACACATGAGACTTCCGACTGTTCTTGGGTCTATAATGCTCTGGAGACCTTATACTGTCGGCAAGCCTTCTCTCCAGGATCGGGTGGTGCTCAGAGTCTAATCTGCATCCTGTTTTCTATCTATTCATCACCCACTTGCCCTTTATTTCTCCAACTCCCATCTCTCTCTGACGTTTTCTACTTTCGACAGGTATTTATAATTATCTTCCTGAAACCTGAAGTTGTCTGTTTCAGTCACATCTTTACTCCAACAAGAACTAAATGATTTGACCTCCCTCCTCCACATATTTTTATTCATGTTATCTCCCAATCATGTACGTTTAAACTTCCTTTCCTATACCCTACATAGGAGATGAAGTTATAAACGCCTTTTTGTTCCAATGCAATGTCTTCAAATTAGTACACTTCTTCTGTCCTTTCCATTGGAAGCTCAGTTTGGTACCTCTGACTTGCTGATTGCCACAGCCTCATGACAAGTACGCAAGACAGAGGGTATATCTGCTTTCCTGTTCACAATTCCATATTGTCGCTGAACTACTTGAGTCTTGATCATCTTGAGACTCAGTTACAAGCAGAGCGGAGCATCAGTCTTGAAGCTCATAAATTTACTTTCTTCAGTCATTCCTTTATTTTCATTAGTTTCTTATTACTTAAAAAACAAAGGCAAAGCACATCACCATCTGGCCAGAATTTGGTCCTCAACTTCCTTATTTTCCACTATTCTTCTCCATCCACCTGACTTTCCAGTGGTTCCCAGATCGTTTCTATAACTGTGTCTAGGCCTTGCCTGTGTCATTGCTTTGTGGAAATGATCTCCTTGTGTGTGGCTCCGAGGATTGCCTGAAAGATGATTGTTTATGTTTCAGAATTCAGCTCAGTGTCCCTGCTCTGAGACATCTTGGCAGACTCTTCTCAGAGAGTGCTTCCTCTGCCATTGTCCACATCTGTGGTTCTTCTGTCTAGGGATGGTGTTTTACAAAGATTTATTCCAACCACTGTCTGATTAGTTTCCTGTGACTGCTGTAATAAGTTAATCATGCACTGGGTGGCTTACAGCATTTTCTTGTGATTCTGGAGGCAACAACTGTAAAATCAATCTCACTGGGCTAACATCAAGATATCAACAGGGTCGTATCCTCTCCAGAAATATTGGAAGGCAGTTCTCTGTCTCTCTCAGCTTCTAGAGATTGCTGGCATTCTTTCATTTGTGGACACATCCTGTAATCTATGTTCATCATTTTGTGTATGTGTGTGTGGGGGGCGGGGTGTGCCAGTTCATGTAAAATCTCCCTCTGCCTCATTCTTGGATGCATGAAATGGGATTTAGGGCCCACCTAGATAAAGTAACATAATCTCGCCATCTTAAGATCCGAAATCACATCTGTAAAGACTCTTTTTTTCAAATAAAGGTGACATTTACAGGTCCTAAGGAAGGTCAGAATCTGTTATGTTAGGAGCAACCATTATGTCCACTATATTCCCTCATTCGGAACCTCCTCAGTGTTCTATTCATTTTAAGTCCAAGCATTTGCAGTAATAGGCAGTCAACAAATGCTGAATGGAGAGTTGAAAAATAAACAAACTGAACTCTCTTGTCTGGCGGATACTGGCAAGACAATAAACATTCATCAAGCATTATTCATTGTTTGTTACTCATTTGAAGTATTTATGGATCATTTTTATGTACTAGATAATGCACTGGGGACAGGAAGTACAACAACAGCACAAAAACAATTGTGACATTTAAAAGGGACACACATACACAAATACATGATCACAGCTCGTGATAAATTTGAGGAAGAAAAATACAAAGATCCCGGAGAGAGAATAAAAGAGAGCAGGTCAAGGAAGGCTTCTCTGTGGAAGTAACAGTATATCCAGGAGCTGAAGGATGAATGGCAGCCAACTGAAGAGTGGAGAGGTAATTATTCCAGGCAGAGGGGACTGTACATTCATCAGCTTTAGGGTAATAAAGAGCTTGGTACGGTCAAGAAATAGCAAAGTCTAGAGAGGCTTGAGTGTAAGGAATCTAAAGGGGGTATGTAGGAGCCCAGAATGTAGATTTGGGGATCATTTTAAAGGTTTTGAATTTATGGTTCAAATGGCAGGAACTGACATTCATAGGATTAAATTGTTAATTTTAGAAGGTAACTGGCTGCTCATTGAGGAACGGCCACAGCAGGAACCCAGGAGACAGTTAATAGAGGCTTGGGCTGACTGGCAGTCCTTGGGTAGGGAAAGCAATGACAACTTGAGAAGGTGTGTGAAGCAGTAAAATGGATAAGCTTTTTAAAGGCTAAATCCTCATGTCCATGTTACCAAATTTGAAAAGAGAAAATACAAAAGTCAAAGGAATATATATAGATGGTTATCTGACATTTGGCAAGGGTGTCAGAGCTTCAGCTCAGGCAAGATCCATCTTTCAAACAAACATGGCTTGACTATCTAGAAAACTACAGGAAAGAGAACAAAGTCTCTAGACCATGTACAAAAATGTACTTGAGATGAAGAGCGAAACTAAAAATCTTAGAATAAAGCATAGAGATAACACTTTATTGCCTTGGATTTGGTGATAGGTTTTTGGTATGAAATCAAAGGGATAAGCAACAAAAGAAACACAAATAAGCTGAACATCTTCAAACTACAGACTTAGATAAAATATATATCTAACAAGGGCCTAGAATACCAAAAATTAAATTTTTTTTTTTTCGAGACAGGGTTTCTCTGTGGTTTTGGAGCCTGTCCTGGAACTAGCTCTTGTTGACCAGGCTGGCCTCGAACTCACAGAGATCCGCCTGCCTCTGCCTCCCGAGTGCTGGGATTAAAGACGTGCGCCACCACCGCCCGGCTACCAAAAATTAATTTAGAAAGAAAAGTGAAGATGACTCAATTACAAAGGGCAAAGGGCTTGAATAGGTATTTTCCAAACATACATAAATAAAAAAAGTAAGGTTGGCATGGTGATGTATGTCTGTAATCCTAGCAAGTGGGAAGCTGGGGAGGGAGTGTTATGAGTTTGAGGTCAGTGTGGGCTACATGAAAAATTAGTAAAGGAAAGAAAAACTGCTCAACATTATCAGTTTAAGGAAATGCAGATCAGAATCTCAGTGACAGACCACTTCATACAAACTAGGATTATTGTAATTCATTTTTCTGAAGTAGAAAATAATAATGTTGGCATGATATAGAGAAATTAGAACATTTATGCATTGTTCATAGAATTGAAAAATGGTCTTGTCACTATGTAAAATAGTTTAGCAGTTTCTAGAAAAGTTAAACACAATTATAAAATAAAACAATTCTAGGCATAGGCATATATACCACACAAGAATGATAAATAAGTTAGCAAAGAAATACTGACATGAGAATATTCATAACATCACTACCCACAATGATCAACGAGTATAAACAACCTAAATAGATATTGTTTGATGAATAGTTAACCAATTATGAAATATATGCAATACAATATTATTCAGATAGCAAAAGGAATGAACTTTTGATACATGCTACATGAATGAATCTTAAAACTATGCTAAACATGAAAGAAGCCAGATAGAAGGGTCACATTACATCGTTTCAATAAAATGAAAATCTCAGAATAGATGAGTTCATAGAGGCAGAAATCATATTAATGGTTGTTAGGAACTGGGTGCAGGAGAAATGGAGAGTAATTGACTATAGGATGTCCTTTGAGTGTGATAAAAATGCTTGGGGATCAGATGGGAATAATGGATGTGCAATGCTATGAATGTACTAGATGTCCCTGAGTTATAGCTGAAATGATTAAAACCTTGCTGTCTATATTTCAACTGAATGTTTGGTTTTACTAATATTCTAAGTTAGCATCTGAAGTAGCGAATTTTATTGTTACAGTTCCCCTCCTGTCCCCACTGTCCTCTCCTAACTTCTGACCCTCCTACTGTCCCCCTGCCTCCCATCATCTGAATGTTTTAAAAGCCAATTAAGTGGAGTTTTGGGTAGAGTCAGATCAAAGAGACAGTGCTGCCAGCTCCCTTCTTCCTTGTTGTATAAAGAAAATATAAGCTGGCTTCTCCTGGCTTTTAAGATGAGTTATGAGGCTCAAAGGAATGCTGTGTTTCAAAGTAAACAAAAGGATCTTTACAAAATGTTTTGTTTTGGGTTTTGAAATTTCCAGTTCTACAAAGAGACAGTGACATCACAAAATGACACATGAGTGACCTTAGAAGAGAATAAAGAATAAAATATGGAATGGGTGCATATAAATATTTGTTGATTGGACAAAAGAATAAGTATATAATATCCCAAACCAGCAGGCAGGGGTCTGGCAGGAAGTGGCAGTGAGTAATATTTATAATTTAAATATTAAGCATTATCAATATATAACCCAAAGAATAAAATGAAAACATTATTCAGTGAAGATATAAATAAAAAATATAAATAAATGGAGAACTAACTCTTCTTTACATAGAATTCCAGTTAATAGTTGTAGATGGAATGAAGGAAAGAGAATATCACATATATAACACCAGAATAATAGTTGTTACAGGTAAGATCCAATGATGGTTTAGTTGGTAAAAGTTTAAGAAACAAACTATTTGCACAGTCTCACATTACCTTCTATGGTGGTGGCGGTACTTAAGTATTAGAGCACAGTTTTATCTAAAGGAGAACTCTGGCAACTACCAACTCAACAGTGAGGATAAAACCACCAGCGATAGACATATCTACACTACGGACGCCAACACACTACATTGAGAAGAAGCTTCACCTCTGCAATATTCACTCCCATAATGGACTATCTCAGCCTAAGACTCTAAAACCATAAGACAAAAACAACCAAGCAGAACTCTTCAAAAGTCACAGGGTTGTAAACACCAGGGTGGGAGAAACTGTCACAGTTTGAATGGGACTAAGGAGACCTGAGAACTAAACATGTCTCATCCTGAAAGGATCCAGGGACAAGAAAAGGAAAACATTAGAAAAGCAGGTAAAGTCTGAGCTTGTCAATGTAACTTTAATTGGGTTACCCAGAAGGGAAGCTAAACAAAGATTAAATATAAACTCTTGTTTGACTTGCAGGGTTTTTAATGCTAATATTATCTTTTTAAAGTTAGAAAGTAGTAATCATGAGGTTATTTGATTATTCCAGTAAAATACAAATTATAAGCCACAGCAAATAACACCTGGCTGTTTCAGGGATCTGGCTAAGATAATGTTTCTATTATCTCATAGATCTTTTTTTTTTATCTCATAGATCTTATTCCCAGCCCAATCTTTCATTACCTTAACAAAAACACACAATTTACCTCCCAAAGCACATGACCCCAGTTTGATCTTGAGAGAAACATAAGCAAAGTATCAACTAAAGGGTTGAAAGGTCACGGAGACAGTTACCTTTATGTTTCAACTTGATTAGGCTACAAAGCCCAACTGTTTAACCAAAAACCAACATCCGAGTTGCTACGAAGGTGCTCTACGAAGGTGCTCTGTAGATATAATTCACATCTGTGATAGGTTTCCGAAAGGAAACCACTCACACGTGTGGGTGGGGCTTCGTGTAATCAGTTCAAAGTGTTGAAGCAGAAGCTGAGGTTTTCCAGAAAAAAGAAAAGTCTGCCTCAGTGTTACAGCATCAACTACATCAGCCTTCCCCACAGAATGAGGCAAACATAAGGTCAGCAGCAGCTTCTACTTCCTCACTCTCTCTGTTCCAGCCTGGCCCCAAATCACATCAGTAAGTAAAATAGACAGAAAGATAACAGATGTGTAGGTAGATAGATGATAGATTAAGATAGGTAGATAGATGATAGAGATAGATAGCTAGATGGCTAGATAGATAGATAGATAGATAGATAGATAGATGATAGATAGATAGATAGATGATAGATAGATAGATAGATAGATGATAGATAGATAGATGATAGATAGATAGATTGATAGATAGATGATAGATAGATAGATAGATAGATAGATGATAGATAGATGATAGATAGATAGATAGATGATAGATAGGTAGATAGGTAGATAGATGATAGATAGATAGATAGATAGATAGATAGATAGATAGGTAGGTAGATAGATGATAGATAGATAGATGATAGATAGATAGATAGATAGATAGATAGATGATAGATAGATAGATAGATAGATAGATACTTGTTTTGGTTTTGTTTCTCTAGAGAACATTAACTAACGTAGCCACGAAAAAGAGAAAAGTCTCAAAAATTATAACAAGCAAGAACATCCCACAAAAACATAACATCTGTATGTAATGTGGCATCCTGGATGAGACCCTGGAACAGAAAAAGGGTACTCAATAAAACTAGAAAATCTAAAGAGAATATGAACTCTGGCTAACAATAATGCATCTCTATTGTTTGTTATTTGAAATAAATGGATTAATTTAAGATGTTACCACCAGGGGATATATATGGTAAGTCTCTGGGGAAAAAACCCTGATTTTTCTATAAGCCAAACACTTTCAAAATTAAAATTGAATTTTTTAAAAGATATAAAATGTACCCTTCCCAAGGAACCAAAGAGGGTTTAAATAGGTTATCATGTATCTAACAAAAGTTAATCAATGCAACTATATAAGTAGATAAATATTACCCAGGTTATTGTGATATTTAGACCTGTTTAACGGGTCATTGTGGCACAGTGACAAGAAAAAGTTATTTGATGTTGTGACTGACCCAAAGACTCTTACATGAACATTTCTGAGTTTTCTCCATAGAGAATAACCACCCTTCTTTGAGGCTATTTCTTTCCTGATTCTGGCTTTGGCTAAAATCATGATCAAAGGAGTCCGAAGGTCGCTGGAATTTGGGGGCAGGTGAAATTCCAATGTTAGTGCTCATAAACAGTTTCACTGAATCCCCAGCCTGCTTATGTAGGCACATGACTATAATAGCAGGGCCAAGGAGCTACAAGAGAGACTGTATGGCTCATAACGTACAAAACACTTATTTATCTAGTCACTGTCTTATGAATATACATTTTGGTACCCAAAACACATGCCTATGTTAGTTACAGATTATAAAATTGATTACAGAAAAAAGCTATCAGCTAAACCATGTGAAAATCATTAATTTCCATAGAAGACTCACAACAATAAAGCTGCCTTTTATTATATGTAGAAGGGCATTTCTTCAAAAGAGTTATAGTCATCCTCATATTTGACAACCAAGCTGGGCTCATAATGAACAATCCCTTGGTTCCTCCCTCTTCCCCAGCCCTACTTTCCCCATCCTGCTCCCTGCTTCTCTACATTCCTTTTTCAATCCATGTTCTTCAAAGAGAAGAATGATCATCTCAACCTGATAAAGGAGACCTTGGCCAATTTCAACATCTTATTCTGCACAGCCTGTGAAAGTTGGAAGAAATTTGTTAGGAAGTAAAATGCTGATGAAGAGATTCAGAAAATCATTGTGTGATTTTGTTCACAGAACCCAACTTGATTCAAATCATTCTTCAACCTAGACTAAATATCTAATTTCCACGAACATAATGTGTAGAATTATTAGCATGTGTGTTCAAACCACAAACAGGTGAGACATGAATGGGCCTGGCATATGTGATAAAACACATGCTAATAAAATACCAATTAGGATTTATGGATCACCCACCATTGACTGAGAACTGTGTTCTGCTTATATGATTATATAGCTTCTAATGTCCTTACAACAAGTCTATAAGACAGATACTCTGTGCTAAAGATGAAGGTACTAAGGCTTAGATAAGTTAGTCTGCTGGGGCCTCCAACTGCTAGGATTCAAGTCTGGGTTTGTTCATGTCATAGGTAACCTTATTAAACTCATGAGTGTGACTTTTTTTTGCATGTATGTGTTTCCATGTTGTAGGCATTTTCTTTGCGACTTATACAGTCTTTTATCCAAAGTTTTCTGGGGTGTGCTGAGGACTTGGATGAACTGGGAAGGAGGTAGAGTTTAAGACTGTTATGGTGAAAACAGGTGAGAAGAATTAAAATTCAGCTTTGAAATCTAAAAGTATATTTTCAATTCATTAGTGAAAAAAATAAGCTTGAAATCCAAGTTTGTTACCAGAGATAGGGTTTTCTAAGTTCCTCTTATTCCTCAAGAACTATTTCTGGATGGCTTGCTTGAGAACTTTCATAGAGGCATAGATAACACAGAAAAGTCTGCCGTAGAAAAGGAGAGAATCACACCTAACCTTCTCTTCCCGCCAAAGCCCAGGAGAAAAGGGGAAAAGTGGAGAAGGTGATTGAAAAGCTGTCTGAGGAACTTTTACTCTGCTTCTGCTGAAGATTCTGAGAAGAACCTATAGTATGAACAGTCATATCCCAAGACAGAGGCAGCCATGTTGAAGTGTACTCAGAAAGGAACACTGTGGAGCAGGAGAAAAGGTGTTCTTTAGTTCCCCTAAGGGACTTCAGTCCCACATGGTTCAGAGAGCACTGAGGAAGAGAGTGAAGTATAGCTTGGAAAATTGGAAAAATCACTCACGTGCAAAGTGTCCTTTTGGCCCATTAATGCCTGGTAAAGTTGAAGGTTAGAAGAAAAGACCGACCCAAGCAAGCCGAGAGAGGAGAGCACTCTCTCCTTCTGCTGCAGACAGTAGCAGAGCACTGTGGGCTAGCCTGACACTCTTGGCAGTTGCCAGCCCAGAATGTGGCTCTTGGGGACATCCTCCACTGCAAGTACTTACATGATACCCCCACCCCGCCTACCGGTCCTTTACAGCTGGAGAAAAGGAGCCAAAAATATGACAAACCTGAAAATCCCCAAAGAGGCAGAATGTTTATAACTAAAGAGGCAATTTATAGACTTGAAAGAGATTATTTAATTAATCTGAAATATATTCCCCCCACCAACAAATGCCGTGGGAGATTATAAAGTACAGTATAAAGCTAAAGAGAAAAACTTCATCCTCAGTGAGCGTGTGGTGGGAGTAAATCATCTGAGCCTAGAACCAGAGCTCTGATTTACCGCTATTGTATGCGGGTGTGTATAATATGTGTGAGAGCGCAGATGATTTACCGCTATTGTTGTGTGTGGGTGTGTACCATATGTGTGAGAGCGCAGATGATTTGCCGCTATTGTTGTGTGTGGGTGCGTACCATATGTGTGAGAGCGCAGATGATCTACCGCTATTGCTGTGTGTGGGTGCATACCATATGTGTGAGAGCGCAGATGATTTACCGCTATTGTTGTGTGTGGGTGCGTACCATATGTGTGAGAGCGCAGATGATCTACCGCTATTGCTGTGTGTGGGTGCGTACCATATGTGTGAGAGCGCAGATGATTTACCGCTATTGTTGTGTGTGGGTGTGTACCATATGTGTGAGAGCGCAGATGATTTGCCGCTATTGTTGTGTGTGGGTGCGTACCATATGTGTGAGAGCGCAGATGATCTACCGCTATTGCTGTGTGTGGGTGCGTACCATATGTGTGAGAGCGCAGATGATTTACCGCTATTGTTGTGTGTGGGTGCGTACCATATGTGTGAGAGCGCAGATGATTTACCGCTATTGTTGTGTGTGAGAGCGCAGATGATTTACCACTATTGTTGTGTGTGGGTGCGTACCATATGTGTGAGAGCGCAGATGATTTGCCGCTATTGTTGTGTGTGGGTGCGTACCATATGTGTGAGAGCGCAGACACGCACAAGCTGTGTGCATGTGGAGGTCAAAGGACGGCTTTCTTGTGTTAGTTCTCTTCTCCACCATGGATTCAGGAAACTCTGGTCTAAGAGTATGGGGGGTTATGGGTATGATGACTAACTTTCCAGTGCAAGTCTGTATGGATCGGCTGCACACACTGAGTACAGACCTTAAAGGGGTCCAACCTCAGTGAAAGCTGGCACTTCTACTTACGTTTTTGATAAAAGCCTCTCTTAGATAATGTGGTAAATAAAACTGTGTTTCAAAATTGTTGTTACCAGTTTTTCTACTATGTTATTTAAACTGAAACATCCATTCTCAAATTTTCTGTCTGAAAATAATTTTAATTCCCTCAAACATTATTGATGACCACAAAGATCTTCATTTTGTGCTTCAGAGTTACAGTGTTCACTATCTGCTAAGTTAATAAGGAAATCTTTTACATTGTTTCTTATTTGAAGTAAAAATAATAAATCTCTTATAGGGTAACATAAGCAACCTAGTTTTAAATTTTAAAAACCAAATTTTAAAAAATGGATAAAAACGAGGCTGGAGAGTTGGTTCAGAGACTGGGGATGCTGACTGCTCTCTCAGATGACCTGGATTCAATTCTCAGAACCCACAAGGCAGCTCACAACTGTCTGTAACTCCAGTTCCGGGGGATCTGACACCCTCACACAGATATACATGCAGGCAAAACACCCATGCACATGAAAATAAATAAAACTTTAAAAAGTGATGAAAATGGTGTTATTTTGTATTTTTTGCTAAGTTCCTGTAATTCCTGACTGGAACCTCATACCTGATGCAGTTAGTCTACCGTCACAGTACGTCACATACTCTTTGGAAAACTTTGCTGTGTGCCTGGGAAGAAAATGGCAGTACGTCACATACTCTTTGGAAAACTTTGCTGTGTGCCTGGGAAGAAAATGGCAGTACGTCACATACTCTTTGGAAAACTTTGCTGTGTGCCTGGGAAGAAAATGGCAGTATGTCACATACTCTTTGGAAAACTTTGATGTGTGCCTGGGAAGAAAATGGCAGTACGTCACAAACTCTTTGGAAAACTTTGATATGTGCCTGGGAAGAAAATGGGAGTTTACAGGACAAACAGTCACTTGTTTTTACTGGTCCCAATTGGGGCTATAGCAAAGATGCACAGACTTGGTGGCCTAAAACAATATAAATTTATTATCTTATACTACCAGAGGTCAGGAGTTCAAAGTCTTCTTGGTCTAAATCAAGGCGTCAAAGGGATAGTTCCTTCTGGAGGCTCTAGGACAAACCCCAACTCCTTGCCTCTCTCAGCTTCTGGAGGCTGCCCACTTCGCTGGACTGTGGCCTCTCCTCCACCCTCAAAGACAATGATATAATACTATCATAACTTCTTCCCTTATTCCACTGTCTATGTTTTATAAGGACATTAGGGTTTTATGGGAATAACTCATATAAGTCACTCTGCCCATTTCAACTTACTGACATTTGCAAAGTCCTTTTTGCCATATAAAGTGATATATTTTCTACTTCCAGGAAGTAGAATACAGATATTTTCTGGGGTCAATAATCAAATTACCATAGCAATATTGTTACAGTGCCTGCCACACAGGCATGGAGACATGAGTTCAAATCCCCAGAACCCATGTAAAAACTAGGCATGGTGAAGTTAGCGGGGGGATCATAAATAGTCATCCCCAAGAGTTCATTAGCCCACCTGTTTAGCTGAAATGATGAGTTAGTTCAGTGAGAGACTGTCTCAAAAAATAAGATGGAGAATACTAGAGGAAGACAATTGACATTGACCTTTGGCCTACACACGCACATACACACACACACACACACACACACGCCCACACACACCTGTATGCACACTCACATAAACACACACACACCACACACACACAACGGCCTCCAAGACCCATTTGAAAGAATCTTCAGGACTCCAGAGATCCTAATTTACTGATATATAGAGAATTAAAATAATAGTGGTTTACATAAAATGTAAAAAAAAAATTTCATCTCAGTATAAAACATTCAAGACTGCCATGGAAGTTCTATGGAGTCAGGACCCAGAATGCTTTCTTCATGTTCTGCCTTAGTCTTTAGGATTTGGATGATTTTGTTTTTAAAGTTTTCACCACCATGTGGCTCAAGGTTACTCATTATTATATTGCAATTCCATCTAATAAAAAGGAGAAAATTAATAGGAGGAAGGGCCTTCTCCATCTCTTTAGTATGCCATCTGGACTTGTAGTCATGCCCAACATCAAGGGACCCTGGATAGTTAATTTTTTACTGTTCAACTGTGGCTCAAGCTAAGATTTCTACTATAATCAATTACTAGTCCTTATCTCAATGTTTATAAGACAAATGCAAGCTATAACTGAAACTAAAGAGGACAGCCCAGCCAAGACATTCTCAAAGACATGACTTCAAACGAACTTCCATGACCAAGACTCCTCTGAAGCCTGCTTTGATCTTCTCAGTTGCCTGAGCCACTCTACGTGACTCTTGGTTTCAGTTATTTTTAGTCAAAGTTACCTGCCTCAGTAGCCATGCAGGGCTTTCCCAATCACAAGGAGGAAACATCGAGTCTTACAAGTCAACATGTACCAAAAGGACAGGAAGGCATGTGACTGGACACTGGAACCACTCAGAATCTTGGGGGAAATGTTCACTAGTTTTAATCTGATTTGGGGTATTTACTTGCTGAAAATTCAACCATGTTTCTTTGAGATGCCTTGAGCATTGTGGATTAATGAGCCTAACTTCTTTATTTGGCTGTTAACTGTGATTCAAAACAGAGTCTAGAATATTGTATTGGGATGGCACAGAGTCTTTATAACAGGTTAAGGGATGCTGGCTCCTTTATCACATGTTCTTAACTTAGCAGTGTTTATTTGCATACCTATAACTACCATATTTTCCCACTACATCCTGATGTCTAATAAAATTAAAAATTATTACATTTATGTATGATGGGCTACCATAAGACCCAGAATGGAAACATGTAGTCAGAAGACAACTTCTCTTCTTCTAATATATAGGTCCTAAAAATCAAACCTAAATGTAATGGCAAGCAATCCTGAGCCATTTCTCCAGGCATGGTGTTTGTTGAAGGAAATTATTTATTACTAATTTTTCTTTATAAAAATAAGAATGTAGCTAAATGTAATCATTTACCTAATATATTTGAATCTTAAAATTATATTTTCTTCTTATAGCCATAAAATAAATAAAAAATAAATAACTGTAGGAATATGGAAACTAACTTCAGATCAGAAAAGGAGTTGATGGAAGATGAGTAGTGTAATAAGAAGCTGGGGGGGGGGGTGGCTCAGTGAATAAAGCCCAGGAGTAACAAGCACCTGAAATCTCTGTACTCTGGAAGTAGACAGGAAATTTCCCATGGCAAGCTGAATAGCTAGATTAGCCAGAATTAGCAAATTCCAATCTCAGACCTCCACATTCATATGCACCCATGCATGTGTTCCCACACACATACAAACATGCATACCCACATGAGCCACATACATGCAAAAGAAAAGAGAAGGAAAGAAAGAAAGAAAAAGAAGGAAGGAAGGGAAAGAAGAATGGAAACAAGAGAGGAAGGGAAGAAGGAGGGAAGGAAGGAAGAAAGAAAAAGAAAGGAGGAAAAAAGAAGAAAGAGAAAGGAAGAAAAAGACTTGTCTAACTGGTGCTGATTCTGTGTTATGAACCAGATCTTTCAATGGATTATCATGAGACTCCCAAGGGCTTGAATAGGCCTCACTCGTGTTCCCTGTTGTCAGACCGTTCTCTTATTGAAATAAAAAAAAAATCTCTGAGAACTAGAAAAAGAAAGGAATGAGGTTTTTTTTTTTTCAAATCCACAACAAAGAAAAGATAGGAAGAAAAAATAACTTTAGCCAAGAGGAAAGGATTAAGAAATCTTCATACCCCACTCTCTGGGGGAAGACTACATGTTTGAACCCATTTCTGTGACAATGTTGTTTCAGATAGTGAAAGGAAATATTGATGGGACTGAGTATTTTTGGAGGCTTTTCAAACTTCTATGAATAGGCATAGAGGTACAAGATCAAATTTGGGGTTAGTCTTGAATTTAGAAAATAAATTTCTAAGCTATTTGTGTAAAGAGAATATAAAGGTCACAATAGTCTTTCTTCTAAACGTTGACTAGCTTTCTGTGCTGGATTAGCCTGAATCAGAAAGATTCTACAGTAAAATGCTTTAAAAGAGAAAAGAGAAAGTTCAGGGGAATGATGTGGGATTCCCCTCTGTATGCTGTGAATACCACTGGTTAATAAAGAAGCTGCTTTGGGCCTTTTATAGCACAGAATAGGGCAAGGCAGGAGTTCCAAGCAGACAGAGTAGGAGAGAGTAGACGGAATCAAGGAGAAGCCGTGTAGCCACCAATGTAGACAGACATGCCAGAACCTTACCCATAAACCATGAGTCTCATGGTAAAATATAAAATAATAGAAATGGGTTAATTTAAGATTTAAGAGCTATCCAGAAATACACTTAAGCTATTGACCAAACAGTATTGCAAGCAATATAGTTTCTGTGTGATTATTACAGGTCTGGGCTGCCAGGAAACAAACAGGCAGCTTCTGCCTACATGGGAACACCATTTGCTATTTTTTTTTTAAAAAAAAGAGCAATACAATCCTGAATCAAGGATATAAATGCCAATTACTGAACAGGCAGGTATGATTCAGTGGTGGAGTGCTTGCCTAGTATGAGTGAGGACTCAGCACTGAAAGAAAGGAAACGGTCAGGTAATGGTCAGTATTAAGTTTTGTGAAGAAAGCTCTCATTTCAACAGAAGGAGCTACTTTTCACTCCTGCTCATAATTTATGTGTTCCTCCCTGTGTTTCTAAAGTTTTAACTTCATCATAAAGAATACATTAAAGTTGGTATGACTTGAGTATTTAGTTACTTCCTAGTGAATTTAACAAAACATCTAACAATTATAAATAGTAATACCCTAGCAAGCTGCCCTTAAACTAACATGAGTTGTATTATACAAAGGGTCTGATAAGTCAGAAGATCGTAAATCAGATATGAATTTCTCATTGGGATAATACTGAAATAGCAAGGTTATACTCCTAACCAACCAAATGTCACATTTCATACTTTAAAAAATGACCACATTATTCCACTTAATAAGTGTACATTGTCCATTTATCAGATAGCAATACATTGGCACACATAGATCAAATGCCAAGTCCAATAATGAATATGAATATGAGCACCATACTTTGGTAAGACAAGTTGTGGAAGACGGTGACAAGATGAGCGCTGAGGCTCTGGAGAGAGAGTTGGTCACCCTGAGAGGTGACTCTGTAGGGAATGATCTATATATGGAAGAAGAAGAAACTCTGAGAGGTGACTCTGTAGGGAATGATCTATATATGGAAGAAGAAGAAACTCTGAGAGGTCAGGGTTGTGAAGACAAGGGAAGTCCGCAGTTCAGCCTCATACACGACTCTGTAGGGAATGATCTATATATGGAAGAAGAAGAAACTCTGAGAGGTCAGGGTTGTGAAGACAAGGGAAGTCCACAGTTCAGCCTCATACATGAATTGAGAGTGCAGGAAAGTGGTCCGTTGGCTGTGATGGGTGAGCCCAAGGGCCTAAAGGCCTGCCTCCCAGGTACCATCTCTTATTCCAAGCCCTGATTGGTTCTGATCATCTCTGGGAACTCGTCTGCTTTGCCCAATTACTTTTTGCCTCTCGTTCCTCTGCTCAGAAATAGAAAATGCCTACAAGGCTTTGAGTATGATGTCCAGAGGGTAGAATTTGGTCTCAAACCCACCTCACTATTCAAAAGTAAAAGAGAGCTGCTTTTAAGATACACAAAAGGTGATTGTAGCTTTCTTCATCTAAGTGTTCTGCCACAACCAAAGTTTTTCTTGGCATATTCTTTATTAACTTTGTTTAAAGAGTAAAATTGGCATTATGAAAATTGACCTTCCTTTGTGTTCTCTCTATGTTTCTATTACATTTGTCTTTACAAGGAGCAAATGAGATTTTTTTTTTGCATCGAAAAATGATGAGAATGAATGAGCATGAAAAGGACAGGTGACAACAGTTGGCTTGGGTCAATAAATGAAATGTAGAAAAGAAAAGGGAACTGTCATGATAGAAGTAAAAAGTGGAGATCTTGAGCACAGATGGAGAAGTGGGCTCTCTCTGCCTACCCATGGTTTCTGCTCTGAGGAGGGCACAAGTCATTTCCAGAGCGTCTCAAGGATAGGGTGAAGGACTTGAACTAGCATGGCTCCTAACAGTCTAGCTCTGGGGGGAGAGCAGTTCAAAGTATTCCTTCCAGACTTACCCTGGAGCATCAACAGCTGTCCAGCAGCCATGATGTTATTTGTCCAGTCTGATTCCAAAGTATGTTCATAAGGCAGAAGAGAATTGACAAAGGGGTTCAAGGGTGAAAAAATATTTTCAGAAATTACCTCGGCATCAGCATACAGTATGTATTAGAGGATGGAGACCCATAGAGAAAGTGGAAAATAGCGTTTATTGAACACATTTTATATGCTGGAAACTAAAATTTCCTACTTAATCTAATTCAAAAAGTAGGTACCATTGCTCCTGGTTGGGATTGTTGTCCTCATCTTACATGTGAGGAAACAAAGGGTGGTAAATGTCCTCCGTCTGTTACCGCCAGTGCTTGGCAATGAGCCAAGACTAGAAAGCTGTGGTGAGAGGGAAAGTCAAGCCAGGAGACACTGGAAAAGAGGGAGGGGGTTGAGAGAAAGCCAGAAACAAAGGGGAATTACAGCTGATTACAGGCCCACATGCCACAGCATCAGGAGAATGTCAGGGAACCAGGAGATGAATTTGTAGAGTGTGGCATTCTATGGATACACTTTGTGTTTTAACCCATTCTATGCTGGTAACTATTGTGACTATACTCAGGATAATTTGGAGAAGGCTACTGTTTTCCCACAATCACTGCTAACAACTGTCAATTTCTATAACTTACTTATGAACATATATGGCATGGTAATTTCTTAGAAATATAATTTCTAGTCAAATTTTATTTTTCAATTTTTAATAAATGTTTTTAAAATACCAACAAATAGTTCCAAATACATAGTATATACTAAGAAATGAGCGTGTACATAATCAGAAGTAAACCTTTACTTCTTGCCAGACTGGCACAGAAATGAGGTTATGCTACTGTTTTCAATTGCTTCAGGGTCACTTAGCATTCTTGTAGGAGGTCAATCATTTGAATTTCTGGGGAAGACTTCAATCCTGATTTTAGAATCATGATCATAAAATGGAAATTCTGTAAATGAATGAATGTAGAATTAGAAGAGAGAAAACTAAGATGTCAAGCAGCTGAAGAGAGAATGATGGGAGAGGAAAATCAAAGAAAATTTAATATTAGGAAGGAAAAAGAGGATTCAGTAAATGGTATTAAGATTTAGGAAAATAGCCACAGAGAGTCACTGGATTTGGCAGAGAAATGAAAAGGATTAATTAGCTTTGGAGTTTGGAACTCATATAGACAATGTCTATGTTAAAAACCTTGGTCATTCAGTTGAAAATCCCACCACAGAGGACTGGTGTAAAACCCTGCCAGCTCTTTTATTTTTTCCAAAGATGAAGCTGGCCCACTTCCAAAATGTTAAATGATGTTTGCAATAAAGTGTACGGTCGTTTTAAAATGACAAATCCAGCCTCCCACACCCACTCTACACACCCATTCTTTTACAGGTTGACTACCTTTAAAAGGAAGACTCTGGCAATGGGAGGGAGGTCCAGCATAATGAGGACAGAAGGTTATAATGTGTTTAAGCTTATAAAATGTAATCCTTCATTCCAATATTGCTATAAGAAGTCTTATACTCCTACACATAATAAAACGAATTGAAATAAGAAGCAATAAAGAAAATATGACAAGCGTGCAATGAGAGTCATGAGCCCCAGGTGACTTGTCAAGTCTGTACAATGAGTACTTCCTGCAAATGCTCCAGCATCACCCCAGTCCTTCCTCAGCCACACTCTGCCAACACAAATATCTGAGGATGACCATCTTGTCCAAATCCATACTCTTCCAACTGAAAGACATTCCTTAAAAGTTTATTCTATAGAATTGATTTTTGTTTTCCTCTTACATTCTCAAGTCTCAATTCTGACCAAAATGAAACACTAAAAAGTTTGTTTCTGACTGCTTACTGACTACCTTGACCCTTTCCCTTGACATTCAGAAATATTAGTCACCATTTGTTGTCTCTTGATACTAAGAGGGGTTAATAGACATTTATGTTCAGTTGGGGAATTGTTTTCTTTGATGGTTTTCAGTTCTTTGGGGGCTAGTCCTTAGAAAGGCCATGAGAAAAAATGTCTAATTTCAAAGCATTAAAGACAAATAAGAAAAAGTAATTTGTCTGGGCACAGAGAGGGCAACCTGGGACCTATAAGAAAACTTACTATAATTTGAAGTGTGAAGGGATTGAACTCTTATTGTTCATTTCTAGGACCAAGAATTTGCTTCCTTGTTCAGTTTCTGTCAGTTTCACATGATATCTGGAAATTAACCTGTATTAAGTCAGTAAATGTTTTTAACTATTCTCTAAACCACTGAAATTGAGTCAATTCAGAGCGGGTAGGGATCCATCAAGTCAGTTATTTTAAATGGCTGTACTATCTTTTTTTTTTTTACAAAATTCTCATAACTGATCGTGTCTCAAAATCAAACTTGTAACACTGTTATGTAACTTTTCACACTTTTATATTATTGAGAATCTGCTAAAACTATGAAATGTTCCCTTTGAAATACTCATGCTTAACTACTCTTATGCACTTTTTTTAAAAAAAATAAATCTAAAAGAAAGTTTATTGTGGAGAGTATTTGCAGGTTTTAATGTCACACAAACAAAACCATACTAACACACATGCTCACATCCGGAACACAGGGACAGCTTTACTTGGTTTCTTCTGAATTTAGCCTAAGATACTATGAGCCCCTAATGACTTTATTTCTTCAGCATGCTTTTCTACTTGAACTACAATGAAATTTTATTTGTGCTGGGCACCATGATTTATACAGCCTTCTCTTTGCATGAATGCACCGTTTGTGATTAAATTGACCTTGTTCTTTTTTCACTAGTCTGTGACAATTAAAGTAAGGACATAATTATTTTCATGTTGGAAAATTAAAATCAATTTTTAAAATAAATTAAGATACTAAACCCTCACATGAAGAAGTTAAAGGGGGTAGGGGGCTGGTGCAATCTTTTATGCTGGTAATCTCAACACCTAGAGGTTGAAGTAAGAGGATGTTGCAAATGGGAGGATATCCTGGGCTACAAAGTGAGTTTCAGGCCAGCCAGAGCCAGATAGCAAGACACTGTCTCAACAAAACAACTTAAAGAGATCAAACTCAAAACATATCTCATCACTGAAAAAGTTTTAGTTTTAAAACTGGTAAGATAATTCAATATGATTCTCATTAATCAACGCATAAGGTAGTTTTGGTAATTTTTATGCTAAAATTTGCCAACA
Organism: Microtus oregoni; assembly: GCF_018167655.1. Taxonomy (NCBI): domain Eukaryota; kingdom Metazoa; phylum Chordata; class Mammalia; order Rodentia; family Cricetidae; genus Microtus; species Microtus oregoni. The sequence goes on along the minus strand of NW_024543068.1, from coordinate 57,057,717 downwards.
AAATAGCTACCAACATAGTAAAGTTAAATACTGTCACATACGCGATCCTACAGTGTCAGCTCAATTTTAACACGAAGTGTGATTCTAAAGTATGTGGTAATACAATGAACATCTCAGATGAATCATATGTGTATATTTTATTACCCAAGTTGTTTTTTTAATTTTGAAAGGAAACCATTATTAGCAAAAGGGCATCAACAATCTAGCCAATGGAAACTTTCTTCATTTGGGGGAAAACTAGTAGGACTCCCAGAAATGATGTGAATATTAAAGAAGTATAGCACCAGAAGAAAGGGGGAAGGAAGGGGACCAAAGAAGGATAAGAAAGGCATCCCTGCTCGGGTCAGTCTGACACACAATGTCAAACCCAAAGAGGATTGAGAGGACGGTGTAGTGCAGGGTGTAGGATAAAAGGGACAACTAGAGCAGGAAACCAACCAATCAGTGACCACTCTGAATCCAGAGTCAGAGAAAGAAACACACCCTGTATTTGAGACCTGGGCCAGGGAGAAAAACATCTTTATCTCTGAACCCAGGATCTTATGCACTTTTTAAAACAATTTTTCAGCCAGGTGGTGGTGACACACATCTTTAATCCCACACTTTAATCTCAGAAGGCAGAGGTTGGCGGATCTCTCTGTGAGTTTGAGACCAACCTGGTCTGGTCTACAGAGTGAGTTCCAGGACAGGCTCCAATGCTCCCATGTCCTATATCCCTACTTTCAAGTTGATAGACTCTTTTTCTCAGATTATTATTGTTATATACATATATGCATATATGTGCATAAACAGAATAAAAGGACTCAGCAAATTGTATTTATTTTTACAGCTTCAAGACTACCAAGCTGCATTTGACAACCAATAAGGGGGCTCAATCCTGGGGGAGACTAGTTCTCCTCCCAACAGTCATTAGTTGTCTACAGTTCTTTGCTTAGGGAGCCCATGAAAATTTCCCTTAGACATTATCATAGTCATTGATATTGTCATTATTCCTGTCTTGTTTATGCAGCCATTTCTAGGAAAGGCAGCCTTCCTGTTGTTCTGGCTCTTACAATCTTCCCACCCCCTTTTCCACAATATTCCCTGAGCCACGGATGCAGGAGCTGTGATGTAAGTGTATCTGTTGGGACTGGGATCACTGTGATCTACTGATCCCTGCATTGTGTCCTGTTGTAGTTTTCTGTGATGGTCTCCATTTGCCAAAAAGAGAGGCTTCTTTGTTGAGGAGGAGTAGCTGCACTTATCCAGGGACTCCCACACAAAGAGGTTCTAGGCTTCAGGGCTGGAGCTCAAGTCCTGGAAATTTTATCCAGAAGTTCCTGCTTCTGGGAAGAGCCAATGAATATAACAATGCCTGTTACTAAATATGAAAGCTTGCCTCTCAGCCTTGCTCCAAGTCCTGGGATATGGCTTCTGAACAACCCTGTGGATAGAAAACTTGATGGTTTGTGAGAACAAGTTAGTTGTCTTCTTAAATTAAGCAAATCTTTTCTACTATTAGCAAAGAACAAAATAAAAATGGACTTTTATCTCACTCCAAATTTGTAAATGGTCTAGAATTGAGGTTTCAGCACAACCATGAAAGTGTGACTTTTCTTTTTCTTTTTCTTTTTTTTTTTTTGACTTTTCTATTGAAAGAAAGAGATCAATTTTGAACACTGGCCACATGCTCAGCATTGTGCTAGGCACTTGAGATAGAAAAATAAAAACATGGTCTAGGGAGGTGATTTAGTGGTCAAAGTACTTACTGCACAAGCATGAGGACCTGGGGTTGGCCAGCACTCATTTAAAAGCCAGCATTGAAGCGCATGTCTGTAGCCACAACACTACTAATTAATGGGGAAAAGAAAGGTGGATGGAGATAGGCAGACCCCAGGGGCTCACTAGCCATCCAACATAGCCTAAGTGGTGAGCTCTGAGTTCACTGAGAAACCCATCTAAAAAGTAAGGTGAAGGAATGATTGAGGAAGATGTCTTGATGTTAACTTTTAGCTTTGACATGAGCAAGTAGCCTCATCACACAATACACACATACCATATATACATACATACATACAAATGCACACGCACACAAGAACACTGACCATCTTCAAGAAATAGAATAGCAAGTGACCAAGAGAACTATTAAAGGCATCATACTATTCCAAGGACAATATTTGGCAGGAGAAAAAAGACTTTATTTCCTAAGATATTTGGGGAAATCACCAGTAAGGGTGAATGTCATTAGTTTAAGGTGGCTCCAAAATTTTGCTCCTTTTTTAAAAGAAATTAACTTCTATTATAACGTCCAAAATTGAAAATTGATATACCAACTATTGGCAAGATGAGGAACAAAAGAGGTTCTTCAGCGACGATGATGAGATTCATGTTAAATAAGACTACTTTTCTAAAACTACTCCAAAGTTTTACAGTTACATGTTTCTGTCTTATAGCCTCACAGAAATACAGAGATATTAAACATTTATTCACAAAACATTGTATGAAAATATTCATAACAGTCTCAAGTTAGAAACAACCCACAGAATCATCAACAAGAGAATTATGAGCAAATTTTACTACATTTATACAATGGAATATTACACAACAATAAAAAACAGTGGACAACAATATAAGAGAACTGCAAAATATTAAACTATGAGACACTAACAAGATAACACAAGAGAACACTCTGTATCCCCCGCTTATATAAAGATCTAGAGTGAGTCAACTTATCAAATTTACGATAAAATCAGAATGGAGATTGCCTCTGGGAGTTGACTTGGATTGGCTGAGAAAGGGTATGATCTCATTTACAGGTAGGATGGAGATGTTCTCCACTGTGATTGGGTGGATGTTCCCTGAGTTGCTAGTCTGAATAACAGTTTCTAAAGCTAATCATATCCTAATATGCCAAACCTGTGAATATGTCATTTTTATATAGCAGAAAAAAAGCTTTATGAATGTGATTAAGGGTAAAGACTTGAGACGGCAAAGTTATCTGAGTGAAAAGGAGAGAGAGGGAGAGAGGGAGGGAGAGAGAGACGAGAGAGAGAGAGAGAGAGAGAGAGAGAGAGAGAGGCAATGGAGATTGACATCAGAAGAAAGAGCAGAGAGATATAATGCTGCCAGCTTTGAAAATGAGAGTCGTAGCCAAGAAATGCAGGTAGTCTTTAGATGAGAAAAAACAAGGTAAACAAGGTAATAGAGTCTCCTGCAGAGCTGCCAGCAAGGAACACAGCCTTGTGGGACACTGATTTTCGTCTAGTAGGACTCATGAAAGACTTCCAACCTACAGAAGTATAAGACTATAAATATGTGTTATTTCAAATCAAGTGGGCAGCATTTGCCATGTGATCAGTGAAAGACCATTAAAATTTACATTCAAAATTGGCATGTTTCACTGCTTGTTAATTACATCTTGCTATGGACTGATACACATCTTTGAAAAAGATGCTGAGAACTTCACAGAACTTCAAGGTAGACCTTGTTTGGAAAAGGGGCCCTTGCAGATGTAATCAAGATAAATTCCTACCAGAGTAGAATGGGCTCTTGATCCAAAGTAACTAATATCTTTTTTATAAGGGGAAAAGATGGAGACACACAATGGAAACAACATGTGAAGACAGGCAGAGACTGGAATGATGCTGCCAGATGGGGAAAAGAGACAGAAGACCTTCACTGGAAGGTAGGAGGAGGCAGAGAGGTACCTGGCCAGTGTGTCTACGGCAACACGACCCTGCTAACACCTTGGTTTTGACTCTCTGGCTCTCAGAAATGATAGAAAATACCTTTTTTGTTAGTGTTACGGGTGTTAATGTTTCATGGTATGTTGTGGGGGGCTGCTTGTTTGTTTTCTGGCTGTCCGGACTCCCAAAATAATCACACAGAAACCATATTATTTGAAATACTGCTTGGCCAATAGCTTAAACATATTTCTAGCTAACTCATATCTTAAACTAACTCATCTTGATTAATCTGTATTTTGCCTTGAGACTGTGGCTTACCAGGAAAAGTTCCAGCTTCTGTCTTCGGTGGGGCTACATGGTGTCTCTCTGACTCCGCCTTCTTTCTCCTAGCATTCAGTTCAGTTTTCCCTGCCTACTTCTGTTCTGCCCTGCCATGGGCTCAAAGCAGTTCATTATTAATCACAGCATACAGAGGGGACTCTCATATCAGTGGAACTTTGTACTGTTAGCCTTAGAAAATTAACGTACACTTCAATACATTTAAGCAAATCTGAAGGAGAAAAAAAAGTTAAACCTACTTCTTAGTCCTATTCAGCCTCATCCTCCCAAAGACAATCACAATCTTGTTTTTTATATTCTCATTGCATATATATGCATATCTATGGATCATAAGCATTTTTTCTTTTTAATCTCCACTCTGTTTCTCTGGAAAAGAGCACAGAGATTCCTTAAAGCTAAAAATAGAACCCCCACCTATTCCAATTTTGTATGTTTTTAGCCTTCTATAAACAGTTTGTTGCATTAATTCTTTAATCACTTTTCACATGATTTATGTTTGTGAACTAAGTTTGTGAAACACTGCAATATGTTACTTTTATGGCTGTATGGAATGTCAACTTGGGAACAAAGCATTTTGCTTTGTTGTTTCTTAAAAGCATGATTTCTTTATTCATTGTATAATTTATGTTGTCTAGGCTATTTCTTTTGTTATCTTTTTGCTATTACAGCTCTGAACATTCTGGAACATATGTAAGCAGAAGGATATACATACACTTAAACGTGGAATTTCCTAAGTCTTAGACAAGAGTAGCTTCAATTTGATGAGATAGTTTGAAGCTATTATGGAAATGATGGCCGTGTTTACTCCCATGAAGTAGCCTGAGAGCTGTTATAACTCTATAGCCCTAATGACATTATCGGCCATTTGAGTTTTGATTTTGTTCATTTTGTTTATTTGGTCTTGAGGACTTGAAAGCAGGCCTCTAAGCAAGTGTCCTATTACCAAGATACACCCTAGACAAGCATTTTGCTCATAGTGTCTGAGAAGTAAAGCAAACTTATCACAAAACAAATAAAGATTAAGTTTAAGAACTCTTCAATGATTTCCAAGGCTCTCTTTAAAGGCCCTCTAGCTAATTTTGTACTAGAAACTGTGCTTTTATTTTTCCTCATGCCCTACTTAAATACAGATAAAGCCCTGCTGCTATTGCCACTATGTGTAAAATTTTTTCATTGTGGTTTTAATTTACATTTCCTTGATTTTCAGTGTAATTGAGGTTGTTCTTATATGTTAACTAGCATTTCACATATTCTGTGAAGTCTGGTTATTGTCTTATTGAGTTTTAAGAGTTCTTTTCTATTGGTACTAATTCTTTTTAAGATTTAATTGGAGGGGCTAAAGAAATGGCTCGGTGGTTAAAAGCACTTGCAGAAGACCTGGATTTGATTTCTAGAGCCCCTGTGGTAGCTCACAACCATCTGCAACTCCAGTTCCAGGAGTCCTGCCACCCTCTTCTGGGCTTACTGGGCACCAGACACATGTGTAGTGCATAGACATATGAAGCCAAAATACCCCTCTACAAATAATAATAATAATAAATCTTTTTTTAGAGATTGAAATGGAGCCAATTGCATCTCCAGTCTGGAACCTCTCTTCACTTTTACTATATTGTCTTTCATGATTTAATCTTAATGATGTTGTATTTAACCACCTTTTCCTTTAAATTATGCATATTTTAGATGGACAGTGGTGGTTCACACCTTTAATCCAAGCACTTGGGAGACAAAGGCAGATGGATCTCTGAATTCGAGGTCATCCTGGTCTATAGAGTGAGTTCCAGATAATTAGGGCTACACAGAGAAACCCGATCTCAAAAACCAAGAGAGAGAGAAAGAGAGAGAAATAAACGCTGTCTCAAAAAAGAAAAGAGAGTGCTATGTATACTTTTACTAGGTGCTTAAGATTATAATGGTATATTATTTACCCATTTAAAAGTTAATTTTCCTACTTTTTGTATTTTGAATTTTAGTTAACTTAATTTTTGTTAAGTATGATGCCAAAATGAGATCTAAAAAGAAAAACAGTTTTGACACAGGGTCATGCTATATAGCTCTGACAGTCTTCAAACCCACCATCCTCCTGCCTCTAACTCTTGAATACTAGGAGATCCGAACTGGACTTTTCTAAGTGGGTTCCTTTGTTACCATCATGTAACCTTTATCATAAGTAGTTCCCATGTGTGCTTCTAAGACTTCTGGTAAGCTCCCACTGGTTTAAATATCTCCCATGTCACAAATAAATATCCTCATATTTATACAAACATTTATACAAATAAGCATTCTGATAATTACTACATATTTTTAAAAATTATTTTTAAAATGCACTTTATTTTACTTTTGACTTGGAAGGAGCATATTTCAACTTAGAATCCAATCTATCACTGAAGAAAGTTAGGGCCGGAACCTGGAGGTCAAAACTAAAACAAAACGCTTACTGGTGCCTCTGGCCTCAAGTTCAGCTACTTTTTCGATATAACCCAGGACCACCTGCCCAGTGACAACAGTACCCACGGTAAGCAAAGCTCCCTTTATCAATTAATAACAAAATATGTATATCATGCAAATTAAGTCTCTCAAATTTTTTTCTACTTCAAGCTTGCCTTATCCTTCCTTAGTCTTTTGTGTTACCATACAAGTTTTGGGGCAAGTTTATCCAGTTTGTAGGTTTTAAAAAAATTATTAAATTATTATTATCTTATTATAGCATCTAATTTAAATAAGACTCTATGATATTGAGCCTTCACATCTATGAAGATATAGTTTATACTATATTTTTCATCAAATTTGTTTATCATTAAAGACAGTCTGCAATTTCCTCTCTAGATTTCTTGTGTCTATACATATGGTTAAGCACCATTAATCTTTGAAGCTTTTGTTACAAGTCTCAATGGAATGTTTCTATTAAAATCTTTAGTTGGTTATGTGAGTAAATAGACATGCCATTCATTTATCTTAGCTCAGTTTGCATTCACCCATCACAAACTCTCTCATTTGTTGTAAAGATGAACTATTTTAGTTCTGATCAATAGTTCTAAGATTCTATTTTTAAGTACAACATTTCCAATTCTTTCAGCACCCAAACCTAAACATACAATTTGATCAGGGCACAGTACTCTGAGCAAATGAGGCATACATTTGTTAAAGTAATCAAAAGCAATTATATAATTATTACAGAAGTGACAGGGATACGTCACCGGGCTCCACCACTTACATCAAATCTTAATATACTCATTTATTACTGGAATATGAATTAAAATACTGTGTTGTGGTTGATTCTTCTAAGTAAATGAGACAAACCCAATTGCAAACCCAAAATACAATTACACTGTTTAGGGCTCATAGTAGAAACTCAATGAATGTTAGTTATTATTAATAAAATCACAAGCTAGCTGGACAAGGAGGTAAAAACCTTTAATCCCAGGAGGCAGATGTAGGCAGACCTCTGTGAAGTTAAAGTTAGACCAGTCTACATAGCCAGGTCCAGACAAGTCACAGACACACAGCAAGACACTATCTTAAAAAATAAAATGAAATAAAATAAAGAGATAAATAGTACTTTAGCTAATTCAGTTTATTAGTAAGTACATTGTATGAGCCAGATTTTAAACATGGGTTAGATTATCTTACAATAAACTTCAGCAGCCTTCCTATTCTTTTAGACCTGAATGTATCCAATATAACTCATTCAGTAACTGTAGTTATTCTGAAAGAGATTCATCATGGGTGCTAGAGATGCAGTGGTACCCAGAAAGAACCCATCTATGCTTGAAGTTGTCATTCTGACAAAAGAGTCAAAGATCATCGAAGTATATAAGTGTGTATATTTAAATTATAATGCTATTCTTTTAAGATACTAGGAGAGAAAGCCATGAGGGGTTTGTTGAAATCAGGAAGGGAAACAGGCTCTCTCTGAAGAAGGGAGAAGTCAGATAACAAGACAGACAGAAAATGAAAGAGTGTGTGATATCAGAAAGGAACTTGCAAACTCAGGGGACCAGCAGAGGCCACTATGGCAGGTTTAGAGGAGACACTAGAGTGTCAGGTGAGGTGGGGATCTGGGCAGGAGGACACTGTGAGAGACTTTGGTCTTTAACTCCAAGTATAATCATAAGCTCCATGAAGAGGCTAGCATGAAAATTTCATTCTGACCAGTGGGTAGGGAAAGCGGGGGCTAAAAAGTCAGCAAGGGGCTCTTGCAGAAGGTGTTGACAGCTTGGGAGATGATGAAGTAAAATGGTGGCTTTGTATTGGCAGAGGGACGACTAAGCAGGTGATGTGGCTGGAGATGGACAGACTACAAAAGAAAATGGTCCCGGATTTCTGACATGAGCATAAGGCCGTGTTCTTTCTAAAATGGAAAACAGAGTTGGAGCAGATTTGAGAGGGAAAATCAAGGGCTCAGACTTGGGTGAACCAGATCTAGACGCCATCAGGTAGTCCTGCAGAGATCCTGAGCAAGTCTGGATGGACTTAGAAATCTGAGGGCCACTGGGGACATGGAACTTTTCTTTGTGGAAAAAAAGGAGAGAAAGATAACAGAGTTCAGAATAGAAGCTGGGAATGCTGGAGGAGAAACGGGGCACGCAAGTAGTTGGCTACGAAAAGTAAGGTGGAAAATGAAGTCAGATAGAAACACAAGTGAACCTTTTAAAGAGGAGATTGTGAAGGTCAAAGGCTAAAAGGTTAAACAAGAAGAGCGCTGAAAATACTTATTGACTTAAAAACAGAGGGATTAGTGCTTTTAGCAAGAGCAGTGACAGGATCAGAAATCAAACTACAAACCACAGGACGGTTGCCTGGAGTCAACAGAGCCTTCCTAGCGGGGGCCTTTATGGCACCAGGAGTTAACTTGTACACACGTCTTCTGCAGCTACTAAGTTTTGTGGAGTCACCCAGCCAAGAAACAACACCCCTGAACTCCCATCTCAACTGGTAGGTGAAATGTCAGGGAGATAACACCGTGAAGTTTTTTTTAAAAACATGGTTGTGCAAATCTCTGCAAACCAATGAAACCTCTCTGCCACACACACACAAGTGCAGTGGGTGGTTTAATCTCACCAGGAACTCGAGGAAGCTGTTGTCATCATCACTTCTGCTGATCAGCGTCTCAAAGGTCAAGACCATATTGGAGTCTTTCCATTGTTGTAAAAGTTAATGAAAGTTAATTATTAAAGCCGACAGAAAGGTAATTTGCCCACCGCTTTATATAACCTATATATAGACATCTTAGTACACATGGATGCATTCAAAGCCTATAGACCCAACTAGATGCACACTGTCTCCTAGAGCATGACGGCTTCCACTGTTGCTGAAGCTCCTCACTGAGTATATCCAGGTAGGAACTAAACTTAATGACCATTGTATTCAAACAGATTTGCTTCAAAAATATTTTTGCTTAACATGCCTTATTTTATTTAAAAGTTACTGTTATAATCTTGAGTTTCTAATTGTGAATATTTTGAGTGATTTCACTAATAGATTGAAAATGTGTTCAGAGAACTAGCAATGTGAATTCAATATTTCAAGAGTCCTAAGTTACCAAGTAAATGTTTGTGTGCATTGTTACAACTTAAATAGACTTTTCAAAGATAGATGTGGGTTTTGTCTTTATTTGTTCAGATAATTCTAATTATTCACCTAAACTGGGTTTTATAGGTAGGCTATCTGCTCTGAAAGGCTGGCAAACACAGCAACCTTCTAGGAAAAGTTGTCAACAGGAGGTAGAATCAGCTGTGAGAAGAGATTTCGACAGGCAACTTGTCCCAGACATGAGAGCTTTATCTTCCAGACACCCGACAAAGTCCAACACTAGAGCAAAGGAGAGAAAGAGGAAAGGGAACAGCAACAAGGACAGAGTAAAAGGAGATGGGTGGGGGTGAGAGAGAATGCCATTGACAGAAGTTGAGTATTCGATGCCATGACTATTATAAGCTCATACAGGGTGCCTATTCTATCAATGATCAATGCTAACTAGATTCTATTCATTAAGTGTCAGAAATTTTATTTACAATATTCTTGTTGGCTGATTGGTTTTTTGAGATAGGGTCTCACCATGCAACCCTAGCTGATCTCAAATTCACTATGAAGTCCAGGCTAGCCTTGAACTCACAAAGATCCACCTGCCTCTGCCTCCCAAGTGCTGGGATTAAAGGCATGCACCACTATGGATATAATGGACATTTTTAAGTTGCTAGAATAAATTTGCAATGTCATAGTCTAACATTTGTCTACAGCAAAGATTTTGTTTCTCCAAATAGAGAGAAAAAGAAAAGCTTCCCCTGGCCTTGGTTTCATTTTGCTAAGGTCCAAAGATTGAGACAAACCAAGTGACTTCAAGATGGAGTCTCAGGCTACCTTGACTCAATTTTGTGTACGTGACAATGAGAGCAAGAGCTCTGTATTCAAGGACAGGAGTGCTCTCCTGGAGATCTATGCTCCTGGCTCGTGTCTTCTATTTCCAGGACAGGGTTGGCATGCTCCCACATTAACACACAGGGAACAATACGCAGGGCAGTGAGTCTGTCATCACAAAACCTGGCTTTTTGTTCCTGGCTCTGTCACTTGCTAGCAAAAGTCAGAAAAGCCGTTTTCTTTCTCTCAGCTCAGTTTCTGCATGTGAATTGGCAATAACAATACCTACCTTGTCTGCATGTAGGAATTGAAAGTGCTCAGAAAACCACAGTCTTTATGGGAATGGCTAGGGGTTCTCTTTACTGTCCTCTGAACCTACTAGTTTAAAACTTGTCATCATATCTTCCAGTGTGTCTCTAATGATTTTTCCTTTGGGTCAACAAAGTCTTCTCTGAGGATTTTTGGTCTCTCACTGTCCACCTGTTCTAAGGCTCATATTCATTGTATGGCACAGTGGACTTCATTATGGCATTTTAATACATTTGTACCAAATATTTCTGTCATATTCTTCTGCACCACTCTGTTGCCCACCTCCCACTGGCTCCCTCCTTCTTCCCAAAGAGTCCCCTCCTACTTTCATCTAAGACAGCATAAATAAAAATGAGCCATCTTTCTGAGTCTGGCATTTTTAGTTAAAGTGATGACCTCTGGGGTCACTCAGTTTCCTGAAAACTGCATAATTTTGTTCTTCTTTATGGTTGAATAAAACTTGTATGTATGCATTGTCTATTCATCTGCTGTCAGATACCTAGATTCATTGCTAACTCAGTTACTGGAATAGTGCAGTAATAAACATAGGGATACAGGTATTTCTGTTGTGTGTTGGCTGAGATTCATTAATGTATAAACCCAGGAGTGGTCATGTACATAATGTGCTAGATACATGCTTAATTGTTTTCAGAGCCTCAATACTGCTTCCACAATCGCTGCACTAATTTACATTTTCAGAAACATTGTGAAAGTGCCTCCCCCATCCTATTCCTCACTATCTCTGATAAGTCCATATTTCTTTCTCATCATCCCTTACAAGGAATGGGGTGATATACCTAAGGTATAACTCAGGAAGCACATATAAGTTAAATGTTCCTCAGTTCTAACTCATATTCAAAATCATTCTTTCATTATCAACTGTCTCAATCATTTTATGTATGTAAACTCGAGTGTTAAGGCTACATCAAGTATGTGTAAAACATTTTGCTCGTATTTTACTTCACTTCAGAAAATCTTCTTACATTTTTACTACATTAAAGGACTTTACAAAAGTAAAATGAAACAAAACAAAAAACTAAGATTTGAGATTTTCTCTTAGGAAGCTCAGTCTTTTAGGGGAGAAAACCATAAAAAGTCATGATAGTATTGTATGATAGGAATAGAAAAATGTCCAGGGTACTTTCAGGAAGGAAATGGATAACTTCAGCTGAGAGATCTCAGGAAGCTTTGCTGCTCCCTTTTATCATGTATTGCCGAGTTCCTGACAGGCTACAGGTCAATCAATGCCTGTTGAAGGGATGAAGAAAGGAATTTATGGCAGGGACAGTTCAAAATTTTAAGGATGACTTGGCAGGTGTTGGAAAACATCACAGATAAAGGAAACAACGTGGGCAAAGATATAGCATGCTGAATTTCATGGTGTTTTAGGAACTTCCTACTGTACTTGTGACAAAGGAGGAGAAGACAGTTTGTATGATAAGTAAAAGCCCGAATATAAAAGGTCTCCCAGACCTAAGAAGTTTAGATAGATTCTTTAAAAATGGTTTTAAACTTTGGTGAGAGTGAGAAACTGCTACTTTTATGGAAATAAATTCACAGTGAACGTGAAAGCCATAGAAAAGTTGGCAGCATCACTATGTGTCTTAGTTAGGGTTTCTAGTGCTGTGAAGAGTTACCATGACCACAGCAACTCTTATAAAGAAAATATTTAATTGGGCTGGCTTACAGTTCAGAGGTTTAGTCCATTATCATTATGACAGCATGCAGGCAGACATGGTGCTGGAGAAGGACCTGAGAGTTCTACATCCAGATCAGCAGGCAGATGGAAAAAACAGTAACATGCTGAGACTGACTGGAACATCTGAGACCTCAAAGCCCACCACCCCCAGTGACACACTTCCTCCAACAAGGCCACACCTCTTAATATGCCACTCCCTATGAGCCCTTGGGGCCATTTTCTTTCAAACCACCACACTATGTTTCCAACAGGTCTTGGTTGGCTTTGTTGCATAAACACAGTTGCAAATTGGATCTGCACTGTCCATATAAAACTCAGATGGAAGGTGTAACCTAGAAAGTCAAGGCCAAGAATTTTCTGTGCTTTAGCTGACCTTACAGAACAGTCTACCAGAAAGATAAATAGCTTCTTCATTCTAAAATTAAGAAAACCAAGGTTGGAAACCCAGTTCATCAACAGCAAAGACCTGAAGCCAGGCACACTTGCCTGCCAAATTCTCACTGTTTTGTTTGAGGCAAGCTGGCTTCAGACCCCTGATTCCCTTGCCTGAACCTCCCTAGTGATGGAATTACTGGCATGTACCACCATGGCTGACACATTTCACTCTTTCTGTGTGCTTCCTAAATTAGGCTTGGTCCCTCCCCCCTTAGCCCCCGCATGATGGACAATATAATGATGGAATTGATGGAAAACAGTTTGTCGTCTAAACTAAAATCAAGCTAAACTTGACCTGAGCTCCGCAGAGATGAAGACCACAATGTATAAACAAACCTCTTAAACTAGCCATGCGAAGCCTGTGTTGTGCATTCTTACACTCACTATGGACACTGACCTGTGCTATGTGAATTATCCACTTAAACAAACATGTATGTCCCTTAGCTGCTTTTCTTAGGCACACGGAGAAACTGCCTCCACACCCTCACGTTCCTCATGCTAGTCATGCTACCCTGTTTCCATGGAATGATTCTGACTTCTAAACACGCTTGGAAGTGTTTGTGGGATGCTAAAATGGCCTTGAAACACCCATCCCGGCAGGGCAGGGAAAAATGTTTTCATAATAGTGGCTGTGTATTTATGTCTCCCAAAGAAATAGCTCGTGTGTGTGTCAGTGGCATAGATTAGTGACCTTCTGAGCTTCAACAATTTATGAGAGCCAAGAGGATCATGGCTTTTAATGGGAAAGAATTGCCCACCTAACATCTCTGCTTTGCTTTCCTCTATCTCCTCTCAGCTACTTGTGACTAGCACTTGACCTCTTTGACACTGTCATTATCATTCCCTGATCCCATCCAGCCTCACACTGACAGGAATAAGAGCCTTTTTGTGCCCTTAATAATGAACACTGTCTAGCGGCTAACTGGGATTCTCCTTGGTTATGGTGCTCACTGAAGCGAGTGTTCTGTTTGCTCTCCCTTCCCTTTTACACTCCATAGTTGCAGGTTTCCAAACACTGTGTAATCCTCTTCTGGAGAGACTAATCCACAGAATAAAACTGCCTCACCTCTGGGTTTCCCCTAATGGCGTAGGGGTGTCTCAAGAGCCATGAGAGGAACAGTGTTTCCATTCATTCCAGGCAGAGTGTGCCCTTTGGGCGATGTCTCCTCAAACACCATCTTTAGCTTGAGAAGCTCTTCAGAGTTCCTTTGTGTAAGAGGAAAAGCACATGTCCCGAGGTTCAGTTAAATAAAGCTGCTAGCACTGCTGGAAGAATCACCGGTTCAGATGCATTGCTTCCCAGCAGGAAGGATAGAGCTCTGGGGCCAGAATACTAGAAAAATGTTGAGCTGGAGAAATCAGAGCAATAGGGCACCCTCTGCAGAGATGGGCAGGCACAGTGGAGGCTCCCAGGTGACTAGAGAGAAAACTGGTCATAATCAGATAAAACTCAGAGGGATGGGGAAGGAATATATGTACATGAAAATTCCTGGAGTTATCAAAATGTTATTAATACACTAGGATAGCTCAATTGAGAAACTGGACCTCAGAGGTGAACTCTAGAATTAAATTTTTGCTAAAAATGTTTTTTTTTAAAGCAGAGAATGATAAATGTGAGTTATTTGGCACCAGATATAAATATGCATATATGTATATGTTTATCTATGTTCATTAATAGATAATAGATTAATAATTACATAAAGGCCAAATAGAATTTTAAAGTATACAGCTTGGGAAAGTAAATAAAAATGGGAACGTTTACAAATAAAGCTCAAAGTTTCAAGATTACTGGGAGCCAAGTACCCCAAGAATGAATTCTAGGTACCTAAAGTCATTGACTCTTTAAGGAGTTCAAAGAGAATCGAACCACAAAGGTAAAACAAAGTCTGAAAATCCATTAGTGTTAGTGTGATATTTGAAACTGGAATTCCAGATTCCAGAAACGGAACATAATTTCTCCCCAAGAATTTCTGGAAAGAAAAGTGAACCATGTGAGTAAAAAACAAGTTAATAAAATCACTTGAATTCTTAACTAAAGCAATCTGCTCCCAAGAAGCGCAGACATGATGAGTGACGTGTACTCCTGACTGTCGGGAGCCCGTTCAGCTGAGGTGCGTCCGGATGATTGACTCCGGGTTCATGGCGTTTGTTACCTGGGTGTGAGGCAGCAGCGTTCTGTCAGAGCAGCAGGGAAAGGGTCTGTTTCTCAAGATCTCATAGGTCTGGGCAGATTCCTTAAGCCTCTCTGATTCTTGCAACTTGAGCACACTCTTGCCACCACTCACTCTGTGAGGAGGAAGCTGTCTCCACTGCGCAGAGCGGCGAGAGGGCCAGAGTTCAGGATCTTGATTTATCTGCAAGAAGGGGTGTTAAAGAGCCAGTTGTGGTAATCTCAGGAAGGGGCTAGATAAGAAGTTATACCTGCCATTGCTGTCACTGACAGAAATATATGAATGAATGAGTGAATGAATGAATGGATAAATAAAATCTTGGTTTAACAGAAAGAAAATATAATAGCCCAAAGGAGAAAAGACACACTGTCAGGGTTTTCTATAGGGAAGAAAACTAGTAAGTTTCTGTGAATGCCTCAGTAGGAAATGTGAGTAGAGCAACCAAACAGTGAGATATTCTCCCACCCCCATGCATTCATAGCCATGTACAGCAGAAGTGCCATCTCAAGTCTCCCTCCTCTCAAGGCTGACTACCCTGGAACCCTCACTCTAGGTAGCCTTTGTCAGACAATCACTGGCATCAGAAGTCACTGACCACGGACTGATTTTAAGAGCTAATGTCCCAGGCACAGTGTTGGCAACTGGCCAAAAGACCAAACAAAACCCATGCTTTTTAGGGCAAAGAGCAAGTGAAATCCATTTCGTGAGCAAGTTCCTATGTGGAGTACTATACAGCCAGGAGGGTAGGAAGCTTGGAAGTGACGTGGAAAAGATGAAAGAGGGGTTAAAGACCAGCGACAACAGGCTGAGAGGGGAGACTCAGAAAGAAGACTAAAAGTCACAGTAAAATCCAAGATGCAGTTGGCTAGAGAAAGAAGCACACCCTAGCAGAGGCCAGTTCACAGGGAAAGTTAAGGATGTCAGGAAACTGTCCTGGGAAAGAAAAGTGGGTGACCAAAGAGAGGTAAATTGAGACCAAGAATTGAAGTCAGTCTCTGGTTAGAATGTGAAGCCACAAACACCGGAAAGACTCTGGTAGAAGGGAGCACAATGTAACAAGATGCAATCTAGCACGAGATAATTGTTAATCACTGTGATTTAAGTCTGAGAACAAAACTGGGTCTCCTGGGTAGGTACGCAGAACCAAGATTAGGAGGGAAAAACCAGCAGAATGTCCTTCACTCGTGTTTGTATTGGACAATAGACTGAATGTCGCAGAAGAAATAGAAACGTCTGAAAATGGAGGTCCCATTTTTGACGTGGCTAGCTGTATGAAGAAAAGACGCTTAGATTGTGGTAGGTGAGAGTGCACATAATTATTTTCTCATTTGTAGGAGGAGGATAATAATAATAGCCAAATGCCTCAGAGAACTGTGAATACCAAGCTGAAAATTTACATAAAACTTGTTATAAATTTATCTTAAATTATAGAAACAAAATAGAGACATGAATACAAAGTTTGATACCTTATATCAGTGGTTCTCAACTTTCCTAATGCTTCCTCATGTTGTGGTGATCCCCAACCACAAACTGATTTAGTTGTTACTTTCTAACTGTAATTTTGCTACTGTTATGAATCATAAATATTTTTGGAGATAGAGGTTTGCCAAAGAAGTCACAACCCACAGGTTGAGAACCATTGACTTATATAAAAAATGTTGTTTTATTTTTGATTGATTTATTCACTTGTCTGTTTATTCTGTGGTGCTAGGGATTGAACCCATGGCCTCATATTGGCAAGTGTCCCACACTGAGCTATATCCCCAGTCCCAGAAGTGTTAGCTGTTAGAATAATAACCACCATGTGGTGAATGACTGGAGCATGTCAGACACATCGTTATAGTTTTTGAAACTTTTAAGCATTCTCAGTCTTCAGTCTTTTGAAACATGGGTATCACTGTCTCAATATATAACCAGTTCAAGCAGGCTAAGTCAGTTGCTCACAGTCTTTCCTTAGAAAGAAACTTGTCTTTCATGAACTATGTAAATAAAGCAATTCTTTGTTGTACATAGTTTCCTTTGACTTCCAGGAACCATAGGAATACAACTAAACAATATACCTGATTTTCAAAAATTAAAACTATTTTTTAGGTCTTATTTAAAAAAAACAAGACTCTGATGTGTAAATTAGAACGACCTTCATTAGAATTAAAGGGAAATGAATAGACTGGTCTGTCACGCTGTTCTAGTACCATATCTTTGGGAATACCTCTAGGAAAAAAAGGTTAAGACAGACTCTCGAGAACTGTTTAGTAAATAAATCAACTTAATTTATTGCTTTTTGGCTGTGCACCTTGAACCCCAGCATTTGGGAGGCAGAGTAGGTGGATCTCTTTGAGTTTAAAGTGAGCCTGGTCTCCATACCGAGTTCCAAGCCAGTCAGGGCTACATAGTGAGACTCTATCTCCAAATAAAAATAAAAACAGAAAATCCTTGCTTACTTACCCAAAGGAGCTGTGTCAGCTTTTTGAAGGAAAAAGTGGTATCACATGGCAAAACGTGACCTAGGTCCCTTAATCCTGCCTCTTTTGATCTCAAAAGGTGGTAACATTCAGTTCGGAGCTCACTCATCTGTAAATTGCATCACATTATCTCTGAGTTATTTAAGAAGCAAACTCTGTTTGGTTTCAGGCATTTTAACCTGCTAACGGCGAGAAGTGTTCACCACATAGTTTCAAAGGTCTTCCCACTGTCACCAGGGAAGGCAAAATGATCGAAGCCATAGGAAACCAGTATGTAGTGGCCAGACCAGTGTATTCCTCAAACACTTTTGGAGAGGAGTTCAAGAAGGCAGACAGACACCACAAGACATTCCTGGATCATCTCAAAGGGTGTTGTAGGTAAGAGACTCTTACG
Source organism: Microtus oregoni (assembly GCF_018167655.1). Lineage (NCBI taxonomy): Eukaryota > Metazoa > Chordata > Mammalia > Rodentia > Cricetidae > Microtus > Microtus oregoni. The sequence continues at coordinate 57,039,892 of NW_024543068.1, read as the reverse complement.
GCACTGGAATGAGGAAGAAAGAAGGGCGCAATTTCTCCTAAATTTTCTGGCTTTCATGCTTTCCTTTCTGGCTCTAGTCCATAGCTCCAGGAATCTGTCAGTCTTGGCTTTCCAAACCTCTTATTCCCTGGCTGAGGTGAAAAGGGAAAAGGAACACACCATCTCAGCAGCAGCACAAACACAGCCCTTCCAAGTCAGCGATGGAAGCAGGCAAATTAGCTATTGAAATGCTGCACAGTTCAGCTCAGGGTGGTACATAAATTCTGTTACAGCCAAAGAAAAGCTGGCATTTTCCTTTTAAAAAACTTTGTTTGGTAGTGACCAAAGCTTTTGGCAGGGGCAAAAAAGGCGATTGTTCGTGGGGGTTAGACCACCAGTTTCATCTTCAAAATGATGTCATCTTTGCCAATTTTCTACATACTCTTAGGAACCAAACCTAAAATATGATATTAATTCACTGCTCTGTGGCTTTCAATGTTTTCAGCTGCTCCTCAAAAAAGGCCAAGAAAATTGCCCTGTCTTTGTTCCCCATAGCATCTTGGTTACCAGCATACAAAATAAAGGAATGGCTTTTGAGTGACATCGTTTCTGGCATCAGCACCGGGCTAGTGGCTGTACTGCAAGGTAATTGCTTTCTGTTTTCTTCTTTTACCTTTTCTTTTATATTAAATAAATAATTAACATATCACAAGATTCATCCTTTTAATTCTTTCATGTGTGTACGTGTGTGTGCTAGAGCAAGGCTTCACAAATGCTAGGCTTGCATCCTACCAACACGCTACATCATCTTTGATATGTATTATTCCATGGTTTTAGTATGTTTATCAGGTTGTGCATCTAGCATCACTAATTCTAGCATATTTTCACTAGCTTCTCTTCTTCCTACCCTTCACACACACACACACACACACACACACACACACATTCACACACACACACACACACCAATTTTTTTTTTTTTGGTAGACACTCACACTCCTTCTTCCACTCCTCACCTTAACACTTTCTGTGTCTGTGGATTCTCCTAGTCTGGATATTTCGTGCAGATGGAATTGTATGTGGCACCTTGCATCTGACTCTTATCTCTTAGCATAATACTTTCCAGTTTATTCATATTGTAACAAGGACAATATTCTACTCATAGAGTTATACCACATTTCATTGCATGTTTGAGTCATTTCTATTCAGAGGGAATGATCAATAGAGCTTTTATGAACATTTGTGTACAGCTCTTTGTGTGAAAATATGTTTAAATTGCTTGGATATTTCCCTCGGAGTATAAATGCTGGTTCCCATGGTAGCTCAGTGTTCAATCCCTTGTATAGATGTACTGTTGCATATTTCCCACTCCTCCTAGCAGTGCACAGGGCTTCAGATGCCTCCACACCTTACTGCTTGCTGTCTTTTCTTTACTTTGCTGTTGTAGTAAGTGAATAGTAGCATCTCACTATGGCTTTGATTTGTTTTTCTCTAATAGCTAATGATGTTTGTTGAGTCTCTGTCCTTTTCTTTAGCTTACTACCCCTTTGCATGTCTCTGGGGAAAAAAAGTTTTCAAATCCTTCATCTTTTGTTTTGTTTTGTTTTGTTTTGTTTTGGTTGGTGCTGGAGAGATCAAGACTACGGCCTGACACATACCAAGCAAGAACCATATGACTGAACTAGACCCCTAGTTCTCCTTGTTGTTTTAAAAGTGTGGGTTGCCAAGGCAGGAGATGTGGCTCAGTTGATAGACTGATTGCCCATTATGCCCAAAGCGCTGGGTTCCATGCCTGCTATTCCAGCACCGAGGAGGTAGAGGCAGTGGGCCTCTACCTTAGGTAGTTTGAGGCCACCTTAGGCTATGAGACCCTGTCTTTTATTGTAGATCTGCAAGGGTTACTTGTATATTCGGACACTAAACATTCATCTGATATATATTTGCCAACAGCTGATTTTCACTCTCTGCATTATCATTTCACTTTCTGTTTTAAAAACTGGAGAGAGGAAGGGAGGTTGAGACAGGTCTCAAATAGCTGAGGCTGGCCTTAAACTCCTAATCAGCCTCCACCTCCCCAATGCTAAGATTACAAGCATGTGCCATAAAACATGACCCATTATAGCCATTTCCTGTGTCTTTAATGTGATTAGGGGTAAATATATTAAGCCCAGGACAAATACACTACATTGAGCTGCAGCCCAGTTTCCTAAACATTTTTATTTTGCAGTACTGTGGATTCAAACTAAGGCAATCTGCATGCTAGGCAAGTGCTCTCACTTTGCTGAGAGCATTCTTTGAGTCTGCTTTTGTTTCTCCAGTGCTGTGATTAAACCCAGAGCTCTCCACATGTTAGGCAGGAACTCTTTCATTGATCTGTGTTCCCACTGAAGCATTTTTACTTTCAATTCTTTGATTGCCTGTGTTGTGTGTAGCCTTTCTGAGAGACTGATCCAAGATTGCAAAGATTCACACTCATATTCTTTTAATGATGTTAGTTTTAGTTCTTGTATTTATATCTTTGGTACATTTTCAGTTAATGTGCCAAACACCCAATCTAAACTACCAGGAGAACCTGATGAAAATTAAAGACCCGGCTGTTGTCTTTCCAGGTTTAGCATTTGCTCTGCTGGTCAACATCCCTCCCTCCTACGGGTTGTATGCAGCCTTTTTCCCCGTCATCACTTACTTTTTCTTGGGCACTTCTAGACACATATCTGTGGGTAAGTCAATTACTGGACCAGTTTATGCTGGCTTTAGTCACTCTTCATAAATGCTATTAGAAACTCACCATAAATTCCAAATTGAGCAAAATTCAGAAGACTCACGGTTTTCTGAAAGAATTATGGGTAAGGCTGATTATACACGGTAGCTTGTATTATGTAATCTTGTGATTGAAAGGCAACTCAGGGGTAGGGAAGCACAATGCTGACAGTGTCATTGACCATTGGTTAACTAGGTCCGTTTCCAGTTCTGAGTATGATGGTGGGAGTTGTAGTTACAAGAGTGGCCTCAGGAGGCAATACAGCTCCAGAATTGTCCTCAAACGATTCCCTGGATGCACAGGAACAGGAGAAGATAATGGTGGCTGCATCAGTAACTGTTCTGTCTGGAATCATTCAGGTGAGCCCAATTCTAGTATAATTTCTCTACCAAAATCTGTTTGTCTTGACTGGTCCCTTTCTGTATCTACTCCTCCTGCGACTCCTCCCCATCTTTTGGTTTGCATGCCCCCATTGTGTGGACCATTAGAAGTATTTTTAAATAATGTTCTTACTTATTCTCTGGGAATTGTATATAAAGTATGATTTTATTCTCTCCCCTCCCCTAACTCCTCCCAGATCCTCCCAGACTCCCCAAATATTTATGAAAAGTCATTAACCACAACCAAAGGGTAAACATGATCTAGACACAAACAGATAAACACAATCTAGATAGAAGAAAAAGTGGCAGGATGAAGGCATGCACGGTAAGGAATGAAATGCTTAATTCAATAAAAATATATTGGAACAGTGTCATCACCAAAAGTAACTATATAATGACACTAGTAGCTTTGGAAGTTTTTCTTTCTAATGCCTTAATTACTATAATTTAGTTGGGAAAAAATGGTGCTCTGCTTTTTAAACTATCCATATAAAAGGCTTGGGAAGGAACATGAGAAAGATGATGGTGAGACTGCACCTTCATTTCCCATCTCCAGGGACAACACCATCACGGACAGTGCAAATGCCACGGGTTTCTCAACATGTTACTTAAAAGTCCAGTGATATCTTTGCTTAAAACCATTTCTTTTTTTTCCCCTTATTTCTTTTTTTTTTTTAATTTTTCGAGCTGAGGACAGAACACAGGGACTTGTGCTTAATAGGCAAGCGCCCTGCCACTGAGTTAAATCCCCAACCCCCTTAAAATCATTTCTAAAAGAAAGAAAAGTCATTTTGTAAAGACACAAGTGTGTAGCTTGTTGACAAACCTTGTGGTCATTTGTTTCTCACACATTTCTGAATGTAAAAAAGTGGAACCTAATGTAGATTCTGTCTGTATTTTGGAGACATGGATGTAGAAGACAGGTCAAGTGTCTGGGGAAAGTATAACCCACTTAATACACTCACTGTATGCAATGATGCTTTGGAGACAGTAAGCACCTTTGCTCCCTGGCTAAAATCTTATGCTTTTAACATGCAGTACACAGTGATGTATTTATTTTCTACATCTATGTATTTATGTGGGGGCTAGGTTCATAGGACAACTTTTGGGAGTTGGTTATCTCCTTCCACCATGATGAACCCAGAGATTGAACTCAGGTCACCTGTCTTGGCAGGAAGTACTTTAACCCTCTGAACCATCTTGCTAGCCCTAGTCACATGTTTCCTAAACAAGTTGAGTAACTTGTTGCACTCACCCATGCATGCTCCAATTAAAAAAAATTGTGAGGACTGTTGGAGGTAAGATTTTGCTGTTCAGGGCTCATGGTGAGTCTTCTAAAGATATTGCACCTAAAAATGAGGAGGCAAAGAAGGAAGTCCTTGAAGGGTCTGATACTTCTGGAGGCATGGGACTTATGCACTACTGAACACCATGCAATGTTCAACCTGAGGAATGGAAGAGAAGGTCAAGGACAATCCTGAATGGTAGGTGTGTTAGGAGGCAGAGGCGTTGACTTCTCCAAGGAGTGTTTTTATGGGCCCCACTTCATGTTTTAAAGCACTTAGGTGTGAGCCTTTGGTTTGCTGATGTGCACCCCTAATACACTAACAAAGATTTCCATCCCTCTCTCTCCAGCTGCTCTTGGGAGTTCTGCAGATAGGGTTTGTGGTGATATATCTATCCGAGTCCCTAATCAGTGGCTTCACCACAGCTGCTGCCATTCATGTTTTGGTTTCTCAACTGAAATTCATGCTGCAGCTGAGTGTTCCAGCACATAGTGACCCATTCTCTCTTTTCAAAGTAAGTATTCCTGTCATTTCAACAATACCAAAGTAGCGAGGCATGGTGGTCTTAGTTCCAACACATGGGAGACAGGGGCAGGTGGACCTCTGTAAGTTCAAGGCCAGTCCCCTCCCCTGACACACACACACACACACACACACACACACACACAGAGAGAGAGAGAGAGAGAGAGAGAGAGAGAGAGAGAGAGAGAAGTATATGAAGTTCTATGTCTGCAATCCAGTACAGTTAAACATCAAGTTAAGATATTATGTATTAAAAAAGGATTAAAATGTATATGGAGACAGGTTTTAGACATATTCAATTTCTCCTTTTTAATCAACTTTATTTTTTTAATTTTGAGACATAAACCAGAACTTTAGACACTGACACCTCTCTCTGTTATCCTCAAAAAGGTCTTCTTTGGTCTCAAACTCCACTGAGAAGTAGCATAATTGTGAGTTTGATAAGGTGGAAATTAGAAAGAACAAAACAGAAACCTGACTGATTCATGACAGGTTGCTTCTAGCTACTCTCCTTCCCAAACCCCATTCTAGTACAGATTAAAGCAGAGACAAACAACTATCCTATTAAACTATTAACAAAAAGGTAATCCTTTTGTTGGGGGTGAAAAACTATTGTTTGGAATCAATCTGCTCCCTTGAAATATCAGCTTGGTTGTGTAGCATTTAGCACAAATGACTCCATTTTGTTTTGGCCTAGCCTGTTGGGACCTAGTAAGCAATGCTGCACAAAACAGTGGCACCCTATGAGGTTTCCAGCAGGTGGTATCTTCAGTCCTTATTGGAGCATAGTCTTTGGGATTCTGAGGCAGCACCTCACTCCAATGCAGAAGTGTTCCAGAACTAGGGTGTGCATGAAATCCAACTTGGGTATGCTTGAGCTGTCTTGGACATGTGGATATACTTCTTCAAGAAGTAGATTCCGCATAGTACAGGCATTTTCCATGTGACACAGAGAAGGTCTGTATTGTGAAAGGATGTACTTAAAAAACAAACAAAAATGTTCAGAAACTAGAAATGACTCCTTGGACAGAACAGTAGCAAATTCTATGAAATAAAAAAACATATTATTGCATAGTGTGAGTGAGACCTTAGATTTGGATTCAACTTCCAGCTCTGCAAACAAAACAAACAAAAAGCCAATGAGACCTAGGGGTAGAGGAGATCCATTGTAAAACCATGAAAATACCCAATAGAATTTGATACTAGCTAAAGCTCTTTTAGACACATCCCCAAAGCAATGTTTTCTGCTATGCTAATTCACCCTCATTGTGTCTCCATGAGAGCCCCTGCAGGTTGAGGGCTCATGGTTCACAGCCGCTGAACACAGAAAGGCTGTGGCTATGTGCCAGTCTTTTGTCTTCATATCTGCTTTAATCTGTTTGGAGAGAAATGTGTTTGCATTATGAATTCACACAGGACTTCAGTGCATCTGTGCTTCTAATGGTAGGTCCTGGAGTCAGTCTTCACGCAAATTGAGAAGACTAACATTGCAGACCTCGTGACATCTGTGATCATTCTCGTGATTGTATTTATTGTTAAAGAGATCAATCAGCGCTTCAGAAGCAAGCTTCCAGTGCCCATCCCCATCGAACTCATCATGGTATTGACTGTCATCAGAAAATTTTCATTCATAATCTAGTTTTAAGGAAAGAAAGCCTTCTGTACACCAGGTTGCCATGAGACAGGCACTATCTCCCATTTCTAGGTTTAGCATATAGTATGGATTTCTCTTCATCAGAATTTACCAGTTCCTTCCCATTGTCTGTGTTTTTTCTTTCCAAGGCAGAAGCAGCAACAGCTCCATAGACAGGCTATAAAAAGACCTTCAAGCTTGAGCTGTGATGCCCATGCAAATTAGAATTGCCTTGAGGCTTCTTAAGAGGTACCCAGGTCTAGGCTAGAGGTTATTAGTTTTTTTTTTGACCATTTTATTACTTTTATCTATTTATTTAGGGTCAGGTATATGAGGAGGTCAGAGAAAAGCTTGCAGGGAGGAGTTCTACGAAGAGGACATCAGAAATCAGGTTCAGATAGTCAGGTTTGGCAGCAAGCAGGCTTGGGGCAATGGTGGTGTTTTCAAAGTATGAATCTGAATAGCACCTCACATTTGGGCAATTTGGAACTTTGCAGACTGTAATTGCAACAGGAGTATCCTACGGCTGTAACTTTGAAAAAAATTTTGGCGTGGCTGTGATTGGGAACATGACTCTAGGGTAAGTGTATCGTCAATGCTGGCATCTTTCAGTACTCAGTGAAGGAAGCAACAATAGTTAGAAGAATCATACAACCCCCTTGAGAAATCCTGGCACACACACTCTCTCTCTTGAGCAAATAGCAAAAAGAATGCCAAGGTTCATGAGACTTAGGGTCTCCTTGTAGAAAAACTCACAAACCAGACAGTCAAGGACTCAAAAGAGTGAAAACTGTTGGCTCACTGAAAACAGTTAGATCACTCACTGCTCTTGCAGAGAACATAGCAGCCCACATCCACCTATTAGAATTCTACTTCCAGGGTGCGTGACCTCCTTGTATGACCTCAGTGAACATCTGTATTCATTTGGTATACACATGTGCATACACACATCTTTATAAAATAAAAAAGTGAAAATTATAAAAAGATCAAAAAGATAAATCATATAAAGAAGCATCAACTGAAAGCAGTTTTCCTGTAAACAATATTCAGTGTCTTGTTTGAGGTCACCCGAGTCAACTCCCAAGAGACACACATAAGGCACAACAGCTGAGTAATCCAGGCAGCACACTCTGCCCTTCTTTTAGATCACACTCAGAGCAAAGCTAGAGAGATAACTCAACAAGAAGATCTGAGAGTATATTCCTATACATTTAGTAGACTGAGAGGGAGCGTGGGTTTATGCTATTTTCTTTCTCTAACCTCTAGCCACAGATAGTATTGGTGACTTTTGACTTACCAAGGAAAGCTGTTCTCCAGTTTAAAAAAAGAAAAAACAAAGATGATTTTCCTTTTTCTAGGCTTAATAAGTATTTGATATTTACAGAAATTATATATATAGTCACTATATCTACCTTAACATAGTTGAATTGTTTTGTTTTGTTTTTGTTTTTCAAGATAGGATTTCTTTGTACAGCTCTGGCTGTCCTGAAACTCACTCTGTAGACCAGGTTGGCCTCAAGCTCACAGAGATACACCTGCTGGTTTTAAAGGCATGAGCCATCACAACCAAGCTTAGCTGAGTTCTTTTAAAAGTAGAAATATATGTGGCTTTTAAAACAACATATATTTATACAAATATACTTACATATATTTGTTGGCATATCTTCATATGTTCCACTTAATTAAAAACTCATTTATTTTTAGTTTTAAGAAGTTGTGAGAAATGAGGCTGGAAAAGTTTGTCTCTGGGCTTCTTCCTACTCTGCAATTTTCTAGTGATTGAACTTCACTTAAATGTCTTAGAGACATAAACCCCATCAGAAAATAAACAAATGCAAAAATCAAAGGGGAGCTTGGCAGAAGTAGAATGTTTTCAAAATAAATGATTAAACGAGATCACTGAATGATAATTCTTATTTAGTAAATATATTAAATATGCATGCACTTATCCTACCAGGTGTGTGGGGCAGGAAAATGCACCTCATGTTTATTAACCATGAATTCTCCAGGGAGGCAGGGTGACCAAGTCCTCCAGCTCCAGAGCCCCTGAAGTTGACTTCAGATATACCTCCTGTCCTGGGGCAAATTCACTAAACTGGTACCTCCATGCACTTGGTTATGAAAAGGTGCTAAAAATAGTAACTATTCTGGAAGCATGAAATGGATTTATGCATGTGCTGTGTTAGGAGCACAACCTTCTGCTTCAAGCTAACTTTACTACTTGCTGGCTACAGGTCCCTGATGTGTCTCAATACATTCCAATGCTTTTCTAAATGACCAAGCAAACATTTTAAATTTCTGTTGACTGCAAGTAGACTACTACTGAAGATAATGGCTATTAACTCTTGCTAGTTTACTTCTAATGGATATGCTACTTTAGAAATTATTTTTGTGGAGTCACATTCTTTTTTGCACACACTGAATGTGTGCAAACAACATGACCCAAGGGAAGTGGCTTGAAAGGGTAAAGGAACGACACAGAGGCTGTGTCGTCTTCCAGGCATAGCCTGTTTCATGGTATGCAGGTATCTCTGCTATCAGGTTCATTTTTAAAAAAGGAAAAAGCAAAAGTTCCAGTCCACCTTTCTAACTTTCATGGAATACTAATGCTTTATCAAGACTACAACCCAGTGTTTATTATCAGAGACATAAAAGATGAAACAATAATTCAGACACAGTTGACTGGGTCCACTTATGTACTTCCAAAAAGTCTCAGGTCTGAAGCAGATGCTGACAGGATCTGAGCGTTTTAGGACCTTGTTGTCTGAGACACGGAGCTTTTATAATACAACTGACAAATATATTGAACTGCCTGAGTAAATGAGCATAACATAGAAGTATCCCCTGTGAGGCACACTTGTCTCTGAAACACCTGCCACCTTAAACTGAAACTTGCTCTCTCCGGGTGTGGTGAACCCTAGCAGTTCCCCACAGCACAGGGCAAAGCCTAAGGCCACCTCTCACGGTTTTCAATGAAAAGCTACTGTTACTAACGGAAAGAAGAGTTTTGCTTTCCTTTCCCAGAACTGTGTTTGCTCAAAGAACCTTCAGTCCTGGATAACTACTGAGGACACTGGGATTAATGCTCTGAAACCCATCATGACCACAGGTGGAATCTAAGACATTTGCCTGAATATGAGTACATGTGATATTTTGATTACACTGGCAAAATCATATCCATCTTACCATTTTTGCCAGACTGGATTTATAACTTTTGTCAATCCAAACACCATTGCTTAATAATAGTAAAAAGGGAAATTCCAAACTTTTTGATGCAACCAAGTTCTTTAGGCCATATTTCAAAAAAAAAAAAAAGACACAATTCAGCATAGATTGCTTCATCCATTTATTTGACAATAATCTCTTGAGTTTCTGAATAAGTTGATGGCATATAGTTTCGCTCATTTTCAATTTCAGATTTCAGCCACCTCTTACACCCAGTGTGGAAGTTTTTCAAGACACCATAGGAGACAGTTTTGGGATTGCGATTGTTGGCTTTGCAGTGGCCTTTTCAGTTGCTAGCGTCTATTCTCTCAAATACGATTATCCAATTGATGGCAATCAGGTAAGCCTAGCTGGGTCTAACTCTGTATATAGCATTTCATGCACCTAATATTTTTCTGAAAGTGACCATTTTAGGAAAAGCTTCTTCCTTTGCCTTCCACAGGAGCTGATCGCCTTGGGAATAAGCAACATATTCACTGGCGCATTCAGAGGATTTGCAGGGAGCACAGCCCTTTCCAGATCAGGGGTTCAGGAGAGCACAGGAGGCAAAACACAGGTATTCGCACCCCTCATGCAAGGCCAGCATGGTGCAGATGACTAGGAAGCCCAAGCCCGACAGAAAGCAGCAGCTGTCATGAGAACTATTTCATCTTCACAGGTTGCAGGGCTTCTCTCTGCTGTCATTGTCCTTATTGTCATTGTTGCGATTGGATTTCTTCTGCAGCCACTACAAAAGGTAATTCTCTTCTCTCCTTTGACATGTTAAATCTAACTCTCAAATTCTAAAAACACAAACTGTGCTAGGGAAAATGAGTTAATGACAAACTCTTAGCTATACTCCTTAGTCAACACTGTATGGACCAAGATTTCCTTTCTCCTGGCAGCCTTTTATGAATGTCAGGAATGCAGATACCCAAACTGCTTTATCTCCTCTACACTCTGCGGGTGCATAGAGCAGAACATAATTAATGTTTAAGCAGGGAGGCACTCTGGCGTTGCAGTTTCAACCTAAATTAACTAAAGTGAAGATTTTCTTAAAGGGTGAGGTCATCAATCCCTCTATCTAACGTAGAGAGTGGTGCTACCAGCTCCGCACCTGTTCTTGGGAACACGCCCTGCAGCTCCAAGGAGTTTGGTTTGGCTCCAAAACCAACACTGTCAGCTTGTAGGATGGGAGTAAACAGTCAGACACAGAACTTAACCTCTTGCCCTCAAGCTCCCTGTCTATAACTGTTTGGGTTTCATTTAATACTTCTAAGTTGTCCCAGTGTCCTGGAAACCACAGATTATGATAAATACAAGTGCATTGCCCTCTGGGGTATTAATAGGATTTAAAGGAGTACACTAGTGGGTCAGAAGCCCTGTGTCTGTCTTCTAATCTTAGCTCTGCCACTTACTAAATGTGTGATCTGAGGTCAATGCCTTCACCTGTCTGAACCTCAAGTCCTCCAGATGTAAATGGGATGAAGTAGTACCTGCTAGACTGAGTAGTTGTGACAATGAGTGATGTAACACTCATGGAGACTTAGCCCAGGTCACTAAGAAACTAATATTATTATCCAAACATTCCATTATAGTTCTGGCTGCAAAGGAAATAGAGATATGAATCAGCTCCCCAATATCTATTGTTTGCTATCTGGGTCCAAACAATATAAAGCACTATTTGCCAAATCGTGTCTTCCACACACCAAAATCCTTAGTTTCAAAACAAATGTCATGACAGAGGTCAAGACATCACCAGTAAAGAATTTTTTTAAAAAAATGTATGCCTCAAGTTGGGCGGTGGTGGCGCACACCTTTAATCCCAGCACTCGGGAGGCAGAGGCAGGCGGATCTCTGTAAGTTCGAGGCCAGCCTGGTCTACAAGAGCTAGTTCCAGGACAGGAACCAAAAGCTACGGAGAAACCCTGTCTCAAAAAATCAAAAAAAAAAAAAGTATGCCTCAATAAAAACAAATTCACACGTTCCTCTCTATAGAGAAGAGGCCCCCATGGGCTTCTTCCACATGTAAATTGTGGGTTCTATTGGCCACATCACTGTGGAGACACTGAAGGAACAGCACTACTTAAAATTCTCTCTCCCTTTTGAATAACTTGTACTCAAGGACCTTGTCTAGAATGTTAATTAAAGCGACCTCTGTAGAGAACCCAGGGGTTGATTCTGTACAACCCTGTCTGGAGCATCTTCAGGCTGCCGGGGTCATGACTCTGCTTCTTTTCCTCCTACAAAGTCAGAACCGCAAGGAGCAATAGCTGCACTGAACCCAAGTGTGCACAAACTCTAAAATTGCCCCCATCTCACCTATGGTTTCTCTGTGCGCTTAGTGTATTCCTTACAAAGTATTCTGCAGCATGTATGTTTCACCGTAAGTTATTTCAAATTGTTTTTCCATGGAACAATGCTGGGGGAAATGCCTAATGAAAAGTACAGTGTCTCTAGCCAGACATTTGAATATTTTCTAAACTCCTACAAAACAAGGAAGCCTACTGTACAATATAACCCTGTATACCATTCACCCTGGAGATGACAACTCATATCTGTAGTACAATAACAAAACCAGGATACTGACACTAGAAAAATATTATTAGGTAAATTACCAATTTTATTCTATTTTCTCCATTTTTAGATGGTGTTCATTTGTACATACATTTTTTAGACTTTATCTTTTATGTGTTTTATCAGTTTTGCCTGCATGTGTAACTGTGTACCACATGCATACAATTCCCGTGGAGGCCAGGAGAGGGCATCAGATCCTCCTGGAACTGAAATTACAGATGGTGGTAAGGCTCTCTGTAGGTGTTGGGAATCGAACCCAGGTCCTCTGGAAGAGCAGCCAGTGCTTTTAACCACGGAAGCATCTCTCTAGCCCCCCCCCCCTTTAATGTGACTTCTTTTAAATGGTGACTTCTACTCTCACAGTGAATCAAATAAACCGAGATGTTAAAATAAAAAAACTTAATTGGGAAGATTAAAAATACCTGGGCCAATTAAACCATCTTCAAGACATGAAAATGAAAGCCCTGTTTGGTTTCCTTTGGTTGCTGTGCTTTCGTGGTGTGAAAATCTTCAGCACACAAATCGCACACTCCACTCAGATTAAATCAGTTGAAGTGTAGGTAGGGAAGTGTCTGGCCATTGAGCTGGACTCAGATGATCGTGGGTATACGTTACTATTTAGCTTTGTTGTTGTTGTTAGCTGGAACAGCTCCCACAAGACTAAGTACAGTACGTGAAACACCAAAAATGATGAGCTATGGTATGTGGCAGGCTGAGTTAACAATCCAAGATCTTCTTAGTGAATCCTCCGCCCAACGGTGTTAGTGCTGGAACTTTTAAAAGGTTATGTTGTGGGTTGTCAGTCCTAGACTGGGAAATATAAATCCATTGGCTCATCCGCTCATGTTATGACTAATTATTAAGCCTCTTCTATACACATATACCACAGTATGCTCTGGGAACAGAGATGCTGTGGTCTGTGTGGTCTCAGAGCCTGCCTCAGGCCTTTGTGAACCATTCTTTGATTGTTAGCTTCCTTTTATAAAACAGCTTGAGTGTTGCCATTACCAAAGGCAACCCCTGTGTCTTTGTGACAGGTTCAACCAGCTTTGCTTGGGAACATGTTATTCAAGGGTTCACATGTAGGCCTTAAGATATACCTCTCTCCATCCAGGATATAGACTGCTGTAACTGCTGAGAGCTCAACTATGGCACAGTCAAACAATTTCCTCAGCTCTTGTCACTGGAATGGGGACAACCTCATGTAGGGAAACAAGTCAGAGCCACACCCTGGTCCATTGGGCCCTACACACCAGAGAAGGGTGTGTCCTTTGATATACTTTGAGGCCTGCTAAGACACTTATCTGTAGCCTTCACCTTTGCTTCTGTTTGGTTTATTTGATTAACTTAAAAGTACATCTGTTGTTTATGTCTTCCACAGTCCGTCCTGGCAGCTTTAGCACTTGGAAACTTAAAGGGAATGCTGATGCAGTTTGCCGAGATAGGCAGATTGTGGAAGAAGGATAAATACGATTGTGTAAGTAGCTACAATAGTATTTGAGAAAATGAGAACACACAATGGTAGTTTAATGCTGATGCAAAATGTATATATGGTAAGTGTTGTGAACGTTTGTGTCTAGTTGTTTATTTGCAATAACCTTAGTTTATTTCCTGTCTTGAGCGCACTCTACTGCTCATTACCTGGGATTTTTAACTTAAAATGACAGTGGCATTATATGCTGAGACAATGCCTATAACCTCAGCACTTGGAGACTGGGGCAGGGAGGGCATGAGCCTGAGGCCAGCCCACTTGTAACTCAGTTTTAGGGGATTAGGCTCTCTGGGTCTGTGGGCAATCAGACAGACAAGCACACACGTGTTCATATGCACACAACCAAAAAAACTAAACATAAATAAATAAATAAATGGTTCTTGGAAGTATAACGTGCTTCCTAAAACACTAGTATGGAGCTTTCCCCGATGTATCATCACAGTCCTTATAGGTTATGTCGAACACCACAGAAGTGCTCTCAATTTTACAGCACATGTTGCTTCTGTTCTTTTTTAAAATGATCTGTTAGTTTCCAGAGAACCAGAGGAGGGTGTAAATTCTGAACATTCCCTCTGGAACACCCATTCTTTTAGGGAAATTTGTACTTGCTCTCAACTTGCCTGAAATGCAGACTTTATAATTTAATCAGGGTCAAAGTCTAAGTATAAGAATTCTTGTTGACATATCCTATGGTACTACAAGAACATAAAGTAATAAGCTGCATTCAGTTAGCTTGTGTTCCTGATAGATCACTGTGTGTTACTTTTACCCACTTTTAGCATGCTTGAGTTTTTGTAAAGATAATAGTTGTTAATTAAATCAATAGGACAAGCCTGAGATTAGTACAAGCTGTACCAGTCGATCTGCTGGGCTTTGCTTGTTTTTTTGTTTTGTTTTGTGTTTTCAGTGCTGGGGATCAAACCAAGGGCCTACCACATGCTAGGCTGGTGCTCTACCATTGCTTTATGCCAACCCTAATTTGCTAAGTTATAAAGGTGAACTATTCTGGAATTTTTGGTATGGCAACTCAATCCCCTTTCTTCAACCTGTGCTTGGACGGAATAGAAATAAGCAGTCTGTAGAGATTTTCTGTTTATTTGGTTGAGTTTCTGTGGTCCGGCTCTGAGCCAGCAGAAATAAAATGACCTTTTGAGACATGCCTTTCTATGCACTTTGTTCTCTGGACCCAGATAACAACTTCCAAGCAGCGCCTTTGGCCCTAGACACCTGTGTTTTCTCTAGCTCTAGACCTACAACATTGTACTTCCTTACACTCCAGTGTGCCTGTTGCCTTCTCTTCTTACAGCTGATTTGGATCATGACCTTCATCTTCGCCATTGTCCTGGGACTTGGGTTAGGCCTGGCAGCTAGTGTGGCCTTCCAGCTCCTGACTATTGTGTTCAGGACCCAATTGTAAGTTTTCCCTGAGCTCTGCACAACCTCACAAGCTTTGACCTGCCGTATTAGAAGAGCAAAAACAATTATCAGTGGCTACGAGAAAAGTAATGTGTTTGATAGGCATGCATATCTATAAGATTGACCATGAGGCAGAGGGATGGCTCAGTGGTTAAGAATACTTATTGCTCTAGCCATGGACCTGGGTTCGATTCCCAGCACCCACAACAACTTTAGTTCCAGGGGAACCAATGGCACCGTCTGCCTCCTTGAACAGCAGGCATACAAGTAGTACATATGCATTCATATAAGTGAAACATTCATACACATACATTAAAATAAGTAAATCTAAAAAAATTATTGTTAGCTGGGCGGTGGTGGCACACACCTTAAACCCCAGTACTTGGGAGGCAGAGGCAGGTGGATCTCCATGAGTTTGAGGCCAGCCTGGTCTACAAGAGCTAGTTCCAGGACAGCTAGGACTGTTACACAGAGAAACCTTGTCTCGAAAAAAAAAGTTATTGTTAAAAGACTGGCCAATATAACCTCCCCCAAGCCACCCCACCGAAAGTCTTGAAGAACAGTAGAATGGTCCAGAACTGAAGGAGGATACCTGCTGCTGGCCTGCTTTCTGCTTTGATACAGGCTCAAAGAACTAGCAAACACCCCTGAGTCTATGTTGCTCACCTGTGAACAGGATGGGTTTCTGTCCTAAACAGGTTTAGTGTTGCTGCCTTAGACTTGCTAAGCACAAAAATGAGACAGCTAGAAGCCTGAGTTCTAAGGTAGTTGGGGGAGGGGTCTCCCTCTTCCTTTTCAGCTGAGACTGAGAACTTCTAAAAGACCCCAAGTACCAAAATTCTACAAAAAAATTGTAATTCTTCTTTCTTAAAGCCATCCAGTTAAAGTGTTTTTGTGATTTTTAAGTCTTTGTCAGGTAATATCACCACCATGTGGTCACTCAGCCTAGCTGGAATACATGGTGTAATTGCAAGAAAAATGGGAATTGGGGGTTCTAAAACAGAAGTTGCTACTATAGTTAGAGTTATTTCTTGAGCAGTGGAATATACCAGCATGGAAATTCATCCTGTTGTTCTTTCCCTCTTTCATACCTTGTATTCTTATCGAATTGGATTCCATATTGGAGTTCCATAAAATACAGAGACAAACTGAATGTTCACATGGGCAAGTCATTTTTTTGTACAGGTCATCCTTATTTGTACAATTGAGTAGGACCCTACCTGCCATGGTCTTATGGGGTTGCTTATAGATTGTGCCGTAGTAGAGAAGAGTCACTGTTTACAAAGCCCTGGGACAAGAAGATAAGGTGTTTGAGTCCCTGGGTCCCTAATGAAATGAAGATTCTTCTACCTTTCAACTTTGAAAAGGAAGCCTGTATTAAAAAGCTAGAAACACATCAGTGTTGGGCTTAAGATATGAAAGAATGATTTACTGGATGGTATTTTTTTTCTTACAGCCCAAAATGCAGCACACTGGCTAATGTTGGAAGGAGCAACATCTACAAGAACAGGAAAACTTATGCGGATGTAAGAAAGACCACATAGTTGTCTTTGATGTTTTAAAATATTGTCAAATGAAGGCAGTAGGACTCACCTAACCATCTTATCCCTCTGTCTTGTAGGTGTATGAGCCAGAAGGAGTGAAAATTTTCAGATGTCCATCTCCAATCTACTTTGCAAACATTCGTTTCTTTAAGCAGAAACTTATTGATGCTGTAAGGTTCAAAAAAAAGTCTTACTATCTGGGAGTGAAATGTGTTTCTTCCTTAACAAGGTCATTGACTTCTTGTATGTTGATGCTGAGCTGTGTCAATGTTTAGTCTGCATGCCTCAGAGTAGGTAAAACTATTTTAAAGGGATCTATTCATATGTTGGGAAGTAAGTTTCTTTCTATGAGTCTCAAGATAGAATCCTAGTTTTTAAATTTGCTTTGAAGTAAAAATATTTACTCATGGCACTAGGTAGCTGGTTTTTAATACATTGTCTTGGGATAGCAAGCCAGAAATGACAGGGAAACATTTAACATTTGACTGCATCACCAAGGAGATTCAGGATAGTGGTTGTACATGGATAACCGACAGTCAGCATTTAGCGTTCAGGTAAGGAAGCCAAGGGTCAACCTTTTAAAGTTAAGAGACAAAAGCTCCCCTTTAATCCCAGCACTCAGGAAACAAAGGCAGGCAGATCTCAATGAGTTCAAAGCCAGCCTGGTCAACTAGTCAACAGAATGAGTTCCAGTACAGACAGAGCCACATAGTGAGACTCCAAAGACTAAACACAAACACATTTATCTATTCTTCAAACACACCTTTAACCTACTTTGTGCCCAATTATAATGATTAATTTAAGTAGCCCCAAATTGAATATCAAAACTATAAAATTGTACTGGAATACACCTTTAAAAAATTTAATCACACTTCAGGCACACCTTTAATCCCAGAACTCAGGAGGCAGAGGCAGACAGAACTCTATGTGTTCAAGGCCAGCCTGGTCAACAGAGCAAGTTCCAGGACAGCCAGGGCCATTACACAAAGAAACTCTGTCTCTAAAAAACTATATATATATATATATATATATATATATATATATATATATATATATAATGTAATCATAAAAGCTTTAATAGAAGTCTTTTTGAGTGCCATCTACACCTGACAAAAAGAAAATTAGGAAAATTAAGTGACCTAGGAGTTTGGTTGCTCCCCAACACACACACACACACACACACACACACACACACATCATATTCAAATAAAGTTTAAAACTTTTACTGATCATTTGTGGGTAAATTATGAACATTTATGAAATTTGGTAATTGCATGCAGACTAAGCAAACCATATTCCTGATTCAGTATTGTTGCTAGTATTGTTTCTAAAATGTTATATCAATTTTATCTCAATAATTCCTGTGTCCCGAACCTCCAGTACCTTCCAGCTAACCCTTATTATCATTAAGTAGCAAGATGTTCTGAAAGTAGCAGGATGCTCAATTCACCTGTAACACAGTAACTGGATTTTCAGGTTGGCTTTAGCCCACTTCGAGTTCTACGCAAACGCAATAAAGCTTTGAAGAAAATCCGAAAACTGCAGAAACGAGGCCTGATACAAGCGACACCTGTAAGTTCTGACCACATTTCCATGTATTTGGGGTAAAAACTTTTAGTAAAGCACAATTCAAAGTCTTGGTTCCGCTTTAAATGAAATTCTAGATAAACACATTCCATGTGTTGATTAGTGTAGGAGTTGGTCTTCTCCTTCCTTTCACCATGCAAGCCCCAGGGATTGAATTTGGGTCCAAAGGCCTCATGGCCAGCTCACTTACCTCTGAGCCAGTCTTAATGCCCTTTTTTTGAATGGCGTCTTTGAGAACTTCCTTAAAAGAATTTTCGTTTTTCCTGGGAAGAGTATCCAAAGCAAAAAGTACGAAGTATCTACAAATCCTGTTGCTGACCCAACTTGAATCCAAGTTCCAGGCACTCCTGCTTCTCCATGACATCTACAGCTTTTCAGTCAGAACCGTTACATGTTATAACCCCTCTCCTGCAGAAAGGGTTCATATGCACCTCCGATGGCTTTAAAGACTCTGATGAAGAATTGGACAACAACCAGATAGAAGAGCTGGATCAGCCAATCAACACCACAGACCTGCCCTTCGAGATAGACTGGAATGCCGATCTCCCTCTCAACATCACCGTCCCTAAAATCAGCCTCCACAGCCTCATCCTCGATTTTTCAGCAGTGTCTTTCCTTGACATCTCCTCAATGAGGGGTCTCAAAACGGTAATTTGTGTTTTCTTGATGGAATCAATGAAACATTTACTAATGATTAAAGTTGTATGTATGAAAGAAAACACACACATACATCACACACACAAAATGCACACCATACATGCATGTATAGCACACATACACACACACCACAGGTATGTACACATATAAGCATATATATATATATATACATACATATATATATATAATCACAGACAACACACACACACACACACACACACACACACACTGCACACACTGGCATTTGTTCTTTGCTCCTTGGCACTAGACACATCCAGCTGCTATCTATGGCATGGGAACAATGAATGACACATGGACCATTTTGTGTGTTGTTTTTATATGAGTAGAAAGTTCTAGCCTGTCCAAGTGGGGCATGCCTTTAGTCTAAGCACTCAAGAGGTAGAGGAAGGTGGATCTATGTGAGTTTGAGGCCAGCCTGGTCTACAGACTGAGTTCCAGGACAGCCAGAACTACACAGAGAAACCCTGTCTTGAAAAGCCAATGAAAAAGAAAAAAGAAGAAAATTGGAAAGTTCTAGTTGTTTCCATAGAACATACTCTGTTGAAATTGAATCAGAGATGATCTTGGGAGTTTGAGAGAGAACATTTCCTTATCCTTTTCTGAAGAATGTTTAACTTATTCCTGAGAATGATTTTTCCCTTTGTGGTTTTGTTTATTTTTTATCATGCAGCCTTGTTTTTAACTTTAGTGTGTCCTTATTGTCTATTTCCAAACTATAAATGGTTTTGAAAATAATCACTCATAAGCTACTGTAATAGTTTGTTTGTAACAAGTGAAAACTTTTCCCCAAAATAGTTATATCTTCTGTTTTAACAGATTTTGCAAGAATTTATTAGGATCAAGGTAGATGTATACATTGTGGGAACAGACGGTAAGTCTATTTATTTATTATTTGAAGACAATATCTTGCTATGTAGTTCAGGTTGGCCTCAGCCTCCCAAGTGCCTGGTAAAAGACATAGCAATGTTTTCTTTTCTGTCAGTGCTGGAAATGGAACTAGGGCCTCATACAACAGCCCCAGCTCAGATTCTTTTGACTGTATTTAATGATCAGTCACCTAAGGCTCACAGACAATGTAGGCAGGCCATCTAAAGAACAGGTATGACATGTGATCCACAAAGAAGGAAACTGGAGCCGGGCGGTGGTGGTGCATGCCTTTAATCCCAGCACTCGGTAGGCAGAGGCAGGAGGATCTCTGTAAATTTGAGGCCAGCCTGGTCTACAAGAGCTAGTTCCAGTACAGGCTCCAAAGCTACAGAGAAACCCTGTCTCGGAAAAAAAAAAAGAAGAAGAAGAAGTAAACTGAATTTCCAGTTAAGTCAATAAAAATCCCCATAGAAATCACAGGCTTATGTTTTGCTGTCAATGTGTAATTAAATGAATTTTATGATTTGGGTCCTCATTTCATGGGTGTAGCAAATGAGCGAGTGTGTGAACTACTTTTCACTCTGAACTTGCTGGAAACATCGCTGTCTCCTCTCTCCCTTGCATTCTTCAGCTAAAACAACCTGGCTTTGGCTTCCCTTTGCTGGTAAGACCATTCTTGCCAAAGGTATCCAAGGTTGATATTCAATTTACCAAGACTAATGCCTGTTCTAAAGCCTACTTGAGTATGTGACCTTAAAACCTTCCTACTTGACTTCTGAGCCCATTCTTTTAATGTCTCTCTCCTTTCTCATAACAACACAGTTTCCTCTTACAGCGACTCTCTGAGGTGTAGTATGTCTTTCCCCATGCTTCTACCACTGCTAACTAATCTCCTCCATACTCACGTCAAAAGTATCCATGTGTTAAGGAATCCCCACACTGTATCTCCAGCCCAAATCATAGCCGAGACCAATATATAGACTGTCTGGATGTCTCAGCCACCTGATATACATGTTCGGTATATATGATCTCTCCCTGCCCTTTCCAATCTCCATTGTAGCATTATTGAATCATTGCAATCTCAGTAACCTGTTAATTTACTGGAGGACTTTATTCCCATTGGCCTCTGCTGCCTGGTGATGCTGACATCACCTTCCTTCCTCTTTTCCCTTGCTCTTTCAGGAACCCTGTCTGTTAAAAGCTTTCTATGAACTTCCACACCATCACCCATCCTTTTTCTTTCTTTTTCTCCACCTCTGTCTAAATCCTAAGCACTATAACACACCGTAGCTCTGCACAGTTTACCGTGGTGCTCGCCAAGAGGAAATAGCCTTCTCCTGCTACCAGAAATTCTATAGTCCATATTCTATATTGTTGTTAACTTACCAGAACAATGTGAGGACCTACTGTGTGCTGGTTGCTGTATTTAAAACTAAGAAAATTTCAAAACGGGGGAAACTAGACTGTTCCTTGCCCCCCCCCCGTCTTACCTTTCCTGTCAGTAGTACAGTTATGTATAAATATTCTTTGTGAGATTCAAGTCCAATTTACCTTTTTATTGCTTATCAGGAACTTTGCACATAATAGATATAAGGTCATATTTGCTTTAGTGATCTGTGCAAACAAATGTTGGCTAGTGCCTATCAGTGTGGGATTTCTCAAAGAAAATAAGGAAAGTAATGTGAGAAGCTAAGGAAGATATTTTTAGAAAACCCAGCAGCTTGAGAAAACGGGCTAGAGTTAAGTCACTGGTAGATAATCGATCTGACGGGCAAAACCTCAGCACAACACACAAGTCTATTTCGTTTTTTTTTTTTCTAATTTGAACGCAAGTTTTTGGTAACAGCCACACGTGCTGCAAACACTAAGGAAGGAAACTAACTCAGTAAGCCCCTGCAGAATTAAAAGTGCAGCCATTTCTTCTGGGAGCCACTTGAGGTTTCTTGCCGAACCCTTTCCTCATCCCTTCCACATGAGGGCATCAAATGTGTGGAAGATACACAAGTTACAGCCATGGAACTTGTCAACCTGGGTCAATGAAATATACACTTTCAAATGGACTTTTAAATTGGCAGTTTCATGAGGAAACATGTCTCTTTTTTAAGTAATACAGTGTCTTTTTTTTTCTTCAGATGATTTCATTGACAAACTTGTTCGGTGTGCATTTTTTGATGATGAAGTCACAGATTCAATATTTTTCTTAACAATCCATGACGCTGTTTTACATATTTTGATGAAGAAGGACTACAGCACTTCAAAGTTTAATCCCAGCCAGGTACAGGTGCTTTGATGACATTCACAGTTGTAGATAATCACCAATACTCAAGTGTGCCCTCTAAATACAAACATTGATCCCTGATCCCCATTTTCACTCTTTTTCTTAGGAGAAAGAAATAAAATATGACTTTACCGTAAATACAAATGGAGGATTACGTAATCGAGAATGTCAGGTATGGTTCTTCAACAGCTTTATCTTCATCCAAACTTCAGAGCAAATATATACACACACATATATACATGTGTATGTATATATGTTTATATGGGTTTGTGAATAGTTCATCATGTAAGGTGCTTGTTGCCAAACCTGACAACCCAAATCTCCTCGTGATGGAAGGAAAGAACCAACTTTCACTGACCAGACCTTGCATGCACACGTTTTGCATGCACACGTTTTGCATGCACACACATACAGTTTTAAGTAGCAGTATTTCTCCCACCATCTGTGGAAAATCTAATACCTACTTAAGCCTCTGTATATCAACCTTGGAAACTGAAGCAATGCTGCCTAATTTCATGGGGAAGTTTGATGAAATACAAACTCAGATGAGAAGAAAGGAAGGAAGGAAAGAAAGAAGGGAGAGAAAAAGAAAAAAAGAGAGGGAAATAACGAGTTGCTGTCGCCTTGAGCACATCTCCTTCAGGTTTCAAAGATGAAATAGAATTCTCAAACCGGGTCTTATTCTATCCTTCTGGTCCCATCAGGCAGGAGAGCCACTGCTCTGTCTGTCCATCAAAGCCGGGAAATAGTAGAGCACCCTCAGACATACAGGAACATGGAAGTCCCTAGAACAGTGGTTAGCGCAACATAAAAGCTAAGTTCCTTTCCTTTCTTACTAGAATGAGTTGCCAATTATTTAACTGGATAGCACCAATTATTCTAGAACATTCATTTCTAATAAATTCAGTCTGTTAAGGCAATGTCTATAGTATAGGCAAAGTGATTTCTATTGTAGGCCCAGGACATGGTAGGTTACTACATTATTTTAAATCCTTAGGGCAGCATACAAAGGAGAGTGTTGGTAAACGGACTCAGAGAACTTGCTACATTGTGTATGGTCACACACTGAATGCAGCAACGGAACTTGACCTAAGAACTGATGCTGGCAAGTCCTGAGTCCTGCGCCACCACAGCAGACCACTCCTACACTTCAGTTAGAGGCTGACCGAGGTCTCTGAAGAAGAATCTAATGACTGTCATCAAGTACAGGAGGGAGCTGGTGCTATTTCCTAAGAACAGCAAGCAGGAATGCAGATTAGACACAAATCAGGGTATAGGGTCCGATAACCCCTGACCAACGAGTGATAGCAAATAGCAAAGGTGAAGAGGAAGGGCGTTAGAGAGACCTGAGAGCAGAACAGAGCAGGCCACACCCAGGTTAGCTTCAGAACTGTCATCAAGCACTAAGGGATAAAGTCTAAAAATAGTACTTAAATCAGAACAGAGTCAGCACATGATACGTACCTTGGCTTCCCATACTGAAAAATAAAATAAAATTTAACACCAGCTCCTGGATTTGCTTAGAGGAAAATAAAACAACAGCTGTGGATAGGCCACCAGCTGTGGGGTAAAAGCAGAATGTGAAGGCAGAGAGACAAAAGGCACTTGCTGTCAAGCCTGATGACCTAAGTTCGATTCCCAGAACCCACATGGTGGGAGAACCAACCCTGTCAACTTGTCCTCTGACCTCCACATATACACGATGGCATGCCTCTCTCCTCATCAATTAAATAAGTGAATGAATAAATAAATGAAAAAGAACTTTAAAGCAAGATGACTGACTGGTATCCAAGTCTTCTTGGAGCTTGGGTGACCCAAAACAAATATAAGGACATACACTGTTGCAACATATTGTATTGTTATTTTGCTTAAGCTACATATAGGTCTTTGAAACAGACGCAAATTAAGCATGTCAATCAATGCAATGGATCCATGCTAACCAAGCAGCAACAGAAGGTCATTGAAGATGACTCAGTAAGAACACTGGCAGCTCTTCCAGGACGGGTTCAATTTCCAACAGTGACATGGAAGCCCACAGTCATCTGTATCCCAAGTCCAAGAGGACTCAATGTTCTCCTCTGGCTTCTGCAGGCATCGGGCATGCATATGATTTATACACATACGTTCAGGCAAAACACCCAATACATAAAATAAATTATTTTAAAAGATAAAAAAAATATTGGCAACTGTTAGGTTCTAGATCCAAAGTAAGAATTGCTGAAAAGGGAACTTAACAAATATTTAAAACAAAAACTATGCTTTCTTCCAGGTACCAGTTGAAACGAGATTCTAATCAAGATACAACTCAGAAGGATTCTCATCTGTCATATTAACAACTTTATACCTAGAAAGTTATTGCTAAGTTCATACATTGTATGAAGGATATTTTTATTTGACAGAATTATGTTTCAAACTTTGGAACGAGATTGTTCTAGCATGGTATATTTTTCACATATCTAGTAAGAAATTATGTATATATTCCTAATTTTCTGCCTTGTAGATTTAACAAAGGTAGAAAAATATTTTGTTTATATGTATTTTTGTAGCATTAACAGATTCCTATCCCAGTCATTATCTTCATGCACAATGTTTTATGGTGTATTTACACCACTGCTTTGACTCTAATTTATACAGGTCATACTAATATATCTCTATTTTAAACAATTAAACTGTACAGGTGTGTGCTATTTTACTAAATTTGTTGGCCTTCTGAAGCATGTTTGCTGTGGGTCCCTTCTTGAGTGCTGTGGCAACACTGCTGCGAGAACCTTTCAACAGAACTTGGTAAAAGGACTTTTTTTGACCAGATTTTTATTATCACCCCAGTTTTTAAGGCTTCTAACCTATCTAGATACAGACACACTCATTCTCATACTATAGAAGAAAGTATTATGTAAATGTCTTTCAAGGCAATTCCTTACTTCCCTTCCTGGTATGAAAACCATATAAGATAACGGGGGCTATAAAATGACAAAGCAAGAAGGTAGAGTAAAGAGAAGTGAGCAGAGTCATTGCTTCCTGGCCTCACTGGGAAAGAAGCCAATAGGAAAAGTTTTGTTTGTAACTCAAGGGCAGGGGAGGAGTTGTTGAGCTTTTTGCTGGTGAGATTCAGTGCCCTTGTGGCCTTGTTCTTGTGGCAAATGTGCACTTACTCACATGACACTTGGAAATTAAACAGCAGCAGCAGCAGCACACAACTCAGTGCCCCCAACCAAACACCAAACTGCCCTATGAAAGGGAAAGCTGGTCCCATTGTTTTCAACACCTATTGTCAAATTCAAGCTCATCCTTACCTGAGACCACCCAGAAAGGCTCGTCTATTAGACTTAAAGTACAGAAAAGCAGCATAAAGTTATTTAAATAGTGACCTTAGCTAAAAACAAGAGAAATGGCACTTTCAGTGTTCTTTCCGTGTTCTTTCAGCTTCCTGAATCATGACTATCTAACTGGACTTTGTGCAGTTCTAGGATGAACACACACACACACACACACACACAAAACAACAACAACAACAAAAAACCTCTGTAAATCTCAGGATAAGAGCGTTCCTTCCCAGGAGCTGATTTAAGTGGAGATGGGCAAAAGATTCAAATTCATATTGTAGTTGTATTATCCCAGGCAATGACACTCCCGGCAGTCCTGGTGTCTTTGGTGCCCTTATCACAACACAGTTAACCTTAACATCTTAACAGGCTCAATGACTTCATTCTCAATTGTTTTTCTCTTCAGAGTGGTTTGGAGGAATGGAAATTTGTGGTCCTCTGCCTCATCTTGTCTGCTTCATAGCCAATACTGAAACTAGTACAGAAATCCAACCCCTGGTCAGAGAGCATAAAGTATTGTGCTGGCAGAGATGAAAATCAAACTTCAAGAAAGCAGAGTAACGTTGAAAAGGAAAATAAAGAGCTAGCGACAGATGCACTACTCAAATTAAGAAATTAACTGAAGCTAATACCTGCCAAAATTATCTAAAGATTTAGCTTTGATAAATGTTGTTGCCTGACAGTTGTACATCACTTACAAATGCCTGACTCGCTACAATGCATGAACAGAAAAGGGGAGAATTCTTTTTTGTAGCATCTCCATGAATTTCATCATGTTGAAACTGCCCTCAAGATTCCATTGTTCATCTTTTCTCCTCTGTGAATGATGCCTCTATTCAAGCTCGAAAGGGGGAAAAAATCTGTCAGGAAATCCTGATTAGAACCCACATAAAATAATTAATTCTCAAAATAGCCCTTACATAGTGAAGATTCTTGGTGTCAGATGAGTTCATGGCCTCACACACGCTGCTGCTGTTATTGTTAGGGTTTGTTTACTTCCCGGTTTTTGAGATGAGGATGCATGAATTCTAGGCTAGTCTGGAACTGTGTGGCCGGGGGTAACCTCCATCTCCTGATTCTCTTAAATCTCCCAAGCGCTGGGACTAAAGGAGCACACTTCCTTTCCCTCACTCCAGCTCAGCTTCTCATTTTAGGAAAGCAAATTAAAACAAGATCCAAAGAGGACAGGTGATATAGCTGCAGGAATTGTCAGGAATTCTGTGTAGTCTACACCATGCAGTTTTTAGTTTAGGTTCTAAGAAACATTTACTCCCAAAAGAAATTAAAATGCCTAAAAACTGATTACAGGTAGGGCTTAACTCAGAAATAGTATAGGTACATGCTGTTTCTCCCAAAGTTACTAATTTAACATTGTAAAGTTAAGTACAACTTACACAGCGATTATGAATTGTACTGTTTTTTATAATTTTAGGTTATTTATAATTTTTGTCTTTTTAATCTAGTAATTCAACTTTAAAAAACATTTTTATGTAGGGGTGTTTTGGCTGCATGTACATCTGTGCCATGAGAAGGTATCAGATTCTTTGGGACTAGAATTATGGAATCAAACCTGAGTCCTCTGGAAGAGCAGCCAGTGATCTTTAACTGAGCAGTTTCTTCAGTCTTGGTAATTAATTTTTAAGGGTGAAATTTTTTTTTCTGACCACTATACCTTGAAAGCAAATACTTACAAAATCTTTTGAATTAGAATGTAAGTTACTGTGGACTGGAGACATGGTTCAGTAGTTAAGAGCACTGGCTGCCCTTCCAAAGGATCCAGGTTCAATTCCCAGCACCCACATGGCAGGTCGCAACTGTAACTCCAGTTTCAAGGGACCCAACACCCTCACAACAGACATACATGCAGGCAAAACACAAATGTACATTAAAGTTAAAAAAGAAAAAAAGGATCTAAGCTGCTGAAGAGCAGGGACCATATCTACTTTGTAAATTCTTTATGCAGCCTCCTCTAATGTTACAGGTGTTTGCTTTCCTGTATGCATGTACTGTACACACACACAAACACCCAGTCCTCAAGTTACCCAAGTAATAACTGCAAGGCTACCATCATCCCTAGTATAATTAAAACACTCTGACGGGTCTCTGCTTCCACCTTTGCCTCACTGGTCTTTCCCTAACATACAGACAGAATAATCAATCCTTTTACAAAGAGCCGGGTTGTTCCACTTTTGACACCCCATTTGGGATGCCACAAAGGCTTTTCGTGTAATCAGAATTAGGTCCTTATTGCTAATAACTTTGTCTTGAATATGTCAAATCTTGGGGGCAAAACCTATGGATTTGTGAATGCTAGCCGTGTTCTACCTGAGACAATTTATTCTACTCATCTACTACTAAAATGTTAGGCAAGTCTTTCACTTAACTGCAGTTTGTAAAGCTCTACTCCCACTCAATGTGACTTTCACCTTAACTTAGATGCCATCTTTTCAATGCCATTCCCACTAAAGCTACAAAACTACCCAATTATGCTAACTGGTTTCCCCATAGGATTCTGACAAACATCTAATATGGTACATAATTTATACTTGTGATTGGCAGTCTCTAAAGACTGCATCCTAAGTGCTGAATACTGTCTAGTATTTCAATGAATGGCTCTATCCCACAATAGCTCAGTATAAAATTAGTGAATATAGTTTATGAAATACATTAGGCGAGGATTAGGATGTTGACTAGGCCATAGAGCCTACTTAGTTGTCAGATTTGTAAATAAAATTAGATGCAGGTCCAAGTTAACAACTCATCAGGGGTGTGACAACAATGGTTGCTGTGGGGAGTGGGGGACAGCAGGATGACACGGGACCTTGACCTTCTCCAAAAGGTTCTGCCCACATGTGAGAACTCAACCCGACATGTTTGTTACAATCCTGTCATTCTGATGCCTGAAAACGAAGGGAATGACAGTGAAACTTGAGAATTAGTATGTACTTTAAGGTTCTCCAAAAAGTGCTCTCTTCACTGAGGGGAAATTGAAGGGGTGTTAAAAGTCTAGTCAGTTTTTACTAGAAGTGCTTCAGAATAGTTACCTGCAGGCTTATCTAGCCCCTCCTCTCTAGGCTTAGTACAGCCTGCATTGCTTTATTAGATTGTACAACTACCCTAATAAGCACACTCTGCTTGGTTTCTAGGTTTATAACATTATAAACCAGTGAATAAAAATAAATTCACTTCAATCAGAATAGAGTATGATTGAGTATGACTGTGTCAAACTTCCTTTAATATCAATCGGATAATTTGACGGCCAATTGTTTCTGTTTTAGGGATTTACAATTATTACATACTCTTGGTATTATCTAAAACAGAAATGTAGGCCTATATCTAAACCTATATGACTCTCTTTGAGCAGTTCTGCGTGCCTCACACAGCCGCTACTTAAGAATTATAGAAATGCTCCAATTTTTTCTATTTATATTTCCAACGTATCTGACTAGTATGCACACAATTTTAAACAAGTAGCTTTTACAGGGAAAATGAGAACAACTCTTTACAAATCTTAGAAATGGATCTTTTCCCAAATACTAAAGTACTCACAAACTCTGAACAAATACCCCAAAGAAATAACACCAGCCAACTTTTTGGTTATAAGCATTTAAAACGTGAATCTAATTTTACCATGAAGCTGTGGAAAGCTCTGCGGTCTCCCAAACATGTCACCATTGGGTAAAAACTCATCTCAGCAAAACAGTATTTATGCTTCCATTTTATTGTTTTTAAGAATTGACTGCCACCTCAGTAGTTTTAAGAGAAATTAATGAGACACACATACATTTAGACTTACGTCCACCACAGACAGATTCAAAGGCTTCCCTGAAATGCACTGGGATTCACAACCTTTTCCTCAAGAACAGACACTTCACAGCAATCCTGTTATCTGTCTACCCACCCACCCTCATCAAACAATTAACTGATAAATTCAAGCCTAACATTTTAAATTTTGTCTATTACAAGACATTCATCTGACCTGCCTCCCAGTATAATGTTTATTAACATAACTGAAAATTGTTGTTAAATGCCTACAAGAATTCTCATAATGCAGGATTTTTTTTTCATGATATTGATTTTTTGGTCCAAAATATAGGCAAAGTGATTTCTTACCACACCCAACCCTAGTAAATCTCAATTACAAGAGCTTCTCATAAACAGTTAAGAAGCTCT
This sequence comes from Microtus oregoni, assembly GCF_018167655.1. Classification (NCBI taxonomy): domain Eukaryota; kingdom Metazoa; phylum Chordata; class Mammalia; order Rodentia; family Cricetidae; genus Microtus; species Microtus oregoni. The sequence goes on along the minus strand of NW_024543068.1, from coordinate 57,010,192 downwards.
TACATGAATCTGGCTATTTTCTAGTTACATGAAACAAAAAGTTATTTGGATTTTTAACAGTAATATGTAAAAAGCTCCTAAACAGGGGTATGAGAAGGAATCAAGTTTGCACCAATCCACATACCTACAGTAATATGATGGAACACTCACCACGTCACACTATTTCACTCTCTAATAACAAAAACTTCTAATAACAAAAACTTCTCACTAGAAATAGTGCGTGAGCAAACCTGACTCTCAAACTGCTACATGTGGGGAGAAAAACTGCAGGGCGGGCGGTGGTGGCGCACGCCTTTAATCCCAGCACTCGGGAGGCAGAGGCAGGCGGATCTCTGGGAGTTCGAGGCCAGCCTGGTCTACAAGAGCTAGTTCCAGGACAGGCACCAAAGCTACAGAGAAACCCTGCTTCGAAAAACCAAAAAAAAAAAAAAAAAAAGAAAGAAAAACTGCATTCGTTTTTTGGTTTTTCTTGGCCAGCCAAGGATGAAATGGCCATTCATATTTACTCCTGTGCTAAGTTCAGAAATGATTTTGTATCTGATTACCTAACACAAGAATGTTCCTGTACCTGACAGAAAAAAATGGTGAATTACCAATCAGTATACCCTTTGTCAAAAACAAATGCCTACATTTTTATACTACAAACTCCCTAATAAAAGATATCTGCATTCTACACACCATGTTTATATTATGCACCATTTTAAGGGGGAAGAAAAGCTTCACAAGGGTTTAGTCAATTCAAAGGATATATAATAATATCCTAAGAATGATGACTTATACGTAAGAAAGCTGTATAAACTGAGTGGTCATCTTCAATGAACTGTAACAAGTCCTGATAATGCAAACACTGACTCCAAAGGCACCTTTCATGGCACTGAACTTCACAATCTAAGTATTACTTTTTTTCTGTCCAATTCAAAATTATCTGGTTGTCTTCACTATTGATTCCACACTACAATGTTAGAATGCTTTATAACAAACAAACAAACAACAACAACAAAAGAAATGATAGTTTTACAATTTCAAACTGGAGGAAAAACCACAGCAATGAAACCTGAGTAAATGCTAGTTTGTGGTTTTTCAAGAAACACCCTTTGCGAATACATTAGTCAAATTCCTCCACAGCACTCAAGCTGCAGTTTATAGTTCCATAAACAAGAACACACGAAAACACAGAATCAAAGTACTAGGAAGAAATGCAGATTTAAATAAAACTTCATCAGCCCTAAAACGTAGGTTAAGATGGTGAACACAGAACACATTTCATCCAAAAAACACCATTCCAACAATCCTATAAAGTGATATAACTTAAGCATCGATGAGAACAGCTTCTCATCAGCAGCTTAGAGCCTGCAAAGCCAGTCATTTTCCAAATGATCAGAAGGCCTTGGGACATGTCACACAACTACACTGTCATCGGAATTCTCATGTAGCTTGGCGCTCCGTGGGCAGTCCAAAGACAAAAGGAAATCCAAGTGCACTTCATAATTAAGACCCCTTGAAGTTTCAATGCCTAAAATGTGAAGTAATTCCCTATCATGTAACAGTCTGCCTGGTTATAATTTAGTAGAGTTTTACTTTTAGAACTTTATTTTAACTTTGGAAAATTAGTGGTAGAACATATGGTTTAAGAAAAATTATATGGCTGTACTTAAATTCACATAAAACAGCATTTTTACAACCATCTTGAAATTTAATCCTTTATATAGGTTAACAAAATGCATCACAAGAAAAACTAAACACTGGGTTTATTAATAAAAGCAGTATTTTGAAAATGGAACAGTGAAAATTTTTCAATTTTTTTTACAAATGGTCACTTCAGGGTCAATTCACCACACCAAAATAACAGTTGCTAAGATACAGTTGTGCTCAACAAGCCACTGCTCTGCACTACAGTATAGTATCTGAAAGCAATCCTAAGGTCAAGATTTAAAACCATTTTATGGGACAAGACTTTGTGTTTATAGCCACCTCAAGAGGTATTTTTCCTTCCCCCAACAAAGCTTAATTATAAGATTGACTAATTTAATCTTTTTCCTTGTCATATCTTCAGTTCAAAACACTATTATCACTGGTAATATGGTCTGTATCTTGTTTGATCTGGATGATGTGGTCCAGGTAGTGGGGTTTGAGAAGGCGGGCCCTGCATTCGTGGAGGTGGTGGTGGACCTCTTGGTGCAGGCCATATACCAGGACTCATTCCTCCTGGTTGTGTAAATGGAGGGCTCAGAGTTCCTTGATCTTCAGTAAACTGGGGTAAAGAGTTAGGGTTATAATGGTGAGGAGGGGGTGCAGTTACAGGTGGACCACCATGCTGAGGTGGGGGGGGTCCTGGAGGAGGATGATTCATATAAGGTGGCATCTGGGCAATAATATGTCCAGGGGGAGGGGTTATTGGTGGTGGAGCAGAGGTCATTGGTGGAGGTGGAGCTTGGCTATACACCAAGTGAGGAGTACCTGCAGCCTGGGGAGGATGTGGCATTGGATGGCTTATTGGTGGTGGAGGAGGTGGGGGTGGTGCATAATGTTGCTGTGGAGGCATAATATGATGAGGGTGCGATACCACTGGTTGGCCCTGATATTCAGGATGATGGTGAGCAGGCGCTGGGGCAGGAGGTGGTGGTTCTCTAGCACCTGAACTTGAGTCATCCTGAATAGGGACAGTTATTAAATTGCTGTGTTTTCTTGTTGAAATACGAAAGGTTTCCTGACTGACCGAACGAGGTGGAGGTGGAGCCATGGACAATTCCGCTGGAGGAGCACGGATATCCTCGTGTGGCTGACTGTAGTGCTCATGCGGCACATGCTGCAGAGGAGGTGGCGGCATCATGATGTGCTGCTTGGGAGGAATATGGCTCATATGGTGCTTGTCCGGCGGCATTATGAAACGATCGGGGATCTCGGCTGGAGGAGGGGCAATAGGAGGATGAACATTCTCAAGTGAAGCACGGGTAACAGGCTTCCCAGCTCTCATATGGCGATGGTTGATATGAGCTTGTAAGTCTCTCTGAGACAGATACGTTCTCTTGCAACCTTGAACAATGCTACACATGAAGAGAGAGCCTCGTGTACACTGCTCAATCCGCTGCACGGGGTCACTACAGCTGGACAGGAAGGGGAAAAGTTGATTAAAAACAGAATACAGATAAGCACATTTATTTTACACTTTCTGGTTACTTTAAAAATGCTACGTATCTGCAAAATTAAAAAAATATTTAACTACTGTTAGTGAACCTTTAATGTTGCCTATTTGTCTCACATATTAATCATTAGCATCTTTACCAACCTGAGAATATTTTTACCTCTGAACTCTGAATTGTACCTTTTATTTCTCGGCGGGGTGGTAGCGCACACACCTTTAATCCTATTACTTGAGAGGCAGAGACAGGCGGATCTCTGCTAGTTCGAGGCCAGTCTGGTCTACACAGCAAGTTCCAGACAGCTAGGAGGGCCATTACACAGAGAAACCCTGTCTCAATAAACCAAAAAAGAGAGACCTTTTATTTCTCAAAACTTAGATAAAGCGCATTAATTTTCTATAACTATATGATCTGTATCCAAGAATGGTAAGGGAAGTGTCATTCACAAGCACGGAATTCAGAGTTCTGTTGTCTCCTGCCCACCCTCACTGTGGGGCAAGTGTTTTTGATGCTAGTGTGCTGCTCATTTGGGGCCAGTTTGTACATCCTTGCTTTTCCACCATCTAATTCACAGTATACTCAGAAACATCTCCATGTTAAATAGGTTGAAATCTTGTCTATTGGATGATGCTTAAAAGCAGTAGTATGTACTACTTTTACTAATTCTGGTTGCTAACTTTACTTCCTGAATTGGATCTGAACAGGTTTCTCTCTAGACAGCTAAGGACTATATAAGTGAGGTGCAAAGTGGAAAACATCTAGTTATCTAAAAACTACATTTTGCTTTTAAATATTTAATATTAATTAGAACATCTATGAAAAGAAAAAATCTTTTACGTTCACTACATGTAATATTTCATCACATTTTAGTGCTTTATCTTATTTTTTTAAGACTTTTATTTATTTATTATGTCTGTCAGCATGTATGCCTGTAGGCCAGAAGAGGGCACCAGATCTCATCACAGATGGTTGAGCACCACCATGTGAACTCCGAGCAATCTCTACAGCCTAGTCCTTCATCTTAGTGGAACAAGAACATTTGCTATGCAATAATGAATGTACACTGCACTGGGAAATAGGAATTAGAGAAAACACCCAACAAAGGCTATAATACATACTTCCAATTTCATATTCTTCTGAATTATAATTCTATAGAACTATTCTTTTAACGTAGTATATATTTTATAATCTGTAACTTGAAAACCCTGTTGAAACATGCCAAGAAAATCAGCTGTCATTGGGTCATAACAAATCACCCCTTTATTTCCTTATGATGTCCATTTCCTACACCATTAAGGGGAAATCTTCCCTTATAGTTGTTCGTACCTTTGTTAGCAACCAATACTACTGCCTGGAATACATTCAAGTACAGGTTTAGAGAGAAGTTGGGAAGCTATGAGCTAAACCAAGGAAGTTTCAATCTGTTTTTCTCAAGGCTTCCTTATCAGGGGGTTCTAAATTAATACAAATTCCAGCCATCCCAAAATAAACTTGATGTATCATGGTGTCTACCACTCAAGACATACCTGTTTTATATATAGTAACAATTTATACAGGCACAGTGTTTAATATATGCCAGATTCTACTGTTCCACCTATCTATCTATCCATTCATCCTCATTTCATCTTAAAAATAACCCACCCAGGGAGTTTACAGACATAAAACCCAGTTTATATCACATAGATATAAATAGCAAAACAGGGACTTGAACTCAAGAATTCTAATCCTGGGGCCAGTGAGACAGCTCAGCAGGGAAGTGCTTGTTATGCAGGCTGCTAATCCAAGCTGTACCCCAGAGCATCAGTAACACTGGAGAGGAGCGCTGACTCCACAAGCCTGCTAATCCAAGCTCTACCCCACAGCCTGCTAATCCAAGCTCTATCCCAGAACATCCGTAACACTGGAGAGGAGCGCTGACTCCACCAGATTGCCTTCTGACTCTTACACACATTATTCACATACAATTAGTATTTTAAAAAAATATTCATTCTAATTTTGGAAAGAGTGTTCTCAATCACCAACCATACTATATTTGCTTCTGTGCCCCATTCAGACAAACAACACCATTCCTATGGTGCCGAAGAGATTCCATCATTTTACCTTCTCTGAATAACTAACTCAGAGGTTCACTCCACCTTGCAGAGAAGGCTAACACCAACTCAGCCAGCACATTTGCATCCTTGTCTATTTAAACCATCACTACCATTAGATAAATATAAAGATGACCATATCTTACCCCGGGCACATTTTATCTCCCTTTTTTTCATGTAAAATAGCACAGTCATAGCAAAAGACATGCTTGCATGGAATCTGTAAACAAAAATACCATAGTTAGGCATCCTAGACCAATTTAAAATTTAAAATATTTAAATAATATTTCAATTTAAAATATTTCAATAATAGTACAAAGATCTACAGACAGAAGACACACAGGAACTATTTAAATACAGTCAATACTTTTGACTGTATACCAATAGCAGCTAACAATTATTTATTATTTTTTTACTTGATTTTTTTTTTCCAAGGCAGGATTTTTCTATATGTAGCCCTAGCTGTCCTCAAACTCACAGGCCAGCCTGCCTCTGCCTCCTGGGTGCTGGAATTAATGGTATGCACCACTGCCCGGCTTAATCACAAGTTTTTGAAAATTTATATGAAAATATATAGTTATTCTTTACTGTTCTGGAATAGTTTCAAGAGAAACACAGTAAGATAAAACACATTTAGTGTTCTTCAGGAGCTTCTAACGTGCAGGGTCTCTATTCAGTATTAATGGATTCACCTATCTGAAAATAGAAGCTACTATTCTAAATACATAAATTTATGTATATCTGCTAATGCTCACCTGTACCTCAGGTTGTCCTTAAGCTGTGAGGCACCTGGGGCAGGCCTTGATCTTATGATCCTTCTGCCTCAGCCTTCAGAGTGTTAGGATTATGGGATTATCCTACCTGGCCTGGCACCTGCTTCTATTTTCAGATAGGTATGTGAATCCATCAATACTGAAGAAAGACCCTGCAAGTTAAAAGCTCCTGAAGAATACTAAATGTGTTTTATCTTAACTGTGTTTCTCCGGAAACTATTCCAAAATAGTAAAGAATAACTATATTAAATTCATAGTATTATAAAACTTCTCTTAGCTTTTTTGCTATATAATATGCTTCAAAATTATTTATAAAAAATAGTAAGCTGTATTTCTGAATCCTACCTCTACACAAATGCATTCTGTATTTGTACTTACCATTCTCCCATAGACTTTAATAGGCAATCCACATTTGTCACAGAAATGAACTGGTGTATCATCCTTTTCACCTAAGATGTTTATCTGTTGAAATGATAATTAAAATTTCCTCTTTAAGCAATTCTGAAAATTGTACTTATCAATTCACAGAAAAATGGTTAGGATTTTGTAACAGTTTTTACTACAAACAGAAATAAAAGCTGCTTAGTGTAAACCCGTTTGCTTGTTCTCCTTAAATAGTGACTCTTGATTTTATTTGGTTTACTGAAAATTACCTCAAATTATTTTTGAAGATGTAGAATGAAGCAAGTGGACTTACGTGTGCTAAAAGTTAGACAGACATACTAAAAATTCATACTGATACTTAATGTTTAATTTTTCATTTTTAGTCATACCTTAAAATCCCAAAAAAGGTGTCCTGGAAATCTTCGCTGACTCCCAAAGTGTTCACCCCCTTTACAGTCATACCGTTGCTCTTCGTTATAATCAAATCCTTCTAAGAGAAAAAAAGTTACATTTTCTAACTTCAAATTTCATTTTTAAAGTGTATTTACATGCCAAAATAGATCTATTTGCTGAAAAATGTTACTGATGACTTTCAGAGATCTAAGTACATGATTATCAAAACTAGTTTAAAATGCCAGCTGATCTTGGTGATCATCTAGTCCATTTCTAGTACTTAACAAAGGACAATATGCAGTGGATATACAAATCACCATTATAATTATAGGCTGAGTGACAGGGCCAGGACCAGACCTACAAGAGTCTTAGTCAATGCTCTTCTCAACTCCACACAGTATCCCTACTACAAAACCTCACCAATTCCCACCATCATGCTTACTGTACAATTTTTAAACACACTATCATCTATTCTTAACCATCTACAAAAGTAGCATCCAGGTACAAGTGACTGATTTGATTGCCACAGTATATTATCAATTCTACAGCCTTTTCATGACTTCCCTCTCAAAGTGAGAATGGTTTCAGATACAGCAAATGAATACATTTGATCCTTTTAGCTAAAGCCTCTCCCTAGTCACAGGAGGCAAAATACTTACCAGTATCCACTCATTTAGAACATATATAATTCTCATGTAACAGAACACTATGAAGACCAAACGGGCTGAGCATCTCCAGTCTAATCAAAAAGTTGATGGTAAGCCTCTCATCTCATCCCATCTGATGGGAAGTGCAGGTAGAACCCAATTACCTAAGTAAAGCTAAGAATACTACTAGACGGTGGTAGCACACACTTTAATCCCAGCACTTATGAGGCCGAGGCAGGTGCATCTCTGAGTTCAAAGCTAGCCTGATCTACAGAGCTACGCATGGCTACACAGAGAAATCCTGTTTCATAAAACCAACCAAACAAACAAAAGATAAAAAATATCTCTCTATGGTGACAAGGTTCTCTTGACTCCTTTTGGCCCTCTGTTTTGGTAAACAGAGTGGTCAAAGCATACACATTTTGTGCACAGCTATTAATGGGTATACACAGAAAGTCAAGCCAGTTTTTAAGGTTGATAGCACCGCCCACCTCCCCACAACAGGATTTCCTTGTGTAGCCTTGGCTGTCCTGGAACTCACTCTGCAGACCAGACTGGTCTCGAATTCAGAGATCCACCTGCCTCTGCCTCCCAAGGGCTGGTATTAAAGGTGTGCGCCACCACCACCATCACCCCAAGCTGCACACTTGTTTTGTTTTGTTTTGTTTTTCAAGACAAGGTTTCTCTGTAGCTTTGGAGCCTGTACTGGAACTAGCTCTGGTAGACTAAGCTGGCCTTGAACTCACAGAGATCCGCTTGCCTCTGCCTCCCCAGCGCTGGGATTAAAGGTGTGCACCACCACCTCCTGGCTTGAACTACACTTTTTAATTAATCCCAAAAAACTACATAGTTCAAAGTGAAAGTGATAATTGAGTGCCCCTAAACTCTTATACAACCTATTTAAACTTCATAAAAACTGGAAATCATTAAAAGTCAAGCTAAGGAAAATCAACATGTCAAACCCAAAAAATTACTGAGTTCTAGGGAAAACGTGGCATACATGACTACTTTTCGGAGAGGCACAAACTGTTTTCTTCGGCTTTCAATCTATTCAATTCTGCCATGATAGTGGAAAAGCAGCCACGAGCAATACTCACCTGAACAGTAACTTTTTTGTTTTTTTAAAGGAACCAAATTTGACCTGTACGCCAGTTTGCTGACTTCTAATAAATGGGAAGACAGGAAAGTGAAATAGCAAACTCTAGTTAACTTACTACCTAGAAGGTTCAAGTTCTTTACAGTAATATTTTATACACAAAATTTAAAAGATAAATGAACTACAAAGACATTTAACACCGCCACTTTTACAAAGAACTCAGAAGCTAAGAGAAAGGCACCAGTCACAACAGACGGCAGAACTCAGACACGCGGCGGCTAGGACTATGAAAAGACATCCATACACTTGAGTTTCTGTCACAGCACTCAGAAGGCCGAGGCAGCAAGGCTGCTCAAATTCAAGGATGAAGACCTTGCCTCAAAAAACTGTTTAAGTTAATAAGAAATAGTCCAAACTCTTTCTGAGGATTAATTTAGCAGGATCTGATGAATTCTAAAATGTACAAATCAAGTCTTTACATTTTTTATTTGTTGTATACATGATATGAGGGATGGGCTTGCACATGTGACACAGTGTGCCAGTGGAAGTCAGAAAACAACTTCTGGACGTCAGTTCTCACCTTCCTCTTTATTCACCAGGCTTATTTGGCAATTGCCCTCATCCACTAATCTCGCCATCCCCCAAGTCAAGTTTTTAATGTTTGTACTACAACAATTACAGCAAAACAAATTACTAGAAAAAAAGTGAAACCACCTGAGACTAATTAATATGCTTGAGACAGTGTCTGGTATCAAACTATAGTCCTTTGGCCTCAGCTGGCATGAGCCACACCTGGCAACCCCCCACCCCACCCCCACCTTTTATTTTTGTTTTTTTCTAGACAAAATTTCTCTCTTTTTTTAAAGTTTTTATTTATTTATTTATTTTTATTATGTATACAATATTCTGTCTGTGCATATGCCTGCAGGCCAGAAGAGGGCACCAGACCCCATTACAGATGGTTGTGAGCTACCATGTGGTTGCTGGGAATTGAACTCAGGACCTTTGGAAGAGCAGGCAATGCTCTTAACCTCTGAGCCATCTCTCCAGCCCCGACAAAATTTCTATGTAGCCCTTGCTATCCTGGAACTAATTGTATAGTCCAGACTGACCTCAAACTCAAGAGACCCGCCTGCCTGAGCCTCCCAATTGCTAGGATTAAAGGTGTGCGTTATCATCATTCAGCTTAATTAAAAGGTTAGAAAATAAAGTGTAAGGTTAAAATTTAGAATAGGTTTAATAAAATAAAACCAAGAGGACTAACTGGTGCACTAGATAAAATACAACTGTTAAACGTCTTAAACAAGTTACCTTCATCACCTGGTGGGGCCTTTGCAGGCATCCTGCTAATAGTCCTTTGAGTTCGAGCTGCAGGTTTCACTTTGTTGGCTTGTTTGGAGATGAGTTTTATAGGAATTCTTCTGCGAACATCAAGACCACCCAAGGATCCAGAACTATTAGTGCCTTGTAACTCATTGTCTATATGAATGGAAGAGAGGGAATTGTAATTTCTTTTCCTTTTAAAAATTGTTCTACAAGTATAAATAATAAAGTGAAGATCTTGGTTCTGCTTTTAAATACCAGACTGACTTAAGTGTAACTGCTAATATTCTTCATCTGGGATAAGCCTTTAAAGTAATGCTTTTGGGTACCCTTTTTTTTGAGAAACAGAACCCTTTCAGAAGTTGATAAAAGTTACAGATTATCTCTTTCTACAACTTTGAACAATAAAAACTCCCATATAATTCCGTAGTAGTTTACAGAAACATAAACCTTTTAAAAATGTAAGGAGGAGCTGGAGATGGTTGGTGCAGCAATTAAGAGCACTAGCTGCTCTTCCAGAGTACCCAGGTTCAATTCCTAGCATCCACATATAGCTCATAACTGCCTGTAACTCCAGTTTTAGGGAATCTGACACCCTCATACCAATGTACGTAAAATAAGATTAAATAAATTATTAAAAATAAAATAAAATGCAAAGAAAGAAACCTCACAAATTGTAGTAGATTTTTAAATATAAAGGAGAAAAAAACCAAAATTGTCTCTACATATATGTCTAATTATTAAACATGCAAAGTAGCCACTCAGGAAACCTAGTAAATTTACAGAAAGACAAACAATAAAATTGGAAACCCAATACTCAATCGATATCTGACATGTATTAAGTTTTAATTTTGTGTAAGAGTGTGCGCGCGCCAGTGCAATGGAGCCACAGTGGACATGTGCAGGTCAGAAGGCAACTGTGGGGTGAGTTCTTCTCTCCTGCCACATGAGGCCCAGATGCTGAACTCCAGTCCTCATCAGTTAGCAGGTCTTTCTTTACCTGCTAAGCCAGTTTGTTGGCCTATGTGTTGGCTTTAAAGAGGTAATTATTCCTTTAAGCATAACATTTTTTTTCTAAAAAGTATTCAAGGCATTTACAAAAATTAGACCATTTAATAAAAAACACATTATTTGTATTATAACATTTCTAGAGATATAACAGATATCCTTAGTTAAAAAGTCAACACTGCAATAAAAAACTGTGATTCAGACTTAGGTCTCAACAACTGACACTTTCTAGTCTTTAAAAATCTTATCTATGGAATAAAAAAGAATTCTTGTCCATGAACAATAGGTACATTATTTCACAGAACTGATTCATAAAGCCTTACTTTTTTAAGTACGTAAAGATATATATGTAACATAAAATATCAATTTTACCCTAAGACAAAAAGGGAAATGCTTAAAAATTGGCAATGCAAATATAACTTTAAAATTGTAATGTTTCACTGGGCGGTGGAGGCGCATGCCTTTAATCCCAGCACTCGGGAGGCAGAGACAGGCGGATCTCTGTGAGTTCGAGGCCAGCCTGGTCTACAAGAGCTAGTTCCAGGACAGGCTCCAAAGCCACAGAGAAACCCTGTCTAGAAAAACAAAAAAATAAAAAATAAAAATAAAATAAAATTATAATGTTTCAAACACAAATTAATGGACAGAGTTCCTGCAAGAATTACAATCATGACTTATAGCCAAATGTCCACATTAAATTCGGTAAAGCCAAATGTATTTCAAAATGGTCTCAATGATAAGACATCTGTCTACTTTCTACCCTTTCAACTGCAAACTTCTTTTAGGATGTTTTTCACGGAGAGGGGATTACATGATTAGCTACAAATCCCTAATTTGATCCACCCTCAACACTGCACTAAAAGTCTGCTCATGTAGCTCATCAGTCTTCACTGCATTTGCTCATCCACACAGAAGTATCTACCAGCTATAGAGATATGGCAGATGACCTTTTCCCTTGATAAAAACCAACCTGTTGCCCTTCAGATATCAAAAGGATTCTTAGTGGTGTTACCTTCATGAATGCAAATAGCACACTTTATCTGCAGCTTCCAAGCACCTCACACAAGCTCTCCATCTTCTGAACAGTCCTAGCCCTTTCTTCTTTTATAAAATTCTTATTTATTTTATTTCATGTGCATTTGTGTTTGCCTGCATGTATGTCTGTGTGAAGGTGTCAGATTCTCCAGAAATTAGAAGAGCGGCCATCTGGGTGCTGGGAACTGAACCCGGGTCCTCTGGAAGAGCAGCCAGTGCTCTTAAACACAGAACCATCTCTCCAGCCCAGAGCCTGCTGCTTCTCTTTTTCTGAAACAGGGTTTCTCTATGTAGCCCGGGAAGTCCTGGAACTCGCTTCATACACCCTGCTGTTTCTTGAAGCTACGAGTTGCTTCAGAGATTTCAAGAGACAACATTCTGGGGTTTGTTTGGGGCCTTTTTAAAATTAAGAATAAAAACGTAGCATGCATAGTAGCAAAACACCAAAACACGATAATAAAGAAATACCTGGTTATTACATAAGGAATAAAAATAATTGGCCATTTAATGTGTGAATCTACCTTTAAATGTAGTAACACTTTATTATATAGTTTCAAAAACACTGGTTGTTCTTCCAAAGCATCTGGGTTTGACTCTCAGCACCCAGCATGGCAGCTTACAACTGTAACTGTCTGTAACTCTAATTCCAGGGGATCTGACCCTCACACAGACACATGTGCAAGCAAAACCAGTGACTATAAGAAAAAAGGGAAAAAAAGAAAAGGTTTAAAAAAAAAAAGAGTCAAGGTATTGGCAGAACCTGTCTAGGTACTGAAGATCCTGGGTCCAGGTCCCTAGCATCCACCTCCCAAAAAAGAATTTAACAGTATTTTACAAAATTTGTGTAACATTTACCTAAGTGCCAATTAACACTTATAATGACCAAAGAATGCAGGGAGGGTCTTATCGGTCTGTGACCTGGGAGTGTGGGGAAAGAAAGGGCTGTCCTTGGAGAAGCTTCAGGAGCATCATGTCAGCTGTCTCTGCTTCCCTCCACCCCAGAGGGCCTTGGGCTTGCCCTCCTCGCTCTGTGCTCTCTGGGGCTCTCAGCCCACTGCTGACACTTCTACAATACAGAGAAACACTAAATAAAGCAATATTAATTTGCTGAGAGACAGACATCTGTAATATTTTTTTCTGGCAAAATTCCATTTCAATACTTCCATTTACAAGACCTCTTGATCCTTTGACATTAAAATCATTATTCTGAAAAGCATATTCAGTCAAGAAATCATCATTAGCTAGTTAACTAGCTAATAGGAATTTGATTTGCCAAAGACACTGTGATTCAAATAGTTTTCAAATTTGTATTTAAGGTCTTGTGAAAGTCTGAGTCGTTTGTTTAGTTTGATTATTTTTCCCTCAAAATGTACAGCTATTAACAATGAAGCATTAAGGTGACTGCCTCATAAGTAATTTAAAGCCTAGAAAGACTATTGTTGAGCAGAAAGAGTGGCTGTCCGGAAACTCAATTTTTTAAATTCTAACTAGCTCATTAGTGACCTTTCATGTTAGAATGATTTTTATCTACCAAGGCAACCTTTTATTAATAACTTAGAAAGTGGGATATTTTACACATGCAGGACCAAGATGCTCTAGTGAGGAACTCAGTTTTTCTCATTTCTTTCACATACACCCACAAACCAATCCATTAGCAGCTGTTTTATTCTCCACCAAAGTATTTACTGCAATTGCCCGTTGTCTGTGCCCTGTCCCAACTTTCCCCCCCACGGCGTTGCTGGGGACTGAACTCAGACTCTGTGCTAGCTAGGTAAGGCTCTATCACTGTGCTACACTTTCACTAAACTGAGCCTCTCTCTGGGCCACCTAAATGATTTACTCCTGTTCTTCCTCTCCTACACCATTCTTCATAGAAGAGTTGGGGTTATTTTTAAAATATTATACGCCTAATTTTATTCAGTTGCTTTATAGCCACTTAAAATTAAAGCTGTTTACCATGATCCTCAAATTCTTGAACAAGGTAACATGTTTTCCTTCTCTTCTCAACTTAGGGCTCTTGCTAACTAAACCACAGACATCGGTCTTCTCTACATCTTCTTACCGTTCCAAAAACACTTTTGCCTGGCACTCTCTGAAATTTCTACATCTGTTTTCTTAAAGTCCTCACCACAATCTATAAGCGGTTTTTAAAAAAGAAAAAACTGCCCGCCCCTTTTGATAGAATGTAAACTCGAAGACAAGGACACAGTCCTATTGCTTATCAACCCACCATTCTATCTCCAAGCCTACAACTATCTGCATGCAATTATGTAATTAAGCAGTAATTTGAAGACTGCGGGCACCTCCGTCAATTCTTAAAGAGCCTTTTCCTCCTGCTTGTCTGTATGTCTGAAGCGCTCAAAGCTAAGTGCACTCTTTCAATAACTAAGAACAAGAAAACGAAGCCAGCCGAAACAAAGTCTGAAGCCACTATTACTTGGAATTTGAGATGGAAATGTCTTGATCTTAAAATTTTTGTATTATGTCCCCAAAAGAAGCGAAAAGGACCACGGTCGAAGGGCGGGGCATACTTTGGGTTTAGAAAAGATGCTCCGCTTATAACTTCGAAAACCGTATTCGACTTTTCTTCTCTAACCTCTAGTCTGTGAAAACCCAAAGAGACAATAACTACGAGAGGTGACCACTGCAGCAGCTACCCGAAGCTGGGAGGCAGCAGGAAGTCTACAACCCACTCTCGCCAAGCGTCTGGACGTTTCTCCAATTCCGAAAGTGGAATCCACCCGCCTATTTCCCCAGCACAAAGTGCAGAGCAACCGGAATAAAGAGAGGGGTGGGACAAAAAAAGAACCGGCACCCTCCCGTTCCCAACAAGCCTGCGCGGCGCAGTGTCCGGAAGGCGAGCTCAGCAGCACCGCAGAGGCAGTGCTGCCGGTCTCGAGGATGGAGGTACCGCTCCGAAGAGTAGGCCGAGGAGCAGCGGGCCAGCCCGGGACCTGGTCTGTGAGCTGGCTTCCTCTCCGTCACGTCCCGGCGCAGTGAGGCGAGAGTACCCCTTGTACCCCGTCCCACACAAGCCAAGGGGGCACGAAACCAGGACCCCCGCTGCCTCCGCCTCCTTACCAGTGTGATCCATGATTCGGCTCGCAGGGCACAGTGGGAACGGAAGTGAGTCGCTCCGGAGTCGCAGCAAGCGCGTGCGCTCTACATTCCGGAGCCCTGAGGCGGAAGTGCGCTCGGGTAGCGCTGGCATAGGCTTCCCTCCCTCTCCTCCGCCACCCGACTCCGGTGAGGGATTCAGGCATAGCCAGAACTGAGGCAGAAAGAGTGGGAACGCGAGGGCTTCGGTGTCGAGACTGCTAATGCTCCCTGAAGGAGGCAGCCATCAGCTGTATGAAGTACAGCTATTGCAGTTGGGAAGCAATAAGTACCACAGGGAAGCGCGGCGGGCAGGTAAGCCGCCTGCCCACCCCTTAGGCGCGAGGCCTTCTGGGATTTGTAGTCCGCCCATGCCGGCCGGCCGAGAGCGCAGACTCAAACCGTTGGGCTGGTCCCACCCCAGCAGGCGGAGTAACGGTTTGGAATGCCCCCCCGGATCCGCCGCCGGGCAGGAGAAAGTGTAAATAGGCGCGCGCTCCGTAGGCGCCCTAGAGAAACTGAGAGCCGCGGCCGGGTAGGAAGGCTAGGTCCTCATTGTCTAATCATGCTTTGTCCTGACGAGCCCCAGCACCCGCTCGGCACGCGCGTTTTCCCCCCGCTCCTGCCAAAGTTTCTCAGGTGAAATGCGTGTGCAGTGATGACCACCACTCGCTTTCAAGAACAACGGCAGGCACGGTGAATCCCCGCTAAAACTGGAGGGAGTGTCAGGAGGTCTCGGTCCGACGGGGATGGGGTGAAGGAAGGAAGATGGGGACCGAAGGATCAGGGTGGGGGAAGGGGCACGTTAAGGTTTGGCGGGAAGGGAGAAGTGAGAGAGAGCAGGCCGCGACGAGGAAGAGAGAGTTACCACAACAGGCGGTACCTAGTTCCAGTTCTTGGTCCCTTGGGTCGGTGGTTGCTGTTTTCATCTTGCTCAGCCAAAATAAAAGAAAGTGTCAGCGGCGATTGCGGAGGACCTTCAGAGCCTTCCCACCCAGCAGACTTGGTTCGTGTAGGTCTTCTACCTTCTCCAGCCCTTTACACTTGAAGCTCTCAGATGAGTAGAAAGGAGCACAATTAGTGGAAAACATCAGCCCAGGAGTCAAGGGATTTGGGCTCTATGGTCGTCCCTTGGTGACGACATCGTTACCTTGGGTTGTTCACGCTTTCAGTGCCA
This sequence comes from Microtus oregoni, assembly GCF_018167655.1. Lineage (NCBI taxonomy): Eukaryota > Metazoa > Chordata > Mammalia > Rodentia > Cricetidae > Microtus > Microtus oregoni. The sequence continues at coordinate 56,994,030 of NW_024543068.1, read as the reverse complement.
GAGTTCCTAGTTCAATAAAACATTATTATATTGACCTCTTTTTTTTTTAATGTTTTCACGGTACTCAATTCCAAATAAAGTGTGTGTAGGAATGTGTCCTGTGTGTTGCACAGTAAAGGCTGTGACTAACACTGTTGAGATTACAGTGTAAGTGTATCGTGTTATTTAGTGATTGCCTTAATTGTGGTCTTTTGAAAGACTCCCAACTCGTTGTGGCTTTACCAACTAGGTTGTAGGTACACCCACAACTAAGGACATTTCTGAATCGCCTTTTTTTGTTTTTGTTCAAATATAAATTTACTTACAAATGTAAGTTTACTGGGTGGTTTTCAGAATGCCTTCGGTTGCTAGTTTTATTGGAGAATAATATTATTAGCTTTTTATATATATAAAGCTTAGCTCATATGTCGGTGTTCTGTATTATTCAGGTCAGTCTAAGAGTCACTCCAGCATGTTCTAAGGATCTAGCAGCAGCAGAAAAGTCAGCTTCTGATAAATTGGCTGCAGCGAGGCTTTACAAAAGCCACTTTATTGTTAAACAAAAGACACCATTAGCAAATCAATTTCCACATACCGAAACCTTTTCTCTGAATTCAATGCCAGATTCAATGGGTCTGTTGAGTCTTCCACAGCATTCTGATATTTCTCTAAATATAGTGCTGGTGTGGATTTTTTTCTTTTTAAGCAACTGTTTGGTCTTAAACGAACTTGGGAACAGTGACTAACAGTGGTGCTGTGACCAGCACATATGCTGGCCTCCTGACTTCACCTCACTCTCTCCTAAACTCCAGCTCATGGGCTCCCCCCACCCCCCCCCCCATTCTCTTTCTATTTTAGCCATGCTCTCTCTTGTCCCTCTCTCTTCTCATGACGAGGTCTAGTACTTTTTCTTCTTGCTCTGGACTCTTCCAGATGCCTCAGGCTGTAGTCTCCCTCATATCTACAAAAAAAAAAAAAAAAAATCCCTTCAACTTGAGGGTTCATGTCCTCAATTTATACATCCGATGTTAAAACCCTCACTTTGTACAAGAACTTAAAGTGAGATAGTTCTTACCAAGGAAATATTTTTACCCACCCCATTGATGAAAATATAGTTTAATCATATCTGGTGCTGCTAGAGGATTAGAATTAAAGAAGGACTTTGAAATTATATTAAGACTTTAATAGTTTTGTCAGTATTTTATGGTATATCGTTAGGAAAATTATTGGAGTGTCCAGGAGTGGTAGAACATGCTTGTAATTCTAGCCCTTGGGAGGCTGAGACAGGAGGATTGCAAGTTTAAAGGCATCCTGAGTTACATAATGAGCCCCTTCTCAGCAATTGAAAAAGCAGGAAATTTGCTAAGGGCTCACTTTAGTCAAATGTGGACCATGTACTTGATTTGGCCTAAGCACGTCCATGCACTGCTTCGGCTTCTGTACTCTCTTCCTCCTTTATTATCATGTTCATAAGCTCTCAATGCAGTGCCAGTGTGACAAGGTAATATCTTCAATTCCTAAGTTAGAGTGTGCGTAGGCTTATACGATACTTTTTATCTTTCATTTTTATTAGCTTGTACAAACTAATGTGTGTTCTTGGGATATTTCCATTCCTGCATAATGTACTTTGACTATACTCATCCCTTCTATTCTATCTTTTTCCAGTTCCCCCTTCCACCTCCCCAGTAGTTCCTCTTTTATTTCCATGTCTCCTACATTCTACATATGAGAGGAACTGTATGATACTTATCTTTATGAGATTGGTTATCATTTAACATGATTTCCAGTTTTATCCATTTTCCTGTAAGTTACAGAATGGTTTTGTTTATGGTTGAATAGTATTCCATGTGCAGATATGCTACATTTCCTTAATCACCCATCTGTTGTTGGACACCTAGGCAATAGTAAATAGTGCCACAGTAAAAATTAATGTGCAGGAGGACCTGGAGAGATGGCTCAGTGGTTAAGAGCATTGCCTGCTCTTCCAAAGGTCCTGAGTTCAATTCCTGGCAAACACATGGTGGCTCACAACCATCTGTAATGAGTTCTGGTGCCCTCTTCTGGCCTGCAGACATACACACAGACAGAATATTGTTTCCATAATGAATAAATAAATAAATATTTAAAAAAAGAACATGTCAGGCTTTGCAATGGCTGCCTTAGGTATTTTTTTTAAAAAAAAAAAGTAAAAAAGAAGTAAAAAAAATGAATGTGCAAATATCTGTGTAGTAATATAAATGATTCTTCTAGGCATAGTCCTAGAAGTGATATAGATGGGTCATGTGGGAATTCTGTTTTTGTTTTTGTTTGAGGAACCTCCATGTTTTTCATAGTGAATGGATTATTTTGCAATTCAAACACTGGTAAAAGTTTCCTTTGTAGTAGTATGGGCGGCGGGGCTGCATCCCCAGCCCCCCGGCTGCCTGCTCAGCTAGCTTATGCCCCGAAATAATTACATGGACACTGTATTCTTTTAAACACTGCTTGGCCCATTCTCTTCTAGGCTAATTCTCACATATTAATTTAGCCCATTTCTAATCATCTGTGTGTAGCACCCCAAGGTGCGCTTACCGGGAAGATTCTAGCCTATGTCCATCCTGGGTCGGAGCTTCATCCCGGGAGCAGGGCATGGCGTCTCTCTCAGGCGTCTGCTCCAGAGAGGAGAGCTGTCGAGACTCTGAGCTCACTTCCTCTTCCTCCCAGCGTTCTGTTCTGTTTACTCCACCTACCTATGTCCTAACCAATAAAATGGGCCAAGGCAGTTCCTTTATTAGCCAATGACCTTCCTCCATCATTTCCCCTTTTTCGGTTTAAACAAAAAAAAAAAAAAGGCTTTAACTTTAACATAGCAAAATTACATATAACAAAACAGTTATCAAGTAAAAGTTACAATAATCTTTATCATAACTAAGGAAAACTATAACTATAACTAACTATTCTTAACTCCATCAAAGACTCCAGAAAGATACAATACTACCTAAGCAAACAAGAAAAAAGCAACTTTTAAAACTCTAGAAATGACAGAGACATCTCGCTGCCTGGACAGTCACCCAAAGTTCCTCTGTACCGTTGGGGCATCCATCTTCAGCCTACAGGCCCATAGTTTCCAGCAGACATTTCCATAAAGCAGGAAAATTCAAAGTCAGTTCAGTCACTGTCTGTTGTGTCCTGCAGAATGTCTCGCAGACTCTTTCATGAATCAGGAACCCCGAAAGACCATCTCACCTTTAGGCAAGTTCAATAGTCCTCTCTCTGCGGGTTCTCTGTGTCCAGTTTGTGCAATAGTCCAGGCAAGAGCAGTTTCTTGCCCAAATGGCTATCAAACTCGATAAGGTGCCTCTTCGATGCCCATCTTCCTCTTGAAGTACATTGGTGATGCCAGGAGCAGAGTGTCTCATTGTCATGAAAAGCCCTAAATTATTAAAACATTTAAAATGCCATATTCTATAATCTTTGAAAGATATGAAGAATGTCTATCTAACTGAAATGTATCTCTATATATCTAGAAAATCTAACTAACATGACTACAAGCTTGACTATTACTGATGATTATCCATTAACCTATATTTCTTAATTATACATTACATTTTTTAATGAACTACACAATCACAATACCTTAATCAAAATCAGAAACACTTATACATATAACAAAATTGACCTTAAATCTCTATCAATAAAGCAAAATCTATACTAATGCAAATTATTCATATCTATATCATATCCCCCTTTAAATGTAAAAGAACATTTATAAACAATATTTGGGAATATGGGCGCAGTTTTTTCTCTCCAAACTGCTTCCTGCTGAATGGGGGCGTCGTTAATTAGGTCTTTCATGGTATAACCTGTGTGCTAGTTTCATCTCAGTCGGCAGTTGAGCGAAGTAATTTTTTTAATGGTTTTCACAGAAACTTTTCGGGAGGTCGTGGTCTATCATACCATATCGGGATAGATGCAATCCACAGGGTCTGGTCCTCTGTGAAAACAAAATAAGAAACTCCTTTCCAAAGCAGCATGTCCTTAGATCCAAATTTCAAAGTCAAAATATCTATGTTGGATTAGTTCAGCAGCATTTATAAATAAATATCTTTTAGCATCTGTTGCTCCTTCCTCAGCATTTAAATAATTTAAAGAGAGCATAATAGCATACAGTATCAAAATTCTCTGTCTATTTTCCAATTTTGTGGAGCTTTGTTTTAACCTCTATTTTGTTTATTTTTACTTTTAACTCTTTGCTTTTTGAGACAGGTTCTCTGTATCTTTGACCTGAAGTAACTCTGTAGACCAGGCTGTCATTGAACTCTCAGAGATCTGCCTGTCTCTGCCTCCCAGGCATTGGGATTAAAGGCGTGTGCTACCACACCTTGAAGTCACAGAGGTCAATCTCCCTCTGCCTACTCTTTCATGAATCAGGAACCCCGAAAGACCATCTCACCTTTAGGCAAGTTTAGCAGTCCTCTCTCTGTGGGTTCTCTGTGTCCAGTTTGTGCAATAGTCCAGGCAAGAGCAGTTTCTTGCCCAAATGGCTATCAAACTTGATAAGGATCCAAACTCGATAAGTGTTGGGATTAAAGGTGTGTATTACCACACACAACTCTCTTCCTTTTTATTTTTTGTTACTTTAAGAACTTCAACTTTTAGTCTGAATATATTTTTAACACACTGTAAACCATTTAAAAATTTTCTTTGTCTTTGAATCTCTCTTTACTGTATATCTCTCTTTTTCTGACCACATGAGTCTTTAATTTACCAAGCAATATCAGTAGGATTAAAGGCGTGGCTTTGCCGGCTAGATGTAGCCCATTCCTTAGCTTTCCAGCCTCATGGCTGAGGTACTGGCTGTAGCCATGTTTACTGCCACAACTCTATGGCATTTCAAGGTCCCTGCCAGCAAGCGAGCTTCAGCAGCCTGTGCTTGCAAACCGCACAAACCGCCTGCATAAAAGAGTCAGAGTTTGCCCTGGCAGGACAGCCCAGAACGCTGGCATTTTTAAACGGCACAGCTTTTTTCCTGCTACGGCTGAAAACCGAAAAGCATGTGTTCAGCTTTTCGTCAACACCATTTAAGTGTTTCGTGGCAGGACCTCTTAATGAGCTGCAGGGTTTTGCAGCTACAGCTGAGTCAGGAAGCCTCTATTAAATTGCAGCTACCAAGAAAACATGCTCTTCTCTTTCCCAAGCTTTCTCAGGCTTTCAGTGGATTCAGTTGTCCACACGTCTGGGCGCCAATCTGTAGTAATATGAGCAGCGGGGCTGCGTCCCTGGCACCCCAGCCGCCTGCTCGGCTAGCTTATGTGCCGAAATAATAACACACAAACTGTATTCTTTTAGACACTGCTTGGCCCTTTAGCTCTAGCCCTTACAGTCTAATTCTCACATCCCGATCAACCCATCTCTAATAATCTGTGAGCACCGGTCTTACCGGGAAAGGTTCAGCATGTCTAACCTGGAGCCTTGCTTCATCGCGTGCATCTGCCCAGGAGAGCGGAGCATGGCATCTCTCTGAGGCGTCTGCTCCCGAGAGGAGAGCTGTGGAGTCTGAGCTCACTTCCTCTTCCTCCCAGCGTTCTGTTCTGTTTACTCCTCCCACCTATCTCTAACCAATGAGAGCCAAGCAGTTTCTTTTTATTTAACCAATGACCTTCCTCCATCAAGGAATGGCAGAGACTTAGTCACCAGACACAGAAGAAGCAAGATGAGAATGCCGTACTAGGAAAAGGGACCAAGCTACATGGTTAAACATAGATAAGAATTACGAGTTAATTTAAACTTTAAGAGCTACTTAATAATAAGCCTGAGCTAACAGTCCGAACTGTTTATAGTTAATATAAGCCTCTGTGTGTTTCTTTGGAACTGAATGGCTGTGGGACAGGGTGGGACAGAAACCTCTGTCTACACTTAGCACTCCAATATGGATCATTAGTATAAGTCAAGTTGATCACTGTCTCTTATGTAAGCCACACATTTTACCTGGTTTAGCTTAAGTCAGTCTACAAAGTTTAACAATTCTGTCTCAGTCCTTAGTAGTGTCCCTGAATGTAGGTAACACTTACGGCTACCAAAGTACCTTGACAACCATTAGCTTGTGATTAAGATATTAGTGGTCTGGCAATAAAAAGAAAATACACTTTAAGCAAAGTCCACTGGGACATGACTATCTGGTTAGACAGAATAATTGTCAAGTTTGGGTCTAGTAAGGGCTATAGGGCAAGACCCTATCTCAAAAAAGAAAACCAAATAAAAATAAAACATCAAAATTATATGTATGGATGTGTATGTACACACAAACAAAACACATGTGCTAGTTGCTTCAGGTTGTCCATTAAAATGACTTCTCACATTTATAAACTTTGGGTCAGCACTGTTCTATATATTAATGTTGACTCTTTTTACATTTTTTCTTTTATGTTTATTTGTGCCTGTGTGCCATAGTACATATGTGGAGAAAAACTTGCCTCAAACAAAAATCAGCTCAAAATTAACCACAGGCTTAAATCTTAAGACTTGAATCCTTGAAATGATTATTGGAAAATACAGATGCAGGCAACAACTTTCTGAATAGGACTCCAATAGATCATGAAATGATAGTGAGAACTGACACAAGGGATTGCTTAGATTAAAAAGCTGCTGTATAGCAAAGAAAACAATCATCAGAGTCAAGAGAATAGAGAATGGGAGAAAAGCTGTGTAACTAATCCGACGAGGGGGATGTCGTCCAGAAAACATAAAGTGAAACAAACAATAAACAGTAACTGGGTACACGAACTGAACAGAAGCTTTTCAAATGGCTAATAAATACCTGGGAGCTCAAGAGCTGGTTCATCAGTTAACAGCAGCAGTTAAGTCCTCTCACAGTGTCCATGTGGTAGCTCACAACTGTCTGTATCTCCAGTCTCAGAAAATATGCCTTCTCTGGCCTTCATGGGTAATGCATATACATGGTGCATAGACATATGTGCAGTTAATACACTCATGCACGTAAATATAATAAAATGTTCAAAATACGCTGGGCAGTGGTGGTGCATGCTTTTAATCTTAGCACCCAGGAGGCTGAGGCAGGTGGAGCTCTGTGAGTTCGAGGTCAGCCTGGTCTATAAAATGATACCCTGTTAGACAGAGAAATGCTGTCTCAAAAAAAATTGTTCAAAATATATTTAAAAGTACATGAAAAATGTTGAAAATCTTTAGCCATTAGGGAGATTAAAATTTCTCCAATCAGAATGGGTACCAAGGAAACAAAAAAACAACAAATGTTGGAGAGGGGAGGGAAGGAATGATGGAGGAAGGTCATTGGCTAATAAAGGAACTGCCTTGGCCCATTTTATTGGTTAGGACATAGGTAGGTGGAGTAAACAGAACAGAACGCTGGGAGGAAGAGGAAGTGAGCTCAGAGTCTCGACAGCTCTCCTCTCTGGAGCAGACGCCTGAGAGAGACGCCATGCCCTGCTCCCGGGATGAAGCTCCGACCCAGGATGGACATAGGCTAGAATCTTCCCGGTAAGCGCACCTTGGGGTGCTACACACAGATGATTAGAAATGGGCTAAATTAATATGTGAGAATTAGCCTAGAAGAGAATGGGCCAAGCAGTGTTTAAAAGAATACAGTGTCCGTGTAATTATTTCGGGGCATAAGCTAGCTGAGCAGGCAGCCGGGGGGCTGGGGATGCAGCCCCGCCGCCCATACTACTACAGTTGGCGCCCAACGTGGGGCTAAACCCACTTAAAAAACCTGAGAAGGCTTAAAAATAAGGGAGAGAGAGTTTAACACAGATTTTTGCTGATTGTTCATGGCGTGCTGTAGAGAGATTTCCTGATTCGGCAACAGTAGCAGAAAAAACGCTGTGTCATTTTAAAGCGCGACTTCCTGGGGCTGTGCTGCCATTGCGATCTCTGTCTGGCTCCTGCGGGAGACAGAGCTTTTGAATGGAGCATTTGGAGTAAAGTGCTACGATTTGTTTGATGGCAACTAGACTCGCTGTGTTCTCGGGTCTGCTCTGCTTGCTAACAAGCAGACGCACGCGATGAAGCAAGCCTCCAGGTTAGACATGCTGAACCTTTCCCGGTAAGACCAGTGCTCACAGATTATTAGAGATGGGTTGATCGGGATGTGAGAATTAGCCTGTAAGGGCTAGAGCTAAAGGGCCAAGCAGTGTCTAAAAGAATACAGTTTGTGTGTTATTATTTCGGCACATAAGCTAGCCGAGCAGGCGGCTGGGGTGCCAGGGACGCAGCCCCACCGCTCATATTACTACATTTCCTCTTCCCAGAATTCTCCTAGTCTGGCTACTGGGCAATCAGTGTTTTAGTAAACCAGTACAAGTGACAAATCTTCACAGTGTACAAGAGCATCATCCCACAGTATTGTATACAAGAGCATTATCCCACACCAGCTAAAAAATGTAAATATAGGGAACCTTGAAAAAGCAAGTTGTAAAAATAAATTTTCAGTCTAAGACATATAGCAAATATATGGTTTACTCACATAAATGACACAATCCAACAAGATACATTTTAAAAAAATAACCATTCTTACATTGGGAAAAATATTGTATCTGATAGGATAGTGAACCAAGAAGCCAGAGATCCCGGGTGATGATCACAGTTATGGCAAGTATGAATTAACTGTAAGGAGAGCATTGATCCTAGGCCTGGGGCTACTCAAGAGGCTAAGGCAGGAGGGGGGCTCAAATTTAGTGCCTTCTTGGACAATTTAGTGAGACCTCTCAAAATAAGAAAATTTAAAGGTCTGGTAATTTAGCTCAGATATATCTATATATAAAGATATATAGAATGTTTGCCTAATACACACAAAACTCTAGGTTGAATCCCCAGTATTGAAACGAAAAACAATTCTCTTTTTGTGTGGCACCTCCTAGGTGGTTGGCTATGTCAAGGTGAAGCTGAATATCTCCTTCCAGTCACTGGCTGTCAGAAGCTCACTGGAGTGGATGAAGAACGCAAAATGAGTGTGTTCTGTGAGAGGCATGTGGCCACAGAAATAGCTGCTGTGAAAATAGAAATAGGGGTCATGAGGTCTGAACCAGTGGTGAAATAACAAAGTTTTCCCATAAAGCAAGACATCCTGACTCATGGCAGAGCGCACCTACTGTTAAATAAGAGGCATTCTTATTGTAGACCAAGGAGAACTGGAGAGAGGTAAAAGTCTGTTTGCAGATGTATTGTGGATACCAATATGAGTGTTCTCAACTAGGTTATTGTAAGAGAGAGAGAGAGAGAGAGAGAGAGAGAGAGAGAGAGAGAGAGATTCCTGGGGTGACATAGCTACAGTTCCTCATCAGTAGAATCCAAAGCTTTTCAGTCTTTCTAAAGAGTCTGCCAATATGTTGTAAGAAAGTCCTTTAAAAAGGTAAAATAAATAAATAAATAAATAAAAATTTCTATGGGGTTCTCTATAGTAACAGAACTTACAGAACTAATCTCAAGAGATTTATTAGAATGATTTATAGACTGTGGTCCAGCTAACCCAACAATGGCTGGCTGTGAATGGAAAGTCCAGGAATCCAGTAGTTGTTCAGTCCATAAGAGTCCAGACGTCTCAGCTGGTCATCAATATATGCTGGAATCACAAAAAAAAAGTAGACTCTAAGGCCTAAGAATGTTACTGAGGCAAGAGCAAGCAAGCAAAGAGAAAAGCTTCCTTCTTCCATGTCCTTATATGGCCTTCCAGCAGAAGATGTGGCCCATTAGAAGTGTGTGTTCCCAGCCCAAAAGATCTGGACTAAAGATGTGTCTTTTACCTCAAGGATCTGGATTAGAATCGATCTTCCCACTTCAAATTAAACAAAATGTCCCATAGGTGTCACTCCATTTTGGGGTTTTAGTAAATTCTCCATGTAGTCAAGTTGGCAATCAATAATACCCATCACAAAACCCATAACCAAAACACTCAAGATTCAGCCTCTTGTTACTCCATGTGCCCTGCAGTACAAACACTAAAATATTGCCCTGAAGAGGGGTCAGGGGGGCATGGAATGTACTGGCTAACTATATGCTTTATCAGATTGTGGCAGCCCATCACAGGAAAATTATAGAGGGAAAAAGTGCCATGTATTAATTCTTCACTAATATCTCAAGTTGACAGTAGTTTAAAATACAACACTTATAGAACAAACACTAGTTATATTTAAAAATTTGTACTAAATATCATTTTATAAGTTTGAATAAATTGATATTAGAAAACGTTTCTTTGTCATTCTTATTTAAATATGTTCTTACACAATTTGTATACATAACAATTAAAGACCATTCACAGGCCAACCTTTCACATCTTTATGCCATCCCTGTCGATCACCCTGCTTTCCACAAATCTCTAACATTCATGTCCATACAACTGATGGCAATTAATTCCTTCTTTCCTTGAATCTATTACTCTCCAGCAGTTCAGTAGGAAAGGGTAGGGCCTCGTGACTGATTGTAAACAGGCTAGTTTGTATGAGCCCAGGGTAAGTAACCACTGTCCTTGTATCATCTAGAGAATAGCATTTCACAGTCCTTCACCCTGTCTTCCCACTCTTACATACTTCTCACCCCTTCTGCAAGGTTGCCTGACTTGAGTGGGTGATGTAAATATCTTGCTTAGGGCTAAGTCCACAACCATTACTTATTCTCAGAATTTTTGGCAGCCTTGGGCCTCTGCATTCATTACCATTCACTGTGAAGAGGGTTCTCTGAATGAGGCTGAGAGTAGCTTTTGTCTATGGGTATAAACACAAATTTAGAAGGTAATTTTATGCTATGTCAGTTTCCTTAAGTGACCATAAGTCCTCCTCTGAGCCTGTGACCTCTGCAGGCCTAACTCATTAGTGGGTTTTATAGTGTCAGGCTGGGTTACTCCCCTCCTCTGTGGAGCAGGCCTCAAATACAAGCAGAAAGCAGTTAGTTACCCAAAGGACAGTCATGACACTGTTGCACAGGTGAGTAAAAGCCCTGCAGGTTGATGCTCTAGTTCATACAGTTCCCAGTGGTACCCCACACCCCAACAGCCAGCACAGCACCTACCAGCACTTTGAATGCTAGCTAGCACGGAGGAGGTTTCCAATTCAGTTCCATAGTGTGTTTTTCATATCTTGCAACCAAGATGTGTGGTCTCTTCTGCAATATGATCTTGTGATCAACCAAGAGGACTAACAGGAGCCTGTATTGTAACTCCCTTCAATATCTCTTGTGGTTTTTATTTGGGTTAAAAGATAGTGGTATTCCATATAGTTTCTTTATATTCCCTTTGTCCCAGGTAATTTTTCCCACATCTCTGCAATCTGCTTCTCACCACCCTACCTGCTTAAACCGTTCAATCCTCAGTGCCCCCCCCTTTACTTTCCTTCTACCCTCCTCAAGATGCCTCCTTCCAGGTTTCTCTCCCAGCCAGAAGCTAGTCAGCCTTTGGTTTTTGGTTTTTTGTTTGTTTAAAGATTTATTAATTATGGATACAGTATTCTGTCTGCATGTATCTCTGCAGGCCAGAAGAGGGCACCAGATGTCATTATGGATAGTCATGAGCCACTGGGAATTGAACTGAGGACCGCTGAAAGAGCAGCCATCCCTCCAGCACCCCTCAGTCCTTAGTTTTAAGGAACAAGAGTTGAGAAAGCACCTGAAACACAGGGAACCAAAGACAACACAGCTGCCGTGAAGAATTTTACTCTTAGCTTTTTCTTCAGACGTTATGGTCTCCCATTCCAGCTGAGTAGCCTGTTTTAGTTGTCCGATAACGTGAGCCACGAGAATGCAGCAGGGAGAGCCAGGCTCCTGATATTGCTAGAATAGAGGTGGGACAGAGACTGCTGTGGTTATAGTGTACCCTCTGCCATAAAAACATTGCTGCTTATCTACTCATGAAAGTGTAGGGAAAGAAAGTACGTACCTGTGCCCTCGCCTGGTGCTGATGATAATTATCTTAGTACATTTGGGTTATCACAAGATGTAGGTGAAGGCGTATTCGATAGGTACGCTAAAATAACCAGACCAGCTCAAAACAACAGATATAATTTAATAATTGAAAAACTGGGAAATTCACGCTACCGGAGAAGGTCCGAAGTTCAAACGGGTATGGCGAGCACCGCTCAGAGAAGAGCGCGCACCTATCTACCCCCGTTTGTCCACCTGGCTCCAGGTGGCCACACCCTAGCCAGATGTGATTGGCTGAGCTTCCCCATCAACAAGATACTATTGACTAGTTAGATTGTAAACTTAGTTATTTCTTGCATTTCTAAGGGCTGAAAGTTCCAAGATTCAGTGTCGGGTTAGAGCTCATTTTCTCGTTCATTGATGGGGTCTACTAGTTGTATTTACCATTGTAGAAGGGGAGAAGCATCTTTTTGGGGTTGCTGTAATATTGTCATAACCTAATCACTATCCCTTCCTCCTAATACTGGCATCGTGGCAATTATGTTTTAACATATGAGTTTGGGGGAGACATAAGCATTCAGACCACAGAAAATGTTGTTTCTGGATAGCATATTTTGTTTTGGAGATAGGATCCCACATCAAACTTCCTTTATGGCCAAGGTTGACTTAGATCATCTACCTCCACCTCTGTGTGCTGAGATGATAGGTGTGCAATACCACGCCCACCCACCACACTGTAATTCTTAAAGTGCTATCCTTGTATTATCATGCACTACTTGAATGTTGTAGATTTTTCTTTAAATTGGATTGTTTTGTTTGTTTTTTGAGTTGGAGTTGTCTTGTAGCCCTGGCTGTCGCGAAACTCACTCTGTAGACCAGACTGACCTCAAGCTAAAGAAATCCACCTGCCTCTGCCTCTCAAATCCTGGAATTAAAGGTGTGCACAACTGGCTTTTTAGTTGGATTTTTAAACTTTTCAATCATATATTTTGATGGGATGAACTCATCACATGGACTTAATTGACTGAAATTTTAAAAATATTCAAAATTTAAGCCGAAATCTAGAGTTATGAACATACAGTTTTCAGAAGTATCATGTAAATCAAACGAAACCTGAGGCTAGGTAGTCCTGCCTCGTACTGCTGTAACATCCTTTCCTGTTTCGTTGGTAAATACTTCACTGTGACTCTCCAAATGATAATCTACTTGTGGTGCCATTATCATACCTTTATTTTTCAAAAACTGTGGTTTTGTAGAGGAAAGGGATGGGAAACTTTTCTAGGTTAATGAAACTAAGAGATTTAGAGCTAAATGCAATGCCTGAAACTTGAGCCTCCAGATGAGTAGAAAATGGGCACAAGGCACTGGAGACGTTTTTAGTACATATATGCTAGAAATTGCAGAAGGCATTGTTTTCCTGAGCAATAATGGTGTGCTTGAGTTAGGAGATACATGCTGATGTCGTTAGGACAGAATAAAGCAATGCAGCAACCGTCTTCAGATGTGTAGCCACAGAGACAAGTGTGTACGTAAGGCAGATACGGCCTTATGTTCAAGGTGGCTGCACTCGAGTACTGTTCTTACAAGCTTTCTGGTATCTAAACTACTGTACAATAAAACACTGGAAATCATTTTAGATTTATTTGAAATAAATATGTACAAGCAAAAAATTAAAACTCTAGTGTTAAAGATTGAATTATTATGGTTTCCCCAATTCTATATGTTGATCTTCACCCTCAGTTTAAAAAATTATTATTATATGTGTGCATGAACCACATGTTATGTGTGTAAGTCAGAGAACAACTTGTAGTGTAATTTGGTTCTCTTTCGACCTTAATGTGGCTTGTACGGATCAAATTCAGGTGTCAGGACTGAAGGGCAGGTAAATACCTTTACCCACCACGCCATCGTGCCAGCCCCCACCTCCACTTTCTGTGGTATTAGGAGATTAGATGAGATTAGATGAGAGCATGTAAGTGGGGCTCAAATCAATGTTCCAGGAGATAATCGAGCTGCTCCCATGGAAACCTGTTGGCATTTAAGTTGTATTATCTCCAGGGTACTAAAGCACACTGTCTTCGTCTCACCTCCCGTATACAGACATGTAATACTGATTTCTTTAATTATACAGGTGACTTCATGTTCCAGAACAGTAGTTACAGGGTAGGGCACTGACAGTTTGGCTGTGCAATTTACTCTCTGGCTGGCCTTGGAAACTTCCCAAACCTTTCCTTGTCTTAGTATCCTTTGTCAAGTAGGAATGCTTGTCTCAGCCTGCAGTCGACTTTTGAGATGAAATTGGCCAGTGAAATTAATTAGCCTCAAAGCCAGCATTTGTAACAACCATCCTCACTCACTCTTTTCCTTTCCCAGGTAAATAAAAATCCTAGATTCAAACCTGTTTGAGGAGATGTCCACTAGGTGGCACCAGCCACGTTAAAAATAAGGATACCTCTGTATCCTCACTCAAAAAAAAAAATGGAAGTTATAAAGAAACAAAACTGCAGTAGTTACTAGGAGGTGGTAATGCAGACCTTTAATCCCAGCACGCAGGAGGCAGAGGCAGGCGGGTCTCTGTGAATTCGAGGTTAGTCTGGTCTACAGAGTGAGTTTCAGGATAGCCAGGGCTACACAGGGAAAAAAAAATACTGATTTCTTTAATTATATGTCTCAAAAATCCAAATAAATAAACAACATTTGAGTGAGCTGGCAAGGTTCAAACTGAGACAAACAGTATCATCAAAGGGGGTGCTTTTATGACCCTCCCCCTAATCTTGGTCCTAGGCCTGGCAACTATGTGGTTATAACCTATCTATTCATCTAGAGCAGTGCCCTATCTATCCAGAGTTCCACCTTAGTACCCACAACACTGTCAAACACACAACAAATACTCAATAATTATTGAGTGATTGACAGACTGTGAAGGAATAGTGAAGACAATGTGTGTGGAGAACCACTGGTTTTCAAGAGGGTACTTCTCCAATCACATCCTATTAATAACAACATGAAAAGGGTCTTGGAATCACAATAGGGGACACATTTGCTGGTCCAGTGCTTTAGTCTTTGTCTGACGTGCTTAGTTTGGCCTTGAACTCAGAGATCTGCCTACCTCTCCCTCCCAAGCGCTAGGATTAAAGGTGTGTGCCACTGCTGCCATGACTTCAAATATTATTTTTATCATTGTGTTCACAACCCTTCTACCAACATATCTCAGAATTTCTGAAATATTGACCCCACCCTGGGAGAAAAATGATCACTCCTTATGCTCCCAACGTTCATCCTCTACCCGCAATTAAGCATTGCAAGTGTCTTTGAATTGGCTTTCATTTTGGTTTGTTTTTGAGATAGGATCTCATTGTGTAGTCCACAGACTGACCTCAAACCCATGGTTCTTATGCCTTCACCTGCCTCATTTTGGGATTAAAGCTGTACAGTCTCACGTCTAGTTTGGAACTTGCTTTCTGGTGTGGTGAAATTGACCATATATACACAACAGTTAAACAATAATTTCAGATAGTTGTGAATGCTCTTCATGTCAGGAGCAGGGTATGGTCCTGTGCACCAGTGGTGCAGGATGGAGTGAATCTATGTGCTCTGGGCAAAGGATACCTTGCTGGGAAGATAAGACCTGGGAAATAAAGTCACAGTCTTTTACTAAAACCTTGGGGGAAATTAGGCAAGAAAAAGAGTTAAATGTGCAGACACTGAAGAATGTGGAATGGTAAAAGAACTGAGTGATACCCGTGAGCCACCTCGAGTTTCATGACATGCGATGGTTAGTTGGGAAAATGCCAGCTTTGTTTTAAAAGATGAGAGATACTTAAGTACTAACAGGTTTGATTCAGTAGAGAAAGATGAGTTGAGACATAGGAAAGGGGGGGTGACCCCTTACACAAATTGAGGGGTTTTCTTTGAAGAGAGATGAGACATACCTTAAAGTTCCTTTCTCTTAGTTTTAAAAGTTCCCTTGATTCCTTCATTCCATCTGATCATTCCTTCCCTCTTCTTTCCAGACCACCCTTTAATAAACTTGTCTGCAGCGCTCTGTCCACACTACTCTTAATCACCCACTAAATGTTTTCCCATAGCAATATTACTCACCGTAGACCACAAGACCACACCCTCCTTTCCAACTCCAGATACTTTTTAATCTCCAAATTTCAAATCTCTACTAGCATTTTTGTTTAGCTGTTTATTTGACACATCATTTGTATAAACCCACCTTGAATTTAACACATCCAAACTTGGAATTTGGGGTTTCAAGTCCCCTGCCCCTATATAACACTGGAGCATGGGCCTCTTTGGGGGAAATCCTAATTTCTGCCTTGTTATTTGATATGTAAAGTATCATGGTTAATTTATTTATGCTCATTAGGATTCTTAGTTCCGCTTCCCCAGAACATTTGAAAGAGCGCATGTATTTATGTAATCCTTTACTTTAGCTCCGGAAATGTGAATGAAAGTTCCACGTTGCACCTGCCTCTTCGTTCCCCCGATCAACTTCCCCTTATTTCACACCAAAGTGATCATGTGTTGAAAAGTGGAGATCTAAGATTAAAATAGCTTGGAATGCTGAGGCAAACATGAAGGAAACAGTTTTTTGGACCTGCTGTGAACTTTCAGCAGGGATAAAACAAAACACACACACACACTCCCTACCCCCACCTTGTGTGTTTGCTGCTGTAACCTAACCAAACCATCCTGACTGATATAAGTGTTATGTAACTATATATTTAAGAAAAATCTCTTTCAGCTCTTATTTCTGACTAACTGGCCATCCGTCTCTCCCTAAACAGAAATTCTGGACTGCAGAGTCCCACACTATCCCTCTTCAATGCTCTCAATCTCAGTAATTATCATCATGTATTAAGTTATTCAGTCAGAATCCCAAGACAAGGAGCAATTATCTTAATTCCTCTTTTCCCTCAACATTAAGTCTGAGCAGTAAGTTTTTTCTAAATGCGTCTCATACATCCTGAATCTCTGCAATAGCCTTCTTCCTGTTCCAGCTTCCAGACTTGGGATAAATATGCCTTCCCATGAGAAACAGCCAGAAGTTGTTAAAGGATTTACCACAGGAAATCTATCCTCTGCCCTTGCCATCTGTTTGTTCTTGTGAGAACTAAGATGACAGACCCTTTTGTAGCCTTTGAAGAAAATGTCTTGTACATAAAAATAAACAAATCTGCATTTCTCAGAAGAACCTTTTAAAAATGTAACTCTGACTGGATGTGATAGCCCAGCACTAAGGAGACAGAGGCAGGCAGATCTCTGAGTTCAAGGCCAGCCTGATCTACAGATCAAGTTCCAGGACAGCAAGGGCTACACAGAGAAAACCTGTCTCAAAAACACCCACATAAATAAATAAATAAAATGGAAATCTGATTACTTTTTCCCTGTTTAAATAGCCAGGTGGGGTAGTTTAAATAGCACACCTTTAATGCCAGCACTTGGAAGGCAGAGACAAAGGATCTCTGAGTTCGAGGCCAGTTTAGTCTACATAGAGAGATGTGTCTCAAAATCAAAGAGAGAGAGAGAGCAAAAGAAAGGGGAAAAAAGGAAGGTGATTTCTGTGCCCGTTGGTAGTGGCGCGTGCCTTTAACCCCCGTACTCAGGAGGCAGAAGCAGGCTGATCTCTGAGGTCAAGGTCAGTGTGGTCTACAGAGCAAATTCCAGAATAGCCAGCAATGTACAGAGAAGCCCTAATCTGAATAATTAAAAAAAAAACACAACAATCCACTTCCTGTTATATGCTTTTGGGTATTGTGGGCCTACTCTGTCAACCTTTTTAACTTCTTCGTCTCTGGCTACACTCTAGTGCTAGACAGCACCAAATCAAGTTGAATCATTTCACACCCTAAGAACCTGTTCACTCTGCTTAAAAACTCCGTGGGTTCTCCCCGTGAATCTCTTCTCTGAGGTGTGTGACCAGCCTTGATACTTCGATCATTGTCCCTACGTGTCACCATCAGAAGCACATTCACAAGTAGCCAGTCAGGCCTCCACATCACGGCTTCTGCAGTGATTCAGTGGACCACAAGTGCAAAATATTTGAGAAATTTTCATGGCACTGTAGTATCACTGACAACAATTAATTTATTACATTATCTCGGGGAATGTGTGTGTGTGTGTGTGTGTGTGTGTGTTTACAGTGCTGAAGACTGAACCCAGGGCTTTGTATATGCAAAATATTGACTACTGAGCTAACCCCCAGCCTGTCCATAAAGGAATTTTGATGTTTTCAACACAAATAAACAGTGTCTGAAGTGATGTATATGTTATTTGCCATGATCTGATTGCTATATATTCTTTGCATATATTAAAATATACTGTACCTTATAAACATGTACAATTACGTCTTGTTCGGGCTGGGCTGTGGTGGTGCATGCCTTTAATCCCAGCACTCGGTGAGGCAAAGACAGGCAGATCTCTCTCTGTGAGTTCAAGGCCAGCCTGGTCTACAGAGTGAGTTCCAAAGCAGCCAAACCTACAAGAAACCCGGGGGTGGCGGGTGGGGCGGGAACGTTTGTATCTGTATTCAACTCTATGTATACTTGTCAGTATTCCTTAAAACTGCAGTGTAACTGATCTCACAATATATACACTGTATTGGTTACTGTAACTAATACAGTGGTGATTTGAAGTGGATAGTACTGCCAGGTATGGTAGTGTGCGCCTGTAATTCCTGCCACCGATCCTCTGTGGATACTCCTCAGTATGTTTGCTTCTCTGCCAGTCATTTCCCACATTAAACTATGGATTTAATTAGAACAGAGAGTCTATCTGTTTTGTTTTCCATTAGCTGGATGCCCAATCCCTAGTCTTGTGCCAATTATAAAAGAGGTGCACAGTAAAGGTTTGATGAATGAATGAATGAAGACCTGATGGAAAATCTGGTGCTTGGGATAAGGGTTTGCGACGCTGATGAAACAAAAAGGAAGGTAGCCTGGACTTCTCCGAGGCTCACACTTCCTCACACCATGTGACTAGCTGTCTGGATAGGCTAGCCATCCAATGTGGAAGATGTAGACACACCACATCCCCAGAGTTCCAAGCGCTTTAATTCCTTGTTAGGAAGCAGAAACAGAGCCCTCATTTACTAAAGCTTGTTATTTTGCCACAGACATTTAATAACTGGTTTAAACAAAAATATTAAGCAATCTCTTCTTTGTTTTAGAGACTAAATGTTCCTTTTTTTATGAGCAAGTAAAACCACAAAAAGTCAGTAAAATGCGAGTTCTCGCACATTTATGAGGAAAGAGTAACTACAATCTCAGATCAAAATAGCACATTTTTTCTTGATCGTAAAAATAAGGCTTCATATAATTTTATATAATTTAATACTAAAACCTGAAAGGATAAACTATGGAAACAATCACATCAATGGAACTGGCTTTTATTTCTAAATCACAAAAGCTACTATGTCACCTTTCATCTCCTACTCTCTCCTTGGGAACGGAAAAAAAAAGAAAAAACAAAAGCCTCATTCATCTCCACTTTAATTTCTTCTGAATCTATTCTAGGCACTAGGTCAGCTGATTGGATTAGCCAGGTAATGTAACCCACCATTTTGCCTTTATCTCTTACCAGATGAGATTAAAATCCAAGCTCCTTAATTCAGTTTATGAGACCTTTCATTATCTGGCTCCTGCCCACCTTCCAGCCTTTCTCACCACTTCCTTCCCTCACTCAGTTGGGAGCTCACAGATAAAGGCCATGGACTCACGAGTCTTGAATGTATCCAGACCTTACCTGCTCCAACAGAAACTGTAGAGGCCCCGTGTCACCTGGGTATTGAGATTCTCTTTCAGGTTTCCTAGTCTTGTTAAGAACGTAAGAACTGACTCAGAAGAAAGCTTGAGGACAATTTATCAGTGTTTAAAATAAAAACCCCTGTAGATAGATTTTTCTTCTAGCAACCAGCTCACAAAAATGCCATGGAGACTTATATTAATTATGTTCTACCACACGGTTTTTTGTTTTTCTTTCATTCTGTATGTTTGACTTTCTCCACCTCTCCACAGCGTCTCTTTTGTACCTTGATTATCTTCTTCTACTTCCTCTCTCTGCCTGGAAACCCTGCCTGTATCTCCTGCCTAGCTATTGGCCATTCAGCCTTTTATTACACCAGTCACAACAATGCACCTTCACACAGTGTACAAATATCCCACAACAACCCCAAGGTAGGAAGATGAAGGAGAAGAAGAGAGAAAACCATGCAGTTTAAATTAAGCATGTATGTTCAGTAATAGAGGCTAAGCCAGGTAGCGGACAGAAAATCCACCTGATAAGAAAAGTGTGGGGAGCTTCAGAGACAGCGTAAGGAAGCCCACAGAGTCAGGGAAAGCATGCTTAGGAAGAGAAAAAGGAAAGGAAAAGTTACAGTTTTCTGGGTATGTTTTTAGAAAGGCAGATATTCTTAACAGGACTATGTCTCCATAAATAACTATACCTGGTATAGGATTTCTGTAAAGAAAAAGTACATTATCTCAAAAAAGGTACATTGTAATGATATTTTGTTTGTGTTTTAACAAATAAAGCTTGCCTGAAGATCAGAGAACCTGAGTAGCCAACCATTAGAGTGTTCTTACTTCTACCAATGCTCAGACTCCAATAGTCCTTGTTCAGCCATTAATCAGTGGGTAATGTGGTGTAGCATGGTTTACCTACATCTAAGGTACCTTTTCAAAGGGACTGTGTTGCTCTGCTTTCTGGTGTTGTCGTAAAACTGACCAAAAGAACCTTGGGAGAAAAGGAATTATTTGGTTTATATTTCCAAGTAACTGTCTGTCATCAAGGGAAGCCAGGGCAGGAGCTCATGGACTGTGGAGGGTGTGAAGGAATGTTGCTTACGTATTTGTTCCCATGTTCACTTTCTGCTACCTTCCTTATACTTCAAAGGCCAACCTGCCCTGGGGGTATCACCACCCACACCAATCAATAATTAAGAAAACACTACCACAGCCCACTGTGGTGAAGGCACTTCCTCAATTGAATGCCCTTCCTCCCAGGTGACTCTAGCTTGTGTCAAGTTGACAGAAACTAAGCAGCACAGAGACCCATCCTCAGAGGGAGTCTGTGCTATGTTGGTGGTGTTCATATGAATCTATACATAAGATAAAATTGCATAGCGCTGTCTGTACACATAAACACACAAGTGCACATATGACTGATGAAATGGGAACAAGCTCACTGCTTTGTTCTAACACCAGTTGTACTGTACTTATGCATGATGCTCACTTGGGGAGACTTATGGCGCGTGAGCATCACATCACTTCTTTACAAAGTTCTGTGAATTTATCATCATTCACACATCACAAATGTTTTACGTGAATGTAGAGGGAACGCAAAGTGCTAGAACATTTAATCTTCAACAATACGTTGTGATTGGCTGGAAATGACAAGATCTTATACAAAAACAGTAAGGCCGGCGGTATTCCTGAAGAAACGGATGAAGCAGACTACCTCAGTTGGCATAGTCAAAAGAGTAAGGCTGAGGTCCTCAGTTGCTGGAAGTCTCTGGCCTTTTTCTGGAAGCCAGGGAAGCAAGTTGAGTTGTAGTCCAGACTCCACCTCTGAGAAAGCCCGCCAAATGATGACCCCTCCCCAGAGATGCTCAAGACCTCTCCCACAGGGTATTTAAATTGTACCCCAGAGAACATATACGTGGTTTTATGTTCTTCCTTCCCTGGTTCCTCTCTAGGGGCTGGAAAGCCATCCGGGAGCATTGGTATCCATTAAACCTGGGCTTTTTCCTAATTTGGGTTGATTTGATCTGATTCAGATTATTGCATGGGAAGAAAGGTTTATCGGAGCACAGAAACTTTTCCCATGCTTATGTTCTAGCATGGGAAAGAGGCAGAAGAAAATAAAGAGTATATGACTCTTACAGGAAGAAGACACAGGGCCAAGGAAGGAGGCCCAAGACTCAGGAGATATCATAGTGTGTAGTATGAGAGAATCTTGCTCAAGGAACTCATAGAGATCAGTCCTCTAGGTTGAGTTTTCTTTTTTTAATATCACATCATCCCAGCATTCCTTCCTGCTTTCTTATCATTGTTTTCTTCCCTTTACCCTTCCTTCAGTTTTTCCCTTTGCTCACGCTTGTTGGTTCTCCATCATTTCTCTGCATCAGGGTCATTTTCTCCATTGTGGTTCTGCTACTTTAAAAAAAAACTATCTCTTTTGTTTCTCTTTCTCCCCTAACTATGCCTATTTCTGTGTCTTCCATTCTGTCTAGACACCTATCATCCACGTGACTTACTTGTGTTTAAGTGTTATTTGCATGGTAGATATGTCCTGTCCTTCCTGAAACCAGAGACATGTAGCTTGTCTGACACAGATGCAGAATAACTTTAATTTTATTGTCTATCATTTTGACCTAAGTCTCCAATAGAGCACCCCAATATTTCTGAAACATGGACAAACACCTCTCAGGAATGTCCATAGCACAGCACTATTCATGAAAACCAAAACTACAAACAGTACAAATAATCAAAAGCAGTTGAGTGGTTAACTACTTGAAAAGTAGAACATTACATAACAGGAGAACCAGCAATGGATGCTGATGCAGAGACAGACAAATCCTCATGATTCTAACAATAAAGTAAGACAAATACACAGATAAAATGAAGTAGTTATATTTATTGCAGTTCAAATAAAACAGGTTTTAGCAGGTGTGGTGATACATATCCATAATCCCAGAACTCAAAGGAGTGAGATGGGGGAGTTACAAACTCAAGGACAACCTTGATTACATAATCCAGGTCTCAAAACAATGACAAAACAGGCTTTAGAATAAGGCAGCTGTCATTCTAGAGACAATGGCTAGGAGATAGTGTGAGAAGGTTTTTGGGAGTGTGGTATGCTTGTGTATTAATATAGGTATGAACTAACAGAGATGTACTTGTTTTGAGAAAATTATCTAAGCAGTATATTATAATTTATACTGTGTGGGTGTGTGTACATATGTATACACACACGCGTGGTACTGGGTTGAAAGTTTGCATAATATGATGGAGGCTATTGTACAAAATAACCTGGAAGTATTTGGGTGAGAAGGGGAAGAACTGTGGGACATTGTTTACCACACTGATATTTACCACACTGACTACATGAAACCACATGCTTACATGTAGAAGTGGGATAAAGAAGACATCAAAATAATGACAAGAAGTGGCAAACATGGAATGCCGGGTTTAAAAGTATATTAATAGCTTTTCTCAGAGAAGACACAATTGAGTCGTACAAAAGTGGGGCCAGCAGCCCTGAGGAAGCTGAGATTGAAATGCCACAAGCTTAAGACTAGCCAGGACAAAGTAAGACCCTGTCTTGAGGAAGAAAACACCAAATCCAAAACAAAAGATAACTTCACATTTATTAAATAATGCATATAAATATTTCCACATTTATATGTGTTGGTTTTGTTTTTCATTTGCTGTTGAATTTTATATACAATAGTGGAATCATCCTATAGGTTAGGAATATAGCAAAGAACAACTTGAATTTCAAATTAAATTTCCATAAGTGATACACACTATACAGTATGCTTGTTTTCATAAAATGTATGAGAGAGACAGTATTCCTAGAGTGTGCTGTGACACAATCTTTTTTTTTTCAATACAGGATTTCCCTGTGTAGCTTTGGAGCCTGCCCTGGAACTTGCTCTGTAGACCAGGCTGGCCTCACACTCACAGATATTCACCTGCCTCTGCCTCCTGAGTGTTAGGATTAAAGGCATGTGGCACCACTGCCTGTTCTTAGATTGTTTTAAAAGTGGTTAGAATTCCATTTGTGACTGTTTCCTTGGAGTATTATTAAATAGTTAGAGAAAAGCTTGTTCCCATCACCATGGTCTTCTCTCAAACAGGGTTTGGTCAAAATTGTCTTCATGTTAGATTTTTCAAAATATGGTCTCACTATATAGCACAACAGACCTTGAACTATTGCTTCTCCTGCCTCGGCCTCTCAAGGCCTAGGATTACAGGCATGGACCACCATACCTGGCTTTAAATAGAAGAGAGCTTATCTTGTCATTATACAAGGAGCAGTTATATGCAAAAAGATAGGCTAAAGCTGCATTTTAAAATAGGAATTATGGGGATTGGAGAGATGACGGCTCAGTGCTAAACAGCAGTTGATGCTCTTGCAGAGGACCTGGGTTCAAATACCAACACTCATATAACAGCTCACAACCGTCTATAACTCCATTCTCAGGAAATCTGATACTCTTTTCTAACCTTGTGGGCACCAGGCACACAACACAGTGCACAGATATATGTATGAACAAAACACTCATAAACAAAGTTAAGTCTAAACAAAATTATTTTTCAAAGGTTGGTTTTATTTTCAGCTCATTAATGAGTGCATTAGTAACTCATTTTTACCTTTCTTAGTGTGATCAACACATCCTGGCTCACCTGCCCACAAAGGCTGTTGAGGGAATACTTATACAGTTTAACAGGGATAGAGCACACGCTGTGGACAGAGAGAACAACCCTGTCATGGTGTCAGCAGCACTGAGCACTGTGTCAGATCCCAAACATTGCTGATTTTCAGGGATGAGTCTCATGGTTTTGAATATTTTAGAGCTAAGCTGTCTGTTTTCTGCATTAAGACACAGAAATGACCAGTGTTTCTCGTGTAATGCCTAAGAAGTTTAAAAATGTAAATATTTTAACATAGCAGTAAAAGGATGGCTGTTTAAGTACGAAGAAATAGAGCAGAGAACACTTGCGGAGAGGACCTGATAGACACGTTCTGTCAGTGGTCCTTGCTGGCGGTGACCCCGTACCCACTCTCAGAAAGCAAGTCTACGCATGGCCTGTGGAAGAAAAGGGGAAACAAAATATTGACCGATTTAGTTCTCCTTATGACCACATTATCTTTTTTAAAATACGTTTTTCTAGTAGTGGTCGCTTGATTTTACTCAGGTATGTATTGTTAAAAAAAAAGGGGGGGGAGAGAAGACAATTTCACTCTCACATACTTCTAATTTTATTTGTGTAAAACAATAATTACTGTTCATTGGGCACTAAGTACAAAACCCTACTCTTCATAGGCAGCTTTCAATTTTCACCGTCCCGTGTATTATCATCTCGATTTTACATGCAGACACTGAAATGAAACAGGGTGGTGCTGGCCAAACGGCCAGTAAGGACCAGTTCAGGAGTAGTTCACAGGCCTGTCTGGGTTTAAATCCCCACAGCTACAACATTTCATTACCTTAGAAGGCTGAATAGTCATTTTATGTGGAAATTAGTAACCATCTATTCAACAGTGTGGCAACCACTCAAGTCCCTTTATTTATTTCTGTATTTGTTCATTCATTCATTCATTCATTTCTTGGAGGTAAGATCTCTAGCCCAGTTTGTTCTCAAGTCCCAGATGTAGCTGTGGATACCCTTCAGCTTCTGATCGTCCTTGCCTTCCCCTCCAAAGTTCTGGGATTACAGGTGTCCATTTATTCTGTGCTGGGAATTGAACCCAGGACTTCATAGAGTTATAAATTACCAGAGCTTGATGGACTTCTTGGTTTAATAATAACTTTCATAGGCTTATTAAGCTGGGGGGACAAGACACCAGGCTTGTGATTTTCTTTTTTTTTTTTTTGTATTTAATATTTTGTTTTTTTTTTCTTTTTTTCCTTATTTATTTATTTATTTATTAAAGATTTCTGTCTCTTCCCCGCCACCGCCTCCCATTTCCCTCCCCCTCCCCCAATGAAGTCCCCCTCCCTCCTCAGCCCAAAGAGCAATCAGGGTTCCCTGCCCTGTGGGAAGTCCAATGAACCCCCACCTCCATCCAGGTCTAGTAAGTTGAGTATCCAAACTGCCTAGGCTCCCACAAAGCCAGTACGTGCAGTAGGATCAGAAACCCATTGCCATTGTTCTTGAGTTCTCAGTAGTCCTCATTGTCCGCTATGTTCAGAGAGTCCGGTTTTATCCCAGGCTTTTTTAGACCCAGGCCAGCTGGCCTTGGTGAGTTCCCAATAGAACATCCTCATTGTCTCAGTGTGTGGGTGCACCCCTTGCGGTCCTGAGTTCCTTGCTCGTGCTCTCTCTCCTTCTGCTCCTGATTTGGACCTTGAGATTTCAGTCCTGTGCTCCAATGTGGGTCTCTGTCTCTGTCTCCTTTCATTGCTTGCTGAAGGTTAATATTCAGGAGGATGCCTATATGTTTTTCTTTGGGTTCTCCTTATTTAGCTTCTCTAGGATCACTAATTATAGGCTCAATGTCCCTTATTTATGGCTAGAAACCAAATATGAGTGAGTACATCCCATGTTCCTCCAGGCTTGTGATTTTCATTCTAACTAATTTCTTCCATAAAATTTTCTGCCTGATTTTACAACAGGGGCTTGAATATTGCCCAGTGCTTTTCATCAGGACCTGGAAAGTCATCATATCTTACTTAATCTAGCAGAACTGTGTATGATCCTACATTTGAGACAGAAACCAATTGCCTAAGTATGAATGAAGAACCCAGCTTCAACATAATCTGTATGAAAATGTGTCTGTATTTGACTCCTGTTCAATAGAGCCCAAGATTTTGATGTAGCTATAATAAAAACAGACATATGTCCTTTAAATATCTTGATGAGCTCAAAATGGTCATGGTTGCACGGTTTCCATGGCACCCTAACTACTCGTTGGGACCCTTGTTGGCCAGCAAAACAGACTGTACGTCTGTGAAGACTGACAGAAGGAATTGGAAAGGCTGCTCTGGGAGTCTAGTGGAAACAGAAGTGCTATCAATAAGCTGTGGCCTGGCCCAAGCGAAGGCCTGTGTTGCTAGGGAAAGCATAGCTGGGTGGTTATTACAGAAAGGCCAAGTTCACTTTTATAGGCACAATTAACAGGGATTTCTATCCATGGAAACTTCCCTTGAGAAGTCACTTGGTTACCAGTGACTGGAAATTTTCACAGAGAATCTAAATTGAGTAGGAGGGATTTCTGCATGGGCTGAGAACATTATCAGTTTCTCAGAAAACTTTCAACTTAAAATTCTTTTAATTACTTCTCAGCCTTTTGGCTAAGATCAAGTATAAAGTTATCATGTTTTTAATTATATTTTTTGATAATTTTATGATAAAAAGATATTTGAGCCTCCATTGTTGTTCTCATTTTATTTAGAAGTAAAAGTCTAAAATTTACTCAGATTCTTCAAGGTCAGTCAACTTTCCTAGGAACAGTCTGATGGCACAAGCTCCCGAAACAGCCTCAGTCTGGTGCAAAGGACGTGTGGAAACCATCATCAGTCAGGTGAAGACTGACTGTGGCCCTTAGTTAGAAGTCCCCCATCCACTTCCCTATCCCAGAGCCTTAGGTCTCTAGGAAGAAGTGAATGTTGAGTTCAACATAAAATCAGAACTTGCCTATGGCTAATAGTCACTGCAGTGACTCTGTGTGCCCGAGATTACAGGTCCTGAGACCTTGTCGTCCTTGAGGGAATGTCTACTTTCCATTTCTCCTTCTATGAAGCCTTTCAGGACGATTCTGCATTTTCCCTGGATGGCTCTTAGACTACTCACTACTTGTTCACGCCATTTATTCAGTACTAAATCCAATTACTTTCTACATAAAAAAATAATGACCGTACCTCATCCTGAACATCAAGTTCTTCCTCATTCTTCTCTGCTTCCATCAGTTCAAGAGGATCTTTACAGTCTTGAATGAGGGTGATCTTGATGAAGAACATACACAGTACTTATTGGAAATCTAATAGCATCAAATACAGCACACACCACAGAAAATGATTTAAACTTTACTGGTATTGTCATTTGTCATCTATACTTCAGAATCCTCTTCTAATTTCTTGTTCATTGATATTTCTCGTACATTCAAACTGGTCCAGTTTTCTACTGTGCAAACTCCTTGAACAGCTCCTTCTCTGTCTCTGAAGTATGTGCCTCTTAACAAGACACCCTCAACCAGGCAGTCAATAATGCTTGTCTTTTGACAGCTAAGAGCACTGAGTACAGCTCTGAGGACACTTTGACTATGCTACAGTGGGCTGGTGACTGAGGACAATACAGGGGCCCAGCTTGAATTTAGCAGAACTTAATTTATTGAAGGAGAAGTTGACAGCTTAGGACATTTCTGCTTTTTAGAGATAAGGTATAATTATTTAATCCTCTATACATAAGATATCAATACACCTTGCATTTGTCTTGTTCATTGAGAAGGACATTTCAAAAGCAATACCAAACATATAGCAAAGCTAAAATGCCATCCTGCACTACTAGTTTCTACTTCTCATCTCACAAACAGCTCAGTGCTTTTATTGATGTGAAAATCAGCTAGAAGACCAAGTCCCTGTACAAACAGTCTTAATATGATGGGAATGGTAGCTACAGATTGTGGCTATTCTAGGATAAATCTTGTAATAGATCAAAGGGTGGAAAAGGGTTTTAATCTCTGCATCTCAATATCCTTGCCTAACAAGTGACTTTCTGAAGGAAAGAAAACCACCAGATGAGGACGGATCAGGTTTCGTGTGAGATCCTGTGGAGGCAGGCAGGGTTCCCAATATCACTGGAGCCAGGAATACTCTGCCCACCTTGCAAGCAATCATTTATACTCAGGCTAACACACACTGAAAGTGAAAATCTATGCCAGCCACTCGCAGCACCTCACAGACTGAATCCATGTAGTCTGACACAGTGAGCACACTGTCCCTCATTCAGCTTCATCGCATTTGTGGCCTAAGACTTTACATCAGAATGGGTGCTAACAAACCACAGAACTGCTTTCCTTTTGAGAAGGAACTTGTTACCATGGTTTTGTTTTACTTGTGATGTGTGATCTCAAAAACTATATAAGCCAGCTTTGTTTTTAACCTAGGGTTAGAATTTTTTAAGTTGGAAAATTTTAAGCTGGGCATTTAAAAAAATGCACAAAAGTGGTGCAATTTTAAAAGAAAAGAGTTTTATTTATTTTATGCGTTTGGGTGTTTTGTTTACATGTATGTATGTGTGCCAAGTGTGTGCCTGGTACCAACAAAGACCAGAAGTGGGTATCAGATCCCCTTCGACTGGAATTACAGATGGCCGTAAGTCACCATGGGGATGCTAGGAACTGAACCTGGGTCCTCTGGAGGAGCATCCAGAGCTCTTAACCACCAAGCCATCTCTCCAGTCCCTAACTTTTCTTTTTGGTAGGTGTGGACACTTGAGTATTTGAGATGGACCCTCTCAATAGCTTGGCTTGCTCTTTTCCCCAGAAACATTGGCAGAGCATCCTCTGCACTGACAGCTGAAAAGAATAATGCAATAGTTTCTAGATTAGTTCTACTCTGAGCACCAACTTCTAATCTGTAATAAAGATCTGCTTCTCATAGCCTTAGAAAACATCATAAGTAATACAATATGATTATGTTACAAGGATAACTGTTTTTCATAGATGCTAATGGTGATTTAAATGGAAAATGTCCCCCATAGGTTCATACATTTGAACATTTAGTCCCCAGTAGGAAGACTGTTTGGGGAGGTTATAGAACATTTAGTTGATGGAGCCTTGCTAGAGAAAGAATGTCACTTTGAGGTTTCAGAGCCTGCTCCACTTCCTCTCCGCTCTCTATGTGTGGATAAAATGTAACCAGCCAGTTTCCAGCTCCTGACTCTGTACCATGCCTTCTCTCTCATTGTGGACCCTCTGGAACCATAAGTGGAAGTAAACTCTTGGTTGTGATATTTTTATCACAGCAACAGAGAAGAAACTGCTACGGTGTCCCAAATTCACTGTGAAAGCATCATGAGAAATGAGGTTCTCATTTAGGCCTTCCAGTAAACCTAGGCAATGAGTTCAAGCAGGTTTGCCTCTTCTCATTATTTAAAAAGAGAATTGACAAAATAAGGCTTTAGGAAATTAGAGTGTTTTCCATTTTGTGGGAGAAAATGAACCTGTGATGTGGGATTCCCCTCTGTATGCTGCGATACCATCGCTTAATAAAGAAACTGGCTTGACCTGATAGGGTAGAACAGAGATGGGGAGGGGTGGCCTAAACCAAATGCTGGGAGAAAGAAGCCAGAGTCAGGGAGAAGCCATGGAGCTGCCACCAGAGACAGACGTGCCGAAACTTTGCCAATAAGTCACAGCCATGTGGCGATACACAGATTAATGGAGATGGATTTAGTTTAGGATGTAAGAGTTAGCCAGAAACAAGCTAAGCTATTGGTCAAACAGTATTGCAAACAATATGGTTTCTGTGTGGTTATTTCGGGGCTGAGCGGCTGGGAACAAACAAGTGCCCTCCTACAACAAACCTGGATTTGTTTATAGTTTTATTTGTTTTTGTGTGGGGCTATACTTGCCTGTGAGGATACATGTGCAGGTCAGAGGTTCCTCAGAATTCTTTGTTGCTTTTCATCTTATATTTTGAGATAGGGTCTCTCACTAAACAGGGAGCCATTACGGCTATCCTGGCTGGCCGTGAGCCCTGGGATTCGCCTATTTCCACACCTGAACAGTGAGGTCACAGGCACGTACCGCCAAGCCTGGGTGCTGAGGAACTGACTCGGATCCTGACATTTGCACAGCAATCAAGCCTTTGCCCACTGGGCAGTCCCTCATTTTCTGTTCTTTGTTTGCTTTTCAAAGATGACTTGTGGGTTAAATCTTAACTTTGTAAATTAAGGATCCCCGCTGGTATAATATACACCACATTGATACGCATCACAGAAAAGCCAGGATTCAGTGCTGTTTTCTAAAAATAGTGTTACAGCTAACGCCACATTTGTCAGGGAGCATGCACACTGCAGAACTCTCGAGTCTTGGGCATTACCGGGAACCCTCCTAGAAGCTACTTTAGTCCTCCTGTCTTCCCGGCAGTGAGTGGTTTTCATCCCCACTTCCCTGATGAGAGAATGGCTCTTAGAAGTTGAACAGATGGCCTAAAAGTCAGTGGTTTTTTTTTTTTCTAGGCTGGTTTTCAGGATGGAGTAAGTGAAATGTTTACCGTATCTAGAAGGGAATCCTGGACCTCCCTGGATTTAACCTGGTTCTGCAGATAGAGTATAGCATCATGAACCGTCAGAAAGAATCTGTCCTTTCTAATGTTGTCATCAAAGAACCCACACTGCTCCATTTTTTCTAGTACATCGTCTGCAAAGGAAAAAGGATGTTTAGTTGCTAGAAAAAGGATTTTTTGTAACATCGAATTATATCAGGTGTTTTGTTAGTTTTTGTAGCACTCTTCCTCATTTCCAAACTCTGACCTGGCTTCTCCCACAGTTCCTTTCTTTGCCAGCAGCACATGGAATGGTCACCCCACAGTTGCTTGCAGTCTGTCTTGGTGACCCTTTTGCCAAGCCAATATTCCCATCACTAGTTGCCCTAAGCCTGGCTTCTGGTTCACAGCTGTGCCCTTCTCAGAGAATTTTATCTGGCCACTGGGAGTTGTTTAACTTGAAGAGGACTGGGGAGCTCCACATACTTGATCTGATCCACTGACTGGCAGATAAGGGTATAAAGTGGAACTTTGCATAACCACCTCTGTATAGAGCCACTTACGTAATAAAACATCTGACATCAGGCGCTTGACCAGCTTCATCTATGGCCTAGTCCCCCTTCCCTCACTCCCTCAACCACTTGTGCATAAATCCCCACCTCAAGCTCCTTCAGAGAGCTCATTCTAAGCACTGGTACCCTCCTCTACTTGCAGACGTGCTCCAAAAGGTCTTCGTTGTCTCCCCTCTGCTCACTCCAAAACGATGTCCCCGTAGCCACCAACAGGAAACAAGCTTCTATACTGTGCCACCCGTTCGGCACAAATTGGAAAAAAAAAAATCTCTTTCAAAGCTCAAAACTGTCCTAAGCTATTGTAATTGGTGCACAATTGTTTGTGGTGATAAAGAGTTTTGCAAATAGCACATAATTATCTAATATTGTGATTAACTGCGTATTTGAAGGTAACTAAGACGACATTCTCACATTCCAGGGGAGAAGATGTAGGCAAGTTTGACAGATGTGCACAGAGGCATTTACCTTGAAGCAAAGCAAAGTACACGTTCACATCAATTCTCTGGAATTCTTTGACAATCTAAAAATAGAAAAGAATTCATTCATATTTAAACATTTACTCTGGAGAAATATCAACATCTCTATGGTTAATCAAGACTTTCAGGAGAGTTTATTACTAGAAAACCATAGCTATTTTCAGACTGACACAATGCTGTATGTAAAGATGTATGTGCATATATCTTAAGAAATAGCACACCAAGCAAGGTAGTTTATACAGGCAATGCTATCACTCAAAAGGCTGAAGCAAGGGGCTTTTAATTTGAGGGTTACATAGCAAGACCTATTTTAAAACAGACCGAGGAACACAACACCCAATGTTGGGTAGCCAGCAATTCATAGCACAGAGGTACTCTATAAACAATTTGTAGAAGGAAGGAACAATGGAGTAGTTAGGTGTCCAAATAGTTCTTGCTCACTGTAACAAAAAGTAAATAAGACTTATTCAAACAGTAAAATCTCACTAACTATCCAGGTCTTTGTTTTAAATGCACCCATGCTAATTATCTTAATTGCACTTTTGTACTATAGTTTATTTAGTCCATGTAACTGTTGGGAGAAACAGGAAGGAGGTACATAGAATTTCTCTAATATTCCTCAAAACTAAATATGAATTTACAATGACCATTAAAAGTTTGATTGTTTTTTTAAATCCAGACCTAGGCCTGTGAGCAATAGCAATTGTCACCTAACATAAGCAGCTATTCAAGTGTGGAACATACTCTGGCATCAGGACTCTACAAAGTCATTAAACCAACTGGCCAGCGTAATCTAAAATGGGTCTGAGTCACTGCACACAGTGAAATAAACAACAAGAAGCAGCCAGCATGTGTTCTCAAATGAGCTAACAGACCTGCTGGGAGAACAGAGCCTCGCAGCATATTCTCACAGTCTTTTGCCAAGTGTAATTGCTTACCTACCTAGCACCCAGACCCTGGCATCAGCTTCTACTCCTGCAGTAGTAGCCCACAGCTAAGCTAAAACTAGACAGAATCCTGTTTCCTGTAATTATGTCTGTGGTTGGTGCCTTACCCTGCGGCCCTCTCTGTCTGACCCTCTTGATCACTACCCAAAGCTTCATCTAAATTTGACACCAGGGGTAACACCTATTAAACACAGTGTGAAGCATTTACTGAGGTTGTTTATGTGATTATTTACTGTTTGCCTTTCTCTCAGGAGAGAGCTCAGGCATGCCTTCTCACAAGCATCTTCTGCTAGGTGGAGCAATGAGCACACACTGAAGCATCAAATGAATGGACTTGAGATTTTGCCCTCAGTTCTGGGAATACTTCTGTCCTGCATGTTGCTCACTCTTGCCCTGACTTCATGGGTATGACCTGCCCTTATTAACAATGGCTGCCTCTTCTAGTCCAGTCCATTTACTGTTCCAAAACAAGTAGAATATAATAGTTAACACAAACTACCACTTTTCCTTGTTTTTGTGGCTCATTTACATTGTCAGGAAAATAAAACATACTAAGTGTTAACATCGTCTAAGAGATGTCTGTGTTCCAGACACTTCTGTATTTCTTATATGTATTGCTTATTTGATCTTCATGATACCTGTATGGTAAATACCACCAGCATTATGCTTATATTACCAAAGAAGAAGCCAAGACAAAGGCAGATAAGAAACTTGTTCTTGGTAGTGGAGGCAGGATTCACCTCACAGAGCCTGTCTCCAAAGCTTATGCTCTATTGCCAAAAAGGAGGAGGGGAGGATGAAGAAGAGGGAAGAAAATTCACTTGGGCAAATTATTAAGACCTTCCACACAGTTGAGTGACCCATTCCATTACTTTATCATTACCAATAAAAAATAAAGCATCACACCCCAAGTGTCCTGCACAAACAACCAGAACCTCACCATTCGCAGTGACTTCACTCCTACCACATCCAAGAAGGATACGGCTCCACAGTCCAGCACCAGACTATGGATCGGCACTTTGGGAACATTCACTTTAACTGGGAGTTCAGAGTTCCAGTCCACTTGAATCTCAATTTCTTTGGTTGGGATATCAAATTCCTCTGTCTCTTCAACATCCTCGTCAGGTTCAAAAGCATTATTTGATAAGCCAACATCACTTATGATCCCGTTCTAACAAAGAAAAGGCCACCAATTTTATTGTCAAAAAACATAATTTTTATCAATTCACCCCAAACTGTTTAAAAGTCCTAAATGG
This sequence comes from Microtus oregoni, assembly GCF_018167655.1. Classification (NCBI taxonomy): domain Eukaryota; kingdom Metazoa; phylum Chordata; class Mammalia; order Rodentia; family Cricetidae; genus Microtus; species Microtus oregoni. The sequence goes on along the minus strand of NW_024543068.1, from coordinate 56,959,992 downwards.
GCTATTTAGAAAACCAGTCTAGCAAGGGGATGCGTCTTGAGGAATGAATTTTACTTCTATCTATACTTTGGTGCTCTCTAAGAAGAAAATGAACGAAATTGGATTTCTGGGTGATTATGGGACATTTCCAAGAGAGACAGAAAATCACAGAAAAAACTGTGAAAGCTCATGAAATTACTATTGTAATTTTCTGGCATTGAGTCTTCACCTTGTTCTTTTCAGTAAAATAATGTTTAAAATGAGTACGGATGCTCATTTTTAATGGGGGCCAACTCTGTTTTGAGGGAGCTCCACAGGTTTCATTTACCCCACCCTCTCCCCGGAGCCTAGGGAACAGATCGGCTGTTCTCTGACACACCTTTGTCATCTGTCTAACTGCTTTCACCAAAGAAAGAGGAAGAAAGATGCTGTCTCACCTTTGTTGCCCTTAGTTGTCCTTTTTTGATGAGTTTCTGTATTCTCCTCAGTGCTTTCAGCCTCTTATTGTAAACTCTAATGGCATCAAATCCAACCTTTGGAAACAAATGTTAGTTACTTAAAATGTCTGTTCTTAATATTCCATGGCATTTTCTAACTGAGGGGCTGTTTCTCTTTTATTGTTAGTTATGTGTCCGTATGTAGGTATGTGCACATGTGAGTCCTGAGGATGTAAGATGCCCTGGAGCTGGAGTGTCAGGTGGTTGTGAGCATCCCTACTTCAAAGAGCAATAAGCTTTCCTAACTTGCTGAGCCATCTTTCCAGACCCCAGAAGGGCTATGTCCTAAAAGATACTATTTTGAAAGAACCCCTGACAGGAAAAAAAAGTGAGGTCTGAGGGTGTAGACTCCTGCCAGGCACCCCATCCCACTAAAGATGAGGACAGAATACTAGCAGATTAAAGGCTCCAAGCCAGTAAAAAAGACAAAATCAGGGAGAAAAAAATGTTTAGCTTCAAGTCTGTATCTTCTTGATGTCACAAGGCTACTTTGTTATGGGGGAAAGTTTGTTAGCTCCCCTTTGAGCTAGTTTGCTCTGGAAACAGGAAGATAGCACTTGGGCAAATTCCAAGTTCCAAGGATGGCACTGGAGACAAGAACCGTTTACTCCAGCAAGGCAATTCCTGTCCCCCCTTCGGCTCTTACCTGATGTGGGAGTGTCATATATTAATCTGTTAATTTCATTGGCTAAGCAATAAAGAAACTGCTTGGCCCTGATAGGTTAAAACATAGGTGGGAGGAGTAAACAGAATAGAATGCTGGGAGGAAGAGGAAGTGAGCTCAGAGACGCCATGCAGCTCTCTCCCTGGCACACGAGATGAAAATCCGACCCAGGATGGACATAGACTAGAATCTCCCTGGTAAGCCACCTCGTGGGCTACATAGATTATTAGAAATGGGTTAAGAGGCTAGAGCTAGTGGGCCAAGCAGTGTTTAAATGAATACAGTTTGTGTGTTGTTATTTCGGGTATAAAGCTAGCCGTGTGGGCGGCTGGGTGGCGGGACACAGCCCCGCCGCTCCTACTACTACACTTAACCTTCTCTCAGTGAACACACTCCCCCGACACCCAGCACACCACCTTCCTCACGCTGTTTGTGCGTGAGATTTATGCCAACTTGACAGAGGTTAGAGTCAGGAGGGAAGAAGGACTCTCAACGGAGAAAATGCCTCCCTACGATTGGCCTGTAGACAAATCCTTCAGCAATTTCCCTGATTAATGATCCATGTGGGAGGACCTAGCCCTAGGTGGGCAGTGCCACCCCACAGGAGGTCCTGAGTTGTGTGAGAAAGCCAGGAGGAGCAAGTCAGTAAGCAGCTGTCCTCCATGGCCTCTGTGTCAGTGCCTGCCCTGACTTCCCTCAGTGACGAAAGTGACCTAGAGCTGTAAGACGAAATAAACCATTTCCTCCCTGAGTCGCCTTTGGTCATGGTGTTTTATCTCAGCATTAGACACCCAAGTGAGACCTGATGTCTGCAACTAAAACTTCTATTAAAAGTATTTTACTCATGTGTGTGTGTGTGTGTGAATGTGCACATGTGTGCAGGGGCCCAGAAGGGATCCCAGATCCCTGGGTGCTGTATTTATGAGCCACTTGATATGGGTGCAGAATCCAAGCTCCTTTCCTCTAGTAGGTCAGGAAATATTCTTAACAGCTGAGTTGTCTTTCAGCCCCTCTTCTATTTTTTAAACATTTAAAACTATTTCTTAAAGTAATAAACTAATATATGTCAACAAAAATACATATTTCATGAATTAAACTATTTTTTTTAAAAAAAATTCTTCAAGGCATGGTATTGTTTTGGATAGCTGTATCTATTTGTGAAAGGCTGCTGGATTCTCTTACCTGCCTCTGCTGGAGCAACCTGTTCACAGAGCCTCTGGAACTCAGCAAGTCCCAGATTTCTGCCTCTGTGCTTTCTTCCTGCATGCCTCAGACCCAACTCCAAATCCCTGTCTGTCTACCTCCCCTCCCCTTCCTCTCCCTCTCTCCCCCTTCCTTCCCATCCCTTCCTGTTCTCTCCCCTTCCCTTCCATACTGTAGGTTATAAGGAGCATAGATGTTATGATATAGCTGCTTTTCCATTATTTTCCTTTTGTGAGACTAGGTCTAAGTCTGTAGCCCTAGCTAGCATAGAACTCATTATGTACACCAGGCTGGCCTCAAATATACAGCAATCCTCAGCCTCTTTAATGCTGGGATTACAGGTATGTATTCATGCCATGCCACGATAGAGTTTTTAATGCCCACACAGAGAACCAAGCCTAAGGCCTTATTCTTAGTAGGTCCCAATAAATGAATGAAATCTGAAAATAAGTAAAAAAAAATCAAACTTCTTGGAATAAAATACTTACTGTGGACTTGACACATTTTTTAAAACCATCGACATTGCCATAAAAGATGGGGCTTGAAAATCTCAGGATCTTCACTCCTTCGGGCTCTTCAAGCTGGCGTTTTAGAAAAGGAGGAGAGAGGGAGGGAGAGAAGAGAGGATTGAGGGAGGGGAGGGAGGGAGAGATGGAGGGAGGGAAGAGGGGAGGGAGGAACGGAGAGGTTAAACAAATCTACACCTCAGGTACTGAAGTTCTGCCTGTTGTGGTGAAATGGTAACCCACGAGCTGGCCAGTAGCACTGCTGGCTTCTCTCAGATGGGGAGTCATGAGGTAAGAAGATGCCCAGAATCAGGAGCCATGGAATCAGACTCAGAATCAGACTCTCAAAGGCAAGGTGGCTGCTACCCAGATGAAGGAAGTGGCTCTAAAGGCAACGTGACTCCAGCCTCCACTACTGACAATTTTAATTTTGCTAAAACTCTTTGGCACGGGGTGGGGTGGGGAGTTACCAAAGGGATCAGGAGGTGGGGGGGGGGGGGTTAAAAACTTTACCGTGCCATGTTTTTTTCTCTGTTTGTACCCTAACACAGAGTGGCCGCTCCAAGAGTGAACCCCACAGATCCAGAGTCTTCTGGTTTCAAGCGGTCACAGCCCTCTCAGTCCACCCTTTGACTCTGAGAACACCTCTGTCCGGAAGATTGAGTGACTTGGGCAAAGTCTTGCCAAGAGGGAGCTTAGAATCTGGAGCTCCGAAACTCGAGCTAGGCTTCCCTGTTAAACCACATAGCTGAACTGTGGAACCGAGTGCATATCTCCTTTACAGTCTGGTTTACAAAAGACGACTAGATTCCTGTGCTTCTGAAGGCACACTGCTCTGTTACTGTGGCATATTTTACATGGCCTCCTCATCTCCAGCACCTGAACTAGTGCTTCAGCTCTTGATGATACTTGAGTGAACATTTACAGAATAGTTATGGAAGTAAACTAAATAGCAGTCATGGAATTCCAGGTTGAATATACAGTAAGCTTTTTTTTTTTTTTTTTTTTTTTTTTTTGAGACACGGTCTCTTTATGGAGTCCTAACTGTCCTGGAGCTCACTATGTAGACCAGGCTGGCCTCATACTTCAAAGTGAGGGGATTAAAGGTGTGTACCACCACCCAGCTATATCCCCTTTTTAAAGGGAGTTTTGTGGGGTTTTGATTGCTTGCTTGTTTGTTTGTTTGGCTGGTTGGTTGTTTTTTCAGGACAAGGTTTCTCTGTGTAACAATCTTGGCTGTAATGGAACTCATTTTGTAGCTCAGACTGGCCTTGAACTCATAGAGATCTGCCTGCCTCTGCCTCCCAAGTGCTGGGATTAAAAGCATGTTCTAAAAATTTGTAGAACAAATTGGTATTTTCTTCTGCTTTTGCCTCTTTGTTTCTCCCAGCAGCCACTAACAGTTTTGTTAGCGAGCAGCATCTGACCATCACTGTGATGCATAATTTGTTTTTCATTTCCTGGTTCATATATTATTTTTTATCAATTCCAATGATTTAAAAATATATCAAATAAAACTTTGGTGATTGAGAGCTGGGAAAATCTCTTATTAAAGCTGAATAAAGAAATCTTACAGAGACTTCAGGCCATTTCATAAAGGCTATGGATAACAGACAGAAATATAACTTTTTTAAAATTTATTTATTTATTTAAGAAATATAACTTTTATTAAATGCTGTAAATAATCTAATTGCCTCTTATATTTAGTCCCTCATGATCCTCCCTCATTTAACAACAAAATTTAACTAGTATGTCAGAATTTCTGTAATTGATATTAACAAAAGGCACATTGAACCCCAAGCTCTCAAGTCATTCTCAGTTTGCTGATGAACTTTCCCAAAAGACATCTTCTTGGCTTGCACCTAGCAGGCTAAAAGCGAAATCTGTTGACTCCTTGAGTTCCAGGCTAGCAAGCCCTCCTGTGACAAGCGTTTTACAAAGGCACTTACGTTTTTGTAATGTGTGACACTTTTATAGATGTCTGTGCTGGGGACACTTCCAAGGCCATTCCATGATGGGCTGCAAGAAGGGAAATGAACATCAGCATTTTTTTTTTTGCAACAGTCACTTTTTCAACTAAAAAGTTAAAAAGAAATAACAGCTATGAAAGAGAACATCATTCTGGTGCTTTGGACTCTGTCTTTATTGCAAATGACATTTTCCTGTATCTAACTCTGAAATGAACAGCTGGTGTTTGCGTGGAACTGAAGAAAGAGGAAGTAACTGTGAGCAGCTTCTGATGGCTGGGGGATAATGAGCACTTTCTGTGCATAACGATTATAGGGGAAGTGCCAAGCTTTCTCACATGGTAAATCGTCTGGAAGCCCGACCATAACACGGAATGACCAGCATGGTTATCTTCATTTTTATTAATTCTAAAATGGTGTTCCAGGGAGTTAAAGACAGACACACACTGAGTATAGGGCACATAGCCTTCATCTTTAACTTATAGGTCTGTGGTTTCTTCTACTTCTTTGTGACTTACAGCAACCTCTTGATGGAGTATGGTATCTACAAGAAATTAGATTAGTCTCTTGTTTTAGAAACAGCAGCAGAGTGAAATGAGTCCTGCCTGCTGACCAGACCACTGATTTCCTGTTCTGGGTGCGATCAGATAAACTCCATGTTTCTCCAACTGTGACTGGCAACATATGCTGAACGCAGCCCCTGGAGAAGGACTATCTGTTTGAAGCCCTTTCAGTATTGTGCTCTCTGGATCCAGATTATAATTACTGGAAATTAAATACTGTGAAGGGTGTTGCTTTTCATTGGGTAGGATCCTGTTTACCAAACCAGTAACTAAATCATACCACCAAGTTTTCCCTTGGTTCACAACACTGAACTCATTTTTAAGTTAAAGCTTGTCAGTTATTCTTTGTCTCAAAAAATAAAAACATCTTTCTCAAGTGAACTCAAAACAACAGAACACTGAGCACACACTCAACACAGGAGGCAATGTCATCTATGGTTTCTTCTCTATTCCCTAGAAGCAAACTGGGCCCTCTGGAAGCTGATGAATCTTTTCATCACCCTGTTCTCTTAGGGTGCTCAGGGAGATAGCCACAGGCTTTTCAAGAAGGCACCACCATGCCAGGGGAGGGAGGGAGGGCAGAGAGTTGGTGGGTGGAATAGGAGAAGTGAACCCATGCTAAGCTGAAGATATCTATGTCGGAGATTTTCCAGGGGTCTTCTTTCATCACCGCCCAAGTGCAGGCAGAGAAGAAGCCAGATGTCTAGAAAGGCAAGGGAAAACTAAAGGAGAGGGCGGCTGTGTTTTCCCAAGTCCAGGTGGACATATAACAAAACCCAAAGTCAGAACAAAACCATCACCACCACAGACAATCTGCCTTCAGCTTGCCTCACCTGTCCTCATAGGCTGTTCCACCATGTGACTCATAGCTCTCCTGTTCCCACCGAGCATATGAACTAATCTTATTTACTTCACATAATTGGGCATGTGCCTCATTTGTCAGATTTGAATGAATCCTGGCTGTAATAACTGTTTTTAAAGTTCTCAGTTACATAACGAGTTACTAACTTCAAAAAAGTAAAACAGGTTAGAATATATTGAGGAGTTGACCTGTTGTTTTATGCTGGTGCCCAGTTCTGTGCCTGGTGCCCAGTGCCTCTAATATTCTCCCAATTTAAAAATGATGTGAACAAAGCAAACCCAGTCTTTGGCTGATCTATGTATCCCCTCACTTTAGCACAACCAAAGGAGAACAGAGTGGAGCATCTGAGGAAAGGCATAGATTCAGGGGTGAGCTGCATTGGGGTTCGTCTGCTGATTAGTAACTGTAAGCATTAAAAACGATCTTTAAATTTCCTGAGCTTAAACTTTCTCACCTATAGAGTAAGACTAATCGAGCTATTCAGCCTTGTAAAGTGCTGTGTGTATGCATCATATAATCACTCAATGTATAATTTTTAAAAAAGTAGTATCTGTTTGTTTATGGAAACAAGCTAGGAAAATTCAGGCTGGGCTGTCTGTGAGATACCTGTTTTTTGGTTTGTTTGTTTGTTTGTTTGTACTTACAACTGAACTCTCAGGACCACAGTCAGTAGTCCAAATAAAAGGCCAGCTAGCAAACCCAGGTCCAGTCCCAGAATGATGGACATTACGCATGTAAACACCCAGATAACCTAGAAGGGAATGGAAATGAAAAGAATTACATTTCATTACAAAGAATAATAGTCAAGTGATTGAAAACAAACTGTCCCAGAGGTATAGGACTGTCACACAGATGACATCAAGGCTCTGGTTTCTCGATACTACTCTAATTCTGCTCTAGGATTCCAAAAGTTCAGACTAGCCTTAGGAGATTGGGCATAAGGATGTGACAGAAGCAGCCTGGACCGAGCTCTATTTAAAGACAGATATGTGGAGGGTCACTTACAGCATCAGTCTTATTCTGCCTCCACAGACAAGGGACGTCACACACCTGCATGAACATCCCTTTCAGGTTAGCAATGACAACAGCTGCCAAGACGGACTGTGCAGAGAGAATGAAGGCTGTGTTATTCAAGGCAAAGGTTTCCATGTGTTGATTTCTAATCTCCAGCTCTTTCCCTGACAACAGTCTGGTGAAGAGGAACTGGTGCACAGAAAAGCAGGGTTTTACCTTCTGCAAGGGTTCCAGAAGCTTCCCCAGGGCAACAATGGCGATCATTACAATCATAGCTGAGATGATGCCAGCAACCTGAAAGATACTTTCAGTGAGGCGGACTCACCCTGCTCTCCACAGGTATGCATAGGACTCTGCACACAGACACAGTTACTTCTTCCTCATCTCTCCCTTTCTGCTCAGAATTTAGAAAAATGAGCATTATTTGCTAGGCCAATGCAATATGAAAAAAAAACAGAGCAATATATACCCATTATTGCTGAGAAACTAAAGAAAATATGAAAACGAAGCCTGACAGTGTAAGGCTGGTTTGCCTTGGATTTTGTCTGAGTGGCTGGTATGGGTGTGAATTAGGAGGTCATCCTTCGGGTTGTTTGCCGTGACATGAGACGCAGACCCTCATATTTTGGGGAAAGAATCCTATGGTGCATTGTGGAAGCAGCAGCCATAATGGTTACTCACATTGTATCTGTAGCTCAGAATTGCCATGAAAACCCCCGAGAAAATAAATTAAGTCATCTTATTACAAATCCACAGTGTCACATTGGCATACCACAGCTCCTGTCTCCTCCAACAGTTGTAGACACAGGTTGCAAACACTGGCTGCAGCAGCGGAGCAATCATGGAGGAAAGGAAGCTCAGAACTTTACCTTCGCTGACAAGAAAAGCTCTGCTAAGATCCATAAATAGTTAGGAGAGAGGCTGAGGGGGTAGGGCCTATTCCTGGTCTGATCAGTTGGCTTGGCCAATGAATTCTTTGCTGAGACATCGTGGGGAATAGCTGAGCAGACTAGAGACTCTGAAACAAAGGAGAAGAGACAGGGAACCAGAAGCAGACCAGTCAGAGCAAGGAGGGGAGAGACAACTGAGCGCAAGCACTGCCCTGCATAGTGCCCTGGCTAAAGGAAGCAGGCACAGCAAATGTAAGAGAACATTCATTCCATCTGGTACACTGGCCACTTCTGTTTACACGAGTCAGCCTGGGTAATATCATGAATACATAGGTATTAAAAATCTCACTTTTCAAGCCTAACCTTTTTTCTGTCATCTTCTGACTCCGTGGTCCAGGTTCCCAGCACAAAGGTGAACAGTTCCCTCTTTTGTCTAAGAAACTAGTATCCTCCTTCTCCTTCCCTTCCCTACATCTCCCTCCTCCTCCCTTCATGCCCTCCTCCTGTTATTTAACTTGTATTTATTGAACTGCTTTCATCTAGGCTCCAGGGATTGATAACAGGTATATTTGGAGACAGAGACAGCTATCCGCACAACTCTGGGCAGGAGATTCTCCATTCACCAAGGATGTATGATAGTAAGTCTCTAATTATAGAGCCAAGGCTAAGTTTGATCACAATACTAAAACCTGTAAGGGATTAGTTACTTGAATTTACTGAAAAGGTTGCTTTGTGGGAAAAACGTAGAGTTTATATCTTTGAGAAGATTCAATTCCTGGCAAGTTAATTATTGTTAAGAGAAATGGTAATTAGAGCTATGGAGTAATGTGTACTAATTACTGTTCTATGAGCCAGGAGAAGTCAGAGTAGGGGTGAGGAGAAGGACAGAAAGGAAGCCTACAGTTAAACATAGTCAAAGCCTACAGTTAAACACAGTCAAAGCCTACAGTTAAACACAGTCAAAGCCTACCAACACTCGTTCTTCCGTTTGTTCTTCCACATCTATATGTCTGGTACTGCTTAGGTGCCAGCCCCAGCACACGTGTTAAGGGGCCAGTCCTCCCTCAAGGTGTAGAGTAATCCGCATTTAGTAGTCAGTGTGTGGAGGGCTTTGCATTGTCTCATTTAATCTTCACAGGGTCCCTTTGAGGTGGATATAATTAGTAGCCCCATTCGTGCTAAAGTCGAGGCTCAGGCACAAAATATGAGAAACCGCACAGGAGGACTTGATAGTTTTTTGGTCACAGGTCCCTGGATTTCAGTCCAAGGTCTTAGACTTTTAACCCTAGAACTTAATATGCTTTTCAGTAATTAAATATCAAGCCATTTCTGCTTGTTTCTTCCTTCAGTGCTGAACTTCTGGCATCCTTCCCTCCTAAATATAATACAGGCCAGTATGTGGCAGAGGATATTAACTTACCAGAACACCATTATCCCCGAGCCCTTTGCCAAGGAGGGCACTGTACACATCATTACTGGGGCAGGCAGCCCATGCCTTGTCTAGGAGATAACAGCAGGAGAATGGCCGTGAGCAGCTCAGCTCTAGGTGCACCCACGCGGGACCACGTGCCCTGGGGAGCTGGTCAGTGCCTACCTCTATAGTGAGCAGCAGGGATCCAGCTGCTGACAGCTTCTGCTAAAACAGATGCAGCTTTGAGACTGCCCCTTGACCAGAGAGCTCTGCTTTTGCTTCTTAGTGCTTACTGGGTTCCTTTACCTGTTTCCTCCATGCCAGAAATAACTTCAAAAAGCTTATAAAAAATTCCTCTAAAAATTAAAATTAAAATTTGCTTCAATGTAGTTAAATAATTGGGAGAGGCCATTTTGAAAGGAGAGGAGCATCATGCATATGTGATGATGTCATCTGTACTATGGTGACACTGTCTGTATTGTGGCAATGTCAGCCACATTGTGGGGACATCAAATGTGCTGTGAGAACCTTTACAGCTCTTCCTAGCAAGTCACTGCTGGAGTCATTGTTTTCTTGGTATTTCCTTTCATTTTTAGGTCTCTGCTTTAACAAAACCCTTGACGACTGTGTGTGTTTTACAGCAGTTTGGGTTTATTCTGTTTCATAGTCTTGGACCTCTTTTTCTTTCTTTCTTTCTTCCTTCCTTTTTTTTCCCTTTCTTTTCTAAATAATGTTTTTTCCTACGTCAGGAAGCTAAAGCTTGACAGAAATGCAGTCCTGGCCTAAGACTTGTCTTTGGTCTGCACGGAGCTGAGTCTGGTTTCAAGCAGACTCTGAGAATGTTTCCTGGGCTTTCTGACTGGCTTCAGGGGCATTAGCCAGTTTTATGGTTACCTTGTGAAAGCAACAACTAAACGCCATCTTTAAGAGGCAAAATTAAAGCCATATTCAGAACTTCAAGAACAGAAATATTATTAAGGAAGAAATGCCAAAATATTACAACAAAAAGTCTTGTTTAACAAATTATTGTTGTGTGGAACTAAGTTGCTCACTTTTGAAAAGGAAATATGAATGGGAAGTACAATAACTCGGGGCTGGAGTGAGTTCGGTGGCTAAGAGTACTCACTGGCTGCTCTTCCAGAGAGGAGCTACGTTGCACTCCCAACACCCACATGGTGGCTCATAGCCATCTGTAACTCCAGTCCTGGGGCATCCAACACCCTCTTCTGGTGTCCCAGGCCACTGCACATATGTGGTGCGCAGATATATGTGCAGATAAACACCCACACACAACATTTAAAAGACAATATTATAGCTTGAAACCCGGCAAAGAGCTTCATTTTCCTGCTGTGGTGCTGGAGATGGACCTCGAGGGCTCAAACACACAGAGCAAGTGTTCTACACTAAACTGTATCCTCAGCTTCTTCTCCCTTTTTCTTTTGAGACAGGGTTCCACATCATTATCACAGATGGTCTCAAATTCATTCTGGAACCCAAACAGAGATGTCTTGTACTTGGGAACTTGGGGTCAATCTTGCCTGGATTGACCAAGCAGCGGGAATTACTGGCCTGTGCTACCAGGCTAAGCTTTGGGAAATGGTTTATGTTTTTTCTTTTTTAGACCAGGATCTTGTTCTCTCTAGATTACAAACTGATAAACAGTATTGTTGTTTATTTACTAATGAGTGTGACTGTCCCAGGTGAGTGTAGTTATCAGCCAGGTGAGAACTGACACATAAGGATTTGACAATCACAGTTTCAGGAGACCATACATGTTGCTTTTTAAAAAGTCTTTTCTTTATTGATTTTTTTATTGAGCTCTACATTTTTCTCTGTTCCCCTTCCTGCCTCTCCCTTCCCCTTCAACCCTCCCCCAAGGTCCCCATGCTCCCAATTTACTCAGGGGAATCTTGTCTTAAAAAGTCTTTTATAAGGGTTGGCCATGTCAAAGAGACGAGACCCAAGTTGGATCAGATGAGGAAGCACAAGTCCCTCTCTCTGAAGGCTAAGTGTCATGTTCAGTTCTTGTGGAAGCCTCTCTGAGCCATCATCCCCTTCCTGTTCCCCACTGTCACTGCATACCTGTGTCTTTCCTCCAGTGCTCTCCTGGACAGCCGTTCGAGACAGAGCAGTGGTGGCCACAAAACAGGAGAAGAATCCCGAGAAGACATTGCTTATGCCAAAGGCGACAAATTCCTAAGGGAGAGACTGGGTTACAGTGGTGTTGCCAAGAGAATGCTCATCAGACTCTCACCAAGTGGCCATCAGGATGGCTTAGTGGATACAAATATTTGCCTTGCAGACCCAATAACATGAATTCAAGTTCTAGAACCATGCAAAGGTGAAAAGAGAGAGAGACCTGACCCCAGAAAGTTGTCCTCTGACCTCCACACATGTTCTGTGGTACACACACATGCACACATCATGTGTATACATACAACAATCATTTATAAGGGAAATAAATTACTGAGAGTTACTTGAATACATGGAAAGTTTTTTGTCTAACTTGATAGACGACTTTTATGTTACATTTGACCTGACTGGACTTGCATTTTTAATTAGTGCTTGTAACAGCTAGTTTTGTGTCAGCTTGACACAAGCTAGAGTCATTTTGAAAGAAAGAACCTCATTTGAGAAAATTCCCCTACCAGATTGGCCTGTAACTAGACATCTAAAGCATCTTCCTTCCTTTTTTCCTTCTTTTCTTCCTTCCTTCCTTCTTTCTTTCCTTCCTTCTTTCCTTCCTTCTTTCTTTCTTTCTTTCTCTCTCTTTCTTTTTCCTTCCTTTCTTTCTTTTGGGAGAGTGGGTTCTAGCAAGATTTCTCTGTGTAGCCCTGAATGTCCTAACTAACTCTGTAAACAAGACTGACCTTGAACTCAGAGATTCCCCTTGTCTTTAGCTCCCAAGAGCTGTGATTAAAGGAGTGCACCACTACTGCCTGGCTTGTAGGGCATTTTCTTGATTAACGATTAATTGGAGGACTCATCTTACCATAGCAGTGACACCCCTGGGCTGGTGGTCGTGGGGGCTATAAGAAAATAAGCTGAGCAAATCATGGGGAGCAACTAGTAAACCACGCTCTTCTAAGGCCTCTGCATCAGTTCCTGTCTCTAGATTCCTGCGTTGAGTTCCTGCCCTGACTTCCCTGGGTGATAGACTGCAAGCTATAAACTGAAATAAAACCCTTTCTTCCTCAGGTTGCTTTTGGTCATGATGTTTTATCAGAGCAATAGAAACTCTGACAAAGGCAGTGTTACTTTAGCTTACTTCTTAAGAAGCAAGGTGACTTACCTTGCATATTTCAAAAAAAAATGTTTAATTATCAAGTACAGGAAAGAAAACAATTCAACAAAGGCCAGTGAAAGAAACCATCAGTTTCCTTAGGTGATACCAAAATTTCTCCCCAGTTGTGCTTCCTTCTCTTGCTTTTAGTCTTATAAACTCAGCTCAACAAATAGGTGACCATACCTGGTTTCCGTCGATGAGATAATCATACTTGGTGCCATAGACTTTTCCTACAGACACTGCAATAGCATAAGCCACCACAGCAATGGAAAAGGATGCAGCCAGCATGTCGGAAAACAGGCCCACAGACGGAAGTGCAGGAGGCAAGAACCTAGTAAGTGAAAAACTGTTGTGAAGATTTGACAGCTTTTTCCCAACCTTTGTGTCCACTCAGTCCCATGGTACACACAGAAGGGCGTGGCCCAAGGAAACAGAAGCACTTGAGATGCGTGAGAAGGGACATCTGCTTTTCTAGTTTTTAATCAGAAGGTAGTGCTAGCTTACTGGCTGCCTGAGAGTGTTTTTGCTTTTGTTTTTATGCCCCTGACATGCATAAATCTGTCACTATGGGTCCATGCCACTGCATATGTAACATTTTTCCTCATACAGTTTCATCTTCAAGGTCTCTGGTGATACAGGATATTCTCGGTATATTATAAAGTTTGGTCTGTGTGAAAAAAAATGTCAGTTCTGTTGAAGAGAAAGAATATTTGATACTGAAAGAACTCAGCAGAAAACCCTAAAGAGCGTGACATTTAAAAATCTTAATTTTCAGAAGGAAAAAACCCTCATCCCACATTAAATTTATTAATTATAATCATCCTGCACAGTCACTAAAATAACTGTGTTTTCACAGATTATTTAGCAAAACTAGAAAGATATAAACACAATTATGAGATTAATTCCTAAATTTAAAAGTTTGGAGGAAGAGCTTCATTTACCTATAGAATGCCCATATAGTACAATCCCCAAAATCCCCAGTCATTAAAACAAGTCCTTCCACCTGTGTATCTTATAATTAAATAAAGATAACGTGGAAGTGGGAGTTTTAGAGACACACAGTAGAGAAATTTTGAGTTAGTGACCTCGGAGTACTAGTGAACCCGTCTCTCTCATTTTGATATGAAAACTGCAACTCGGAAGAGATAAATGAGTGGCTTGAAGTTTTAGTGGGTCCATGTTGGAGATTGGGTAATTGGATAGTAAGGCCTGCCAGGACTCTGCTGTTGCGAAGACTTGCCCCCAGAAGAGTTAATTTTCAGACTTCTCCTCTGTCCTTCTCCTATCCTATGTATAGGCCCAGAAATAAAACCCAACTGTAGACAGTCAGCATGTTAGAAACAACACACTTGAGTGACACAGTATTAAATCACCTGCAAGTCTAGATTTCATCTTAGATCTCACTTAATAGGGTGCTTCCAAGACCCAGTCAAGTTTACTTCAGGTAGCTAGTGCTCTGTCAAAGCTAAGCCCTGAAAAGGTTTCAGTTTTGATAGTAGTGTAAAGCACACTGGCTCCATGACTGTAGTGTTCTCCAATATTAGCCAATCCTTAATTACTAGGGTTTAAAATTGTGAGGTATGAAGCCAACGGACTTCAGTCATTGAGTGACTTTATGACTTTGGGCATGTTGTATAAACTTAATAAATTGTTTCATTGGCTGTCATAGGATGACCGTGCCCTCTTCTCATAAAGTTTAATGAGATATTATAGTTTAACTAGTTAGATCCTTGTGACTATTGGTGCTCAGCCTAAGCTGGAAGAACCTAAACCCACCATATTCCATCATGACTTCTGCTTCTTGCTCTATTTCAACGGTGTCAACTATTTGTCCAGAGTGAATTAATGGAGACCCTGTCTGCACGTCTTCTAATAACCCCAAGAATATACCTTGTTACCTGAAATAACACTTCCTAAACTACACAGTCACCCCAGGGGCCTGTTAGCCCTAGACAACCCAGTCTGACTCATTCATGAAGGAAAGGGAGCATATGAACACATACTTATCCTAAAGACATGAGGATGGGGAACAGTGCTCCCCAAAAGGGCCCAATAACACATAAAAGAGGAGTAATGTAATAAGCATGCTAATTGTATGTTTCACTTCAGGTTGGATGTGAATGTTTGGCAAATGTTTCCCAATCCATCTAAACAAAGGTGGCACATCACAGGAGAAAGCCATCTTCATTCTATCATGCTGCCTTTCCTGGGCCACACTTCCAAGTTCTCTGCAAAGGACACCAAGTGAAAACAATAGCAATAAATACTATGACAGCACCTCTGTTATTGACTAGGAAGAGAGGAACCAGTGACTTAGAGTAGAGACAATATAAGGTGGTAAAGAGAGTGAAATTCAGAGCACAAAAGTACACACACACACACACACACACACACATCATGGAGACAGGTGGAGTAGAGGAAAAGCACTTGTTGAAATGGATGAAAAACTGGACACACCAAACACAGCAGAATGAAGATCAGTTGTATCAGGAGAGAGGCAGGCTGTGACTGGAGGGACAGACAAAGTTCCGGTTTGAGTGAATTCCTGTGGGACACTAAGATACTGACTAGACAAAATGGGTTGTGTTTTTTAACCAACAAGGAGTAGAGAGGAAAATAGAGCCACCCTGCTGATCTCCAGCCCTCTCCAGCTCCCACTCATCTGCTGATAAGGTTTGTCAGTCTTCTTCCTTTCACCTCTCCTGGCTCTACATTCTATTTCATCACTGCGACCACTCTCCTTATTTCTTACAGTACTGGAATGGATTCCTCTTCTGGTTGCTTAGCTGTTTTAACTCACTGTGTACAGTACTAATAAAAGTGATTGCTCTCATGCCTTAAAACCCTCCAACAGTGCCTCAAAATGCCAATATAGACACAAAGATATCAGGCCGCTCATGGTGGTTTCCATGCCTACGCTCACCTCTCACCTCCTCTGCCTACTTTATGCTCCAGTTGCAATGAACTCCTTGTTGTATATCCAAAGTGCTGTGCTCTTTGTTATAAGCTGTATGTTTTATTCAAGCATCCTTACTTACTAATTCCTATGTTAATGTTATCCTTAAAATATCAAGAAGTTGTCCTTTAATGCATAGCGAGCTAACCGCCACTACACAGCACTGATTCCTGGAGGATGACTATCCTCACTAGACTGGGAACCCACTGAACATCCGGCACACTGCCTACCCCTTGGCAGGTGCTTCCACACAGACAGCTGAGGATATAAGTATCTGGAGTATTGCTTTGTGTACAAATGGTAGATGTCAAATAGACATAGTGGGTTACTTTAGTCATCTGATGGGAGTCTTGATTTCCAAAAGATAAGCATAACTGTCTCTTCAGTCTAAAACTGAGACATTCAGGAGAGCTGGAGAACCACAAAGCAAACAGAAATATTTGAAGTATTTTGATGGAAATGTACTGAGGCAAGACATTTTTAAGATTATCTTTTAGTATTAGAGTACAGAAAGTAAGGAAAAAATGCTCTAAAAATCAAATCAAAACCAAGAGTCTGCCATAGTATAATATGCACAGTGTGACATGGGAGCTATCAAAAGAGCCTTAAATGGCCCCACATAGACAACATGATCAACAAAAACCTAGCATTATAGTGTAACTCGGAGTATGAACTAACTACTCATGAGGCCATGCTGAATAAATGTGAAAAGAAACAAGCTTACGAAGGAAAAATAGTCACCATTTGGGGCTATTCAATGGGGAGTTGTCAAGCTTATGTGGAGAGGACAGAGTCACTATTTGGGGCTATGCAATGGGAGGTTGTTCTGGGGACTGAATGTCACACTGACCGTCAGAGAATCAAAGGAAGCTGCCAGTAATTTGACTGGAGATGCAGGAAGGAAGTTCCTTTTCTTACCCTGGTGCTGTCCTCAGCCCCTAAAACATTCTCATTCCCACTCTGGTTTTGTCATCCTTCCATGTCACCCTTTCCTTCACAGATGTGTTAATATCATTGTTTTAGAATTGTGTCTGTGCCACCAAGTCAGACAGTCAGAACCTTTCTTGTGGCTTATTTGTAGTGATATGGCTTAGGGAGCTTATTCCCTCCACAAATGTTTTCAGAGAGCCCTCTGTAAGATAGATGCTATTCTAGAGGGAGACATAGCTGAATGCCACAAGTGGGGCCACTACCATGAAGGGTCCCCCAGAACTTAGTTAGCAAGCAGAGGACTAAGCTTGACTGAACCAAAGGGCAGAAAGCTAAAGATCCTGTAAAGGGGAGTGGCCAGGAATTTCTTCAGAGCACCAGAAAAGACAATGTGAGGAAAGGGGAATCCCCACAGCAAGCACTGGAGCAGGGACTCACAGGGCAGGCATGTGCTGTAGTCCATCTCTGGCCTGGGAAGGAGATCTGCATTTACACATTTCTACACAAGTATCTGTGATTACAAAACAACTCAGTCTTTGGGGTGGAAATTCTGCAGCTCAAGTTTCATTGCAACTTTGATGATTGCTTTTCTTCTGGTCGTAGCCTTTACAACCTTAATGTTGATCTTCTAGTGTAAATTTTCTCAAAGTTACCTTATTAGAAGACTCACTTGAGACACTTTTGAAAAAGAATCATTTCTAGGCCTCTCCAAGCAGTCTGAATACATAGGTTTGAGGTGTGAAGCAGGAATTTGTGTTAAAAACAAGTGAAGGGTGTTACCAAAGGCACATTTCTAACACTTGAATGGGTAATATGCAGTATAAGCTTCATGAACCAGTTGTTTTTTTAGATATCTTTAAATTGGTATTGGAAAAGCTGTAGGAGTTTTACTCAAATGAGACCATTTGCTATTGAAGCACTGAGGAGTCTCGGTTACAAGCATAGAAAATCTAGGACAACACGGGCCATCATTAATTGAAAGGAAGAGAAACTACTGCTTATTGACTGACCTCAAGCCTACTTATAAAAGGTGTAGTCAGTATTATAGATGTGGTGAATATGTAGGCTTCCTCTTGACTGTAGTATGAGTTACTTCATCTGTTCTGCATTTTTATGAGAGCTCTCAGTGGCATTTCACAAGCTTGAGTTGAGGCTTCAGCTGTGTGATTGCCGATGTCTTACAAAAGAACTTTCCCAGGGTTACACAAGCTGACAGTGACAGAAATGGATTAAGGACCTTGGCCTTTTACTCTTCTAATTCACAAAATGTCTAAATATATGTGAAATTTACATGAAAATAATGCAACTTATTTATAGGTATGAAATATAGTATTTTTATGTGTGGTTGATTACATGGTAGGGAATTGAAGCCAAACAGCCTAGATTCCTTAAACAAATTGTTCATAATGCAATCAATGCTAATTGTGATTATGCTCCTGTTACACCATAATTATACATACGTATTTTAATCAGGAGTCTGGTACTGAATGTACATGTCCTGTCACACTGTAAGAAAACGGAGCATGTATGGTCTGCTTTTATCGACCAGCCTGAACTTGATCTCCAAATGCACTGTTCATCTGATGCTTTGTGCACATGGTATTTCTTCAAGATACCACGAAAGAAAGACTATCAGTGGTATAGCGAAACTGGCAATAAAAGTTTCACTTAAACAAAACACTGCCTTAGTTTATTGGTGCTATCTGAGAGGAATGCCACACTCACCCACTTGGGATGGACTTAACAATGCCAGCATTGTAGTTTTTTTCCAAGTTGGCCCCATAGGAAATGGCAGTGGCAACTACTGTCTGAAATAAAAGAAATAAATGGAAAAAAACAACTCCATTAACTTTAACAATTGCTTGCTTGTCAGCCTAATTAGTGCTGAATTTTATGACCATATATTCTACTTACCACAATCACTTCTATAGGAATAGGAACTGGGATTTTGTGTTTAAATCGGTCATTTAATTCCTTGACAGCCATACAGATGATGATGGTAAGTAACCCAGCAATGAAATCTGCAATATTGGTGTCACCGATATTTTGAAAAATCTCAATTAGTGTCTGTAAATAGAACATGAGTGTATATGACATATGCTATACAGACACACACCTAGAAGCAGTTCCCCCACATGAACAGTTTTATCTCACCAAATGGCACATGTGAGTCTTATGTAAAAACACCTTAACAATGGGGCAGGTAAGATGGCTCAGTGGGTTAAAAAACTCGCTGGCAAGACTGATGATCTCGTCCTATCCTCAGAAACCGCATGACTGAAGGAGAAAACTGACTCCTGAAAACTGTTCCCTGACCTCCATGCCTTTTCTGCAGCACACACGAAAATACACATGTACACATAAACAAGTAATTAAATAATGATTTAAAAATCATAAAAATATGTTGGCTAATACAAGGACCATTAAGCAATAAAATTTCTAAAATACACATTTGCATAAATAAATAATAAAAAACTATTATTAAAGTTGTAAAAATGTATTGACTAATACAAGGAACATTGAGAACATGTAATTTCTAACACACACATGTACACAGAGCTACTATTTGTGATTAACTTGGAGAAGTGATTTTTACAATTTTTTGTGTTTGTTTATCTGTATTTTTTAGGATAAAATGGAGAGTTTTTCAAGGAAAACTATGGAATACTATCTTTTACTTACAGAAAAATAAACCAAATTTTTGTCTTAAGGAGGCTGTATAGGTGCTATTCGGAGATCTGACAAACTGAAAGGTCTAGTTACTTTTCTTTGGTTCCAGTCAACATCCTAAGTAATGTTCTTCCCCCAACCTGAATGATGCAGACTATAGCAACAAAAACCTCCAAAAAGTGTTCCATATGAAAATCCAAGTGGTACTGATCAATACTCTGTAGCAAATTAAAACCACTGAACGGGTGCATAGGCCAAGTATATATTGTTTAGGAATTATCTTAACACTAAAAGCCGTTCTCTCCAAGTGACAGAGAAGCCAGCTCAAGGAAACCCATTTTGTTTTGTAAACACAAGGACTCTTGGAAACCTTAGTCGTCTTCAAGGGTGTCAGTAGGGAGACTTCAAGGCAGAACAGTAGCATCTTTGTTCTTTTGTACCTCTTAGGTAAGTCATGTCTCAGGGAGGCGTCTCTCATTTCTATAAGACAAGTCATGCCAGTGGCCACTTTCCTTTGAATGAATCTGTTTATAGTTAGGTTTTAATTTGACATAAAGGAATGGTGCATCTGAGGAGTTAAAACATGTATCTTAGTTTATTTATGCAGATAAGGGAAATGCTGTAAATAATTATCATGATAATCTGGTGTCGGGCATATAAGGAACATCAATTTATTTTGCCAGCAGCCTCACTTGTCTGGAGTGCTTCCAGGAGTAAGGAGCTGGAGAGTTTTTTACAAGCAAAATTTATCTCAGCAAGTTTTGGGGCTAGAATTTAGGCATTTAACTTGGAGGAAGCCTTTTCAACTTTCTCTTAGAGAGAATTTTTGCTCTCACCTTAAACCCAGTATGTCAAGTTAACTCTGCTTTCCAGAGACACTTAACATTGTTTTTGTTTTTTTGATACAGGGTTTCTCTGTAGCTTTGGAGCCTGTCTTGGAACTAGCTCTTGTAGACCAGGCTGGCCTCGAACTCTCAGAGATCTGCCCGCCTCTGCCTCCCGAGTGCTGGGATTAAAGGTATGTGCCACCACTGCCCGGCTTAACATTGTTAAAGAGAAATATTGGGCAACAAGATGAAACAGGTGGCTAAAGAATGGAAGAAAAACTGGGAGAAATACTACCACAACAAAATCCCAGGATATCTCACACAGGAGGCAACAATCCTGTCACCTATCCCAGAGGCTATTCCGTTTTGGCCAGCTGGTTCTTTACATAATCAACTTTCTTTTAAAAAACAGTACTTTATCAATTATTTGAGAACTTTATACCAGGTATTTTGATCATACTCATCCCACCCCCAACTCCTCTCAGATCCACTCCCACCTCCCTATCTACCCAATTTTGTATTCTTTCCCAATCCCAACTGTGTTGCACAAATACTCTTCGGTGTGGGGCCTGCCCTTATATAATCAAGTTTCTAATGAGAACTCTTGTCAATCCATGAGCTAGCTATAATGCTTTGACTGTTTATACAACGGAGGTTTACTTTCAGCTTCAAACAGGAAAGTTAATTTGGAAATCATTTGTTTGACTACAATCCTAGCACTCTGGAGGCAGAGGCAGGAGAATCTTGAGTTTAAAGCCTGCCTGGACTGACTCACTGACTCTTTATAATAGTGTACAACAGAGAGTTCAGGAGCAGCCTGTTTAAAACCTCTCTCTCTCTCTCTCTCTCTCTCTCTCTCCCTCCCTTCCTTCCTCCCTTCCTCCCCCCTCTCTCTTTCTTCCTCCCTCCCTCCATTTGGACCGACTACCCTAATCATAAAAATATTTCATTTTACAAAAATCATCAACAGGGCTGGGGAAATGGCTCAGTCAATGTAGTGTCTGACACTCAAGTATAAACTCCTGAGTTCAGACTCTCAGTACCCAGATAAAAGACTGAGTACTGCAATGCCTGTCTGGAACCCAGCACCAGGGAAGTTGAGGTAGGTGGGTCCCTGGAGCTCACTGACCAGGCAGCCTAGGCAGCTTGATGAATTCAGTGAGAAGCCCTGTCTCTAAAAGCAAGGTGGACAGCAATCCAGGAAGACACCTGACATCAGCCTCGGCCTCTACATATGGGCAAACATGTATGTGTGCACACACACACACACACACACATGAATACACACAGACACATTTCAAAATTATTTTTAAAGTTACTCCATGATTCTTATTTAATTTTTAAAAGTTGTCCTAGTTTGGTTTCTGGTACTGTAATAAAATGTTCTGAGCAAAAGCTATTTGGGAAGGAAAAAGTTTATTTGGCTTCCAGGTCCATCATTGGGGAAGCCAAGGCAGAGACTTCTGTAGAAACCACTGAGGAACACTGCTTATTGGCTTGCTCAGCTTGCTTTCTTTTACAATCAGGACTACACACCTGCCTAGGAATGGTACCGCCTACAGTAGGCTGTGCCCTCCCCAACACCAGTCATTAAGGAAGAAAACGGCCCACACATACGCTCACAAGCCAGTTTGATGAAGGAAATTCCTCAGTTGAGACTCCTTCTTCCTGGGTGACTCTAGCAAAAGGTAGCACAGATAATTAATCCTTTGAATAAAAAGAACCTCTTGGGGCTATAAAGATGGCTCATAGGTTAAGAACACTGACTGCTGTACCAGAGTCTTGGGTTTGATTTCCAGCACCTTCATGTGACTTAAAAACATCTGTAACTCTAGCGTGTATATATTCCATACTTTCTTCATCCATTCTTCCATTGAAGGGCATCTAGGTTGTTTCCAGGTTCTGGCTATTACAAATAATACTGCTATAAACATAGTTGAACAAATGCTTTTGTCATTTGATAGAGCATCTCTTGGGTATATTCCCAAGAGTGGTATTGCTGGGTCCATGGGTAAGTTGATCCCGAATTTCCTGAGAAACCGAAACACTGACTTCCACAGTGGTTGCACAAGATTGCATTCCCACCAGCAATGGATGAGGGTACCCGTTCTTCCACAGCCTCTCCAGCAAAGGTTATCCTTGGTGTTTTTGAGTTTAGCCATTCTGACAGGTGTAAGATGATATCTCAAAGTTGTTTTGATTTGCATTTCCCTGATTGCTAAGGAAGTTGAGCACGACCTTAGGGTGGGAGGAGGGGGAGAAGGGTGGGAGGAGGGGAAGGGAAATGGGAGGCTGGGAGGAGGTGGAAACTTGTTTTTTGTTTATGTTTTTTTTTCTTCTTTTCGCAATAAAAAAAATAAAAATAATAAAAAAAACATCTGTAACTTAATCTAAAGAGAGAACTCTCAACAGAGGAATCTAAAATGACTAAAAGACACTTAAGGACTGCTCAACATCCTTAGCCATCAGAGAAATGCAAATCAAAACAACTCTGAGATTCCATCTTATACCTGTAAGAATAGCCAAGATCAAAAACACTGATCACAACTTATGCTGGAGAGGTTGTGGGGAAAAGGGAACACTCCTGCATTGCTGGTGGGAGTGAAAGCTGGTACAACTCCTTTGGATATCAGTGTGGTGATTTCTCAGAAAATTAGGAAACAACCTTCCTCAAGACCCAGCAATACCACTTTTGGGTGTATATCCAAAGGATTCTCAATTGTGCAACAAGGACATGTGCTCAACTATGTTCAAAGCAGCATTGTTTGCCATAGCCAGAATCTGGAAACAACCTAAATGTCCCTCGACTAAAGAATGGATAAGGAAAATGTGGTAAATTTACACAATGGAGTACTACATAGCAGAAAAAAATAAAGACACCTTGAAATTTGCAGGCAAATGGATGTAACTAGAAAACATCATTTTGAGTGAGATAACCCAGACCCAGAAAGACACCTATCATATGTACTCACTCATAAGTGGTTTTTAAACATAAAGCAAAGAAAACTAGCCTACAAACCACAATCAGAGAGAATTTAGACAACCATGAGGACTCTAAGAGAGACTTACATGGATCTAATCTACATGGGAAGTAGAAAAAGACAAGGTCTCCTGAGTAAATTGAAAGCATGAGGACCTTGGAAGAGAGTTGAAGGGGAGGGGAGGGGAGAGACAGAGGGATGGGAAAATGTAGAGCTCAATAAAAATCAATTAAAAAAATAACTAATTTCAGGACAGGCTCCAAAGCTACAGAGAAATTTTGTCTCAAAAAACAAAAGAAAAAAATCTGTTACTCCAGTTCCAGAGGATCCAGTGCTGTGTTCTGGCCTCTGTAGACACTGTGTAGACACATGGTGCACATACATGCAGGCAAATATTCACACATAGATTTAAAATAAACCTGAATAAAGTTCCAAGAATCCCTGGTGCATTTTAAATGCTACAAAGAGCAAAATCACACACCTGCACTGAGCAAAACATGTGACCTATAGCTGCTTGCACTGTGAGCTCAGCATTTCTCGTGGAAAGTTCTATAACAGAAAGTTTAATCTGTAGAGGAATAAATCTCAGCTATATAAATTAAAGTGGCCTGACTGTTGACAATAAAATAAATTCCAAGAAAGGACTTAACAGTAATTATAATTTAATTTTTGTCAGAGTTCTAAATTATAGATCAATATAATTCTGCAGTTTAGCCTAGAATTCTAAACACAGGTCAAATTGAGATATCAGGTATGGCTAATATTTTATCCATTATATTGTTTAAAAAAATTTTAAAACCACTTCATTTGGATAATAGTTATCACCACTACAAAGCCATAAGGAAAAACATATGCTTAATATGTATCTGAGAAAAGGCGCTGGATAACTTTCAGAGTTGACTTTCTTTTAGTTCCTCTCTGAAAGACTGTAACAACCTTTTCCAATCACCTCCCAGCATCTCCTGCTACAGATACTTTCAGGATAGATAGATAGATGATAGATAGATAGATAGATAGATAGATAGATAGATAGATAGAAACATGCTGAATCAAAAAACAGCCTGTGTTGGACCCCAGAGGTGAGCCTATTTGCTGTTACTCTGCTAAGCAGACA
Source organism: Microtus oregoni (assembly GCF_018167655.1). Taxonomy (NCBI): domain Eukaryota; kingdom Metazoa; phylum Chordata; class Mammalia; order Rodentia; family Cricetidae; genus Microtus; species Microtus oregoni. The sequence goes on along the minus strand of NW_024543068.1, from coordinate 56,935,672 downwards.
GACTACCAAACTGCCCTCTGGATTCATCTCTATGCCAATAAAATGGGGCAGCTTCAAGACCTCATCAGAGAAGCCTCTTTGTGCAGTGTGCAGTGGTTAACTTGGAAACTCACAATTGATCAAAGACCAGAGAATGAGAGTCAGTAGAGTGTCTTTATCACCATCCCCCGAAGGCTCAGTGAACTACAGAAAAGGGGCAGGAAGATTTGAGGAGGCTGAAATCAGGGAGTGAAATAGTGTCTTATAGAAGTAACAGCACCACTGACTCCTAAACTCACGGCAGCTGTGGTTGCTTGCATAAGCCCTACACATTTAAGTCAACCAGAATCCTGGCATGAAGTGAGGACTCAGAATTCCTCACCCTTGACTGAGAGGCCACTGACAGCAGATGGATCCTGAAAGAGAGTGGCGAACCACCGTGTGGGGCTGGGAATGAAGCCAGAGCTTCTGAGAAAAAAACAAAACAAAACAACAACAACAAAATCAAGTGCTCATAAACACTGACCCATTTCTCTAGCTGCAGGACCACACGATATTCAACATTTTCAAATCCACAGAAGTAGAAAGTAGTCGAAACAAGACTCTAACTCCAGTCTGTTGGTGTTATGTTATGACTGTTAGCCATGGTGCTACTCTTTCTCCATCTATTCTGTTAGCCTGGTATCCAGCCTGCTGCGAGCACTTGATAACGTTCACTAAAGGATGGAGCAATACGCGGAGTAGTGAGGAATTATGGCACCTTGCCCTTTTATAGATGTGTATGGCTATATGTTTTCAGATGTTAATTTTCTAATCTTTTAGCTCAGGCTGACTTCAAATCACTGTGTAGGTGAAGATAGCTCAGAACTTCTGATCCTCCTGCTTTTATTTCCCCAATGTTAGGATTATAGGCATGCATCTTGTGATGGAAGTTGAACTTAGGGCTCACGTATGTTTGGCACGCACTCTATCAACTGAGCTACATGCTCAGTTCCTGGGTTTTTTTTTGTTGTTGTTGTTTTGTTTTGTTTGGGGCAATTTTTTTTGATGCTTTTCTGCATGGCTTCATTTCTCCAATCAGAATGACATCATGTTACTATTATTACCATTTCCCAAGCATCTGTAACATACTTCATATAGAGCATATACTTAGACCTAAGAACTTCAAAATCCACTTTGTAGGATCAGATCTTTCTTTTGCATCTCTTTTGCAAGTTGAATCAGCTTTGAATCTAATGTTCCTTTTCACTTATAATTGCTGAGACATTTACATTATGCAGTTTATGGATGCTCATAATTAGAAAAGGATTGAGAGACACATTTCCAATCATTTCATTTTAAAAACAAGACAGAAAAAGAAAGGCTTGAAATAATAATCCCATCATAATGTTTCTGGAACTTGCTATATGCCATCCCCTGAACCAATTACCCAGCCACTCACCTCTAACAATTCAATGAGGTAGCTGCTATTTGCAGAATCCATTCTGCAATTTCTGCAGAGACGAGGCATGGTGATTTGTTCATAAGGCTTGTAAGTGGTAAAGTCAAAGTTTTAATCCAGACCCACCTAGCTCCAAACCTGAACTTTTTTGTTTTTGTTTTTTTGTTTTTTGAGACAGGGTTTCTCTGTGGCTTTGGAGCCTGTCCTGGAACTAGCTCTGTAGACCAGGCTGGTCTCGAACTCACAGAGATCCGCCTGCCTCTGCCTCCCGAGTGCTGGGATTAAAGGCATGCGCCACCATCGCCCGGCTAAACCTGAACTTTTTTTTCAGCCACTACCTTGTCTGATATGTCTAGGGGTTTATCAGAGGCAACGAGGGAATAGATGTCTGTAACATCTCGGCCCTGTCATCTTTATTGGTATGCTACCTCAGATGTGTGTTGTTTCTGGAGGCCATAGCACTGGAGCAGTTAAAATAAATGACGGTTTGCTTATTTCAGAAATTTCAGTGTGTTTTGATGACTCTGAGTGTACCCAGAGAACGGATTCTCCAGGCTCAGTCTGGAGAGAGGGAACAGTGGTGTCTCTGCAGTGGTAACGCAGCACTTACATAAATAATGGAGAGGATGCCATTGTAGTTTTTGGTTGACACATTGAGCACAATCTTCAGCTGCGACACCAGCACTTGGAAGGCGGCAGCTGTTGTGAATCCACCAACCAAAGGGTCTGCCAAGTACCTCACTATGAATCCAATCTGCAGACCTCCAAATACCAGCTAAAGTAAGAAGAAAGGAAAACGTTAGGTGTCTGCCTGACAGAAGAAACAATTCTCTGGAAATACTAGCAAATCAAACTTTGCATCAGTAGAAACACTGCCCTCCACGGCATTACACGTTCTCCCTCAGCTGAATCACGTGTTCTGTTGGCTTTCTTGTCTCAGACTTTGCTGACAAGGGATTCTGGTTTCTGTTTGTCTGTTTGACTTGGTTTTTGTGTTTTAAGCTTTCAAGGTTTTCAAAGTCATTTTAGAATCTGACTAAAAACAATGCTACTTAGAAAATAACAGAACTAAAAATAATTTTTATTTCAAGGACTTTGTTTTGCAGTTCGATGCATAAGTCTCCATATTTTAAAATTAATTATTTCAAATATGAATCACACTCATCTGTGTTTACACATAAGCCTATTTATTACCTGTATGATTCCAACCAGAAGAGTGAGGGTGCTTGCAATCAGTACTCTTGCCGCATCTCTGGTTCCAGTATCTATCGTGGTCGTGTTTGATGCACTTCCGTTACCACTGGGCACAAGAAAGTGGTCATCGGGAGCCATGCTCAGAACAACAGATCCCACCATCAAACTGACCACGGGGAAAGGGCCTGGGGACAAAGGCTTTGTCAGCTAAGCAATAACGAATCAGACATTTGGACTCAACATGTCCACGTACAATTACAAAGGTGTGTGATTGATAGCTGGGTGTAACAACTAACCGATAATGGATCAGACATTTGGACTCAACATGTCTATGTACTATTGTGAAGGTGTGTGAGAGCTGGCTGTAACTAAGAACTGCTGTTGGGAGAAGCCGAAGAGTAGCTATATCTCAAGGCATTCCTGACTCAGAGAGGACAAGTGGGATGTAGGTAGGAGGCAGAAAGGCAGTGTTGGGCACACTTTGTGAGTTTACAGAGACAGTGCCAGGCCCTCCTGTGTGGGATCTTCATGGCACAGGCTGTGGGAGTTATCAGAAAAGATTTCCTGGCAGAGACACACACACAAACTGAATCCTTGCTTGATCAATTTAATATTTATCCCCTATGATCTCATCTTTTAGAGTATCCAAAATCCTCATCTCCGGATACAAGTACCTCCACCAATACCATCCAGACTGGCAAAGGATTGGAATATAGGTTCTTTCTTATCATATGCCAGTTAATAAAATCCTATCTTTTTAAAGTTCTGATTTCTTCTTTCTTATTATTTTTCTATTTTACTTATCCTTCCTATCCTTTGATTATAAAATGTTTTATGATTGAGAGGTCTCAATACTCAAACTTAGTAACCAGGAAAATCTAAACATAGCGAATGCCAGAGGCAAATCCACTTGTCTCTTACTGACTGGTTTTCCGTAGAAGTTGATTCAGCCAATAAGCTCCCCCTGACCTTCTTCTACAGACAGGTCAGAGGTTAATAAGCTCCCCCTGACCCGCTTCTGCAGACAGGTCAGAAGCTAGAGCCTGTGAGAGACACAGCCATGCACAAGGGCATGGGAGGGGGTTGAGGATGGGATTACATTTGTCTCTAGAGGGTCATCCAGACAACAAACCTCACCAGCACATAAATGGGGCAGCAAAGTTATCTTCATTGTTGGTGTCAAAGTCACATCAAATCATATCAAAACATTTATTTGCTGGAATATTCCAGAAAAAAAAATAACCCTGAATGTTAGGAACCAAAGGAAAACCCATTGTGAGTCATGCCAAGAAGGAATACAAAGCTTTTTCTAAATTGTCTTGGCAGGATTCTGCCAGCCTTCCACAAAAACTTTACTGAAATCAGTATGTTCTTTACTGAAGTAAGGAATATGTATTTGGTGACCATAACTCAGTAAATACAAATTTAACCTAGCGATGTAAGTGGATTTAGATACTGTAAGGATTTATTTTCTCTGTAATGTATTGAAAGAGAGCACTTTTAAATAGAGCCAATTTTATTACACTTTTAAATTTTAAACTGTCATAAAACTAAAAGTAAGGTTTAATTTTCAATCTTTCAATTTCATCTTATTAAAGCACAGTTACGTATAAAGCTAACAACGTCATTTAATAAAGAAAGTAGGCAAGGCCCTGGAGTTTGACTCCTCTGTGCCTCACTGGGAAAGGTCTGGAGGCACTGTATATACAACATAGCAGGAACATTTTACAAATGGACAAACACAGCTGTAAAATATGCTTGTAATTACCAACTGAGATGTGTCTTGATGTCCCAAAGACAAAATACGTCAGGATGGGGAAAAAGGCAGAGTAGAGACCATATTCAACAGGAACTGCTGCTAGCAAGGCATAAGCCATCCCTAAAGGTGCAACCAACAAGGTAAAAGTCACAAACAAAAACCACAGCGTGTCCATACCACACAAAGAAAGGCTTTTCATAGACATACTCAGTTTATGGATTCAAAACACCAGCCGGTCCTGAGTGGTTCTCTTGTTTTGCATGCAGACCTTGGCTATGCTAGGATGTGGACTATGGCTTGGCTGGGATAATAATGCATGTCTCTACACCCATCCCCTGCTTGAATGAACTGACTCCATTGCTCAGTAATTCAGTCACTGGCTGATGATATCAGTCGGAAAATGATCAAATCAGTTCCGGTATAATTTGGTTAATCCAGTCCCAAAGCCCAGACCAGTTTATGTGGATAGTTCTGTTTGAACTCGCATTTCTTTGTGTTCTGAAGGATGCAGGCATCATTGCACTTCTCTTTCCTGGCTAGAGAGCAGAAATTAGATAAATATTGAGACAACTCTACCCCGATGAGGGCAGCTGATCCCCCAGAGGGCTGTCCAGGCAGTCTCTGGGCTATGAATCTCAAGCTATGGAGGAACCAACATTTCAGTGGACATGGGAGTTGGAAAAGGATAATGACATATTCGTTTCCTTAGTTAAATATTTCAGCAATCAGCATGCTTTAACACATAGTACTTCTCCAGAATTCATGCTTCAGGAGTGAAAATTCAGCCCTTTGAGTCATTAATAAAAGACTGTTCATAATGATTTTTAAAACTTACCTGTTTCCTATGGACAGGTTTCAAGTCCTTAAACTTAGCATTCCCTGAACTCCATTTCTCCTTCATTTTTCTTCTCTGCCCCTTCTCCTACACACCTTATTATACATGAGGGAAACAGGGATGTTTGCAGTTTTATACACATTGTCTATTTAGGGTAACTTTTATTCGTGTAAAGCATAGTTATCTTTGTTACAAGGAATTTAGTACAACATTTTTAAAATAATATGGTTTGTAAAGAAACCTAAACTATTGATTGAAAGTGTGAACTCTCCGCTGAAGGTAGGCTGGGTGCTGGCATGACTTGTAAGCTAAATTGAAGCCATCTCAAATGACAGGGCCTTCCACCATGAGAGGATACAACCAACAGGCTTTGAATTTAGACTCCTTCGCTTTAAAAAGCTGAGCCATAAATTCATAATGTGTGCTAAGTAAACCAATTAACGTCCGAGATAAAAAACAGACAGGAAGTTTCCTATAGTTATGAGTAAAAATACCTATAAAAGGCTTGTGGGTCTTTTGTTGGTTAACAGAAATTTATTTTTTAATACCAGGAGTCAAAAGACCCCCCACACACACACACTACCCTGAGCAAACCCAGACCCCTCTCCGAGCATGTCCAAGGGCCCAGCTAGCAAGCAAGTCATAGACTGTCACCCCTGCAGATGCAGGATAGCTTCTGACTTGAGCCCTCCTCTTGTTAGCTGTGGCCTGGAGCCCTCCAGTCTACCCACTCTGGAATCTTTACTGGGGTATTGCTTTGTCTTCATAAGACTTCTACTCTGAAGCAACCACTCAGTTCATACTGCTGTGCCGTCTTGCCCTCACTTCCATCCTGGCTCAGCTCAGCCCAGGGATTTCACAAATGTTCTCTTGTCTTCTCCCCACCTCCCTTCCTACACCTGGAAGCCCCCAAACATTCATGTGCCCCAGAATAGCTTCCAAGCACACAATCTAGACCGAGGCATTGCACCAAGACTGACTGTGCTCTAAATATTCTGATCTCGAGCCCCAGTGGGCACTGAGCTCTGTCTGGCACCGTCTGGCTGAGCTGCCTGGTTTGCTGCTGCACTCACCAGTACTTGGTGATGTGGTGGTGGCTGTAGAAAATATTTCATGTCTTGTGGTGTTAAGTGCTGCCTGTTCCTGCTCAAGGAGACAAACCTATCCTCAGGGCTGGGTTTAGGGTGAAGCAGTGAGGTGCCCTGGAGACAATATTTAAGCAGTTCCCAAGAGTGTCTCCGGGCTTCACCCAATCCCTGGCCTTGCCCAGTCTTATCTCAGATCTATCTCCTCATCAGCAACCCTCCCTGGTACGCTCACCTCACCAGAATTCTCTGGATCCTCCCTGTTTGTCCTCAGGACCAGTCTGTTTTCACATAGGTGGCTTCCAGTCATCCCCTGGGCTCTGTCTAAATCTCTCCTCTTCAGTTAGGCCTTCCTTACCCGCAGTATCCAAAACAAACCTTCATTTCCAAATGAGTTCCTATCTGGACTTGATCCACAAGATCTGTGCCTGTTAGTCATGGCTAAATTCTTTTTTTGAGACAGGGTTTCTTTGGAGCCTCTCCTGGAATTAGCTCTTATAGACCAGCTGGCCTCAAACTCACAGAGATCTGCCTGCCTCTGCCTCCCGAGTGCACCACCACCGCCCAGCTAATGGCCAAATTCTTGATGTACAGAATTAGTCATAAAAGTTTATTATGTCCGAGAGCCAATTAACCTTCCAGAAACTTACCTAGCAAAGATAACTTTATAGCATTATTTCTGGAAAACAAGCTGCCTGTAAAATAAGGAACTATGGTGTTCAACTTAAGAATGGATTCGAGCCCCAACACTACCTCTCACCCACTCCAAAGTCAGGACAAGAATTACTAGACCTCTCATTGCTAAAGGAGCTATAGTAATTCTCTTGCAGAATTACTATAATAATTCACGTAAGAATGAAATGAGGTGTATCTGTAATATAGTAAGCGAAATTTATCTCTTTTCCTTCTGCTGGGGGTTAAACCTAAGACCCCATGCATGCCAGATTGAACACTGCCTTTGAACTCCATTCCTCAGTGGTAAAATTGATCTTTATAAACAAGTTATCTATGACAACTGAGAGTAGCTGGGACCCTTAAAAAGCCCACATGTTTCATGTATAAAAAATTAAAGGCAGTGGTGGCGCACGCCTTTAATCCCAGCACTTGGAGGCAGAGGCAGGCGGATCTTTGTGAGTTCGAGACCAGCCTGGTCTACAGAGCTAGTTCCAGGACAGGCTCCAAAGCCACAGAGAAACCCTGTCTCGAAAAACCAAAAAAAAAAAAAAAAAAAAAAAAAGATTTATTGTCAGGAAAAAAATTCAGCCCTTTTAGTTAAATATTGACTGAGCTACCTACTGTATGTTGATCTCTGTGCTAGACAGAGCCTTAACAACCATGGGGTGGAGAAGGCTCCTATTCCCCCAGGAGCCCTGGGGAGCCATCACTTTACAGCATTTATTTAAAAGTTATTTGTTCGTTTTTCAAGACAGAGTTTCGTTGTATAGACAAGGCAGACCTCAAACCCAGAGTCCTACCTGTATCTGCCTCTCAGGTGCTAGGGTTGAAGGTGTGCACCTCCTCCACAGCCAGCTCACCTCACAGACTTTACAGTATAGGACGTGCCCCACCCCTCACCTTTGGGTGAGAACACACTGGGTCCAACGGAGGCTCCACACTGGGGCTGCAGAACCTCTTCCTTCTCTGTGTCCCTGTGCCTGCTCTGAATAAACTGAGTAGTCCTAATCTTGTCCAGCAGTAGCAGCCTCTGTGCCATAGAAAAGCACCAAGTAAAGACTTCTGCGGCCGGGCAGCAGTGCCGCACGCTTTCTTTTCTTGGTTTTTCGAGACATGGTTTCTCTGCGTAGCCCTGGCTGTCGTGGGACTCACTCTGTAGACCAGGCTGGCCTTAAACTCACAGAGATCCACCTGCCTCCACCTCCTGAGTGCCGGAATTAAAGGCATGTGTTACTACTCCCTGGACGTAGCTGGATTTTAATGCACAATTTGCCTAACGTTTATTACAAACTTTTAAACTAGTCTGTTCTCAAACCCTTTCTCCATAGGCTCACGCCCTGCATCACTTCCCACCTCTCGACAAACTCGGATGCTACCTTCAGGAGGACTCTTGGACCAGGAAGCGATCCGCAATCCCATAAGAGGGGGTAAAATGCACAGCACTGCACTGTCTTAGTAGAGAACCATATTCCTGCCACAGTTCTCAGCACACTAAACTCTGAATATTCGTTTTCCCATGGGGCTATGGGATCCTTCGCTGCATCTTAGACTTGATAACTTGATAATTTACCTAGTTCTGCAGCAAACTAGGTGATCTGTAAAATGCACCAAATAAATGAGTTCTGTTGTGCTGTGGGAGCTATGGGGAAGTTGGAGCGCGACCCAAGCTAAGATACTTTTCTTTAAAGTGATTTCACACTCCAGGTCAAGATCTATGTGGGGATGGAAATAAGGTAATTTAATGAGCTGAAAGAATTGGCTTTTAAAAACCATCAGAACAGAAAAAGACTATCAGAACTTATTGCTTGAAGTGAGGAGAAGTACTGCCTTACAAACTTTAGCTATGCGCGTACATACCAGAATGCAATGCATATTTCTCACTGTGTGCTGTGGTCAGTATCTTTGCGGAGCTCTGGCTTGGCACATGCCTATAATCTGGAGTCACACAGCCAGAGAAACAACAATGTTCCCTAGGAAAATTCTTTATGGAAGGGAAGACAGGTGACTCTAAGATACCCTAGAGAAGAATGAAGGACTTGAGAAGAGTGTGAGCGCTTGGTCCATGGGAAGAGGAGTGGGAAGTCATGAGTCCCTGTGGGGACAGTAGCACACAATCCCTTGAGACCTATCCGCCAGCATCTTACCTTGCAGGGTTGCCACTAGTCCAGTGCTGACTCCAGAGATGACGTCACTGAGCAACCATTCCTTGACTCGGTATTTGGGGAGCCAGTCCAGAATGGGAAGGAGAGTCTTCAGTACACCAAAGGCTCTCTTTCTGGAGCAACTGTTGAAAAGCAGGAAAATAAGAGGTCTGCATCAGTTTTTGACCGTGGTTGCAAATCACAAAGTCATGAACCAAATTCTGCTGCTTTTTTCTAAGTAGTCAGAAAAATAATGAGTTTCATGAGGAAAATATGGACACCAAAGTGCTTGCAATGTTGTTGCCAAGAATTGTATCTATCCTTTTAAATCCACTGTTCTAGGAAACACGGGATTAAATGTCTCCTCCCCTCGTTCACCCTTTTAATCCTCTGAGAAAATATCTCTACACAAGAACTAGTTTTCTAACACAACCAGATTATGATCAGTGGGGAGTCTCTGTGTGAGATTAATTTTTAGGCTCCTAACACTGGCATTGCCTTCTTTAAAGAAAAATAAACACGGGGCTATTTTGGCAATACAAGCCTAGAGCCGCTTTTTAACAAAACTTGTAGTGTGATGAATTTATACCATGTTACTTAACAGTTGTAAATTTAACATCCTATAGATAAAAAGAAAAATATCAATAGATAGGAATTCCACTTTTTAAAGGTAATTTTAAAAATTGCATTTATGAAATAATTGCAAAGTTTAATAGGTCATCCAAGTTTGATATTAAGAAATTATTTTAGGTGGACAATAAGACACAATTATATATTTTTAAATTCTCGGAGGTACACACTAAAAATATAAATGATGGCTCTCCTTATCTGCCACATGATTTGAGGGTTCAACCTATTGCAGATAAAAAAATAAGAAAAATGTAATAAAAGTATGAAGGGGTTTTCCCCCTTATTTCCTAAACTTTACAGTGTGACAGTGGTTAACAGTGCTGTTGCATGGTATTAAGTATTATAGTCTAGAAATAGTTAAAACTGCCAGGAGGTGTATGGGTTACATGAGAACATTAAGATATATATATATGAATGAATGAAACTTGGGAATTTGGGAGGGGGTGCTATGGGGGGGGGTCCTAAAACCAATCCCCTATAGATACCAAGGGAGAACAGTAACAAACCAAAGATCCAATACATGGAATTTTTAAAAATCATGCTGGCAAGCCTGGGGGTGATGGTACACACCTTTAATCGCAGTACTCAGGAGGCAAAGGCAGGAGAATCTCTGAGTTCAAGGCTAGCCTGGTCTACAGAGTGAGTTCCAGGACAGCCAGGGCTGCACAGAGGAATCCTGACTCAAAAAAAAACAAAAAAACAAAAACAAACCTCGAAGAATTAACAAAATATTTTATTAAGATAATGCTAGAGGAAGAAAGTGAGTGGCAGTGAGGGAGATAGTAGGTAACTGAAGTGTTTCTTAAGAAATCTGGCGATTAGTTGAGTGTCTGCCAAATGTTTTAAGTTTATGGTATCTGGTTCTGGGACTCAATGGTCTTTAGAGACGTGGTGGTTAACCCTAGGGGACCCACTGCCTCCGGAAGCACTTGGAACACCTCTCTCCCCGCTTTAATCCCAGGTCTCTGAAAGTGATCCTGACCTTGGTGTGTCCAGGCTTGTCCATCATCGGTTGCTATGAGCCCCTTCATAACGCTTTTCCCTAGCCTGGTTTTCACAAGAAGGAAACAAGCAGCCACTGGACCCCAAGGTGCACTTAAGATTTCATTTGAAAAAGAAGAGAAAAAGTGAAACAGGAGTGGAGTCGTGGCCGGACGCCTCCTTCTCCAAGAAGGAGTTTCTCCAGACAAAGTTGCAGTGATTCCACCTCTGTCCTGGAACTGTGCGAGGAGAAGCACGAGCGCGGCGGGTACACCGCACCCCACCGCAGGGCGAGCGCTTCTTTCCCTGGAGTCGCCCCGGAACCTGCCAGTTGCCCCTGTACCTGCAGCTCCGCGCCAGGCTGTCCCGCAGCGTCCTGCGCTCCTGCAGGCGCCGCTCTCGCTGCTGCTGAAAGGTGAGCTCGCTGTACACCGGTCGCGACACCACGTAGCTGCAGCTGTACTCGGCGAGCTGCGACGGCTCCGAGCGACTACCTGGTGTTGCCATGGTCTGCGACCACCGACCAGCGGGGGACGCGACGAGGAGAGACAGGCAAGAAGCAGTCCGCAGCGGGCACCTGGGCGCACGGATCGGGTGACGCCTGTGGTAGCGATGCTGGAGAGTCAACCCGGTCCTGCAGTCCTTGGCGCTGGGGACAAACCGCCCCTAGGCCACCTGAGGGACGCAGCTGAGGACTTCAATGTCTCCCGCACCAGATACCCGGGAATCCCCGCTGTCCAGGGAGTGAGCTTCACTTTGGGGACTTGGGGTACAGTGAGGGCGCTGTCCGCGTTCTGAAATCTCCGCCGGACGGGACCCGGGCGGGTGAGACAGAGAAAGGGTCCCGTACTCCCCACACTAAACAGTGTGCTCCACGCACACTCTGGGCTGCAGAAGTGCTGTCCCACTTGGGGACAGGTGCAGCGACTTTCCCGGTCCGACACCCACTTGGCTTTTGTCTCGCCTTTTCTGTTGCCTGTCCTGCCTTGCCCGCTGGCGCCTGACCTGTCCCATCCCTAGAGAGTTACAACAGGGCGGGGTGCAGCCAACTGCATCTTCTGCGATGAACTCACCTGTTTGGGCTCCAGTGCTCTCTGCCTGTCTGGAATGCCCTGGGGACAGTCTTCCTGCTGCCTTTATAGTGCTCACCAAAAGCAGTGGGACGTTTTATTTATGGAGCAACAGAGACACCTTGATCGAACGGAAGGGCGCCGATACAGTAATCTTTCCTCCACAAATTTTAACCAGGAAAAAAATCCTACCTCTCCTGCGTCCTTTCCCTTTCCCTTTCCCAAACCCAAAGGGCTGTGACTCTCAATGGCTTTCTCACAGGGGCCACCGGATCTTCGCTCATCTCAGGACTACTCGGGCTGTGAGGTCAGGGAAGGCCAGAGCTTCCATGTTGGGGGGCCCTGGTTCCTGGGCTGTCAGAATCCACAGCCTGGTTCAGGCTCACTTACATCAAGTGGAGAAGTCAGTGGGTGTGGTAAAGAGGTTATGGTCCACTCACTGGCTTTAGGCGCAAATTCTTTTCACTTTGTGCATGTGTCTAATTCACAAACTCGGGTGTGTAGGTGGTCCCTTTCTCACCTGCCTCTCACTCTAATTTGTTCTCCTCCAGCTAGATAATTAGGAGGTGAACCACTGGGACAAGCAAGAATCAGACAAGGAAGAGTAGGGGATTCTGATCTATACTGTTTTGTATTCTGTTGGGAATACAGCAGGTTAAAATAAGAGCAGAAGGTCATTCATGCCTGGTTAGTGTTCTGAAGCAAACGCGGAAGAGGCTCAAAAAATATGGAACCTCTGGACACCAGGTTTCAGTCACCCTCTTGGGAAATATAGACCATGATAATTTTATAAATTCCCGGAAACAAAATTTCTCTCAGGAGAACTCTAGTGTAAATCCCCTAGTCAAGATGTTGCAAGCGTGTGTGGTTTCCCCCACATGAGGGATGAATGAGTCACCAGTTTTCTACAGATTTTCAAAGGATTACTCGACCCAAAGAGGTCAAAAAACAGTCAGGCATGGTGGCATGCACCTATGGTCCCGGGACACTTGAGAGACAGAAATGGGAGGGGTCACTTGAGTCCATGAGTTTGAGGCCAGGTTGTGCAACAGAGAGAGAGGGAGGGACGAGAGAGAGAGAGAGAGAGAGAGAGAGAGAGAGAGAGAGAGAGGAGAGAGAGAGAGAGAGAGAGAGGAGAGAGACAGACAGAGAGAGAGAGAGGAGGGAGGGATGAGAGAGAGAGGGACGAGAGAGAGAAAGAGAGAGAGAGATTTTAAAATGATTAAAAAAGGAAGAGACCTTGCCCCACTCTCAATCCACTCTCTGCTCCCTGTACACAGCCAAAATGTGATCATCCAGCTTCCTAACTGCTGTCATGTCTCCCTGCCATTATGGATTGTAACCTTCAGGAACCATAAGGCAAAACAAACTGTTTCCTTTCTAAATTGCTTTGGGTCATAGAAACAGAGAATTAACTAACACACTGTAAGAATTTGGTGGAGATGTTTTGATGAAATGTAGTAGTTTATATAGAATTGTAGAGAATTCATAATACCAAGAATAAATCTGGAGAGCGGTGAGATGGCCCAGGGAGTAAAGGAGCATGCACCAAGATGGCTGCCAACCCGAGTTCAATTCTCAGCCGAGAACCTGCTCCTATGAGTTATTCTCTGGCTTACACAGCGTTTTATTCTACTTGCATACCCTCAAAACTAATAAATGAAATGTAATAAAACTTTTTCTGTAATTTGGCTTAATCACCACTCTGTAATACATCCTGTTTATATGTGAACAATGATAGCACTTTCTCCTACCCCATTAAATGTCTTTCCTATAGCAAAAATAAACATCCATGAACAGAACAGCATCTGCATTACAGAATTTGGTAAGACCATAGGATTGCTTTTCTCGTAACTAAAAGACCTTGGCTTATCTTTTAATAGCTAAAAGGATCAGGTAGAAGGTTCACTGGGTAAAAGGCCCTTGCTGCCAAGCCTGATGACCAGAATTTGGTCCTTGAGACCTACAAGAAATAAAGGACTGATTTCTACAAGCTGTCATTTGATCTCCATAGGCCCCACACAAAATAAGTAAGTGAATTAAAAATAAATGAATAAATAAAGCATAAAACCAGAGAGGAGCTGGAGGTAAACACAGCTGCTCTCCATCTTCCTAGTTGCATTGAACTCCTCGGATTACTCACCCTGACTGGATAAACCAAGTCTCACCTGTTTTACATAGAAGTGGGTAGGTCTTATTTACCAGAATTTAATCGCATCCAGGGTTTTTACCAAAGAAGTGAGCGTGTCACTTCACAATAGAAGTCAGGGGGCAGTATTGCGACCGTATGACACTTCCTTCTCGGCTGTTGCTGCTTCCAGGCCAGGTGAGGTGGAGCCCTGTAGTCATTCCCACGCACAAGAGGCAGAAGCAGGAACAGAGCCAGAACCGCAAGGTCAGCATGGTCTACACAGAAAATTCTAGGCCTGGGTTAGAGAGATGGCTCAGAGATTAAGGGCACTGACTGCTCTTCCAGAGGACCTGGGTTCAATTCCCAGCACTCACATGGCAGATCAAAACTCTCTGTAACCCTAATTTCAGGGGACATATAGGCAAGCGAATCATCAACGCACAAAAAATAAAGAAGTTCTAGGCCAACTGGGGCTACATGATAAGGGACTGAATCCTGTCTCAAAAAAAAACAACCATCCCGAGAAACAAACAGCAAAGAAGGCATTGTCACTCCGGCTCTTGGAGTGTTAGACTACCCTATGATTAATTCACACACAGACACACACACACACACACACACACACACACACACACACACACACAAGCTGAGAACTAGGCCTGTGGTTGCCCACTGCCTGAGATGTTCAAGCTGCAAGCCCACTTTGTCCTTTTGCAAGTGGAGATAACAGCAATGGCATGAACATGGAAAGCTACTGAATCTTGGTATCCTCAGAGAATATATGTAAGACGCTGGGGACATTATCATGCAATGGTTTGGATGTGAAGTCTCCGGAATGTCTACAGAAAGTTCAGGGATTCCTGCTTCACTTTCCCATGGTTCTCCCCTCACAGAATCCTTCTCTGGAGTTCTCTTTCTTATGAGGCTGCACGTCCTTGAAATTTTGGAGAGTGGTATATGGCCTGGCAGGAGTCTCCCTGGGCAGCCTCTGCATGACCGCAGAACCCAGGCATCCACAGGAGAAGGTGAGCACTCCATGAAGAGGAAGACCTGGAGCTGGGTATAGATGATGAGCTGGAATGGGAGCTGAGTAGTGTGGAAATCACCAAGGAGCTCTGCCTGTACTTTGCAGAGACTGAGAAGGAAGACCCAGATGGAGAAGGCAGGGCTTCAGTGACAGCAGCAGCCTAAGTACTAACCTGTCATTCCCCTGGAACCCTAGGGGATGCCTCCTGAACACAGCTCCTGGCCTCTCCTTCTTGATTTTGGGTGTGTTCCCTTCATCCTCCTGGAATTTTTTTTGGCGAAAGAGGCCTGCATACCAACTTGATGGATAAAATCTCTCAGTCAGTTAGAACTCTGTCAAGAGGAGGTAT
Organism: Microtus oregoni; assembly: GCF_018167655.1. Taxonomy (NCBI): domain Eukaryota; kingdom Metazoa; phylum Chordata; class Mammalia; order Rodentia; family Cricetidae; genus Microtus; species Microtus oregoni. Next base: position 56,920,375 of record NW_024543068.1, on the reverse strand, counting down.
ACTATTGCCAACACAAGAAATGATCCCTTGACATTAGTCGGTAATCATGTGTATAATGCTGGTTCTTGATTTCCTTTGTAACAGAGTCTGGTTCACTTAAATTATTGCCTGGAGATACTTTCTGCCTAGTGGTTTACATTTTTAGTTTCCTTCTTTTAAACCTTCCTGCATGTCACAAAAGCCTTAAGGCACACGCCATTCATTCATTCATTTTTTTTTTGAGACCAGTTCTCATATAGCCCAAGCTAGCCCCAAACTCTCAAATCTTCCTGCTTCCACCTCCCAAATGCTAGTTTACAGATGTGCACCCCACACTGGACTCTAATCCTCATATTCTCTCTGACTATTTCCCTTCCGGTCCCTCTGAAAATGATGCAAGCATACAGTAAGGCAAATATCAATCGGCAGCATTTTCCATATTAGTGATTCATAAAATTTGTTTTAGTATAAATGGCACCTTTTAATTAATGACTCATGATATTTATGTAAATTCATAATTATATCTATACTTTCAAGTGACTTGCTATAATAAATAATTTGAGGAATTGAAGTGATGACTCAGTGGTTAGGAGCACTTGCTGCTCTTGGAGAAGAGCTTGTTCAGTTTCTGGTACCTAGATGGTGGCTCAAAACAATCTATAACTGCAGTTACAGAGGATCCACCACCGTCTCCTACCTCTGTGGGCATGGCACAAATGCGATGTACAGACATACATACAGGCAAAATATTCACACACATAAAATAAGATAAATAAATCTTTAAAAATGATGCTAGTCCTTTGATAACTTAAGAGCAATCAATCTGGCTACATTTTTCTTGGCTAAAGAGAAGCAATGCAAATCATTTTATTTTATGCTTGAAATTTAAATCATTATCTAATTTATAAGGAGAATTAATAAAGGATAAAATGCTAATTATTTCACACAGCCCCACCTAAGACAGGGTTTCTCTGGGTAGCCCTGGCTGTCCTGGAACTCACGTTGATCAGGCTGGCCTTCATCTCAGAAATCTTTCTGCCTCTGTCTTCTGGGTGCTGGAATTAAAGGCATGTGCCACCCCTCTTGCTAAGAGTCCTGTTTTTAAAAGAAACCCTGATTGTGATTCTTATAACTGTCCATGTTTGAAGTGTATCATCACTATTTTAAGGTGGACATCCGTTGAATTATTTCTCTCAAGAGACCACGATTGGAAACCATGGTGATACCCACTTACAGTAGAAGCTCACATTTCAGACTGGTGCTGATGATCACTGTGAAAAAACAATTGCCAGGAAGGTCAAACTATAATCCTGAATTCCTGCTTTTTTGGGAGGGTGGGGTTTGAGACAGGGTTTCTCTGTAGCTTTGGAGCCTGTCCTGAAACTAGCTCTTGTAGTCCAGGCAGGCCTTGAACTCACAGAGATCCACCTGCCTCTGCCTCCTAAGTGCTGGGATTAAAGGTATGTGTCGCCACTGTCTGGCAAATTTCTACTTTTTAATTCCTGTCAATGGATGTTAAATTAAATTCTGCCATTTTTATACAAGAAGAGAATGTAAACTTCCAACGTATCTGATCACCTTCTCTAGTAACTTCTTGGGTTTCTTTTGCAGCCAGACATTTTCAGTCTTGTTTCAATCTTCTGTCCATTACTTTTTTCTTTCACAAGAAATGTTTCTCAAGCACACATGTCTCTTGTGATATTGAAAATGGAGACATAGTTAAACTGAGAAGAAGGAGTGGTCAGGGAAGGCCTTTCTTTTTGCCAATTTCATGACATTTGAAGAAAGATCAGAAGGACAAGGAGATAATCTTTCCTTTTAGAAAGGGTAAATCCCTGAGCCAGGAAAGAGAAAGAAACTTGGTGACGTGTGAGTGAAGTGTGCATATATCAGATCTGAAGATGGAGACCAGATGTCCTTTGAAGGTATGTGGCCACAGGACTAAGTTCCTGAGTTCTATAACATTTAGGTTTGAATGTTGAACACTTCCCAAAGCCTTATGTGTTAGGTTTGATCTCTGAGTGATGCTATTAGGAAAGCTTGGAGGAATTGGGACTAGTGATTTGTCTTCAAAAGATCATTGGAGGGGAATTACACATGGTACACAAACATACATGCAGGAAATCACTCATATACATAAAATTAAAACAAATAATATTAAATTTTATTCATTTATTTCTGATTATCTCAAGTGATTACTAGATTCAGTCTGAGGATAGAACAACATCTTACACATCTGTTAAATCATCCAGGGCATCACAACATCAGCTCAGCTCACCATTATCTCCTAGAAGGTCCAGCACCGCCTCGCCTGCTATGAAATATTATTTTAAGATGTGTTACATTTGTTTATGCTGTGGAATATTTGTTTGATGATGCAAAGATGTGTTGCATTCTTTTATGTTGCATTTGTTTAACTCTGTGAAGCTGTGTTACTTTACCTACCTAAAACACCTGATTGGTCTAACAAAGAGCTGAATGGCCAACAGCAAGGCAGGAGAAAGGATAGGTGGTACTGGAAGGCAGAGAGAATAAATATGAGAAATCTGGGGAGAAGAAATAAAGGAGGAAGAAAAAAAGGAATCAGTCAAACAGCCACACAGCCAGACATGGAATTAGAAGGAAAGAAAAAATATTCAGAAATAGAGAAAGTTAAAAGCCCAGAGGCAAAAGATAGATGGGATAATTTAGGTTAAGAAAACCTGAGCAAGAAACAAGCTAAGCGAAGGCTGGGCATTTATAAGAAAGAATAAGCCTTCATGTGATTTATTTGGGAGCTGGCTGGTGGGCCCCCAAAGAACAAAGAGTCAAAGAGTAAAAAACAACCAACTACATTTTGGCATTCCAACAAAAACAAACAAACAAAACAAAAAATACCAACAATACTCACCTATTTTTATCTTTCCATTAACATTTTTATACAAAATGTACGAGTATATTATACAGAGAAATGGGACACTAATAAGATAACCAGTATATATAAACAGAAAGGAACTCAAACTGTATTGAGATGAAAAAAGAAGTCAGGACTGTGTATAGTATACTAATGTTTGTATAGATGGAGATAATAGATACTTGTATATTATGTAAAAGTTAAAATGGCATATTCAGTTGCAGTTCATCAATGGTTTGCTTACAAAAGTGTAGGCAGGGTCAAGGAAAATCAAGATAGGAGTGGCTGAAGATTGTTGTCAGCCCCTAACTGTCAGAGACAAGAGGTCTGCAGATCTGAGAAGGCAGGAGAGGGGCGGAGCTGACATCAGGACCTAGGAGTTACAGCAGAAGACTGCCCATCAGAGTGCTCACTTGTGCTAGAGAATCAGAGCTGTTAATAGTTTCACATTCAACAAGGAAGGGGTCCAAGGAGCACTCAAAATGTTCTCCCTCCCTCTCTTACATCTCCTGTTCAGGTTTCTCTTCCCCCTTCCCTGAATTGCCCTGGTCAACCTGGAAGGGGTCTATTTAATAAAACACCGATTGGCCAGTAACCAGGCAGAAAGCAAAGGCAGGGAAACCAGACTAAGAGAATTCTGGGAAGAGGAAAGGCAGAGACACAGCCACCAGCCAGATGCAAAGGAAGAAAAGGAAGACAAATCTTTATAGTGCACAAAAACATTATCCCACAACAGAACAGTGTTAGATTCATGGAACAATCAAGAAAATTGCACTCAGGAGGCAGAGACAGGCTGATCTCTCTAAGTTTGAGGCCAACCAGGTCTACATAGCCAGTTCCAGACCCTGTCTTTAGGGAAAAAAGACACAGCCCTTTTATTATATACTTTACATTCACACAACCCTTTTATGATATACTTTATATTGACATTCTAAATCTGTAAGGTACTTTGGCCCCAACTCAGAATCAGTATGTATACATGGTTGTTTAGACTTTTTTAGCTATTACCTAACATAATGTCCCAGCTCCACGAACCTGCCCAAAATACCTACTACATTACATTTGGTCAACCCAATTTCTTAGGCTCCTCTAGACTGTTAGTTTCTCAGAATGTCCTCATTTTTTAGTGACATTAACAAGTCTGAGAACTCACCAAGTATCTTGTAGGCTGCTACTCTGTTGGGATCTGTCTGACACTTTATGTGGTTAGACTGGGGTTCTGTTTTCTTGGACAAATCGCAGAGACAAAGTGCCACAGCATGAGGATACAGTCAACGGGCTTATTGCTGTTGAAACTGACTGTCAGGCCTTGGTTTGGGCAAGGTTCCGGGAGGTTTAATCCCATTCCCACTTCCTTTCCGTCCTGCTGTCTTTGGGAAGAAGTCATGGAATGCAGCTCATGCTTAAGGAGCAGGGAGTGAGCTGCACATCCTTGAAGGCAGAATATCTACATGATTTTTTTTGAAATTCTTCTCCATGGGAAATTTGTTTCTTCTTTCTATTTCTTGATTTATTCAATCATTTATGTCACTAGGGGGATGATGTATATTTTGTTTTATGCTTTAAAAGACGACTTAGAACAATTTAAAAAACAAAACCGAACTCATATTGTCCCAGCTTTGCTTGTTAGGAGCTTCTTGGTGCTCCTTTGCGTACCCCACCAGTACAGGGAGTATTTTGATTGTTTCTGAGTTTGGGACGGGGTTCACTTCTTTACAATCTGGCACTATATGATATTGCAGACTTACCTTACATATTTTTTGTTCTGGTCCAAGAATGAGCCCTTTCTCCATAGGGGCCGACAGCTGGATGTGCTCATTACTACTACAGTGTTGTTGTTTTAAGACCTCTCAAATGACCAATCCAAGAATTGTGTGTGTGTGTGTGTGTGTGTGTTATCCAATATTTATATACTTATGTGTTGGGAGCTATTGGGGGCTGTGGACCCCTGGATTCTAAATTCTCTGTGAGCAGATTGTTTTTCCTGTGTTTGCATCTTCTCTGAGCAAAACAACTTGTTTTCCTCTACTCTGAGCACAAGACCTTGATAGCAGGGGAGTGGGTTCTGATGGGTCTGCAGCTAAAAGATCCTGAGAGCTGGGGTGTGGCTCTCAGTTAAGGATCCCTTTATAAAGCTTCCCCTGAGCTCAATAAAGTTGGCACTCTTGTATCAAGGATGATATCCTCATCTCTTTATCTGTCTTTGTCTCTGTGTCTCTGCATGTTTCAATCTCTAGACCCTTGCCCGGAGACTCGTGAACCATATCAGTACCACTAACCATCCTGTAGTGCAGGCACCACCCTACAGGCATAGAACTTTACACTCACATGACCATCACTATCTGTTTTTAAATTTTCTTGCAAATATATATATGCATGGTGATGATGGTGATGTTGTTGCTTTGGATGTGCATGTGTGCTATGACATGCATGTGGAAGTCAGAGAAACTGCTTCCCTCCTCATCCCTTTACATAGGTTCTAGGGATTACTCAGATTTGCCCAGTGAGTACCTTTTTCCACCAAGCCGTATCACCACCCCAACTATCTGTTAAGCTATATATAAACTAGTACTAACAAGGAGACTTATTATACGGTATCCCACACTGTTTATCTGCACTTTGTATGCTCTTCTATAATTGAAAAAGAATGACCTTGATGCTTGAAATGGCATACTTGCATGAAAAATTGTATACACATCTATCTTGATAGTTGTAGATTGCTAGGTACAATTATAATAATGCTCCATTGCTGTGCGATAATGTTCTTATACACTGTAAAGATTTGTCACTCCTGATGGTTTAATAAGACACTGATTGGAACAGTAGCCAGGCAGTAAGTATAGGCAGGGTGACCAGACTAGGAAAATTTGGGTAAGTGGAAAGGTAGAGCCACACTTGCCAGCCAGACACAGAGAAAGAGAGATGTGAGGTAATAAGCCATGAGCCTCGTGGTAAAATATAGACTAGTAGAAATGGCTTTAATCCCAGCACTCAGGAGGCAGAAGCAGGCGGATCTCTGTGAGTTCGAGACCAGCCTGGTCTACAAAGCTAGCCTACAATACAGGCTCCAAAGCCACAGAGAAACCCTGTCTCGAAAAACCAAAAAAAAAGAAAGAAAGAAAGAAAGAAAGAAAGAAAGAAATGGCTTAATTTAAGTTGTAAGAGCTAGTTAGTAATAAGCCTGAGCTAACAGGCCAAACAGCTTCCAATTAATATTAAGCCTCAGAGCAGTTATTCAGGAGCTGGTGGGTGGGAGAGAAACCTCCAGTTACACTCTATTGAAAAGGTACACACATTGGGGCTGGAGAGATGACTCTGCAGTCAAGTCCACATTTTTTATGGTGCTGGGGATAAACTCAGGGTCATATAGGAATACATGCTCAGTAAGTATTCTACACTAACCCACTATCCCAAAACCAACCCCATCCCCAGTGTAATGGTCTGCTCTGTCCCTTTAAGAGACAAGCCACGCCCTCTCCCTCCCTGTCTGCAGAGGCAAGCTGATCTTCAGCTTCCAGCCTGAGTCCCCTCCTTTTCTGCCTCCCTCTCAAAGAGGCAGCTTCTGTCTCTCCCCACTTCTCCCCTTCCCCCTTCTGTTTCTCTCTCTCTCCCCCCTCTACTTTTCTCCCCTTCCTCTCCCCTTCTATAACCCACTAAATAAATATCCAACCTCACTCTGCATGGCATGCCTATCCATGACACTGCCTGAGTTCAGGCAAAGACCACACAAAGGCTCTATAGGTGTTCTAAAACTTTTGGGAGCTACTTCAGAGAGCATATATGGTAAGCAGAGCCTTTGTGTGATCTTTGCCTGAACTCAGGCAGAAGTCTGAGACAGGAGGACTGTTGAAGTCTGGGAGGAAAACCCTGTCTCAAAAACAACAAACAAAAGAATGTGGGTGTCTTTCATTCTATCCTTAGTTTTTAAATCTTTCAAAATGGCTCTCCATTTTCATTGGCACTCTCTTTATCTGGACTTATGGGGCTATGATTCTTTGTTTGGGGAACTGGTGGCCCTGCCTTATCTATTCCTAGCCTCTTCCTGGCTTGTTATAAGAATTCCAGTGATAGTGGCTTCCCTAATGGTCTAATAAGGTAGATGTTGTTCCTATAGATGCTTTCAACACTTGCCACCCTGAAAGGTACTTTTCTGTATCCAGTAATAAACTAGAAAATCCCTGAAGATAAAGACTTTATTGAAGTATTGTGGCTTAAAAATAGAACTACCTTGATGTAGTTCTACCATTACTCAAAGGACTTTATATCTGGGCATTGCTCAAAGGAGTTTATATCTATCTTAGTGTGGGTACTACAGCTACGATAAAACACCATGGCCAAAAATAACTTGGAGTGTATGTTTGGTAATTTTGTGTCACAAGCTAGAATCATCTGGGGGGAGGGAACCCTAGTTGAGAAAATGCCTCCATAAGATTGGGTTATAGGCAAGCCTGTAGAGCATTTTCTTAATTAGTTATTGATGTGGAAGGGCGTAACCCATTATGGGTAGTGACATTCCTGGACTGGTGGTCCAGAGTTCTATAAAAAAAAAGCAGTCCAGCTGGTTGTTGGTGGCACACACCTTTAATTCCAGCACTTAAGAGGCAGAGGCAGGCAGATCTCTGTAAGTTCAAAGCAAGCCTGGTCTAGAGAGTGAGTTCCAGGACAGCTAGAACTGTTTTACAGAGAAACCCTGTCTCAAGAAAAAAGGAAAAAATGGCTGAACAAGCCATGGGAAACAAGCTAGTAATCAGCATGACTCCAGGGCCTCTGCATCAGTTCCTGCCTCCAGGTTCCTACCTTGATTGCCTGTCCTCACTTCCTTCAATGATGAACAGTGATACAGAAGTGTAAGTCAAACAAACCCTTTCCTCCCAAACTTGCTCTGCATGGTATTTCATCACAGAAATAGTAACCATAACTAAGACAGAGAAGAAAGAGTCTATCATCTTACATTTCCAGGTAACAGTCCATCACTAAAGGAAGTTAGGGTAGGAACTCAAGGCACAGCTGAATCAGAGGCCATAGAGGAGTGCTGCTTCCTTCTTTCCTCTATAACTCAGGGCACTGGAGACTTGATGGCTCATCCCTAAGTACTGGTATTTGAAATAAGCTAGGTCATTCACCTCAGTTAGGCTCTACCTTCAGCAACAGCTACTCCTTGGCTCTCGTCAGGGACTCTGAACCTGCTACATGATACCAAGCCTCAACTTTTCACTACAACTCATTCAAGCCTGGGGTTTTACTCCAGCTGAGGCTGTACCTTCTACAGTGGCTTTTCCTGGCCTCTTATAGTACCAAGTCTCAGCTGCTTTCCATGATCCCTTCATGCTTTCAAAACCAACCTCATAAGGGGAACTCACATATTACCAAGTTTAACTTCTAGGTACAACCTTTGGACCACAGCATCTGTGTTCTGACCCTGAGGAAGCACTTCCTAGAATATTTGGCCTCAATGATTCTAATCATTTCCTTTTTGGATTTTTTTTTAAATTTATCATTTCTTAATCATAGCCAAGTCTTCATCCCCAACAATCAGTATTGATTGTCCCAGTAAAGCAAAGGTTTAACTTTAGTGGTTCCAGTTCTTAATTATAATTGATTCTTCAGTCCCAGTTGACTAGAACCACAGAGTTTTAATTAAAATTTTGAATGGTCCTGATAGAGTCTTTATGGAACTCTCAGATTTCCCCATTAAACTTCCTAAGGCAGGCCTCCATCTTTGGCACTGCTGCCTGATGGAGGAAGGTCATTGGTTAAATAAAAAGAAACTGCTTGGCCCTCATTGGTTAGAAGATAGGTGGGAGGAGTAAACAGAACAGAACGCTGGGAGGAAGAGGAAGTGAGCTCAGACTCTACAGCTCTCCTCTCGGGAGCAGACGCCTCAGAGAGACGCCATGCTCCCAGCTCCCAGGCAGACACACGCGATGAAGCTCCGACCCAGGAAGGACATAGGCTAGAATCTTCCCGGTAAGTGCACCTAGGGGCGCTACACAGATGATTAGAAATGGGCTAAATTAATATGTGAGAATTAGCCTAGAAGAGGCTAGATAGAAATGGGCCAAGCAGTGATTAAATGAATACAGTTTGTGTGTTGTTATTTCGGGCATAAGCTAGCCAGGCAGCCGGGGTGCTGGGGACACAGCCCCACCGCCCATATTGCTACAGCTGCCAGCATTATACTCTAGGTTCCCACAATAGCCCATTAAACTCTGAGCACTCAATGGCTTTTCTAGGCCAAAGTTCCAAAGTCCTGCCCAATACATGATCAGATCAGTCACAGAAATATTACATGAACCTAGTAGCAATTTCTGCGTTAGTCAGAGTTTCTATTCTGTGATAAAACCCCATGACCAAATACAACTTAGGAAGGAAAGGGTTTTTTTGTCTTACACTTCCACTTTATAGTCCACAGTGGAAGGAGGTCAGGACAGGAATCTGGAGGCTGGAACTGAATCAGAGTGGAGGAATGCTGCTTACTGACTTGATTGCAAAGGCTTGCTCAGCTTGGTTTCTTATACAACTAGGGACCCCACACCTATTGATCATTAGTTGAGAAAATGCCTACACAGGCTTGCCCACAAACCAACCTGGTGCAAGCAGTTTTTCAAGTATAGTTCCCTCTTCCCAAATAATTCTAGCTTGTGTCAAGTTGACAAAAAAGTAGCCAGCATGCTATCCTATTATAAAGATAATTATGGATTCATGTTCATTGCACTCTGTTCACAAGAGCTAGGAAGTGGAATGCCCATCACATGATGCATCATGACAATGTAGTACATATAACAATGGAATTTAGTGTGAAGAAAGATTAAATTATAAAATTTAGAAGAAAATAGATGAAAGTGGAAAACATTACACTGAGTGAGGTAACCCAGGCCCCAAAAGACAGATGCCTCGGGTTATCTCTCATATGAGGATGTGAACTTGAAATTTTTAGATTTGTTTGTTTTACTTGGAGTGAAGGGCAGGGAATAGAGTGAGCCATTGGGTTAGAGAAACTACTTAGGAGGAAGTGGGATAGTAGAACATATGTAATATAAAAATGGAGTCAGAGAATACTGGAGGTGAAGATATCTAACGTGGAGATGGGGTAGAAAGATGGAAAGGAAGAGGGGGAGAGTTAACTAAAACTAGAATGTATGAAAATGCCCCATAGAAACTTATTGTAAGCTAGCTTAAATATATCTTTAAATTATACACACACACACACACACACACATATATATATATATATATATATATATATATATAAGAATTTTAGTGCAGTATCCTGCATAAGTAGATTCTGCTTATCCTAGAAGCAGCTACAGATTATTAAAATCCCAATGCTAGGTATGAAACCTTCTGGGTTGTTGGACAGCGAGTTAAGAGGTTCCTAAAACAAGGTAGGGGTTTGCTGTTACTTCTGCCTCTCAGTACTTAGACCTATTGCTGAGAACATCACATACTTTGCAGAACATAAAGAATTGAACTGGAACTGACCTGAAACTTCCTGCCTGTTGGCTAGCTTTCACAGTGACAGAAGGTACTATGTGTGTGTGTGGGGGGGGGGGAATCATTGTGGAGGCTAGCTTTCACAGTGACAGAAGGTACTACGTGTGTGGGGGAATCACTGAGGTGGTTTGAATGACAATGGACCCCACAGGCTCCTGTATTTAAATTCTTGGTCCCCAGTTGGTAGAACTGTCTGGGAAGGATTAGGAGGTGTGTCACTAGAGGTGGGATTTGTGGTTTCAAAAGTTCACACCATACCCATTAGCTAGCTGTTTGTTTCATGGTTATAGAAAAAGTTTCTGTTTGCAGTGGGTGACAGTTAATGCAGAGATTCATAACTGATCAAAACACTGAGAATAAATGACTGTTGAATGCTTAGTCCTAAACAGAGGATCAATATCCTCCCTCCCAAAGTTCCAGGAACATTCTGAAAGAGGGCACAGAAAGAATGTAAGAGCCAAGAACATGTCAAGGAGTGTCGTGAAAGGCTATCCTCTGGATATTACGTGGCTGTTGCAGACCCAAAACTCAACAGCAGCAGTGGTGATCCACCTTACAGCCTGTGTAAGACTAGGCCATTAACATTCTATCAGGATAGGGAGGGGCCTCATAAGTAGCTCTCTGAGTAGTGATGGGTAGTTAGTGGTTATTGGGGAGGAGAAGTCATAGTCCTCAGTGATGTAGCCACTGGTAAATTACCCTTGCTCAAGTACACATTTTACACACACACACACACACACACACACACACACACACACACACACACACTCACAAAGCAGGCGAGAGGCAGGAGGAAAGCAAGAGGGAACTTGCTGAGAAGAACAGGGATTCAGGGAGGGAAGAGGATAAGATGATAATTACAAACTACATAGATACATGTTTGTAATTGTGACAAATAAATAAAATCTTTTAAACAGAAAAAAAGGAATGTTACATCAGAGTCAAAATGACTGAGTTTCAGTCAGGGATCTGTTATTTCTTTGTGTATGACCTTGAAGAAGTTATTTAGCTTTCTTTGGCCTAATTTCATCATCTTTAAAATAAGACTATGTGAGAATAGTGTTTATCTCATAATGTTGGTGTGAGAATTAAATTAAATGCCTGGCACATAGTAAGCGCTTGGTAAATGTTAACTATTAAAGCTGTGTTCTGCAGCCCCATTGGCAGTGTAAGTTAGGTGTTGGTGTATTTTGAGCTTCCTTCCAGAAAAAGGTACATGAGTGTATGTATATATGTTATTTGATATTGCCAGGAATAGCTACTTTTATCTGTCAAAATTTTCTTCCTAGCACGCTCTTTTGAGTCACTGATTTGGCTTTTAAGTAAGCTAAAGGTTGATAATTGGGAGAACAGCCAGGAAAACTTACCCACAGCTTCTGAGTCACATGCTGAGCAAATCTGGCAGCATAAACTTCAAGCTGCCTTCTGTTTCTAATCACTTTTCTTCCTAATTTAGTTTCTCCTACACAAGGGGATTATAATTCATTTTCATTGCAGAAACCATGAAGATGTCATAGAACGAAAATGACTTCCATGGGACGAAGCCCATGTCTGCTGGGCATTGCTCTTGGTTTCAGCCCACGTTCTAACCAATGCAGACTCTTGCTTGCACTGGGAATGTCCTTCATCAAAGCTTCTGGAAAAGTTTCATACAAGCTTCTTTGCTCATAGATACTTCTGAAATTCCAGAAATTAAATTTAAAAAGCCTGGGGCAGCATTTAGTGTTTTTAAAGAAACCTTTTGTTTGTTTGGTTTTAAAAGATGTTTATTTCATGTTTAATTATGTGTGTGTGTCTGTGTGGACATATGTGCACTTAAGAGCAGGTGACTGAGGAGGCCATAGGTACTGGATACCCCGTGAAGCTGGAGTTATAGGTGGTTGTGAGCCACCTGATTAAAGGACCAGAGTTGGCACAGGACACACGAAGACCAAGTTCTTAGCTCGAAGGAGACGTGTTTGCACCAAAGGAAAAAGACATGGGATAGGAGACAAGGAAAAGAGAAGAAAAGGAGCAAGGGAGTGGAGAAAGAGATATTTTCCCTGGAGGGACAAAGGCGTGGTCATAGACAAAGGGCAGCTTATAAAGGGAAAAGGGGAAACATCATGCTAGGATGATTTGGTTTGTTTTCATTGGGCACATCATTAGGGTAGCCAAAGGGGACTTTTGATTGCTGGACTTCAGTACTTTGATAGCTGGGCCTTGGTGGTCAGCCTCAGGAGTTGGGAAGTGGCCAAATAAGGGAATAGACCTTGGTGGTTAGCTTTCGAAAAGTAATCAACAGTATAGCAAGGCAGTGTGTGTGTGTGTGTGTGTGTGTGTGTGTGTGTGTGTGTGTGTGCAGATGCACAATGCTATTCACACATTTGGGGGGTAGAGTAGGGCAATGAGTGTCCTGCACTATTTCTCTCTGTCTTAGTCCTTTGAAACATGATCTCCCATTGAGCTTAGAGCTGAGCTGATGGCCAGTAAGCTCCAGAGATCCTATCTCCACCTCTCATCTCCCGGAGTTCTTGGGATACTGGTGCAAGTGCACTCACATCCATGTGCACACACATCCATGAGAACACACATCCATGTGCATACACATCCATGTGCACTCACATCCATGAGCACACACATCCATGTGCACTCACATCCATGTGCACTCACATCCATGTGCACTCACATCCATGTGCACTCACATCCATGAGTACACACATACATGTGCACTCACATCCATGTGCACTCACATCCATGAGCACACACATCCATGTGCACTCACATCCATGTGCACACACATCCATGTGCACACACGTCCATGTGCACTCACGTCCATGTGCACACACATCCATGTGCACTCACATCCATGTGCACACACATCCATGTGCACTCACATCCATGTGCACTCACATCCACGTGAACACACATCCTGCTTCTCAAATGCGTGCTGGGGGTTTTGAACTCAGTTCCTCACTCTTGCACAGCAAATAATCTTACCCTACTGAACCCTCTTTCCAGCCCTGACCTTTTTCATAACAGAACAACCTCTTTCACTTAAACTGTTTTTGCTCTCATCCTGTCGTGGAATTGTCTACCAGGTATGATATCAGCTTGAAGCTATGATTACAGGGAGGACTCACGAGGTTCCCTGAATCTCAGACGACACATAAACCATTAACAATGCTGGGGTGGGGATCAGAGAGCCCTTCACAGTCCTAAAGTTGGCTGTGCTCCTGTAAGTTCCCTTTCACCTATACTGATGGAAATAAATCATATAAACTTGTTGATCCAACAAGTTAGACTTTGGTGGGATTGTTTTATTGTTCTATGGCTGCCCTTTCTCTGCGAGAGGAATAGAAATAGAGTTCCAAGAAAAGTCACGACAGAACAAACATGAATGGGAAAAACAGTTGCATGGCTCCTGATGCGGATGGTAGAATGTGCAGGAAAATGATCTGAGGATGGAACACGTACACGGCAACCACAATACAGCCACTGTTCCCTGTGTCGTATGTAGTGGTCTACCTTTCTGTTATGGGGGCAGTTGTCTTACAGCTCCTGATATGAGTTATAAGTCATGCCATTGAAGCTGGGATGTCTGAAGATGGAGTGTGTCTGTGTTGGTGGGGAGGGCTCAGAGAAACTGTTTTCTTCTTTATGGTGTGGATTAATGTACTTCTTTGATGATGGGGTCAACCACGTGAATTTGGGGACTTGCAGCAGAGCTATAAAATATATTTCAACCCCTGAAAGTAGCATTCATGGAAGATCATATGGGAGAGGATCCCAAGAGGAAGATAGTTGCACAGCCTCATCTGTGGGTCATGAGACATGCAACCGAGGCTTTTCTGTGTGCCCAGAAAGAACTTGCTTGCACGAGCAAGGAATCATAGTCAGAAGAGATATGTGGGTACTAGTGGCTGCACTAGCCTAGGAATTTGGTAGGAAACATGGGGGAAGGGAGGATGAAATAGACATGGGGCTGGCTTGCTATTTATTATGGCTCATGGGGTATTAGAAAGAATAGAAACTAGATCTGTGTAAATGTATTGGTCTTTCTTGTCATCCAAAAACATGGAAATCACGGGAAGATTTGTACATTGAAGAGAGTGAGGTGAACCTGGTGGAGATGTTCATGGGGTCCAAACTTTGATACAGAGGAAGGGAAATTCTGTGATTCAGAATGCGTATCAGGGCACTTAATAAAGGCCCAGTAGAGTAAATTATGGTAATCAGGGACTACAGTGCCTTTGAACTTCTTGGAGTGGAAAGACTTTTAAATAGTCAGGTTGTGGTGACCCAAACCTTTAATCCCAGCATCTGGGAGGCGGAGGCAGGAGAACCTCTGTGAGTTCAAGGACAGCCTGGTCTACAGGCTCCAAAGCTACACAGAGAAAAAAATCTCTCACAGCCTGGCTCATGAGGCTGTGGGGCAAAGGATGAATGAAGTAGTACTTACCCCTCTAGAGAAGAAACTGCACAGTCTGTGTCAGTACAAGGTGAAGAGTGTCCTGATTGGCCAGTTCCCATGGGCCATCACAGACCTTGGTTATCACTGCTTGAAGTTCCCACCAGTGTCAAACTGGAGGCAAGGAGAAAACCAGGACTGTGAGGGTGATGTTTCATACCCAGCTTAGCCAGATAGAGCTGTGTTCACAGGAGAAGGAAATAAATGAATTCAGCAGGGGCCTCAGCACTACCAAGTATGAAGTCTCAGTAGTTTTCCTGAGCTCTCTGCTGGTTCATAATCTTTATAAGACTGGAGAAGCTAATGTAGATCTGAGATACTTAGACTACCATGTAAATTATGTTTGCAAAGTGCTAAGGCAATCAACAGGAGTAATGGAGAAACAAACAAACAAACAAACAACAACAAAACTCACAAGAAAACAAGGGCCCAGTTTAGGCCACTCAAATGTAACTGTGGCAAAACTTGTGTTGAGCCGGAGTTCCTATGGGAAAAAATTACAATCAATCAGCCAAGTTCAGTGAGCATGAACCTTGAGAATCCTTTAAACACAATGGTTCTCAACCTTCCTAATGCTGTGACCCTCTAATACAGTTTCTCACATTGTGGTGACCCCAACTGTAAAATTATTTCATTGCTACTTAACAACTGTAATTTTTCATGTGTTATGAATCACAATGTAAATATCTGATATGCGACCCCCCCCCCCCAAAGGTTCATGACCCACAGATTGAGAACCACTGCTTTAGAGCATGAATGCTGATTCACAGACCATGTTTGTTCCACTGGTAGGTATTTCTCTCTCCGGGGTGTACTGTATACATCTCTCCTCAAGAAAGCAGACTGGTGGTGGACACTGCCTACTAGGGCTCTTTCAGCACAAAGTGGTCAGTGGAGAAGCAGCAGACACAGCGCAGGCTCAGAGCTTGCCAGCTAGACCCAATCAACCGCTTCCATCTGAGGCACAGCAGGTCACAGCACGCTAGCCTTCATCTGGCCTGAGTCCAGTCAACCAGTACAACCTAACTTCTCTGTTCTCCATGGAGACGCAGAGACATGTAGCATTGCCCCAGAATGAGGAAGCCGAAGGACTCAATAGAACCCAGAAAATGACTGGTTTAAGTAAAATAGCTCTGCTGCTGCTGTACCCAACTTTGCTCCTTTAAGAGAACAAATGACCTTAGCAACAGGATGTCCTCCTTGTTCCCCCCAGCCCCCAGCATCCCAAGACCAATTGGCATTTGCTTGTAACAAATGGTGGCAGACCTTCTGTATCCTGCATGCCTTCTGTAAAACAGATTTCATTACATAATGCTAACCTATGTTTTACAGACTTGGAAAAACACTTGAAAGAGGTACAAGCACATCTAAAGGAGTGAGGATGGGGAGTTAGTCAACGAAGAGTGCAGGAGCCAGGCACAGCTGTGAAACTCTTGGGGAAATTGTGGTTTGTAAGGCACATATGATACCTGACAAGGTAACTAAAAAAAAATAAATAAAAATCTTACAACAGCCTGTGTTTGTAAATGTAAAAATATGTTAGAAATGCAAATTTAGAAGGTACTCTACATGGCAGGGGGAAAAGCATATTCACATAACAAGGTTGTTACTGCCAGGGATGACCTACTTGCTTCTTTATGAAGTATTAGATAAGGAGGCCATGAAACAAGGTCATTCATGCCAGGGCAATTTTCCTCGCTATGAGGTATTGGTTAAGAAGGCCCTCTGCCACAATACAAGTCATGTCCACTGATGTTGGCAAAGCCCTATTTTAGATAATACAATACACTTTGTAGGATGGAGAAACCAGGCAGCAGCGACTGGTCTAGATGCTCCCTTTTAGCTTAGACTCTATAAAGGTTGCCAAAGAATTATTGCTAATGATCTTTCTTGGCTATAGACTTGTGTGTTAGCCAGGTAAAATGTACCTACTTGTGTAATAGCAGCACAACTGTTGGGGCACAGTCAACTATTTTGCAGCTGGGTTTAAGGCCTGTTCCATAGATGAGAATGCAGGTCTGCTACCATAATCCAAAGCAAAATCCTATGGCTGGGGAAATCAAAGACTCCACCAGGGAGGCTAACTGCTATTGTTTTGTTAAGTGGATATGATATTCCTGTCAAAATGCCTTTTAAACATTTGTAGTTATACTCAGAGACCACTGCTCCCGTCAACATTAGTGGAAGGACATTTCTTTTTAAAGTGGGCATAGTTACTGTGGTGACTCATAACTAGTCAAAGTTAGTACTGCTGTGGGTTGTAATATTGCTTGGCATAGCAACCTGATGCTGAGAGATGTGTCAATGTCACCCTTACCGAAGTTCAAGGAACATAGAAGAAGGCGAGGAAGGAATATAAGGGCTGGAGAAAGGGGTATTGTGGAACTATCTTCTTGGCAGGCTTGTACATTATTGTTTTGAAATTTGAGAAATTGCCATTGCCTATAGAAGACAGAAAATCACATTCCTTCCTGAATGGAGGGAAGGCTCATAAGGTGCCTAAGACCCAAAGGACCCTCTCTCTGAAATGATGGGCAACATCTCTGGAAGAAGCATCTAAAAATTTCCTGGTGGCGTAAGTTGGTCATTCTCTAATAAGCAGTTCCTCACCTCAGGAAGCTAGATGTGGATGGAATAACTTCTTTGGTCTGTTCTATCAGAGGTGACTACAAAAATAATTCCCTGGAAAAGTAACTCAACACAACCCTCTTTGTTTTCTACATGTAAGCATGTGCTCCTGCTTTGAATTTCTATAAGAAGAGGTGAATTTGTATAAGTTGCATGAAGGCAGCACTTGTTCTTCCCGGCCGCCCAGTTAGCTTAGACCTGAAATAATTACACAGAAATTGTATTAATTAAATCACTGCTTGGTCCACTAGCTCTTGATTCTTACTGGCTTACTCTTACATCTTAATTTAAGGCGTCTCCATTAATCCGTGCATCACCACTAGGTCGTGGCCTACCAGCAAAGTTTCAGCATGTCTATCTCTGACAACAGATCCATGGCATTTCTCTCTCTGCCTTCCTTCTCCCAGCATTCAGTCCAGTTTTCCCTGCCTACCTAAGTTCTGCCCTATCACCTGGCCAAGGCAGTTTCTTTATTCATTAACCAATAAAAGCAACACATAGACAGAAGGACCTCCCACACCATGTAAATGCTTTTTGTCAGCTCTAAAACCTATATTTTATAAAATATTGAAACTCTTAACAAAAAGGGGGAAAGTGCTGTTTACCTAAATTCTATGCATCAGGCCCAAGATCGCAAATCATCTTCCCCAGTGAATCCCATAGCAATACATCCTTTGAAATGAACTTTTCTCTTTGGATATCTTTCTGTGTTTTATGTCTACCACAGACTTTATATCACTGACTCCTTCTCCATGTCAACCTCCAATACAAATATGTTTCTTGGGCTGGAGAAATGTTTCAGTGGTTAAAAAGTACCTACAACTTTTCAAGAGAACTCTTCAGTTCCCAGGACGCACAAAAAAGGATTCATTGCCACCTGTATTGACAGTTCCATGGAATCCAATAACATTTTCTGTCCTCTGCAACTACACACACACACACACACACAAATAAATATAAATAAATAAAATTTAAAATATTTCTTGAGGGTCAAAGATTATCTGTTAGCTGGGTGTTGGTGACGCACACCTTTAATACCCGTACTTGGGAAGCAGAGGCAGGCAGATCTCTGAGTTCAAGACCAAGCTGGTCTACAGAGTGTGTTCTTGGACAGCCAGAGATACACAAAGAAACCATGTCTCCAAAAGCCAAAAACCAAAACCAACCCCCGCAAAAAAACAAACAAGCCAAAACACCATCATCTCTGTGACTTCTGATTCTCCTCTCTCACAATAATAATGAAATAGTAGCTATTTCTTATGTTATATTGGTAATTTAACACAATGACAAACTCTCTGGACTGTGGTAATGTTCAATACAGCTAATTAATTCTTTTCTCTCCTTTATTCTCATGTTTCTTCTAAGGTATCTCATTGAGCAATGGAAGGTGATACAGAACAGGGATGCAGAACAGGTCTGGCTTTGATTTCCTGTTCAACCACTCCCTAAGGAATGGAGAAAACATAACTTATCTATGACTCATGTTCTTTTCCTGAAAATTGGAGCTGGCATTAGACCATACCTCATAATGTTGCTGTAATAATTAAATAACAGTAGGCAAAGCAATTAGAATGTGGTATGTGGTAAGTATTCCAAGAATGTTGACTATCGCAATGCTCAGTGTCTAGTAGATACTATACATATATTATATAAGCATTTATATTATAATTGAGAGTCTGTAGTCATCACCCAGATATAGAGGAAGCAAGATGCAAATGCCTCACTGATAAAAGGTACACAGACAAGGATGATGGGTTATAAGAAGCCTGAGCTAGTAAGCCAACCAGTTTATAATTTTATATATATATTTGAAAAAAACAACATAGCTTTGGTCATTGCTCTCTACCTAATGGTTGTCTTCTCTTTTTATTTAGTCTGCCAAGTTATCTTATGCTATAGGCTGGTCTTTCTGTATACTGTGAATATGTGTTGCTTTCATTAGTTGATAAAGCTATTTTTGCCTATGGCAAGACAGGATAGATCCAGATGGGAAATCCAAATAGAGATACAGGAAAAGAAGGGTGGAGTTTTGGGGTGCCATCTAGGTGCCCAAGAAGCAACATGCCAGCAGACTGTTTCTATTTAATTAAGTATACATATGAGAATACTTAAATTAATAGAAATGGGTTAATTTAAATGTGAGAGCTAGCTAGTAATAAACCTGAGCCACTGGCCAAACATTTAAAGTTAATATTAGTCTTTGAATGGTTATTTTAAAAGTGACTGTGGAACCAGGCAGGATGAAAAACCTCTGTTTACAACCATACACTTGGATCTTGTGAATGAGTCATTAGAGGACCTACTATTCAAGTTGTAACAAAAAAATTAAAGAAAAAGAGTAAATTATTAAGTCAATTTTAATCAGAGGAAATGTGTCTACTGTGAGTGAGAGATTCATCCTGGTATTAGCTTAATCAAATCTTAGAATTTCAAAAAGTCAAAATCTCATGTTAGTGTAATATTGATGTAATTGCATTAAGAAAACACAGAAATGCTAATACAGGCTGGAAATCAATATATGGGAGTGTAAATAAGGTTTTGTTTCTTCTAAAGAACTCATATGATAAATATCTCATTCTGTGCAGCGTTTCAAATGTAAGGCAGTTAATTCAGGAATACTAATTTGTAAAAAGAGTATAGAGAAATATTCAGTCTCATAATTTACAGAATAAATGCTCTCTACAAGAGAGCCTGTAGCTCCCTTTCTCGGTTCCTCTTCCCCAAAACACCTACTTCCAAATCCTCATGTGATTCTGTATCTCTAAAAAATTTGTTTTAGTTTTACTTGTGAGATGAGGACCTGTGCCTCCACCACTACCAATGAATACCTATCTCTTCTCCATAAAAAACTATAATTTTGCCTAAATCAATAATAGTCATGTTATTGTAATTCTATTTTCTACTCAGAATGGAGCATATGTAAACTGTTCTTATAGTTTGCTTACTGGATACTTTGTGTCTTTGTGCTTCCCTTGTCTGTTGCCTCACCTTGGCCCTTCCTATTTGCACTTGCCTCCCCCCCCACATTCTTATCAGGTGTTTGATTAGTATCTTCTGAAGAGTTGCCTGAGCTGCTTCTCACTAATGACTTCCCTTTACTAAGGTTCTTTGAGTTCCTTTGTCTTTCCCCTGCGTGGATTTCCTTTTGTGTAGTTTCAGTGTTCCTTTTTCTTGGTTTATTCATCTTTTAGATGGACCATATCTTCTGTTCACTAGTTTCCTTGAGGAAGGCTGTACGGGAGGTAAAGGTTCACACACACACACACACACATACACATACACACACACACAATGTTTAAATCAGCATATAATGTATTAGATACCATTCTTATATTTTTAAACTATTTTTGTTGTTCTCCTTCCCTCATCTTTCTCCACCCTGGCTACTCTTGGCTGCCCCCTGGTAGTCACCCCCTTCTTTCCTTTCATGTCCGGTATGCCTTTCTGTCTATCCCTCATCCTTCCTCCTTCCTTCCTGATTTTATCCTCTCTGAATCTTTCTCGATTTTAAACTTTATCTACAGGAAGTCTATTTTCATATATACATGTATACATTTATAAAGTTTGAGTCCACAATAAGGGAGAACATACAGTTTTGAGTTTGGATCATGAGAGGTAAAAGTTTTGCAAACCTGTAGGTCTAAAACTTTTTCATCCCTCACTCATGCTTGATTTGCTATTTGACTAATTATAGAATATGAAGTTGTACTTTTTTCTTCATAATCCTGAAAGCCTTACTTGTCTTCTGCCTTTCAATGCTTCCTTTGAAACCTCTGAACTTACATGTCCTTTAAGCTTTTTGAGCTTCCTGGACTCTTGTAGAACCTTCTCATTGGATCTTGTTCATTAATGTGATTTATGGTTTAAATGTATCTTCAAAATTCACCCTGTGACCCTTTAATACAGTTCCTCATGTTGTGATGACGCCCACAACCAGAAAAATATTTTATTGCTACCTCATAACTATTTTGCTATTATTATGAATGATTATGATGATCTTAGGTGAGCCCCATGTTGAAAGTCACTACTATAGAGTATAAATTGACTAAGATATCCTATTTTCAGGCATTTATGCTTAGCATATACTGGACCTTCCACTTTTTCCTAAGTTCTCATTTGTATAACCTGATAAATGTTTGAAAATTTGAATTCACAAGTGCATTGAAATAAAAACCCACAGCTTTTAAAAGCACTGGGACCTTCTTCTTCTTATACTCTATTTTCAGAACATTGAAAAAGTTGTGCCAGCTTTTCTCCAGTCTCTTCAGGCTTGAATTCCTTCCTACTCATATTTAAAATAAGAGCTCCAAGAGCTGCATGGAAGTTCCAAATGAGTGCTTGCTCATGGTGAGATTTCCAGTATGATGAGCTGCCTGAGAGCTGTTGTTGGGTAACCCTGAATACCAACATATATGTGACTATCTCTAGCTATTTCCTCATAGGCCTACTAAATCCCCACTAGAAAACACTCATTCAATCTTGAACGTGGAGGTGGGGGACTGACTACCATTATTCTGGTTGAGATAGAAGTTCTGAATTTGGAATTCATGCATCATTTAATTCTTTCTTTTGAAAAGACTTCTGTCTTCTGCTAGGCCTGGGAAGAGTGAAGCCCAGAAGCCTGATAGAGCATCCAGGCAGAGCATTGTTTCCTAAATAGCTTTCTTCCAGGAGCACCAGGAAGTTTAATGGGGCTAAATCTTGTGTTCAAGGAGATAAAAAGTCTCAAGAAAAACCTGATGCTAAATGAATAAAGGAAGTGGCGACCTCGGGGTAACACCCTACCCAGCTAAGCTTCCGACTTGTAAAAAGGAACTAAAGAAAAGCTTTAGTGAAGGGAACTGCCAAAAACAGAGAGCTGGTGAAAACGCACTTGAACAAGCAGGCCAAGTTCTAGCCCCAGCAAGCAGCAAGCTTGGCAGCTTCAGTCACATGGTTCTGGCTTCATCGTCAAGGATACAAGAAAGGGGTTATGAAAGCTCCCTCTGCAACTAAGGAAGTCACTGAGGCCAGACACGTGCCAGGGGTGTCCCTGAATGGAGGCCGAGAGGTTCTGAAGGTGAAGTCTCGATTGCCTTGGAGACCCCAAGATGTTGGAGATGCCAGAACCGTGGAACACCTGCCAAGGACAGCTGCAGACTGGAACCAGCCCAGGAGAGAGAAGTGTGCTGTAGTCTACAAAGCTGAGGGGAGAAATCAGTGAAAGAATGCGGCAATGATGGAGAAAACCAAGGCCTACGGTCAGCCTCTAGAAACCAGTGTGGCTCTGGGGCCTCCTGCAGGAGCTCAGCTGGCCGTCTGTAGACCACTGAGACTTCTGACCTTTAGAACGTCAAGAAAAGAGTTTGTGTCTGTTTTGAATCACTAAATTTTTGGGTATTATGGTGATTTGAAAGAAAATGGCCACCGAAGGGACTATTAGAAGGTGGGGCTTTGTTGGAGTAGGTGTGACCTTGTTTGAGGATGTGACACTGTGGAGGCGGGCTTTGAGTTCTCATATATGCTCAAGCCACACCAGTATCTCAGTTCACTTCCTGTTCCTCTGGGAGAGAAATTCCTCATTCTCTATTTCTTTTTTTCTCCACTCCAAGCCCTGTTTGTGATTGCCTGGTCTCTCCCCAAAACTGTGTAAATGTCCTGTCTTTAAGCATAATTGACGAATCTGTAAGTTTGTTGCAAAATAGCAGCCCATGCTGGACCTACTAGGAGCCATAAAAAGCAAATTCGGGGTTCTAGCTTCATGAAAGAGTCTGTCAGACATTCTGCAGGACACAAAAGAGACTGACAAACTGCCTATATAGGTGGAATTGTCCTTGAAATTTCCTGCTCCATGGAAAAGTCTGCTGAATTCTATGGGCCTGTAGGCTGAAGATGGATGCCCCAATGATACAGAAGAACTTTGAGTGACTGTCCAGGCAGCAAGATGTCTCTGTCATTTTTAGAGTTTTGGAAGTTTCTTACAATGCATTTCCTGTTTACTTAGGTAATATTATATCCTTTTGGAGTCTTTGATGGAGTTGAAGAATAGATAGTTATAGTTCCCATTAGTTATGATAAGAGATAAAGTAGATATAAATATTGTAAGTGTAATTCTTTCTTGATACCTGTTTTGTATATATAATTTTACTATGTTAAAATTAAAACCTTCCTTTTCACTTAGACAGAAAAGGGGGGTGTCATATGGGATTCCCCTCTGTATGCTGTGAATTTCATTGGCTAATGGATAAAGAATCTGCCTTGGCCTGTGATAGGGTAGAAGAGAGGCAGGTGGGGAAAACTAAACACAATGCTGAGAGAAAGGAGGCAGAGTCAGAAAGAAGCCATGTAACGCTGCCAGAGACAGACACCGGAACTTTACCCAGTCAGCCACCGCCTTGTGATACACAGATTGATGGAGATGGGCTACTTTAGGATATAACAGTTAGCCAGAAATATACTTAAGCTATTGGCCAAACAGTATTGCAAATAATATGGTTTCTGTGTGATTGTGTTGGGGCTGAGGAGCCAAGAACAAACAGGAGCAGGCCAGTTGCAGCATGCACACATCCAGTGCATATCTGTTCTCCCGTGTCCTATGTTGCAGCATGCACACACCCAGTGCATATATGTTCTCCCATGTCCTATGTTGCAGCATGCACACACCCAGTGCATATCTGTTCTCCCATGTCCTATGTTGCAGCATGCACACACCCTGTGCATATCTGTTCTCCCGTGTCCTATGTTGCAGCATGCACACACCCAGTGCATATCTGTTCTCCCGTGTCCTATGTTGCAGCATGCACACACCCAGTGCATATCTGTGCTCCCGTGTCCTATGTTGCAGCATGCACACACCCAGTGCATATCTGTTCTCCCGTGTCCTATGTTGCAGCATGCACACACCCAGTGCATATCTGTTCTCCCGTGTCCTATGTTGCAGCATGCACACAACCCAGTGCATATCTGTGCTCCCGTGTCCTATGTCTTGCATCCCCCTCCCCCATGCCACACCAAGCTTCTGATTTAATTCTTCTAAGGTATGTAGGGATCTTTTGTTTGTAAATTGAACTCCCAATTCTAGAGTCCAATTCTTCAGCTTCTGCTTCCATCCGGCTTGCTGTGCCCTCCACATGGGCACCTAAGTGCTTCTCTGGCTCCTGCAGCCTGCTGAGCCTCTGGCCAACTGCACTCACTTGCACATCTTCCCTCTCTCCTAGTTTTCTCTTGTCTTCCTCCTAGGAGTGCGGTTCTGCCTGAAGCATCCTGGGACTCTTTCTTGTTTCCTCCCTTTCTCCCACTTAGAGCTACCTGCTCTCTCCTCTCTCTCCTCTCTCTCTCTCTCTCTCTCTCTCTCTCCCCGTGTGTGTGTGTGTGTGTGTGTGTGTGTGTGTGTGTCTTGGGCTATACTTTGTTTGGATTTCTTTGCCTTCCCCTAGGAACTGCAGGCTGTGATTCTTAGTTCCTGGTTGTTTCTCCTTGTCCCTTAACCATTCCTCTTCTTGTCCCATGCCGTAAGTGTCTCTCTGGCTCCTTGGAGTCAGCTTCCACTCCTTCGGGCTCCCACCATGTGGACAACTTTCTCTCTTGGCTCTGTGCTCCTCTGGGTGTCTCTGCTAAAGATACTTACTGCTCCCTTTCCCCTGAGCTCTCCTGCCTGCTGTCTCTGGCTCCAGCCTCCAGAACCACAGCTTCAGCTCTCAGTTCCCTCTTGGATCTTATAGGAACACACCCAGATGGTGTTCCTATTTACCATCCCCTCTCTCTTCCTCCGGGAATTCGTTATTACAACAGCCTGGCCTCAGCACAGATCAATGGCCAAAAAATGGTCAAACTTGACTTGCAAATTCTCACAAATTTCATTGGATCTTGTTCATTAATGTGGTTTATGGTTTAAATGTATCTTCAAAATTCACCCTGTGACCCTTTAATACAGTTCCTCATGTTGTGATGACGCCCAAAACCAGAAAAATATTTTATTGCTACCTCATAACTATTTTGCTATTATTATGAATGATTATGATGATCTTAGGTGAGCCCCATGTTGAAAGTCACTACTATAGAGTATAAATGGACTATGATATCCTATTTTCAGGCATTTATGCTGAGCATCTACTGCCTCTGCACAGCCGAATGATCCCCAAATATCTTACATCTAAACTTGCTCTGCTCTACACTCTAATTTCCACTACTAAAAATCTTTCATCGCTATGATTTCTCTGTGCTCTGCTCTCAGAAAACTTCATAAGATTATACTATAAATGCTTATCTCAGGATTTGTAGTTTGCTCATTGGGTATGGTTTAAAATATGTGAATTCTATAACAAAATGTGGCTTTAAACTTATAACAAAAGGCTTATAATTTTATAATTACAAATCTAGACATGGATATATATGTGATTCAACTTTTTGTTTGTTTGTTTGTTTTGTTATGTTTTGTATTGTTTTGTTTGTAGCTTTGGAGCCTGTCCTGGAACTTGCTCTGCACACCAGGCTGACCTCAAATGCACAGAGATCCACCAGCCTCTGCCTCCTGAGTGCTAGGATTAAAGGTGTGTGCCACCACCACCTGGCTTAACTTTTTCTAAGACTTATTTTTATTTTATGTGTATGAGAATATTGCCTGTATGTATGTGTATACACAATGAAGTCCTAGTGCCCAGCTGCCAGGAGAGGACATTGGGCTCCCCAGAACTGGAGTTACAAGCTGCTGTTAACCACCACCTAAGTACTGAGAACTGAACTCAGGCCCTCGACAAGAGCAGCAAGTGCTCTTAACCACTGAGTCATGTCTCCAGACCTGTGATTCAACTCTTGTTTAGTGTATGTGTGCATAACTTGGCTCTTGACCTCATCAACAAGCAGTAAGCAGTTGCCAGTCTTCCTATGAACTGTAAGTAAAAGTGTTATTTTGATAGTAAAAGAATTTCAATTCAAAATTGTTAATTTTTAAGCCTAAACCTAACAGGAACTCTGTAGCATAGGACGGCCTTGAATTCACAGTGCTCCTCAAGCCTCGATGTCTTCTGTGCTGGTATTAAGAGCGTGAGTCACTATCGAGTATCAACATTTCCTTCTCTGTGTAGAAGTATCCTTTCCCTTACCAGCATGCTTCTGACTGCATTTAGTGTTCACCCATTACTGAGGATAATCACTTCATCTCAAAATCCTTAACTGCATCTTTGCCACAGAAGGAATTACTTTCAGGATCCACGTATGTCCCTGAAAGCGATTCCAGTACCCAAAGTGAACTTGGCCCTAAGACATGAGGAAGGAACGCAGCTACAAACGTTGCAGTCAGGAGAACAGGACAAACAGGGATGACTCTTGCAGAGTTCTAGTGTCGGCTCTAGCCTAGCATGTGCTGCATCTTAGAGCCAGGACCTCATGCAAATTACAGAAAGTTTGACAAACTTACACTACTGTGGAAAAAAAAAAGCAAGGATAACAGTCTGAGGTATAAAGTCATTACTATGAGAAATGAGAAATTTAATATGGAGGGTTACCTGGACCCATAGGCTATGTTTAGAATCGGCTAAATACCAATGTTGGGAAGGAAAGCAGTAGAGAGAATTCTTTAATGCTTGCTTGGTTCAGACATTGGCTATTTATTGTCAGATTGAAAGGAAACAGGAGTAGACAACAGAAAGTAAACTGAGGGCTGAAATCAATAAAATAGTAACAAAGAGAACAATACAAAGAATTAGTAAAACAGCAATTCCACAAACATCAGGAACAAGACAATGTTGTCCACTCTCTCCATACTTATTCAATATAGTACTTGAAGTTCTAGTTAGAACAACAGGACAACTTAAGGAGATCACGGGGATACAAATTGGAAAGGAAGAAGTCAAAGTATCATTATTTGCAGATGATATGATATTATACATAAGCAACCCCAAAAACCCTACCATGAGACTCCTATAACAGATAAAACCTTTAGTCAAGTGGCTGGATACAAGATTAACTAAAAAAATAAATAAATAAACAAACCAGTAGCCCTCCTATATACAAAGGATAAATGGGCTGAGGAAGAAACTGTTTGAAATATTTAGTTGGGGGCCTCATCCCAGGTCCTGGCATCCATCTTTCAAATCCTGGGCAGGAAACTCCAATTCAAGCCCCTCCCCTGAGAGTTGCCTTAGTCCAAACTCCACCTCTGAGAAAGCCCGCCAAATGGTGACTCCTCCCTGAGGAAGGTCAAGACCACTCCCACAGGCTACTTAAACTGCTCCCCCCCCCCCCCCCGAGAATGAACACATGGTCTCTGAGTTTCGAGTGGTCTCCCCTTTTCTCTCTTCCCCTCTCCATGCTTTCCCGGGAGGCACCCGGGAGCATTGCATTAAACATGGCCACTTTTTATTTGAACTAATTTGGACTAATTGGAATTAATTATGTTGGTGGAGAGGCTTGTCTTAAGAAATATTCCTAACAGAAACCAGAGAATCAACACCCTTTATAATAGTCTCAAATAATATAAAATATCTTGGGGTAACTCTAACCAAGCCAGTGAAAGACCTGTATGATGAAAACTTCAAATCTTTGAAGAAGCTATCAGAGAATGGAAATACTTCCCAAGCTCATGGAAGCTCATGTATCAGTGGGATTAACATAATAAAAAATGGCAATCTTGCCAAAAGCAATTTACGGATGCAATGTAGTCCCCATTAAAATCCCAACACAATTCTTTATAGACCTTGAAAGAACAATATTCAATCATACCCCAAGAACCTTACCAGTAGTCCACAAACATCATGGTAAAATAGAAAATAATAGAAATGGGTTAAATTTTAGATGTAAGAGCTAGCCAATAAGAAGCTAGAGCTAATAAGCCAAGCAGTGATTAAAATAATACAGTTTCTGTGTAATTATTTCGGGAGTCTGGGCAGCTGGGAAACATACAAGCGGCTTCCCACTACATACAAAGATGATCCCAGTTAAGATTCCTAGCAATAGTGGATACATGTAGCCTGAGCTGGCCATTTTCTATGATCAAGAGTTGTGCCTAGCCCAGCTGTCATCAGAGAGGCATCATCCAGCAATTGTTGGAAACAGATGCAGACCCACAGCTAAATGTTAAGTAGGGAGCGCAGTCCCCAGCCCCTCCTGCACAAGAGGAGATAGGATTGTAGGAGCCAGAAGGGTCAAGGACACCACAAAGAACTCACAGAATCAACTAATCTGGACCCATAGGGGTTCACTGAGACTGAACCAACAACCAGGGATCCTGCATGGGGCTGACCTAGGCACTCTGCATATGTGTCATAGTTCTGTAGCTTGGTCCTCTTGTGCGACTCCTAACTGCCAAAGCAAAAATCCTAATCAAGCCAAATTAAAAAATATCCAGGTTTAATGGGATTCCGGGAAGCCGCAAATGTGACCACAGGTGGGGTGGTGGGGGTAGGGGTGAGAAGAGACCACGAGGGGGACTTTCCGGGGGAGCAGTTTAAATAGACTGGGGGAGTGGTCAAGATTTTGGTGGGCTGTCTTGACCCTCCTCTGGGGACGGGTCAAGGTTTGGTGGGCACAGGGATGGCCTCCAAAGATGGAGGCCAGAGACCAAGACTTACACTAACAGTGGGAGCAGGGGTTGTCTTTGACTCTTTACTGGCTTTGGGGACCCTATTCCTCATACTGGGTCAACTTAGGGGTGATATTTTGTTTGTGCTCTAACAAATAAAGCTTGCCTGAAGATCAGAGGGCAGAACTAGCCACTAGTTAACCATAGGCTCTGCAGTGGTGGCACACACCTTTAATCCTAGCATTGAGGAGGAGGAGGAGGAGGAGGAGGAGGAGGAGGAGGAGGAGGAGGAGGAGGCAGGAAGTTCAGGAGTTCAAAGCCACCCTGGGCTAAGGAAATTGAAACAGCCTAAGGAAACAGAGCTCACACCTTTGATCCCAGCACTTCCTTTCTGCTTGCAGGCTGAGTCTCTTCCTTTTCTGTCTCCCTCCTCTGTGTCCCTCTGCCTCTCATCTCTTCTCCCTTCTCTTCCATAACCCACTAAATAAATACCCAACCTTGCTCTGCATGGTGTACCTATCCATCTGCCGAGTGTCTCCCTGCCCTGGACCTGCGATGTGGTCTCATGTCCCGCTGCAGCTGCCGGGGATCCGGCAGCATTTTTTAAATAATTCATTTCGGCCAGGCCCGTCTACTGCTTTCTCTCTTTACTCTGGTCTCTTCCAGATGCCTCTGGCTGTTCTTTCCCTTCTATCTACAATAAAAGCTTCCTCTTAGCCAAACCTTGGAGCCATCATGTCATCAGTTTATACATATATAAACTGCTTAAGGTTTAGTAAATTAAACTAGCTTGTGAATTAAGATGACTAAAATCCAGGGAACTAGGATTCCTGCATTTTCACTTCCTTAAGACTCACTTTTTCCCCTTAGGAAAATTTCTCAAATTTTTGAGGTCTCCAATTATAGATCTGTAAAATTGAGACATGAGGGCTAAGATCCCTAATTGTAAACTTTAAAGTGTTTTTTTGGTTAATCAGCATATTAGTTTATATAGTAACACTTATCTAAATTTTAATAGTCTCACTTTGGAAATCAGATAAAAGGCCTAAAAATGTGAATATTTTGTTCAAATCCCATGACTAAACAAGTGGTAAAGCTGAGTGTAATGGTTTGTCCTGTTCCTTTAAGAGAGAAGCCCTTGCCCACCCACCCCCACTTCCACCAAGGCAAGGGGATCTTCCTTCTGCTTTCAGCCTGTGCTTTCTTTCCTTCCTGAAGAGATGGCTACTGCCTTCTCTCTTCTCCCTCCATTTCTCTCTCCCTCCCTCTCTCTCCTTCCCTTTCCTTCCATAACCCACTGAATAAATTATACCCACTTTCTCTGCATGGCATCTATCTGTCTCTAACCTGCTGCAGCTCCTCCTGGGACTGGCTGCCCTGCCGCTAAGATCATTCACCGCCACCTCCCACCAACCTGGGACCCACTGAGGCCTTGTGTGGCTCCCTGCCTGGGACCTGGCTGCCCCTCGTGGCTGCTGCCCCTGGGGGAATGGTGCCATTTTATCTAAACCATTACACTGAGATTAGCTCTTGGTTCTGTCAATGCTAAAGCTGTGCACTTTCTAAATTTATGTAATTCTGACATTACACCTGATTTCTGCAGAGTAGGTCAAGTCCTCAAACATTTGCCATGTTACTCTCACTTTGAAATTTCTAAGTCTGAAGTTTCAAGTGTCACGTGTGCAGTTTCCTTTTAATTCACCATCCCTTCCTTGTTATTTATGGTGGAGTCAGCCCAGATGGCACAATTTTCATATCTTGCCCCTGTTAAATATAGTCTACATGTCTGTTTTCTAGAACTCCTCACTTTTATCTGAAATAAAATTAGGTATGAAATTGGCATTAAAATTATAACGAACAACAAAAGATAAAACAAAGACCAGAGAAGTAAAAACTCCAATTATTTTATATTTAAATCATTTTAAGACAAGTGGCTTTTTACAGTTAAACATTGAAATAATGTAAATCATCTTACTATAATTACAACCTTTACATGAGTATTTGCATGAAAACCAGTATTTAACTTTGAAAACAAAGAAACATTGTAGAGAGATCTGTATGATACCAGTGCATATATACTGAGGTAATATCTGTATAATTAGTAACTTTACAAGCATAAAAAACACGACTTTTTGGATGTCATAAGTGAGCTTTGTAGGTGGAGAATACCACAATGCAACCAACATAAGTTCAATTCAATGTTATGACATTTACGCAAATGGACATAAATTCTATTACCAGGTGAACCTGAAAAGGTAGAATATTGATTATACATGACTAAAGTATCAATAAAAATAGTCTAATAGGTACAGAAGTGCAGTAACAAAAACACAGCTAACAACAGTGCTGTCATATGTACAGTAAATCATAGACTCACCAGGCTTCAGAAACCTAAGGCCATTGTTTTCAGTGTTCTCTCTGACTCTCTTCTATAAACACAGTGGCTAATATGGGAACAAGTTTTCAGACCGAGGACTGTTTTCAAAAATCATTTTCATCACCACCACTGATTATTACTGAAAATCCATCAAAGATTTCAAGGCTAACAACAGTTTCATGCAACTTCAGATCTATTTTGGGAAGTAAATGGCTAATGAATTTTTCCTTTTATGGGTAAAAAGCCACCATATACCAATGCTATTAGCAATATGTAAATATGGCATTTAACATGCTTATATTTTTCAAAAGAGCTGAAACATACTTTACTAATGCATTATCAAATATTTTGACAACATCAGTACTACCCAGCCATGTGAGCCTGTGGTTTGCTGGGTTGGGTGCTGAATTCTGAAAGTTTTAGTGGATACCATGATAACAAGTTTATTTTCTTGACAAGGTGTATCATAGTCTTCTTTTCTAATGTTAATTCACAGGCTTTTCTTGCTGTCTTTTTCTAAACGGTTCTGTAACCAAAAAAAAAAAAAAAGATAGATTAATAAGTTCATAGACATAAGGACTTACAAAAATTCGTCTTCTGTCTAGTTATTAGAGAATTAAAATTTGAAAATATGGATTGAGAAAGTAAAAAACCTTAAAACACTACAAAAATCTGAGTTTTGTTTCAAAAAATATTCAGAGGGAAAAGTAAAGTCTCTTGATAATTTCATTTTTTCATATATTAATCTGTTTGGCTCTTATTTCACAATTACCCCCAAGGAAAAAAAATCAAATTCCCCTATTGCAGACCCAATTAAGATTTTTGGCAAGGAAAAGATGAAGTAAGTGAAACACAAAACAATTGGAAAAGAAATAGGAATTAACCCTAAGAGAAGGGAGAAACCTCACAGGACAGAAC
The DNA here is from genome assembly GCF_018167655.1 of Microtus oregoni. Classification (NCBI taxonomy): domain Eukaryota; kingdom Metazoa; phylum Chordata; class Mammalia; order Rodentia; family Cricetidae; genus Microtus; species Microtus oregoni. The sequence goes on along the minus strand of NW_024543068.1, from coordinate 56,888,139 downwards.
TGCAGTCCACTACTTCTTGTTAAGGGTTAGTATTAATGCTTTTATAAGAACTTAGCATTAGCAATTAAATACACAGGATGAGAGGAAGTATTTTGAATGACAAAATATATACTTTTATATATACATGACCACTTTAGATATAAAGCAAAGTTTCAATGAAAATGCTACTAAGTTCAGGCAAATCTCCTATGTGAAGAGGGATTTTCCAAAATGAATTTAAAAATTATCAAGTGTTGATGGTTTATGCTGCCAATAATACCTCATCATTTCTTGTTTTTGTTTTTTTCCTTTTCTAGAAGATAGCCAGGCCAAATAAGAAAAAACAAAGATTATATGTTTTAAAGGGACCATTTTCTAATATTTATTTAATACTTTTAACTGGGAGGGGCCCCAGCTGGGGAAAGACAAATGGATTTAAAAGCTGCAAAATTAAGATTTGATTACTGAAAAGAAACCAGTTTTCCTGCTACTTTAACGTTTAAACATTTGTCCATACTTCTTCCATTCGAGCTATCACAATCACATAGAGCTGAGAAAATCAGGAGGTTTCCCAAGGAAGCTCAGAAGATATTAAATTACTAAGACTGATTTGATGATAGAAGTAAAATTCACGAAGACAAGCTAAACTCAGCTTTATACTACAATTTTTTTTTTTACTCATTTTTGCTTGTTCAGACTGACTTTTAAAGAGTCACGTGTGAGAAGATGGGTCTGTAAATGGCATCTAAATTTCAGTATATTTCTTAGGTTTTCAAAGTGGACAATGGGGCTACTAGGTAGGAAGACAGGGAAAAAATATAATAAATCAACTAAGCATCTTATGGCTATGCCTATACAGGGCCTTTCCAATTTAAAAATATTTCAAGTTCTTTCTTGAAATAGAATCTGATTTGATGCTCATTGGGGTACCCTATCTCTCATGTAAGTGATGAAGTAGTCAAGCCACTTGGATGTCAAATGATTCAGAGGGTTACAGGATCAATTAAACCCTTCAGACAAATACTACAGGAAGTTAGGCCGACAGGCAATGAGATAATAGGCAAACAGTGAATAATATAATATAAACAGAGCCTCAGCAACAGTAGAAACCACCACTACTCTTGGGTTGGAGAGGGAAAAGTGGGCTGTTTGGGTACAGGTCAGCAAAGGGAAGTTGCCCACTGGAACTGCGACCAGGAATATGGGACTGGAAGCCAGGAAGGAAGTGTCACCTAAAGCAGAAAATAGGAGACATTGGTGGCTTTCTGTTTTCAGTTTTCTACTAGTGCCTCTCACTATCTAAACTTGCCAGGAATCAGAAAGCAAGGTTCTGGAAAGTACGTTCCTACATGGGATAGGGCAGGGGTAGAAACACAGACTGACGACCAGCACAGGCTGAAGAACCCGGTTAATGATGGGAGTTGTGAAGATATTCCGACGTTGATGTCTAGCTTTAAATACTCTTTCTAGTTCAGTAACTTGGGAGCAAATCACATAAAAATGTTTGGTTCTTGACATCTTGAGATACTAAAATATTTTAGCGTACTGAGGTGCCAAGGGAGTAAATCTGACACATAGGTAAGTCAGGTGCTTTGTCCTCGAGCACACTGAATAAATGTCAGTATTTCATAAACAGAATACAGGTAGTAGGTTAAGGCTATCCAATAAGGTTCCAATCCTCACTGCTAGGCACTCAGTCTATTTAGAATGGGGTTCTTTTCCAAAGCAGGTGCAACAACTATTTTCTTAGGCAGAGTATACCTACAAAAGCTTTCCACATCTTTTGCTAAGAACATAGAAGCTCCAAGCTAAAAGTGTTTTTTTCTGGGGGTAGTGGGGAGACTGCAGGAAATCTTAACTTTATATATTCTTGAAGGTTAAGGAATTACTACCAAACTGTTAGACGTTACCATAACAGATTCATTAAGCTATGGACACTGACCTAAAAGATTGAGGGTATAGTCTTAGTTTTCTTTTCCATTTAAGGGCCTAAATATTTCTGGGACCTTGGACGCACTTTGCTTTAAAGTTCATGGGAAAATATGATGGTTGAGAAGATCCTGGTCTCACAAATAGGAAGGTGTAAAATCTACTTAGACAAGAGGTCTCAATGCTGAGTTGTCATGGAGTAGTTTTCATCATGTCCTGAGGAGGTCAACCAGTTTAGGATCTCTACAATTGTAAATAAACATTTACTCTAGACCATATAAATTCAGCCTTTAGTATCTTAAGACTAGATTACCTATTGGGAACAAGATTATGTACATTTTAGATTGCTTCATGACTGAGTAACTGAAGGCCGAACCAGCTATTTGAGACTAAGTCAGTCTTTCAGTAAAACTACAAAGGAAGTCATACTGATGACAATTACGATAGTTCATTCTTTCATTTGTTCACTCTCTCCTTCCTTACTCTCTCCCTTCTTTTCTTTGAGGCATATCTAAATGCTGGAGTTAAAGGTGTGTGCTACCATGCTTAGCTAACAGCTATCTGTTTCCTGAGTATTTACATCACCCTGCACTTTACTTGGTTCTCTCAACATGCCAGTGGGCAAGGCATTATTATTGTTTCAGTGTTAAAGACGAAGACAGTGCATTTCGTTCAGATGGGTGACATCATCTCTTAGAATCATAAAGCTACTATGAAGACTGATAAAGGTATTCCAAGTCTGATTCCAGAGTATATGGGTGTGATGCCTATTTGTGACATGCCAAGGCTCCTTCTGTATCAGTTCTTCCTACACTTTCCCCCGAAGAGCCTACAACACTTGCCTTTCAACCACTAGGACTTGGACTTGATCTCTGGCACTCCCCAAAAAAGAGTGGCTGGGAAATAAATTCAGGTTGGTGGTTGACAACTGACGAGAAAAAAGACAAACCTACTTAATATGGGTGGATGTTTGGAACTGACTGTTGCTAAACTAGAGACAGAGAAAGAAAACCCATGACTTAGATTTGAGAGATGCTTTCACCAAGATTTTTCCCCATCTTTACATCAACTCTGGAGGTATAAATCAGGTATCTGAATGCCATAGTTCTTTGCCCTAAGGTACAGAAAACAAAGACTGAGGTAATGTGATATGAAACTTCAAATTTGGCCTCACTTTGGCATAAATATGGCAAATATTCCAGATGGTGAAAGACATTATTCCAGAGCCAGTTTTTTTTTTAATGCTATTTTATAGCTCAATTCTTTTCTTTAAAACTTTCCGTAAGTGGAATATTTTTAAATTAGCATGTTAGCAATTCTTATATTATAGCTATCTTGCATTTGGCTGTAATGGCCTCACCTTTACCCTTCAGGTAAATCTGGCTTCTTTGGTTATTTAATAAAGCCAGGATTAAGCACACTATTCGAATCCGTGAAGGGCATGCAATCCAAATAGTTATTTAATTATGATTTAAAAAAACTTTACATCTTTAAATATATGTCACCAACCTGAAGTTCTGAGTGTTCTTTCAGGAGTCGGTCATATTCTTTCGAAAGTCTCTCTGACTGAATCTTCATAGTCATCACGTCGTTTTGTGCCTTAGAAAGGGCTAAAAATATCAAATGAAATTTTATTTAGAAATAACTTTAAAGCCGGGCGGTGGTGGCGCACGCCTTTAATCCCAGCACTTGGGAGGCAAGAGGCAAGTGGATTTCTGTGAGTTCGAGACCAGCCTGGTCTACAAGAGCTAGTTCCAGGACAGGCTCCAAAACCACAGAGAAACCCTGTCTCAAAAAAGAAAAAAAAAATAACTTTAAATAATTAGAAAAGCTATACAACCCAAGTTGAGAACTCCTCTATAGTATACACTCAAATTTCCAACTGTTAATGTCATGATATATATTATCATACTCACTATCATACTGATAAGTTTCAATACATGTCTCTTTTCTCTTTATTTCTTTTTATATGTACTGGTGTTTTGCCAGTATGTGTGGCTGTCAAATCTTCTGGAACTGGAGTAACAGACAGTCGTGAGCTGCCATGTGAGTGCTGGGAACTGAACTGGGGTCCTCTGAAAGAGCAGCCAATGCTCTTACCCACTGAGCCACCTCTCCAGTCCTTCTCTTTATATCTTCACTGCGTGTTTTCTAACATGACCACAGTGTAATTATTAAATTTGAGAAATTTAATATTAACACAATATATTTAATGTAGTCTGCCACTCACATTTGAACAGTAATAGCAGTCATAACTATGTCCTTTTCGATATTGTTTTTCCCTCTACTTTAAGAAACAGGTGTGTGACCCTTGGCGGGTGCGGATCTTCACAGCAGTTGTATTCAGTTCCAGGTCTTGCTCCCTGCCCTGGCTGGTACGTCTCTCTTACTATATGTATCTGTCTCTTTCCTGCCACTGTCCCACCCACCAAGAGGACCTGCTTGAGGCCTTGCCCCTCACCACCGCCTCTCATGTGACTGCCCTCAGACCACGCACCATTTTATAAATGATAACAGAGTCTACTTAAAAATATGAAGCATGGTTAGTCTTATCTTCAGATCTTACTGAAAATGGTTATGAGCCTGTCCTTCTGGTATATAGAAATCAAAACAGATTTCACAGAATAATAATGCCTGACTAGCCTACAATGGTAGTTTATAAAAAAGTTGATACTATGGTCTGAATGATTTTTACTCCCTAAAATTTATATACTGAAACTTAATCACCAAAGTAGTAGTATTAGGAAATGAGACTGGGAAATAAATTCTGAAAGTGGAACCCTCATATATGAGATTGTGTCCTAACAAGAGAGGTCCCAGAGGGCTGCCTTCCCTTTGATACTGTCAGGCTAGAGAAAACACCGTCCATGAGCCAGAGAAAAGGGCCTTCACAGACTCTCATGGCACCTCCATTTCAGACTATTATTTGCAGGTTTAAAGAAATGCTGAAATACTTCCCAATGGCCAGGTTCGATAAGAAGCTAGAGTATATTCTAGTCACTAAAATCCTTTAAATTACACTTACCCTTAACATAGAAAATAACTACAGTGTTATAGTGAGTGACATCAATAAGTCATCGTGTTTGTACAAACTGACATATAGGTAAGCCAAAACACTGACGTCTTTCCAAGTATTGAACTTACAGCTATTTGCACACCAGGAGTATCACAAGACAAACACTGTGTTTCATATCACTATGATTTCTACCAAAGATAACAGATACTATCAGCTAAGCACTGCCAGGAAATGGAAGAAAATTTCTGGAGGCATTGGCAAAACTGATAAAGTTGGGCTGTTGTACAATAATTATAAGAGCCAGAAGAGAACATATTTTATTTGGTAAAAAAATCTATATATTTATTTCTGGTTTCTTTTTAGTTTCTTTAGTTCTGTTTTTGAGAATGTGAGCATACGATCTCCTGGAGCTATTCAGTATTTGACATTCACATGTATTATTTTTGTAAACAAACAGTTGCTGGGTTTAATGCAGTTATTTTTTTAATATACCTTATTTGTCAGGTCATTGTTTCAGTGATCACCAGACTCTTGAGCTCACACTAATAAGGTTTGTCAGTCTTCTTCCTTTTCACCTCAAGGTCATTAAGAATGTTACATAAAAAACGGACTCCGGGGAAATGGAATGTGTTCATAAAATATTGCACCTCTTGAAGGAACCAAACAGGACACACTCAAACAGGTAAAGGCTGCTTTGACTTCAGCCCTGCCTCCCTTTGAAAGTAGTCAGTCTACATTTCAAACAGAGGCAGGACTGGCAGATCTTCTTATCAGATTATAAACACAATGCCTACATTATTAAAGTGTTCATTTTCTTCCAAGTCCCAAGTTTTGTTAAATACACACTGAAGTAATGTTGAGTTTGGTTTTATCAGGATCAAGAAGTTAAAGTTCAAAATATCTCAGAATTGTAAATTTTGAAAGGCAAAGAAGAGGACATTAAATTGACTGGAGGGGAGTAAGTATGCCATCTATTCTTGCCTTTGGAAAATATTGCATTTATTGATTTTTATGTAATATGGGGGAAGAAGGAAAAGGGAGGGATGGAGAAAGAGGGAAGAGCACACAGGGAAGCCGAGATGTTAACACTGGTACTGATCACACTAGACTAGCTGTCCAGCAAGTCTCAAGAGATCCTCCTGTCTTTGCTTTCCTAGAGCTGCGACTATAGTCAGCTGTCACGATGCTGGCTTTTGCATGGCTGCTGGGGATTGAATCAGGTCTTTTGCTTGTTTTTAAGACAGAAACTCACTATGTAGTTCTGTCTATCCTGGAACTCACTCTGTAGACCAGGTTAGCCCCAAACTCAGAGATCTGCCTGTTTCTACCTCCCAAGTGCTGGGATTTAAAGCGTGCACCACCATGCCCAGTTTCAGGTCCTCCTCCCTGCTTGACAAGCACTTTATGGACTGAAATTCTATTTTTAAAAATGCTACCAAGGCTGATCTAAAACCTATTCTGTAGGCTAAGATGACCCTGAACTTCTGTCCCTTTTACATCTGAGTTCTGGGAAAGCCACCATGGCTGGTTTAGGAAGTGTTATGGAGTGAATACACTGTGTTGTGAATGTTAGGCAAACACTGCATGACCTAAGCTAAAACCTATGCTTTATTTTCTTTCTTTTATATATATATATATTTTATATTACCTATTCACAACATAAGAGATACTTGTCAGATAAAAAAAAATTGTATCTTTAATTTTACTAATTAAATGTATTGTGAAATCCTTACATTCTCTAAAAGAATTAACACCAACATTTTATAAGTTAAATAAAAAAGATAAAATCACCAATACAAAGAACAGGGGACTACTAAATTAACTTGTATATAAATGTTAAAATTTCTTGACTATGTCTAAATCTTTTAGAATCACAGTAAATATAACAATACAAAATATAACAGGATGTCTGAGTTTGGGGCTAAACCAAGCAACCTTGTTTAGAAGGGTACTTTGAATTTTTAGTTCACTAATTCTAAACTACCTTTGTCTGATGTTTTTAAATTACCATTTAAATTTAAATAAGAAATTGTAGAGGTTGATGAGAGGTCTCAGTGGTTAAGAGCACTTGCTACTTTTCCAGAGGACCTGGGTTCAGTTCACAACTGTATGTAACTCCATTTCCAGACGATCTGATGCCCTTTCTTCTGACCTCTGAGGGCACCAGGCAAACGTGGTGCAAAGACATACATGGAGGCAAACACCCATACACATAAAAAATAAATAGTAAAATGATTAAAGAATTCTTCATTGCATGTCCTAATCTGGGTCTTTGTTTACAGAATTAGCTTTTTCTTTGGAATTTCATTTAAAATTCAAAAATACCTTCATGAAATAAATCCTATTCAAATAATGCAAACAGATATTTAATAATAGCAAGTTATATTTCAGAGAACTTCTATTACACTGAGAACAACTTAAACAAATAATGATGTAGACACTGAATCCTATTTACCTTCTACAGTTAGAGACAACTTAGGCATTCGTCATCACCTTAACCTAACACTCTTAACCATGAATACCTAATAGGTCTTCTTGTGTTTGTCCAATCTGTCTCCACATGCAAACACATTGTCAAGGGTTAAGCTATACACACTCAAAGAGTGTTTTAGAATGACAATGGATGTGAAGTATATACTTTACTATATTATGTAGCAAGTAAGTACTAAGAACAATCAGAACCTTTTAACCACAGAAACAGTTGCCTTCATGGACTTGGATTTAGGGTGCCCCACTTGGAACCTACAAAGTACTTTGGCACAACCCCTCAATTTCTCAGCTGATGCCCCAGATTGATGCTTACTTTCTGTCTTTTTCAAAAACTTTTAAAAATTTAAATTTAGTATGTTGGAAATATTAGGGCTTATTATTATTATTCTAACAAGGCTGTCTCCTTGTGATTACTTCTATAAAAGAAGTAATACATGATGACAAGAAATATGACTCATTTTACAAAAATATGCTTACAAGAAAGTTTTCAAGCCCACAGCTCTTTTGCTGAGATAAGGACATTTGTATTTACAACACAGATCTGAAACACCTACATGTTTTTCTGCACAACAGAACATGTTTCTCTTGGCGCAATGTTTTAATCTCATATTTGAACAGAAATTTATAAATAGGTCATTATCAGTGCTTGGCCAGAGGGCACCTGGCCATTCGTTTTGTTTAAGGTAAAACAGTGAGGCCTATGCGACAGCATAGAACACCGGCTCGTCCTTCCCCTTTCCACACGCACACAAAATTACCATCTGAAGTCTTCTTCAGTTCAGTTTTCAGTTTTTCCTGGTCTTCTACTAGTTTTTTATTTTCGGTGTCCAAAATTTGTTCTCCATCCTTGCCATGGTTTTTTAGTACCTACCATAAAAGAGTTATAGGAAGAAATAAACTTAGATTGCAACAGTTGGGTATTTTTTGAATAAATTAAAATTATCAGTCTTTACTAATTTGTCTTTTTAAGTATTTAATTTTTTTATAAAGTGCTTTTGCTAATAGAAACCCGATAGCAAGCAAACACACAAAATTGATTTTGTGGAGCTGGAGAGATAGCTCAGTTGTTAAGAGGACATACTGTTTTTCCAGAGAATCTGAGTTTGTTCCTAGCATCCATGTCAGGCAACTCACAACCTGTTGTGAAATATTATTTTAACTAGACAAAGATGTGTTACATTCTTTATGTTGCCTTTGTGTAATGATTTAATTATGTAAAGATGTGTTGCCTGCCTTTCACCTTGCCTGCCTAAGGCACCTGATAGGTCTAACAAAGAGACGAATGGTCAATAGCTAGGCAGAGAAAGGAGAGGCAGGGCTGGTGGGCAGAAAGAATAAGTAGGAGGAGAAATCTAGGCTCAAGAGAGAAGAGAAACTAAAGACAGAAAACACGAGAGATGCCTGGGGCCAGCCAGGCAATGAGAAGCTGTGAAAATAAGATATACAGAAAAAAAAATTAAAAAGTCCCAAGGCAAAAGGCAGATAACGAGAAACAGGTTAAGTTAAAAGAGCTACCTGGAAACAAGCTTAAGCTAGGCTAAGCATTCAAAACTAATAATAAGTTCTCCGTGTCATGATGTGGAAGTTGGTTGGAGGCCCTAATAGAAAAATCCTGATACAACAACCCTATAGACCTAGCTCCATGTGAATCCAATGCCTCTAACTTCTGTGGGCAACTACACTCACATGCATATACCCACACACAGACATAGAGACGTGCATAAACATATAATTTAAAATATTCTTAAAAATTATTTGTTAATATTATGGATGATGCGTCTGAAATGGAAGCAAGTATTTTTGATTGGGCTATAATTATGCTTTCAAAATTAATTCAATGTGACTGTTTCTCAGTTAAGGATGTGATATACATTTAATGTAAAAATCAGTTCTGGATTTGATATTAGTTATACAAATCATCATGCTAATAATTGTACTGTCTGTCTACTCAAGACCATTTTATACACAGAAGTACGTAGGAGTATAATGTTATACTCTTACAGGATGAAGAGGAGTAAATGGAAAATAGCAGGGTGATGTCTAGGGTAGGAAACTTCTGGTTTTCACTTTCTTCTGTAGGTAAAACAATAAAGATCTGAACAGTGAAATAACCGACAGTGAACATTACAGAATGAAAATTCCCTCAACTTGAATACACAGAAATGATCACTGCTACTACAAACTAGAAGCAGATTAAAAGAAACATATTTAGGTTACAAAGAAAGATAAATTATATTTTATAACTATTTTAAAAATAAAAATGATATAGCTCAGTCAATAAAGTGGTGACCACACTGAGTTTGATCCCAAGAGCACACATTAAAAAATCAGGCATGGTGAAGTCTGCCTATTACAATATTAACACTGGGGAGACAGGGAGGGAAGGAACCCTGAAACTTCTAAGTCAATCAGCCTAGCCCTTTCCAGGAGCTTCCAGGACATTCGGAGATCTTGTCTTAAAAAACAAAGTGAGCAGTACCTGAAGAATGGCATCTGAGGTTGACCTCTGGCCTCTATGATCACGGACTAGTATCCCTCTCCTCAACACACACACAACAAAAATAAACAGAAAATAAATTTATGCATCCACAGGCATGGGCCAGTAGACGAAACAGAGGACAGCAGCTTAATTCTGATGGCTTCCGTGGTTAGAAAAACATGGTAATTTAAGAATTTCTACACCAGGGGCTGGCGAGATGGCTCAGTAGTTAAGAGCATTGCCTGCTCTTCCAAAGGTCCTGAGTTCAATTCCCAGCAACCACATGGTGGCTCACAACCATCTGTAATGAGATCTGGTGCTCTCTTCTGGCCTGCAGGCTTAATAAATAAATAAATATTAAAAAAAAAAAGAATTTCTACACCAGAAGCATACATTTAACACACAAAACTCACAAACCTAGTGAGCAGTGAGTGGATGCAAACATTTCAGCATGAAAGACACCGTAAGAGATAAACGTAAGAGAAGCATGGACTACTCTCTTTGCCAACGTTCACCCAGTGGAAAGGACAAGCAGGAGCATAAAGCTGGAGTGAGAGCAAACATGGAGTAGGAGAGGAGTGGGTGCATCAGGAAGGGATTAGAGATCAGTGGCTCGGAGCACACTCTGAAACAGAGAGCACCAGACCCTTTAGAATCAAAAACCTCGTCTCGAAAAAAGCAGGATGAGAATTTCTCTAAGTCTCTTAATTTGTTGCTTGCTTCAAGTTCAAAACAATTACGGCCTAGAAAAAGAAGAGTTACATTTGTAAAGTCAGAACAGATTGAAAACTTACAGCTCACTGTAGAGGATCACTGCTCTGGGGGTGTTTACCACAACTGGAAAGGAACCACTGAACTGCAGGAATGTTTACAGTGACTGCTTGAATTATTTATGCCATTGGCTTGGAAAAGCTGGGTTTCTGGCAGGCTTGTAAATAAGCTTTCATTACTGCACCTGTACAACTGCTTCCATTTATTATCCCTAATTTCATGTTGGAGAAAGACCAAGAACTCTGGAGTCCCAGCTACAGGAGGACCACGTCTTCACGAGCCCATTCCAGAAGCTGGTGGGAGTGAAGGTCAGTGAGAAGTAAAGCTTCATCCTCCATTTTAAAGCAGTACAGTTAAAATTAATGATAGCAAGGCATGGAAGCACATATCTGAATCACCAGTATTTAGGTGACAAGCTGAGGTCAGAGGATTGAGATCTTTCTTTTTCTTTAAGTTGTATTTATTTATGCATATACATGTCTGTGTACCACAGTTGCCTGGTGCCCAGTAGAGTGTATCAGATCCCCTACAACTAGAGTGACAGATAGTTGTGAGCCACTGTGTAGGTGCTGGGAACTGAATCCAGGGTCCTGTGGAAGAGCAGCAAGTGCTCTTAACCTCTGAGCCATCTCTCCAAACTGAATACTGTGATTTCAAGACCAGCTTTGCCTACTTAAAGGGAATCTGCCTTGAAAAACAAACAAGAGTTAACTTTCATTCCTTCAACTGAATTATTAGAAGGGGAACGGGCCTTGGGCACCAAACAGGCATCATCTTTATAGAACAATACAGGGGTTGAGGCGACAAAACGTGTGTTTGTAGATGTGGGCCCTAAAGTCAGGCTGCATGGCCTCAAACTTCCTGTACTGTATCGTTTATTTTTACTATTACCCTTTCTCTCCCTGGTTTCTCAGCTATAAAATGCAGACAATACAAGCCTCATGCGATTGTTCAAAAAATTAAGAGTTAATATCTTACTGTGAATCACCTAACGTAACACTTGTCATAGCACTAACTATTATTTATAGCCACAGGACCTTGAAATTCACAACCTATGAGGGGAGCTGCCCTAGGTCACACTGCCAAATACTATAGTGCTGAAGTTAGCACCAACTGAAAGTCTCGGAATTGCAGGATTCTGTATTTTCTGCTTGGTAATATTCTTCATATACAGAATAAAGAGCTTTTATTTTTTTTTAAAAAAGGAATTTTATCATTCTTTCATTAATATTTCAAAGCCCAGAGGAAATACCATGAAATAAAAGCATTTTTCTACATCCTTACCTATGGCTTTTATTGATCACTTTATCAGTCTATTAGTTATACTCTGAGTACTGGCAGAAATGATCCCATTCACAAATTTCCTTCTCACTATAAACTAGCTTTCATATAGCATACCTGATAATCTAGGACCACTGACTGAGTCAGAACTATACAGCAAGCAGGGAACCAGAAAAAAGAGATGAAATTGTGAGAGGCCCAGGAACTAGCAAGTAAGTAATAAATCTCCTACCATGAGTGACTGAAGAGTTCCAAAGATCTGTCAAGGAAGTGACACTCTGAAGGACAGACTAAATTAACTCCATTGGTTATGTTATATATGTGAAGAGTTACGTTATCAAAACTTTTGTAAAAATATTGTCTGCTTATGGTTCAGGACTAAGAGAAAACAAGTAAAAGGCTGTGTGCCCCACAACAGTTAAAATTCACTATTCTAAGATGATGTGCATAATTTCAAAGCAACAGAGACAGATGAAAGCCTTCCCATAAATACAAAGCTGGGGCTTTTGAATTTAATCAACATATACAAGGTTTTGATTTTATCATTAGGAAATAAGATCAAAAAGTATAAAGTCAAGCAAACATTAAAGTACAAAATGAAACTGACTGTGTTGCTTATTAGTAGCTTTTTAGTAGCTTTTAGTACTTATTAGTACTTATTAGTAGCTTTTTAATACAGATCACACTGACACCTTTATTTCTGTAGAACAATATTACTGTAAGAGGAAATACAGAAGACATCAATGGATCGATGCTTTTCCAACAAAGAACCAAGGTTGGTGAGATGGCTCAGGGGGTAAAGCACTTGGCTGTGTGAACCTGGTGACAACCCTATAACTCATGTGAAGATACGAGGGGAGAACCAGTTCCCAAAAGCTGTCCTCGGATTTCTACACACGTGCTGTGGCAGGCATAACCTCTCCACACATCATGCATTTACGATAATAAATTCTTAAAAATAAGAACAAAACACATTAAAATGCAAACTTTTTAACAAGCTGTTTCCATAAGAGATGCTAATAATCTATCTATTCATAAAGAGGCATTTTAAAAATTGTTTCTATTAAAAGGTCTTCCCCTACCTTTTTTGTTAACATATAAGTGAGGCAAATATCATAAAAAGTAAATAGAAGTTTTGAGTGGGTGATAATGAGTTTTGCCTAATTTACAAAGTCAAAGAATTGTTCTTATTGGCAACATGATACCTGCCTGAAAAACAAGTCCTTTTTTTTTTTTTTTTAAAATAAAGACTGAGCCGGGCGATGGTGGCGCACGCCTTTAATCCCAGCACTCGGGAGGCAGAGGCAGGCGGATCTCTGTGAGTTCGAGACCAGCCTGGTCTACAGAGCGAGTTCCAGGACAGGCTCCAAAGCCACAGAGAAACCCTGTCTCAAAAAAAAAAAAATAAAAATAAAAATAAAAATAAAGACTGAGCTTCAAGATTCAAGTTCAGAATTTTCACTCTCTACTGCTGAATATGACTCATTAACTTGGTATATGTGAAGACTATATTTGAATCTTTTTTTTTTGAATCTTGTTTGTTTGGTTTTGTTTGTTTCAAGACAGATTGTCTGTGTAGCTTGACCTGTCCTAGGACTCACTTTGTAGACCAGGCTGGCCTCAAACACACAGAGATCCGCCTGCCTCTGCTTCCTGAGTGCTGGGATTAAAGGTGTGCACCCCTATGCCCAGCTTTGAGAAATAATCTTAATGTATGATTCTAAAAAAAACTTTTCTAAAAAAAAATGTGTTTCATATATTAGTAGTTCCAGTGACTCTTTTTTCTAAGAATTGGATTCAGTAAAACTCATGGAATTTGTATGATCTATGAGATAATCAGATTTTAAAATTCAAATTAATTTTGTGTTCATATTTTTATTTTTTTCAGTAGGGCCTTGATACTCAGGAAATACATGTCAGAAAATAGAAGCAGCAAAAGATTTGCTTATGAGAAATCGTCAATGATGTCTCAATAACTCTCACTACTTTGTATACAACAAATCATACTTTAACCCAATGAGAGCTGTACAGAGAATTATAAACACTTAATTCAAGTTATGAAGTAAAATTGATAGTGGTAATCGAGACCTTCAAAGTGTGATAATACTCCAAGGATGGTCACATTCTGGGTCCGATGCGGCCAGGGTTATCTGGAACTCACAGTAGTGGGGTTACTTTCCTTGTCAACAGACAGCTATGGATGATCGTGGGGACCTGCCCCTTCCTGCTGAACTGTTGCTGACTAGTGAGAGATTCTGAGAGGGGGAGGCATTGTCAAAAGTTGTGTATCCACTGGTGAGCCCAAGCTACCGTGGACAGCTCCAAACCCATGGCCACAGAAGGCCTTAGGAGAGTTGATATGGGTGGAACGGGACAGACGGGAACAGGTTAAGAGTAACTAGAAGGTACTATATACATGTATGAATTTGTTAAAGAAGATACTGAATTACCAAAACACTACTAAAAAATGTGTACTCCAAGAATGTTTCTTCCTGGATCATAGAAACAGGACCAGAGGTATTAATTTTTACTGAGGTAAAGTGTGGGAGCGACCAACTCTAAACAAAAGTAATCAACTGGGCAGTGGCAATGCCCACCTTCAGTCCCAGCACTCGGGACAGAGACAGGCAGATCTCCTACTTCAAGACCAGCTTCATCTACAAAGGGTTTCTCAGAGATTCTAAGTGGATTTATAAATAAATAAATGTAATCATTCCATAGAACAGTGCTATAGTTTGGGCCACTTTCTGTTGATAAATTATGAAAATGCTATTTCTGATGCCAAAAATAATGCATTACTCCTTGTGAACCTCAACAGCATTTAAATGACTTTTTATAAAGAAAATTAAATACCCATTTTAGTTTTTCATTCTCTTCCATGAATTTCTTGGCAGCCTTATTGGTATTTTCTGCTTGTGTTTTAAGTACTCCTTTGTTTGTTATTTCTTTGGCCAGCTGAGTAATAAGCGTAACCAGACGTCTCAATACTCTGAGGAAAAAAAATGTAGTTCAGAACAATGCATAACTAGATTAATCATCAGGAACTCTGACTTCA
The DNA here is from genome assembly GCF_018167655.1 of Microtus oregoni. Classification (NCBI taxonomy): domain Eukaryota; kingdom Metazoa; phylum Chordata; class Mammalia; order Rodentia; family Cricetidae; genus Microtus; species Microtus oregoni. The sequence continues at coordinate 56,873,139 of NW_024543068.1, read as the reverse complement.
ACACAAATAGCCATTATCAAATGCCTCCTGCTAGGTCTACAGAAACGACGGTGGAGAGGATGTGCAGTTACAACGAGCTGTGCCTCACTCCTTTCTCTGCATCCTCTGCTAGACCACAACCTTCACAACACACGTGTAGTGGCACCTCAGGGCCTTGTGCACACAGTGGTATTTTTCTCGGCCGGCCCTTAGCCTAAAGGAGTAAAAATGGAATTTTAGATGGTCCTGTAGGCCTAGCAAGAAAATCTCTCTTCTCTCTCTCTTAGTTTGAAAATTTGAAGTTTAAAGGTTAGTTTGCAAAGGTGGCTAAGTCTAAAAAATGAACACTGTCATGCTTATAGGTAACTCCCACTGTTAGATATTACGATTCATTTCTTCAACTCTTTTTTTAGCAGCTTTTTACTAAGGAACTATTATGTCAGGCACTGGGGCCATATCTGAAAATGAACTTAGCTCTTGCCTTCAAGTTTAAGCTCTAGTTAGAGATTATATATATTGGTTTTCGAGACAGGGTTTCTGTATATAACAGCTCTAGATGTCCTGGAACTCACACAGATCTGCTTGCCTCTGTCACCTGAGTGCTAGGATTAAAGGTGTATAACACTATGCTCGGCTTCTAGCTGGAGGTATAAACAGTATTAATTACAATTGTGAAAAACACCAGAAGTTGAAGTCTAGTCTAAGAACTGCAACAGAAGACCAATCTACTTTGGAGAAAATGGTGACCATGGGGCTTTTTTGAGAAAGAGGCTAAAGGATAAGCAAAAGTTAGAGACAACCAGGTATAGTCAGGTTAGCCCTTAATCCCAGCACTTGAGGCAGAGGTAGCAGATTTCTGTGAGTGCAAGGTTAGCCTAGTTTACAAAGCAGGCTCCAGGCCAGTAAGGTTACACAGTGAAACTGTTGTATAGTGAGACCCCGTCTCAAAAAGAAACAACAAACAGGGCTTCAGCTTCCCAAGTCCATTGTCTCCATGACCCCTCCCCATCCCACCCTATGGAGAGTCTTTATCTCCGACTCCTCACTCCTAACAAAAGCTGTTCTTCAACCACTAGAAAAACAGTAACACTTTCATTGGGAGAGAAGAGCATTCTAGGAGAAGAATGCCTTGCATGATGGCTCAGAGTAGGAAGGACAAAGACATCTGAAAAACTCAGTAAATACTTTTTAACAGAATGCATAGTGGAGAGTAGAGACGGAATGTACTAAGTGTACTGGAAACGGTATGAGAAGGCTCCAGAAAGTCAGCAACCAAATCATTCAAGGCCCTTTGCAACCAGTGGATCTACAGGTTGTAACTTTTCCCTTTCTATTTACAACATTTCTTCCTGCACTTTCCTCTCTCCAAACTCTCCCATGCCTCTACCTACTCTCCTTCAAATCATGGCTTGCTTTCTTTTCTTTCTTTCTTTCTTTCTTCTTTCTTTCCCTCCCTTCCTTCCTTCCTTTCTTTTTAACCTATTGTTATTGTGTGCATATACATATATATCCCCAAATATAACCTGTTCCGTCCGTATAATGCTACCTGCATGTATGTTTTCAGGGCAGAACATTTGACACTGGATAACTGGTGTGCTCTTCCCTGGGGAAAGCAATGTCTTCCACTCCCAGCCTTCTTCAGTGCAACTATTACTTGTTATCTGAATATATCATCTGAATTCTTTTATAAAGATGACAAAAAAAAACCCCTAAGGTGTAAGTAGAAAAAAAATATCCAGAAAGAATTCTATGAGTGTTAAAACTGTACTTGTACAGTTTCTTTTTTTTTTTTTTTTTACTTACAGCCAAAAAAATAACGAGAATCCAGAGATATAAAGGTTTCTTTGGGACCTAAAGAGCTTCATCTGTGTGTGCTCATAGGCACCAGGCCTGCCGGCTGAGTTCTTCTCAGTGACTTGAGTGTAGGAATACTTCCTTACTTCTCTCACAGCATCTATCACAGGAGAGAATGTTACTTTTCATTTTTAAGTAAAATTATTTTAAACAAGAAGTAGTTGTAGAATAACTTACCAACCTCCGTAATAATGGACTTTAGATATGGCTTTCTTTCTATGTCCCTCTTTAGTACCCAAAGATGGATAGCAGTGGCAATTTATGGGTCACTACTAAATCATCTTAAAATCATTCCTCCAGGGCTTACTTATCATCACGTCACTGTCAGATCTTGATCTGATGTGAGTAACGAACTAAATCCCACTTCTCTTAAAGGGCCAGCACCTACTGTGCTCCCCTTACTCTAGATAAGGGAGACAGAGCTCTGTCACTGAGGGAAATGCCTGTTTGCACAGACTGGTAAATGGGTGCAGCCTATGCTGGATTTACTTCATAATAGTTCACAACCACTGTCTCTAATCTATCATTCCAAAATAAAATCCCAACAAAGCATTCCACAATAAATAAAAAAAAGACTCATTTGCTCATTTCCAATGCCATTAAGCACACTTGCTCATTTGCTCTGTGCTGCAATATACACAAAGCATTTTTTAAATTGCTAACAATAAAGCATTTTTTAAATTGCTCACGAGTAAAGCTTCAATCCTTTGTGTTCATAAAATGTATTTGCTGCTTAAAATTATTTTCTCGGCAACATGTTATTTAATGTACTATTTAGTTCGTTTACTCTGTTTTGCTTTCAATTCTAGAGTATGTTGAAAATGGAGTAGGACCAACAATAAGGGGTTAATGTGATGAGCTCAACTTTCTATAAATCGTATGTATGAAGAGTCTTTTGGCAGGTAAGTTTTAAATTTTTCTAATTTCTGGATCGTACTTCTGCTGAAAGACATGTTCTTGGGTTTGCTACTTTGATGGCTGTGATTTATTACCTTAACACACATGATAAATATTCAAGTCTTGACTGGAGGAATATAAATATTATATATCAGTTACATGACAAAAGGAAAAAGGAAACAAGTTCCTTAGTAAGGTATGAATTAAGGTTGAGTAATCTACAGGCTCTGCATTATTTATATCACTTCACTGAAGAAGGTGACAGACCATTTGAGATGAAGATATCAACATGTTGGGATAAGTCTTATCTGTCTGCCTTAACTTGCCTAGTATTATAGGAACGTGATACAAATCCATTCAAAACTTCATACAATTCCCTTCTTGATTTGTTGTTTTTGATGTTTTGAGACAGGGTCTCACTATGTAGCACTGGCTGTCCTGGAACTCGGAGATCTATCTATCTACCAGCCTCAACTTCTGCCTCCTTAGTGCTGGGCTTAAAGGTGTGCACCACCATGCCTGGCTTCCCGTCCTGTTTTTAACAATTCTATACCCCTTTACAATAGATGCTCTCAATTTTATAATGAGGATTAACTCTATTTCAAAGGTTGGTGTTATAAACATAAAACATTTTGCATAAAACTCCAAACACAGTGGTTTGTGGCTCCAAGTTAGTGCCAGCAAACCTACTACTTAATATAACATGAGAGTTGTGAGGAGGTTCCTAGGGAAAATGTACTTTGCAATGTATATTAAAAGCTAAAGTGGCCAAGAGTGACTCTTCCAAATATAAACATGAAACCTATTTACCTTTTATACATACTTCATACATGCAAGTCTGAAATTAATTTTAGATAATGTTTTTACTGTTCTTGGGTTTGGCCTGTAATTACCACAGAGTGAGAGGTGGAATTTTCCAACCATGCTAGCATACTGGTGCTAAAATGTTTTAGATTCTTTCAATTCAAATTTTTAGATTTAGAGTTTTCAGTTAGGGATGTTCAATCTGTCCAGTACCCATCTATAATGCTACCATATGGATTCAAACTGAAAATCTCACCATATTTCTCTATGTTTTTCAATCCAAAGTCTCACTGATACTTCCCCTAAATATTTCACTATGCATCTTCTCAGATTAAGAACATATCCCTATGTAAAAACTGTTAATAACTTCCTTTTTTCAAACAAAGGGATAAGCAATGGATGTTTTCAGGGCTCTGGAGTTGTCCGTGGAAACAGGCATGGACCATGTGCAGAAGCAAGAGATGCTTCAGTACACCATATTTACAACCACAGGCCTCTGAGCCAAAGACTTTAAGATGCTCTATAACACCACCATCACAAAACAAAAGCCCAATACTACCTAACAACCATTTAGTAATAAAAAAATTTGCAGCAGCCCCCAAAGCTTGTTTTTAATCAGGATTCAGTGAAGATTCACGCTCTCCCAAGAATCTTTTAAGAGCCTAGGGACTCTATTCTTTTGGTGCATGCAGACCAAGATCCTGTATGCCCAGGACAGTACTATAGCAAAGACTAATTGGTTGTTATATGGCAACTACAAAAAGGCCACTTAGTGCATGTAAACTTTAAACTAACCTAAAAGAGGTTAAGAATCACTGCACCTGAAATTTGTATATATAAAATAGTACCAAATATGTATCAAAATAGCCATAATTACCTTAATATCAATATATAAAATGATTTTTCTTTTAGTATATCATCAATTTAAACAATCAAAACCCTAATAATTTATTTAAAAAGAACTGGATTCAAAGGATGAATCTAGTACTTACCTAAAAACAGAACGATTAATAGGACTATAATGGTAAGGAAAGCTTTATTCCAAAAACTTGCAATTTTACCCCAGACACTAAATGAAAAAATCTTCTGCCACCTGTGAAGCAATATAATTAGATTAGGTTAAAAAAAAAACCAGATAAGCAAAATTAACAACATGAACAATCAAAAAAAAAACCAAAAGCAGGTTTTGAAATGTTTCTTAATTACTGAAATAATATTTTGATAGTAGTGTGACAAAAATTAGAGAAATTTAACTTTAAAAGTTATTACTTCTCTGACATGACAGAACAACTCAAGATAAATGCTATGACATTGGATTATCTTTTATCTGATGGTTTAAATATTCTAAAGTAAAATTAACTTTAAAGTAAACATACATGAACAAAACCTCAAGAAGAAATTAGGCAAGGGTTTGTGTGCAGGAGTGATGCCTGTGGAGTAGGGTTAATCTGAGATGTTTCTCAGGAGCCTTTTTACCTTGCTTTAGACAGTCTCTTCCTGGGACTCACTGGTCAGGAGAGGCTGACTGCAAAATCTGCCTGCTTTTCCTCCCTGGCACTGAGATCATAAACCTATGCAACCCTCCCTGTCTTCCCCCACAGGTCTAGGGATCAGACTCAGGTGCGCAAGCTCGTATGCCTAGCACTTTTCCAACTGAACTATCTCAACAGTCCAAAAAGAAATTCTTAATTTCTTAATTAAACTAAAATGTCATTTGGTTGCTGTTGTTTTGTTTTGAGACAGGTTCCTCTGTAGCTTTGGAGCTTGTACTGGAACTCACGCTGTAGACCAGGATGGCCTCAAACTCTCAAAGATTCACCTATCTCTGCCTCCCAAGTGTTGGGATTAAACACGTGTGCCTCTGCCATCCCACAAAATGTCGTGTTTTTTAATGGAAGCTATTTCTTTTTCCCTAGTTAGAGTAACATCTCAGAAATGATGATGTCTTTTGATCTAACCACTGGCAACACCTAGTTCTCTACAGGCTTATTTGAGACAGGGTCTCACTACACCTCACTACAGAGCCCATGTTGGCATGGAACTTGCCACCCCCATGCTCAGCCTGCTAAGTGCTGCAATTACAAGCAATTATTACTGTATTTGGTTTCCACAGGTCTATTTTTATATAGTATGCTTCTATTGTATACTCTAAGTAAGTTCTTTCTTTTTTTCAAGACAGGGTTTTTCAGTAGCTTTGGAACCTATCCTGGCACTTGCTCTATAGACCAGGCCAGCCTCTAACTCACAGAGATCCACCTGTCTCTGCCTCCCAGAGTGCTAGGAATATAGCATGTGCCACCACTGCCTGATAGTAATTTCTTTCTTTAACCAAAAATGTTGAAAAAAAAAAGACTGAGATATGTAAAATGGGGGAAAAATTTATATATCTATGTAAACTTTGACACATGGAAATATCCATATGATTTATCTATGACCCAGGTCAAGGTCTGAACAGAGGAAATGAGACGTGGAAGTAGTCTATACAGACTGAGCAGCATAAACAAAGCTGCAGAGGCAAGAAACGATGAGTTATGAGTGCCGAAGTGTGACCAAGTGATCCATCCTGGAACTGGGAAGGTGTCCAACTCTGCAGTAAGTCCTTTAAATGGGCGATACACTGAGTCAAAAGGAGACCCGAGAAGGCAATCAGAATGTGACTACATATCAGAAGCACAATGTGGTATTTTTACTTTAAGATATGACAAACTTAATAAATTTTGAAAAGAACTATCAACAATAACTTCAAGTTGAAGGGGAGAAGACTGATTTCCTTCTATGTCAGGAGTGTAACAAAATACCTTACAACATCATTCTTATAAATATACTTCCCCATTCAAGAGAGCAAGTTCCTGGACCTAATCAGGAACAAGGGAAAGTCTGTGAGTATACTGGACACTCAGCACTTTCAAGAAGGCAGAAAGTTCTTTACGAAGTAAGTAAAGCTAATATGTGACTGATAGTTTACACAACCAACATTTTTAACACATTCCCATTAATTTTGACTGGAATGAAAAGCAAAATGATTATTAATGAAATTGTTTCTTTTCTGCCTGAGGTCAAACCTGAGAACCATCTCTATGTTTTGGTCTGTGCACAGCAATTCCACTGTCCCAATTAACAGTTCTGCACCCAGCTCTTTATTTCACTGCTCCAATCCAGGGTAGTAGAAAGAAAGGAAAACATGAAGTCAGGACAGGACAGGTGTCCACGGCATAAATAGCATCACACTGCTTTATTATACCTGTGATCAAGACCAAAAAGACGAGGTTCTCTTTTTAAAGAAAAAGGTGGGGGGAAATTCCACTTGTATATATAACCAAGCTTTAAAATGTAGCATTGTAATACTGTTACCAGAGAGCAATCTGGGTTTCGTTTTTAGAGAGTACTTTTCTCTAAATTTCTTTTTTGCGGGAGTAGGATTTCTCTGCGTAAACAGAGGACCTGGAACCAGCTCAAACTCACAGAGACCAGCCTGCCTCTGCCTCCCAAGTGCTGGGATTAAAGCCCTGTGCCACCACCGCCTGCCTTGTTTAACGAGTACTTTTTATGAACTGTCTTTCTAACTTTCCTCCCCACGTACCCCATCCCGCTGTGTTTCTGGGCACATCAGGGTGGCTGTGTCAGAAGACAACTTTGTAGATCCAGTTTCCTCTCCACCACATTGTTTCCGGGCATCAAACTGAGGTCCTCTCGGGGCTGCAAGCGCCCTTTGCCCACTGAGCCATCCCGGAGACCCCAGCTTTCTAACCCCAAGAAAAGCGTCACACGCCGTTGCCTGAAGAAGCCAAATCCAACATTTGGTAAAGATCTGAACGTTTCCTACCTCTGAGGAGGAATAAAGGGCAGGCAGAAGATTAAAATGAGTCCTATTTCAGCATAGAGAAAGCTGGCAACCGCCACCCATTGGACTGTCATGGTTATTGTTTTCTTCTTCACACCTGAACAGAGAAAGACTTCACTTTCACACAAGCCCGGGTGAACGGCCCCACGCCGCGCGGGGCCTGCTGGGAGTTCCCCCGGCCCCGCGAGACGAGGCCGCGCGCATGCGCGCACGGCCCGCGACGCCTCCCTCTCTCCCCTCGCCGCGGCCCCCAAGCTTCCCGGGGCCGCCGGTCACCGTGGCCGAGGTGCGGGCCGCGCTCCTCGGGGAGGCTGCCCGGAGCCGTCCGGCTTACCCGCCGCCGCTCGTCACACGCCGCCGAGAGCGTGCCGGGCCGGGCTGAGGTCACACTGGCGCGACCGCCGTTTCCTAGTGCGCGGCGTGGAGGGCGCGGAGTGACGCAGGCTCCTCCACGGTGCCGCCGACGCGCGGTGGTGGGAGCCAGGGCACGGGCGGGGTTCGAATCCAGCCAGCCGCTTAACGGTGGCAACCTGCCTCCCTGCCCCCAGTTAAATTAAATTTAAGTGAGGGTCCAGTCCTGGGGGGGTTGTACATTTTGTTCTTGAGACGGCAGTCTCTGTATCGTCAGTGCGCCTTTTATTTCCCTGCTCTTGTCCATTGGTGGGACCAGGCAACTTCAGGGACTACTAGGAAAAGATGGGTGTGGGTATGCTCTACCTAACCATATTCTGTTAGGTAACTAGATAGGTTCGGGGAAACACTGAGGGTAGACTCCCTCGTGGTTAACTCTGTGTTCTATCTCCTGTTTTCCTGGTGACGTGAGAAAGGAAAAGCTAACAACTGCCCTCCTTAGGCCTCCTGGCCAAAATGAAATATCCCTGCTGTAGGTGGAGACTTAGCATCTCGATCTGCTCCAAATATTGTAACATTACATATTATTATCTCCTCCGTTAAGCTGGACAAGAGTCCACTCCCAGGAAATCTGATTGATTTGGAGACACGTTAAAGAGGTGGGAGAGATATTATCCCCTTAATAAAATACTGTACTTATACATCCTAAGACGTGCTTCTTTACGGAGTTTCCTTCTGCCATGTAGCAGTGCTAAGCTTGCTTGCTTTTCTGTGTTCTAATTAAGAAAAAGCTAACACCTGCCTTTTTGTTTTTCTTTGGTTGATTTCCCTGGCATTGGGCTTTCTTTATCTCTGAATACTTGTCCCCTCCTGAAACTATCGGTGGCCTCCATTTCTGAACAAAAACGTCTTCCAGCTTTGCTTGTGGTAAAAGACCTGACCTAAACTCTTGCACAACCTGTTTTCCGCGTACCTTATCATACAATGCACTTTAGAACCACACTGATCTCATTTACTGAAAAAAGTAATTTCAGAAGCCATGAAAGTCATCTGCAAGGCTGTTGTTAAGACACTTACTGGTCACTTAATTTGAGTACCCCATGCCTCCAGTTGGGCTTGCATTGTCCTTTTGGTGAGCCTCTAGCATAAATGTCTGTGCTCAAATCTATGTCTTTAAAGTCTTTAAAACATTTTTTGACTATGTCAGAGGTGAATGTCGAATGTCTTCCTCTCTACTTGCCCCATATTTCCTTTTTTTTGGAGAGGGCTTCTTACTGAACCTGGACTTCACTGCTTGTCTAGACTGACTGGCCACAGAGACCCTAAGATCCTCCTGACTACTTCGTGGTGCTGGGACTCCAAGGACATACTACCATATTGACTTTTACGTGGGTGCTGTGGATCTGAACTCTTCTTGATAAATTCTAGCTTTGGCTAGAGATACGACTCAGTTGTTCACCCTGGCTTTGATCTCTAGAACATTCTACGCTATATGTGTGGTACTTACCTGTAATCCCAATACTGAGGAAGTGGAAACAGAAGAATCAGAGATTCAAGGTCACGTACAGCAACGTAGTGAGTCTGAGGCTTGCTTGTGACTACATGAGACCCCAAACCAAAAAATAATAAACTCCAATTCTGCGTCATACTTAGTCCCCAAAATTCATTTTTTTGTGGCGCAGCCAAGAATCCCAGTTTGAGGCGAGTTGAGGTACCTGAAAGAATTCCTACAGAATATAAATATGAGGTGTGTGTTATGTGCCTTGTGTGGAAGCCAGAGGCACCTTGGGTGTTGCTCTTTAGGAGCTGTCCAGCTGCTGTTTGAGGAGAGGTCTCTCACTGGCCTGCAGATTAAGCTAGGTTGACTAGACAGTGAGCTCCAAACGTCTCTCTGCCTCCTCAGCACTGGGATTACAATTGCATGTGAACACAATTGGATTTTTTTTAAAAAAAAATATGTGTACATGTGCTTACATGTATGTATGTGTACCACAAGCATGCCTGGTGTCCACAGAGAAGAAGGTGTCAGATTCCCTAGACCTGGAATTACAGATGGTTTTATGTTGCACGAATAATACAAACCCAGAGATAGATATGGGAGTTCAAACTGAAGATCAGAAAAGCAAAACAATCAGCCACTAGAGAGACCTTTTACCTCTACCAACTCTCTAGACCCAAAGGGCAAGATCCTGCCTTCATGATTCCTCAGACTCCACTGATTTCCTCTCTTCCCCTTTATATTCCTCTCTCCACCCAGCCATATCACTCCTGTCTCCACCTCCCTAGTGCTGGAATTAAAGGTGCGTGACTCCCAAACACCAGGATAAAAGGCATGAACTACCAACACCTGGATCTTTTTGGGAGTCGGCCCTGTGTAGCCCAGGGTATCCTTGACTTCACAGAGATTCATTTGCCTCAGTCTTCCGAGTCCTGGGACTAAGGGTTGTGTGCCACCATTCCCTGGGCAGTATAGCTGACTAGCATGGCTGCTTTGCCCCTCTCATCTTCAGGCGAGCTTTATTTATTAAAACACAAATAATATACTACTATAGTTGTAAGCCATTTGGGTGCTGGGAACTGAACCCAGAGTACTCTGCACGAGCAAATGCTCTTAACTACTGAGTCATCTCTCAGTCCGCCACAACTGCATGTTTACACTGATGCTGGAGATCACTTCAGGACCTCATCAACCTCCTAATTGTGCTATTAGGAGTAGCTGTGGTGACGGTATAGTTGCAGTAGTGCCTGGGAGCCACCGATGGGTTTGACATTCTCAGGAAACACAGGCTTCAGGGACAGCAACAGAAACACAGCAGCAGAAGGAGTTACTGTCCCAGTGCTGGCAATCACAGCAACAAGAGGTGGCTGAACAGCTGGGCACAGAGACTAGGGCAGGTACAAGAACAGTGAAAACAGGTAAGAGAGGGTAAGGAGCCTCTGAGGTTGCACAAAAGGCTGTAAGATTCTGAAACTGTAGGCCCTGAGTGGTGGTATAGTTCCAGAGAGCTGTTAAATAACCAATATCCAAGGCTAGGGAAATCCTAATACCTCAGCACTGAGAATCATGGTACCTAAATATAAAGGCTGTTGTCAAAGGTTGAAGAATCCATGCTTCCTAGACTTACACTAATCAGAGGAGTAACTTCAGGCCTGCAAAAGAATCCTAGTAACACAAGAGCACCACCACCTTGCTGTAAAATGCTGAGGGATATGAAACTGCCAAAGCCAGTGCTGGAAAGGCTTCTCACTCACCGACATTTCCATATGGGTAGAATAAAGGACTCTGCCCAGCTCATTAGTAACACAATAATCTAGTGCTTAAAATGAACTAAATTTGCTCTCACTTGACGAGCTCCACCTAATCTTAAAATATATATAATTTACTATTTGTGTGCATGGTGTGAAGCACAATCATGCCCCAAAAGTTGAACGTTAGATGTAGCGTGATCCTAATTAGTCTTGTCAGATATCAAGGTAAATGCTGAAAGATCAGATAAGCCAAGGAACAGCCACAGTCACTTCTTAGCTCTAGGAATCCTCAGACCAAAGGGGCAAGATCCTGTCTGTGCCTAGCCCTATCAATTCCTGTCTCCTGTCTGTACAGATCTCCAGGCCTCTATGATTAACTTTGGCTAGCTCTGCCCTCTGATCTCCAGGTCTCTATGGTTAACTTGTGGCTAGCTCTGCACTCTGATCTCCAGGCAAGCTTTGTCAGAACACAGACAAAATATCACAACACGGGGGGTGAATGTGTGGAGGCATGAAGACTGTGGAAATGGTTCTCTTCTTCTACCACATGGGTCCTAGGATTGAACTTAGGTTGTCAGACTTGGCCAAGGCAAGCACCTTTATCCACTGTGCCTTCTTGTTGGCCCTAATCTTACTTTTAAATTATAGCTGATATCACATGTAATCAAATTCAGTTAGATACAACCTACATACCTTGAGGTATATATTCAATTAGGAAATGTATCAGTTGATTTTCCAATTTAAAATTTTAATGTTCAGTCTGACATACACAGAAGTCCTTGTTCTTTTTCATTTTGTCTGGATGTAGACATTTGTTCTACTACTTCCTAAACTTTCAAAAAATTAAAAATGTATTTGTTAACTTAGAGATGAGTCATAACTTCTTGATATTAAAAAAGTTTTATTTAAAAACATTAAAAACAGAATACCTTTAGTAAAAATTCCAAACACACCCCCCACAATCCATAAAGACTTGGAACAAAGTTTTTCAGTATTTGATTTGGGACTATGGGATGTATGACCCTCCTAGATTCTTTGGAATCCATGAGGAAGGGGTATAGGAACTGATTTTTTAAAAAAAAATTTGGTAAAAAATTTTGTGTTTTGGTTGCATGTCTGTGCACCACATGCTGGGCTGTTGCCTGAGGAGGCCCGAAGAAGGTGTTGGATCCCCTGGACCTGGAGTTACAGACATTAGTGAGCAGCTACTTGAGAGCTGAGAATCAGACCCAGGAACTCTGAAAGAGCAGCCAGTGGTTTCAACTGTGAGCAATCTCTCCAGCCCCAGGTTTTGAAAATTCTGGGGAATTTTTCTTTCATTCGTTCTTTGAAAAAGAGTTTTGCTGGTCTAGAACTTGCAATCTTCTTCCTTCAGCTTTCTGAGCGCTTGGTTTAAGAAATGTGCCACCATGTCTGGCCCCAATGACCGCTGTTGTATCGAAGTTAAAAGTCACAGACTTAATGTGACCTCATATGGCTCCATGTGGGATAAAATATATAGGACAGTGACTTAGACAGTCTAGTCAAATACCATAATTGTCTGTAAGGTAATCCAGGACTGCTGACGTGCTCGACAGTGCGTTAAATACTCGTTTTTCCTGCCTCGATGTTATCTTTTCCATCATGTATATTAAATGTTGATGGAAACACATAAAAGGAGTTCCAAGTTCAAGAGCGATGTCAACCCAGTCCCAGATACATTTCAGCGGGGTTTCTTCATAGCCAGCGAACATAGCTGGGTTTGCTAAAAGTCCCCTTGCGACCATCACACCTGCAAAATAAAGCATAAGGTATTTTTCCATAAACTAAGAATCCATCATTATCAGTCCAAGCAATGCAAGAGCATTTATCAAAAAGTATTATTTTGAGATTTCAGAATATCCTTACTACAAATTAATGAATTACAACAAGAAAGAAGTTGATTCTGGTGCCATTGATAAACTAATTATATTTATACAACTAATTTTAAAAAGAGATCTATATTAATTGTTTCTTTAGGAGACATCCATGTTGTCATTATTGGACTGCTTAAAGCTGAGCCTATTTGCTTTCATCCAGCAAGTTACCACAGGGCTGCTTGTTAATTACGTACGGGGAATTAAACCACATGGCCGTTCCGAGGCTCCTGTGGGCAGCAAGTTCACAACTCAATAAATACACCATCACCAGGTATGATGGAGCAGTACAATGAATGTACCCCTTATAAAATGATCTACTATTCATAAGGAAAAGATCTGGCAGCACTGTAATAAAATACTTAGCTTAAATTAGTACAATAGGAAAATATGGCTCAGTGTGAAACACAAAATCAAATTAACATCACTCCCCCATCCTAACTTTTGAATCCTTATTAAATAACAAAAAATCCCAGTATTTATTTCTTACCATCTGTCCCAGTCATCTGCCACACATTCTCTGCTTCTTTCAAGTTTCTTATGTCTCCGTTAGCAACCACAGGTATAGACACACTTTCCTTTATCATTCTAATGGCATCATAGTGGACAGGTTGGTGTCTTTCTTCAGTGGTTCTTCCATGAACTGTAACCCAGGACACTCCTGCTGCTTCAGCCTTCTGGCAAAGATCTATGGTTCTTCTAAGGTCATCATGGATCCTATAATTTCAGAATTGTAGCCATTCATAGCACACAGATTTTAATGCCAAAATAACTAAGAGACTTCATCTGCTACATTACTTAGCTTCACCATATTGTATTATCACCTCATGTCACTATTAATAAGGTCTTGTTGTGATCATTCCCATTCAAGACCTTGGCTTTAGTTATTTGACTATGGAAACAACATGGTGACAAATGTCTTTTCCTTCCCCATTGCTTTTCCTTATTAGTGCCGAGAAATTAAGAGTCAAGAGCACACTGCCACAGAGGAACACAAAGAGGTCATCCTAACACATTATGTTATGTGCAGGCCTCTCACACTGGAATCTTGTTTTCTTTTAATTGTTAAATATTAGTGCAAATATCCTTCCTGTTTTCTAGCTGGTGCCAGGGATGTTTCTTAGCATTAGTTAAATAGAATCTGGAGAAAGATGAGGGGTTGGCGAGGTCTTTTAATTGGGAATATATTGTTTTGTGTTAAGAAATAAGATTTCAGCCGGGCGGTGGTGGCACACGCCTTTAATCCCAGCACTCGGGAGGCAGAGACAGGCGGATCTCTGTGAGTTCGAGGCGAACATGGTCTACAAGAGCTAGTTCCAGGACAGGTTCCAAAGCCACAGAGAAACCCTGTCTCGAAAAACCAAAAAAAAAAAAAAAAAAAAAAAAAAAAGAAGATTTCAGAATTTATAATTTAAGAATGGAGTTCTCTCGATATTTCCACATACCAGTCTCTAATTTAAGATACATACCACATCACTAAACAAAAGGAGTATTTTTAAACTTTCCAAGTAGAGTGAAATACTTTGTTTACCTTATTTTAATTGAAACTGAAAATCTAGGGTTTTCCACTTGATTCCTTACTTGTTTCACCATATCTTGAATGAGCTCTGGCTTGTTTATTAAGCAGGCTCCATAACCTTCTGCCATGGCCCACCTTGATAAAGCAAGCACAACAGGTAGATTGTAAACATCTAGAAGGGAAGATAAAACTCTACATGTACTGTATCAAGCTTTCCTCTATCCGATGATTGGAATGAAGCAGACACTCACAGGTCATGGATCTACAGCAGGACAGTTAGCTTAGTTGGAGACTGTTGTCCTAAAGATTCATAGAGCAGCACTTCTAAATGGTCCCACGAGATCAGGAAAACACTTGTCTTTTGACCAGTTAAGTGAGAGCATTAAATTAGAATTCTTTCAACCAAAACAGATTAGGTGTTCATATTAACTGCAATTACTTCAAATTTTTAAAATTCCAAATTTGACGTTTATTGTGCATAACGAGGTTTTATCGGTCTCAAGAGTAGAAATATATTTTTGGCTCACAGCATTCCAACACTACTAAATAGCGTATCTAATTCTCCTAATGAGTATACAAATGTCTAATCTGATTTGGCTTGCGCTCCATTTAAAACTGTGAAACTATGATTTATTCTTTGGGCACATTCTGGCTACTGGAAGGAAACCTAATACAGTGCCAGCACAACAGTTTCTTAAGTACATCCCATTCAAACCCAATCAAGTAGCTATGAAACAGAAAGGAAAAGGTGACTACAGTAAAGTAACTAATTAGGAGAAAGCCAACAGTATGTCTTAAATCACAAAATCAGCCTTTAGAGAGTATATCTGACATGGCATTAAAAACGTTTCTGGGATTGCTGCAGATATTAGATTCTCAAAGAATTAGCTACTGATGAGGTTGAAGGCAGAGCCAGAGTGTGCTTGTTCGTTTCATTGGCTTGGCACAAACTCGTTATCTGGGAACAGGGAACCTTGGTTGTGGAATTGTTTCCATCAGATTGGTCTGTGAGCATCTCAATGGGACTTTTTCTTGTTTAATGACTGGTGTGCAAAGACCCAGTCTACTGTGGGCTCTGCTAACCCTGGGGAGATAGGTACCCTGGGTTGTGTAAGAAAACATGTTGGGTGTAATAGGTTTTATGAGCATGGCCCCCCCAAAGCTAATATATTGGAATGCTTGGTCCGTGATTAATGGAACTGTTGTTGGAGGAGGCATGCCATCAAAGGTGAGCTTTGAGGGTTCCTAGTCAGCTCTCACTTGTGGTTGTATCTCAAGGTGTAAGCTCTCAGTTACTTCTTCAGTGATAGGCTTACCTGCCTGCTGCCATGCTTTCTGTAAGTCCCTAATAAACTCTTTCTTTTATAAATTGCCTTGATCATGGTATTTTGTTATGGCAATAGAAAAGTATCTATAGAAAGCAGAAAGCAAGTAAGCAGTGTTACTCCATGGTCTTTGCTCTAGTTTCTGTCTCCAGGTACATTCCTTGTCTTCCCTCAGACTTGGAGTGTGACTTGGGAGTTGCGATCTGAAAAAAACCCTTTCCTGCCCAAGCTGCTTTTGGTCACAGTGTTTATCATAACTGAAAAACCAAACAAAAAAACGAATGAGGTAGTGATGAGGAAGCAAAAACCTAGTCAAGAGTCCATAAATCACTTCAGCCATCACAAAAGACCTTTGATGTTCCTAAATAACCTTTTCTTTTTTTAAGTTCTTGTTTAGAACCACAGTGCTTTAAATCTATAGCCTTCCTCTTAAATTCTCGTCATTTAATTAATTATTATTACTAGTGTGTGTATGGGGAGTGGAGAGTGTACACTCAGAGGGCAGAGGACAACTCTGGGGAGTTGGTTCTTTCCTTGTATCATGTGAGTTCAGGGGAAGCTAAGGTTGCTTCTTAACTTTTGGAAAACGAGAAAGATATACCGTGTTCCCACAGTTTTTGTTTCTACTTTCTTTGAAAACTCTTCTAATTTCTTTGACCTTTACCTCTGAGGGCAACCACAGTTAATATCTATTCCACTTGCATAGGGGCAGACTATTTGGGCAGCATCAGATAAAAGTCTGGCATCATTAGCAGCAAACTGAACAATCAACGGGCAATCACCTGTTAAAGAAAAGACAGTCCAACATTAAACTTCATAGAAGAAACATTCACACAGCCAAAAACCAAATGAAAGACTGCAGAATTTATAGAGTGAAAAGTATCCCAGAATGGTAGTATATACGTACCTGTTACGTGGAAGTGAGTGTGACCGGTCTACACACACTGCCATGCCGCCTTTCTTATGATTCTGGGAAAAGCACTCAGATGTGTCTTCTTCTATTTAGTGGCATATTCTCCTATAAGGATGGTCTACATACTGCTGTCTAAACTGTATTCATGCTTTTATAAGTCTATTTCTAGATGATTGCCTAGAAGTCTAACTGCCGAGTAAGCATTTAGCACTGCCTAGGTATTTAACATACTATTAAATTATCTTCTAAGAGTTTACAGATGCACAAATTAATACGAAGGGTCTTTATTTCTATTCAAGTTACCCACACTGAACAACAATATTTGTGTGTCTTTATTTGTATTTTTCACATTCTATTTTTAATTGTTACTTTCTTCTTTTACTATTTATTTATATATTTATTTGAGACAGGGGCTCATTCTGTTGTCCTGAAATTTACTATGTAGACCAGGCTGGCTTTAAACTCCAGAGTTTGAGATCTCCCTGGCCCTGTGTTCTGTTCCAAGTGCTGAGATTAAAGGAATTGTCTACCATCCCTAGCTGTGTTTTGACTTACAATTGTTTTTAAAGGAAAGAAATTAGTCCTGTCTATTGCATGTGTTATATATTTTTTTAGTTCTGCTTATCTCAAAGTACATTTCTATACCTTTATGGAGAAGTTTAAAATTTAGGTTAGTCAAATATATCTGCTTTCCTAGGTTTTACAGAACATATTTTTCATATCTTTGGATAGTGTTTCAATTCTGGAAAGATGCATTTTAACATTTCAAAGGCTTTTTTTTTCCTATGAAATCCACGGGATGTTTATAAAAGGTATATTTCAGGATATCACCTCTGTTGAACCGATTACAGATTTCTATAGCAATTCACTGGTCTGGGAATTGATGAGAAAGAGCATTCTTTTATTCTTCATTGGCCTGTGGGGTGCATTCCCTGGTTGTTACCTTAGTTACAGAATTCTATTTTAACAATCAGTTATTGATCAACACCATTAGCAGCTGAACATACAAATCAAGCTATTTCTATAGCTCATGCCTTCTAGGAACCTACAATCTAGTGGAAGAGAGGGGCATGGAAGAAGAAAACAAAACAGTAGGACTAAGTACAATCAAAGAGCATGTGCTTATGAGCGAGGATATGGTTACACAGTGACCAAAGAAGATTCCTTGGTTACAAGCTTTGAATGATGGATTAGGAGCCATGATCTGTAGTTTACCACGTGTGTGTGTGGGTGGGTGGCAGGGGACACGAACACGGACACACATACACACACACACACACACACACACACACACTTACAGGCATGCAGGCATGATTGGAGAAGACACTCTAGGTAAGGAAGTTCAAGAACAAGGCATGCTAAACACTAGGAATTTATGGAAAGAAAGGCTATAGATGTACTCAGTTGCTGGATCATAAAGGACTTTGCTTATTTGCCTTAGGTGTTGAATTCTAGCCACTACACTGGTGATTCTAAACTGTTAGGAAGATGGGAGTACTTGTATGGCTTTTAAAACATGGAGAGATTCTAATTAAGAAGTCAAGCCTGGAAACTCTCGTTTCCAACAAGTTTTCAATGATGAAGTCACCTTTGGCCTGAGAATCATGCTGAAATCATTATTCTGGACAATAGGAGCAAGGACTGAGAGCAGGGAAGGACATGATCAAATCTGTATCTTAGACAAGTCATTTTGGGCTATTAGAAGATAGTCTGAATGAGAAAAGACCACAGGCAACAAGACAGGGACTTATTCTAATAAATGAGGACAGAAAGGCTGGAGGCCTTAAGAACAGCTCACTTTACATTTTGATAGATTATTGACAGTATAAAAGAAATACTAAAGGCACTTAAAATCAGGACTATAAACTATACTCCTTGTTTCATCTAATTTTACAAAATAGCTGAGTATATATATACTTCCCTTGCAAAGTCAGCAAGCTACAGATTTTACATACCTTGGTTTGTGGTAAATTCACTGTCTCTGGCTTTTACAGATCTGACAAAATCAGCAGCAATTATCATTGGTGTATAACACAGATCACAAGAGTATTTTCTTACTAGTGTTCTAAAAGCCAACCTGTGAAACATACAAAACTTTAATCACGAATTTAGAAAATCCTTGAAGTATATGCATTTGTAAGTTTCATTTAGTTAATTATTAACTATTTATTAGAGAAACTTTTTCTTGGATGAAAGAGATGTAGACCTTCAACTAGTCCACCTGCTAAGTATGACTAAAATCCTTGGTACTTGTGTTTTTGAAAGAGTCTCACTATATAGCTCAGGCAGGCCTGGAACTCACAGAGCTCTGACTGGCTCTGCCTCCTGGGATTAAGAGCACGCACCATTTATAAAGCTAAAAACCTCAGAACTGTTTATAAAACAATTATAGGAAAATCACAAAAAAAGAGAGGAGGGGGAGACAGGCCTGTGGTCTTGCAAGCCTCGTGAATTTTTCTTTTTGCTTTAAATACAGCAGACTTCGGGCTGAAGTAGCTGAAGACTGGAAATCAGCAGTGAGCGTTGACAAAAAGGGCCCAGCGTAAGTTTCCTGCCTTATAAAGGATCAGTAAAGAGAAGCTTCAAAAGACGGAAAACTTACAATAACAATGAACACAATACAAAACACTACACACTCACCTTTGTTAGGAAATGGTGGGTGTAGAGCCTAGATTTTTCACTCTTGCAAGACATTCTAACATCTCATGATGATAGTATTCAATCAGGCCTGGTAGGTACATGAAGCCTTCATTCCTATTGGCTACCAGGACTACCCTTTCCACTGCTATCAGTGGAGAGCACATGTAGAGCACAGACCCATGGGTATGGGACTGAACAGTAACAAGGCACCCTTTCTTCTCTTGCTGGATGTTGTGAAAGGAGGCCGTGTGGAGAGCCAGGACTTCAGTACTACCCAGAAGCTTATGAGTCAGAACTCTCAGTTCTGTCCACACTAACTAAAAGACTCCTTATCTCCCAGGTGTGCATAGAAGCCAAGTTGATAAACAAGACAAAATGCTCATTGTAATGAGGTAATCCCTCTCCTTTCTCTCTGGTGGAGCAGCATCAGGATGGCTGACTAAATCAGTAGTTCCAATATTCAAATCCAGTCATTACAATCTATTTTATACATACTTATGTATAAATGCTGTATCAACTGATACAGAAATAACATTAGACAAAATATCCTTATACAGTATTAAAAAAGTCTCAAAAGCAGACTTGTAAACAGCTTCCTTCATTTGATAAAGACCATTTCTAAGACGTCATATGAGCATCTTCTCCAAGCCAGGAGCAAGGACGGGATGTCTGCTCGCTCCACTCGTTATAGTGGGCACTTTTGGCCAGTGCAGTAAAACATGAAAAAAGATCAAAATACTATGGTGAAAAGAATTAAAATTGTCCATCTTTATAGATGACAATTATGTCATCATGTTTACAGAGACAATCTCAAGAAACTTACAAAAATCTATAATTGGTGATTGAGCTCAATAAGTTTGTAAGCTCAATGTAAAAAAATCAATTATACTTTTAAAAATTCTTAATTAAGTTAAAGAAATAAAATTAAAAATACAATACTAGGGGCTAGTGGGGTGGCTCAGTGGGTGAGAATGCTTGCTACACAAGCCTGACGACTCAAATCCGACCCTCAGGACTGTCGTATAAATTCATCTCTGATCTCACATAAGGATGAGAGGAACAGCACATATGCCAGCTCCGTTCCCTCCATCCTTCAGATCGTTTTCCAGGATAGGGTTTCTTTGCATGGCCCTGGTGGTCCTGGAACGTACTCTGTAGATCAGGTTGGCCCTGAACTCACAGAGATTCACCAACCTATGCCTCTCTAAGTGTTCGGATTGAAGGAGTGTGCCACCATGACCAGGCTCTCACCCCTCTTTTAGACACACTCCAAAACACTTTCCTAAGCTTTACATCCAAACCACGATTTACACAAATATAAAGAAGCTGGACTTCAAAAATACCATTAAGAAGATGAAAAAGTGAGCTGGGTAGAAGTGTCTCTCGCCTTTAATCCCAGCACTCGGGAGGCAGTGACAGGCAGATCTCTGTGAGTTCGGGATCAGCTGGGGTACAGTGCTAGTTCCAGGATGGCTAAGGCCACACAAAGAAATCCTGTTTGTTGAAAAATGAAAACAAAAATTAAAAAAAACCCAAAACAAAACAAATCACCCCCCCTCCAAAAAAAAAGAAAGATGAAAAGATAAGCCTACATACTAGGAGGAAACATTTGCAAAGCACATAGGAGTAGCTACTGGAATAATGTAAAGACAATACTTCACTGCAAACAAATGAGACATCTTAAACCTATTCAGAATGGGCTGAGCATTTGAATAGGTATTTCTATAATGAAAAAAACAGAAAGAAGCAAAGATGTTCAACATTACTAGCCAGTAGGGAATGCAAATCCAACCACAAAAGATTCTACTTTACACCCAATGGAATGGATATAATGATTTAAAAAACAGAATAAAACGACAAGTTTTGTCAAAGGTGGAAGGAACTGGAACCTTTGTATGTTGCTGGGGAGTAGGCAAAGGCACAGCCT
The DNA here is from genome assembly GCF_018167655.1 of Microtus oregoni. Classification (NCBI taxonomy): domain Eukaryota; kingdom Metazoa; phylum Chordata; class Mammalia; order Rodentia; family Cricetidae; genus Microtus; species Microtus oregoni. Next base: position 56,851,945 of record NW_024543068.1, on the reverse strand, counting down.
TGATGGAAAACAGTGCATTTTCTTTGAAAAGGCAACACAGAATTAACATGTGCCTCATTTGACTCTATAGCTCAAAGAACTGAAATGGTCTGAGATATTTAAATACACGTATTCATAGTAGCATTATCTAAAATTGCCAAGAAGTGGAAGCAATCCAATTGTTTACCAAGTGATGAAAAAACTGATATACACCTATCTAACAACCCTTACACAAGGAGGGGAAGGCTGGCATTATGGTATTATATGAACGAATCTTGAAATCAATAGTCTTAAAATGGTAAGTAAACTAAGCTAGTCTCAAAAAGACAAGTCTCAGTTACACGAGGCATCTAGAATGGTCAAATTCACAGAGAAAGGAAGCAAAATAATGACTAGGTGTTGGGGGTGTTAGAAATGAAGAATTATTGCTTAGTGGGTCCAGAGATTTAAAGATCAGGTACTCAACACCTAACTGTACATAATCCTGTACAGTTAAGAATCAATGTATAGCCCAGGCTGGTCCTGAAACTCAGCAATTCTACTGTCTTATCCTCTATGAGTGCTGTTCATAAGTGTGTGCCAACACGCCTATTATGTGTACTTTATAACCATAAAAAACCCGCAAGAAACCATCAATAGTTAAAAAGTACCAATTAGAACATGGGCAAAGATATGAAGAAACATTTCTTAAAAAATATTTGAATGGCAAACAGACACATAATGATATTTGATATCTCCAGTTACATAGGAAATCAAAATTAAAACCATAATGATACAACTCTACTGATCTAGAAAATGGTAAAAATAAAAAAGCGTTATTAAAAGTTGATAAGGATGAGAAACTAGACTACTCATATGGTAAGCAAATGTTTGTTCAAAGTGTAAAACTGTAATCCCCATTCTAGAAAAGTTTAGTAGTTAAGAAAACCAAACCAAACCAAACCTAAGCATCAAATCACCTCAAGCCTTGCAATTTACCACTGTGTTTTGGTTCTAAGAAGCATGTTCACATTTATATCCATCTAATATCTGCTGAACCCTAATATTTGTCATCTTTATAGATATTAGGCTGAGAATGTAGTTCAGTTCGAACAGTGCTTGCTTAACATTCATGAGGCCCTGGGTCTGACAGCAGTGTTATTTAAACTAGTCACAGCGGCATATATCAGTAATCTTAGCATTTGGGATAAGAATGCAGAAAGATCAGGTCTTCAGCAGCTAGCAAGTTTTAGGTGGCCAGAGGTATACAAGACTCTGGGGGAAAAAAGCTAGGAGAAACTGTCTACTTAGGGTCACAAACATACCAGTTGAGTGTTAGCACAAGGACTCAATTCTAAATCATGATTCCAAAGCCTTTGTAGTTGAGTGATTTTACAACTCTGGAGAAAAAAAAAATCCAAAAAAACCCCCTAGTACATATAAGAAAAATTAAATTTGCCTCATTAATGGCTTAACAATACTTACTTTGAATATCGAACCATTGGGGCACAGATTTTCACCAGCTGTCCAGAATGAAACATTTCTATTGGGTCTTTTTTTCTTTCTTGACATATTGTGATTGGTATGGAGTCACTCCTCATGTATACAACTTATTTTTAAATCTGAAAGATAGTTTGCAAAAAGAATATGTATTTCACTACATAACATCCACTATTGGGTTGATCACATAGCTCTGTTGTATGGTTGGGTGCTTGCTTAGCATGTGGCAGACTCTGGGTTCAATTCTCAGTATTGGAAAAACAAAAAACTATTATTCTAGCAATTTCAATCACCAATATTTTTCATGAGGCTTCAGACTCGAAGGATCTTGCCAAATTCTGCCTCAACTTATAGGCTGAATAAATCGGGAACACTGAACCTGGTAGTTTTAGAGAAATAAGATATGAAAAACCTCTAGGATTTCTCTCCAGTGTATATCATCTTATGATTTTGCTTGTTACTTTTTTGCTTGGTTTTTGAAGCAATTCAAAGCCCTGGTTAGTTTTGAATTGGTAACTCTCTTGCCTCAGCCCCGGGGGTATTGCAACTGCACTGGTATGCCTCCATGTCCAACCTCATATTTCTCATTTTATCCATTTTATTTTCTTGATTAACCAAGGAATCTGATTTGAATTCCCATACAATACTGTGTATGACGGACAATCTGAAATATATCATTCAGGAAAGTTAGGTGGTATCAACAGAACATTTGTACTATAAAATAAATCCTAGATTTAGGGGCTAGATGGCTCAGTGGTTAACTGTTAATGCAGAGGACCTGAGTTCAGTTCCTAGTACTCAGGTTGGGAGGATCACAACTATTTCTACTTCCAGCTTCTGGGATTCAACACCTCTGGTTTCTGAGGGAACTTGTACTCACATGCATATACCCACTGCAGATACATTCACACACATACAATTAAAAAATGAGAGGTCTTGATACTTTTATTTCTTATTATTGATGAATCAGAAGGGACACAAAACTTTACTATTTTAAAATTTAAAATTTCATAGTACTTGTTGCTTTTTGTATTTTTTGCCTCTGTAATCTAGTCAGATAAAAGCTATCCCTATAAAATGCTAATTATTCAAAATTCAGTCTTTAACCTTTGGCAGTAAGCTAAAAACACACGGCCAGTATAGTGAAGGGTGTCCTAGCTTGCAAGAAAAATCAAGTAACAGAGGAAAGGGAGAGTAAATAAGCTGCATTAGAGATGGTCATAGTACTAAGAAAAATAAACAGGGAGTTACAGTAAGACACTAAGAAAAGTTTATTACAAAGGAAAGGCGAGTCTTAAACATTACAGAAACGGTAAATACTAGGTGGCAAGTTGCCATGATGTTATTACTGACTTTCTCAATCATGATTTTGTTTTTACTCATTCTTGTGGTCAGACTAAATTGTAAAAAAAAATCTCTCAACCTAGTTCAGAAAAGATCGCTAGTTTTGACAAAATATCTATCACAAAAAGTAATTACGGCAATATAAAATATTCAACAGTCAGGGGAAACACAGTATTAAAAACTTTATTTTGATCCTTTATAAGCTACTTACAGAGACCAGTTAAACAGCTCTCTGAGCTTATGGGATGAAGGTATTAATATTTGTTTTAAAGTTCTCCAGGAGGAGAGGACTCCACGGGTTGTTCTCTGACCTCCGAAGGCATGACCCCTCCCACATATATCAATAAATAAACTTTAATGAAATAAAATTTTAAATAGCCAAAAATAAAATAAAATAAAAAATAAAGTTCTCCAAAGTTCGCAGTCATGCTTGAAGAGTACCAGAATAATTCCGCTTAAACTGGATAGTAACAGGCACAATATTGTGCTCAAATATGCTTGTACACCTAGAATTTCTTTTAGTTGTATTTGTAAATTTGGGCTGGTATGTACAGTGGAGGTTTAAACTTTTATTGAATGTTAGTATGCACTGAATAAAATCTTTTGGTGTAAAAAATGAAAATTCTGTAATTCAGATAAAGTTATTCGTCGTTGATGATTCTAAACAAACGAGTTTTGTATAATATCAATACTGAAATCTAATGTGAATCTGGGCACGCTGCCTCTGGCAGCCGACCAATCCCATTTGTATCACAATTCAGGTCAAGCACAAAAGGGAAATCTGAGGCGATGTTAAGGGAATGCAAAATGCAGTGTAGTTCGAGAGCCGCTCACCTAAGTAGTAACGAATATTTCAACGTTTAGATTTCTAAGGTATTTAGGGCAGCACTTAGCAACGATTCTTCCCCAGCATATCCCGCCTGCTACCCGGACTTGGCACAGGAAGGACTGGGCTGCGCTAGCTCCCACGTGCTGGGCGAGGCGGGCCGCTAAGCACCCCGGAGCCTTCTTCCCTACGCCAGAGGCCCGCGTTCTCCGGCCAATACTTGCGTTGGAGGTCGGAGCGATGGCCACGTCTCCAGCAGCCTAGGAGAAGGCCCATGCGGCAGCCTTTCTATCCTTCAGAGCGGGCACTGCAGCTTCTGGCATCCACACACTCCCCCAGCGTTAGCCAGGCGGGGGCGCCTTGATTCTGCGTCATCGGGAGGGCGGGGCTGTCGCAGACGTCATCAACCCGGCACTTGCCAACATGGAAGGTGGAGACCGAGTCTTCGCCGTGACAGGCCGTGGGTCTGCAGGTTCCGCGGCCGTGACGGCGACCGTGCGGGAGCTCCTGCAGGACGGTAAGGCGTTGAGCGGAACCGGGGGTCGAGGCTGGGTCGCTGTGCTGTGCGCGGACCCCACCGGCCGCTTCGCACAAAGTTTTCGGGTCTGGACGTGGCCACTCCCCTACGCCCGGCCCCCAGGTCGTCAGGGGTAGTCCTGGTCCACGCGTTTCCCCAGGGCTGTGCACCTCTCTTCCCGTCGGTGTCTTGGGGGACATCTGGTATTAACTGCTCGGGCTTGAGCTCTGTCCTGACGCGCCCAGGGCTTCTCTCAAGTTCCTGGACCCTGCACGCCATGGTCCGGGCTGACAGCTCCTGTCTTCTCCCAGAACTGAAAACCCACCTAGGTGACAAGCGGCTGCTTAAGGAAAGGGGTGAGTGGGGGCGTGAAAAGTGGAATTAAAAATACCTGCGTTAAATTTGGACCATGCAGTGGCCTCTTACAGTGTGTTATCCACGCGTATCGAATATCAAAGTCAGTTTTATTGGTAGTTTGGAGAGAAATTATTCCAAGAAAGTTAGCTATATAACTTTCTCTGACTACTGTAGTAGTCTTGAAAAATTCAGTTGTCTTAATGCTCAAGTCTGAGAGGCAGAGCAAAATTCAGTTTGCAATAGTTATTAAGCCCCTTTTCGCCCCCTTTGCCCCCATTCTATCACGTATATTAAAAGCATTTGCAACAATCACTTTAATTCCTCGGTTTCAGGATCCTCCCTACCCACCCACCCCGGGTTTTTTGTTTGTTTGTTTGTTTTTGTTTTTTGGAGACCCAGTTTTTCTACCAAGCCCCACTGTTCTGGAACTCAACTGTGTAGATCAGTCTGGTCTTGGACTCACAGAGATATGCCTGCCTCTGCCTCCCTAGTGCAAGAGATCAAAGGCATAGGCTACCACAAAAATCCTCATTTTATATCCCACAGTGCTGCATACAGTAGGTTCAAATTTATTATTTTACTTGAACACTACTCTAAGTGTGGCTTATGAATGATCAAAATAAACTTTTAAATTGTTGTGTTTCCCCTGACTGTTGAATATTTTATGTTGCCTCAATTGTCTTTTTGTAATACATATTTTGTAAAAATTAGTGATGTTTTCTGAACTAGGTTGTGGTAGATCCTTTAGAGTTTCTGCCTGTGTCACCTTATCTTTGTATCTTAACTGAAATTTAAATTTAACCGAGTTTCGAACTCCTGAGATACACATAAAGTTTCCACTCTCAAATACTTACCATGTAGTACTATAAAGGCAGCTCCTATAATAGTGTTGGAAGAGTACAGTATGATTGTGTACACAGCCAAACAGCAATACAGAGGATGACAGCAAGGGTCTAGGGTTTGGTTAGGGAATGTAAATAATGCGTTTCCTTGACTGCCCCGGTTTATATCCCTTGATAACACATTCTAAACAATGAGTACTTGTTTCTCTAGGACTCATTTCTGGAAGAGTAATTAGGTTTTGGATAGTAAATAGTTAATATGCATACTATATTTTCCTACTTACAAAAATTCTCTGTCATCCTTCACAATGATGATTTAAATCTACACTTACCCTTTAAAAATTTCTTCTTTCAAACCCCTGGAACTTGTCAGATGTGAATTTTATTTTTTAATTGCTGTCCAGACCTTGAACTTAACTGCTACTTAAAATCATACTTGCTTTCTTTTTTCCTTCTTCAGTTTTAGATACAGCAGTGTAAAGTCCCTGCTTTCTCTTATGGGCAGCCCCTCCTGTGTAGAGCCCAAACACTCCCGTTCTGCAACCTTAAAGTCATGTTGCTAATGTCCTCAGTGGTTCCTGGGAGACAGATCAGAACTTTTGGGTTTTGTCCCATTTAAGTTTGTTTGTTTGTTTGGTTTTGGTTTTTTGAGACAGGGTTTCGCTGTAGTTTTGGAGTGTGTCCTGGAACTAGCTCTTGCAGACCAGGCTGGCCTCAAACTCACAGAGATCCACCTGCCTCTGCCTCCCTAGTGCTGGGATTAAAGGCATACGCCACCACCACCTGGCTAAGTTTGTAAAGGACTTGGCTCCTTTCTTGAAATAACTTTCCTGATATGGTATAGGTCCGTCCCCCCCAAATCTATAGGTAGTCATCTCTAGTTTCTCCAAATATACTTGCCAAATTAAGCATTTTGTTTAGTTACTGATTCACTGTGTTCACTGTGTTGAGGATTTGCTCGAAGATACGATTGATAAACTTGGCAAACAGAAGCATAGTTGGAAAATTTGTGAGCAGTTTCTGATTTGCCTCTGACAAGAAGATCATAAAAGAGAAAAATTATGTGATCTATTCTAAAATACCAAACCTATCATTAAATAATCTAATAGCTATGCTCTTCATTTATTGTTTCATCTTTGGGAGATCATAGTTACAGTTGGCCACTTCCTTTAAACTGTTGGGTTTTTTTTTCATATTTTTTACTAAAAAATTTTACTTTTCATTTTACGTAACAACCCCACTTCCCCCTTCCTCCCCTTCTCCTGCCTCCCCATCCCCTTTTTATCCCCCATCCATAAACAACCATTATTTCTTTTGATACAGTCATTCTTTTTTTCCCTCATAAGCAGTCTTCAATATTTTCTTTTTTTTAATCTCTCTCTCTCTCTCTCTCTCTCTCTCTCTCTCTCTCTGGTTTTCTGTGTAGTTTTAGAGCCTTTCCTGGTCTCTCTCTAGATTCAAGGCCTCTGGCTTCTGGTACATCATCATTGAATTCCTTTGGAATATTGATATGGGATTCCCCTCTGTATGCTGTGAATATCATTGGTTAATAAAAAATCTGCTTTGGGCTTATTGCAGTGCAGAATAGGAAAAGGAGGGAATTCCAAGCAGATAGAGAAGAGAGTAGGTGGAGTCAAGGAGAAGCCATGTAGCTGCTATAGGAAACAGATGCTGGATAGAACTTTACCAGTAGGCCACAACCACATGGCGATACACAGATTAATAGAAATGGGTTAATTTAAGATGTAATAGCTAGCTAGAAATACGCTAAAGTCACTGGCCAAGCAGTGTTGCAATTAATATAGTTTCAGTTTTTTCAGATTTTTTTGGATCTGGGCAGCCGGGAAACAAAAGAGCAGCCCCTGACTACAGGATATCCCACAGCTACCCCAAGTCATGGAAATCCTGTGGGTATTGTTGCACAGCATCAGTCCCTTCTCAAGCTCCAACAGGTCCTAGATGGGGTATATGTTAGGGTGGGCCACCCTAAGGCAGGGCTCTGGGCCTGGATGATAGCAGCACTGGTTAGTCTGGGCCACTGGGGCCACCAACCTCAGGTGAGGGCACAGAGTCAGCTCTGTTATGCCCATACTTATAGGGTTAGTTCTTCCTCACCTGTATAGAGGAGTGGGGCCAGCTCTCCCAAGTTAATTTCTGCAGTATCCAGCGAGAAGCAGGGCTAGCAAAGGGTGGGCCCAGCTCAGTATGGCCCTCTGATTTCATCATGCATGGTTCGCATGGGCCCCTGCAGTAACACAGGCTACAGACCCCAGCTGCAGCTGGACCATGGACCCAGACATGGTTCTTGGAAAGCAGCTAGATCTGATGTCACCATTGACCCAGGTGGTAGTGTAGGCCACTCAGATGGACATGTCCGCATTGGCAGCATAGCCCTAGACCTGGGGCGTCCCCATGGCCTTCAATGGCACTAGGAGCTGTGGACATTAACACAGACCCTGGCTGCTATAGGGCCACAGACCCAGACATGACCTTTGGCCTGGACAACACCATGGCCCTGGGTGGCAACACAGACCACCCAGGTCTGTGTGGCCCTGGCTGCAGCATAGCCCCCAGACTCCAACAAGGCCACAGGTTGGGACATTTTCTTAATTGCTAGTTGATGCAGTAGGGTCTAGCTTACTCTGGGTGGTGCCCTCTCTAGACAGGTGAAAATTAAATAAAATAGCTGATAAAGCCTGGGGGAGCAAGCCATTAATCAATGGTCCTTTATGGTTTCTGCTTCAGTTCCTGCCTTGAGGTGCTTGCTTTGAGCTACTATCTTTGTTTTTCTTGATTATGGACTATTATTTGTAAACTAAAATAAACCGTTTCCTCTATAAGGATCACTGTTTTATCACAACAGAAAAGCAAAGTAAGACAAATTCTCCTTACTTCTCTTCTAAATTAAAGAACTATATTTTTTAACTGCCTACTAATATTCCTGTCTTGATAGTAAACAGCATATTAACAAATAGTACATATTCTATGAAAACATTAAGCAAAGTAAATGTCTTCCTATTCTTGAATCTTTTTTCTAATTGTCACAGTTAGTACTTACTATTGTATTTAACTGAATGTTGGTACTTAGGTTGTGAGGCTCTCGGAGGCAGTTTGTTTCTCATCTTTGTATATTTAACGCCTAGGGCATTCAGCTTAATGCAGAATTAAATTCCTCATATCAGATAAAGACTATTCCACTATTTAAAGAAACTTGGGAATTATCTTTGGTTTCTTCTACTAATCACCATTTCATCTTATCAAGTTCTACTCATTGCCATGTCCAAACATTTGCCAAATTTGACACTTGCCTAACATTCTTAAGTGACACACACTTATTGTATCTCATGTCACTTGGGCTGTTAACATAGTGCTGTGCTTTTCTGACCTCTCTGACCTACTCCATGGGAAGATATATTAGTAAACCAGCTTTCTTGGAAAATAAGAAAAGGCCTGGTTTCACTGGTATTTGTGTATTTCATGGTATAAATACCCCTATCCCAACTGGTTTAAAGCCTACATATAATACTGTCTGACTCAACTGAAAATGTCATAGTTATAGGAGGTAGGGCGGCCCTTGTACATCCTGGGTGCACAGCTAGCTTAGGCCCGAAATAACCACACAGAAACTGTATTAATTGAATCACTGTTTGGCCCATTAGCTCTAGCTTCTTATTGGCTAACTCTTACATTAATTTAACCCATTTCTATTAATCTGTATATCGCCACAAGGCTGTGGCTTACCGGGAAAGATTCAGCATGCCTGTCTCTGGCAGCTCCATGGTGGCTCTCCTACTCTGCCTTTCTTCCTCCCAGCATTCAGTTGTCATCCCCTGTCTACCTAAGTTCTGCCCTATCAACTAGGCCAAGGCAGTTTCTTTATTCATTAACTAGTGAAAGCCACACATAGACAGAAGGACCTCCTACACCAATAGTTAGCTGCCAAAAACTAGTAGATACTAACTCAAGCACACTGCTGTGTAACAAATCCCATTGTAATTATTCTCTGTTCCTGCAAGAATTATTGTTGTAGAATATAAGACTGGCAGTGCTCTTGCTAGGCTTAGAACCACCAGTAGCACATAAGTTGACTGTTTTGCACATCGTGTAAGCATTTTTCTTTTCTTTTTTTTTTAAATTTATTTATTTATTAAGGATTTCTGCCTTCTCCCCGCAACCGCTTCCCATTTCCCTCCCCCTCCCCCGATCAAGTCCCTCTCCCTCATCTGCTCGAAGAGCAATCAGGGTTCCCTGACCTGTGGGAAGCCCAAGGACTGCCCACCTCTATCCAGGTCTCGTAAGGTGAGCATCCAAACTGCCTAGGCTCCCACAAAGCCAGTACGTGCAGTAGGATCAAAAACCCACTGCGATTGTTCTTGAGTTCTCAGTATTCCTCATTGTCCGCTATGTTCAGCTAGTCCGGATTTATCCCATGCTTTTTCAGACCTAGGCCAGCTGGCCTTGGTGAGTTCCCGATAGAATATCCCCATTGTCTCAGTGTGTGGGTGCACCCCTCGTGGTCCTGAGTTCCTTGTTCATGCTCTCTCTCCTTCTGCTCCTGATTTGGACCTTGAGCATATTTGGTTTCTAGCCATAAATAAAGGACATTGAGCTTATAATTCATGTTCTTAGAGAAGCTAAATAAGAAGGTGAATCCAAAGACAAACACATAGGCATCCTCATGAATATTAACCTTCATCAGGCGATGAAAGGAGACAGAGACAGAGACCCACATGGGAGCACCGTGCAAGCATTTTTCAAACTGCCCTCCAGCCTTCCTTTGAAACTTCATTTTTTTCTTTACATTTTCTGCCTAAATACATAATTCTGTCATCTAGTTTTACTAAACTTATTCTTACCCTTGTCAAAACATGCCATTTTGATTTTTCCTGGTGGTAAACTTTCTGTGTGGAATGACTGAATTTGTCTGGTAGCGTTCTTAATTCTGAGGAAAACTTGGCAAACTGGAAGAAAATAGAACTTTTAGAATTAGGGTCAAAGTAGTCGTATTCTATTACTTCAGTTTGAGAGTAATTAGACTCTGAGAATAGTTAAGACTGTTTTGCTCTTTGCACCATGATACTTTGAGATGATGTATAGATTAATTCATCTGACACCTGCCATTGTCTGGCCATGTTAGTCCTTAGAGATGTGGTAGGAAACAGACTAACTTCCCTTGGTGGAGTGTGTATTGTAATGGATATAGACTAATACTATACAGGTGAATCACAAGGAAGGAAAACACTGAATAAAAGATTAAAATCACAACTATCAACTTTAATCTTTATTCCAGGAAAGTGAGATTATTGCTAGGAACAGTGCTTCAGGAAAACTGACCACTGATAATATTTGTTGCTTCAGATATCTCTAGATCAGTGCATAAATACTGTTATAAAAACTGAATCTAAATTATGAATACAAATATTTTAAAATTGCATTCAGATAGTCTGGAAAAAGAAATCATGGTGTGTGTGTGTGTATAAAAATCTATAAACCCATAAATGAAAAACCAAAAAGCAAAGCAAAACAATAACAACAAAGAAGAAACAGCAGAGCGGTTTAGACTCCTGGGCTCAGCGTCTTTACTTTCAGTATTGGAATCTCAGATATTAACACTGGATAAATTGCACCTGTGAAGTAGAGAAAAATTATGTTTTCCCACATATCATATATGCTGAGACTGCTCGTTCATTTCCCTGCTACCAAGACCTGAAATAATCACACAGAAACTATATTAATTAAAACACTGCTTGGCCAATCACTTAGGCATATTGAATTAACCCATTTCTATTATTTTGTATTTTACCACGAAACTCTTGGTTTACCGGTAAGTTTCCCGGGCAGCTACATGGCATCTCTCTGACTCCACCTACTCTCTCAATATATCAGAAATCTCGCCTGTGTATATTGTGCCCTGCTATATATAGGCCCAAAGTAGCTTCTTTGTTAGTCAATGGTAATAAAACACATTCACAGGATACAGAGGAGAATCCCACATCACACCAGGACTGTGTGGGGACTGAAGGAGTAAGGACTTGGACTTAGAGCAGCACCCAGAACATAAGTATTCTCTCACGAGTATTATCTTTTCTGTCTGCTGCAGTCTGCTCCAATTCCCCATTGTTCTAGGTAGTGTCTGCAACAGTTCCTCGTGCATAGAAGGTCTTAAAACATGCTAATTTTGATTATAATTGATCTGTTGCTTGATAACTGTTGGTAAGTTTTCCTTTTTTTTTCCTAGACTGTTACAGTGACTTTTTAAATGAAGACTTTGATGTAAAAGCTTATACTTCTCAATCTATTCATCAAGCTGTAATTGCTGAGCAACTAGCAAAACTTGCACAGGGGATCAGTCAGTTGGATAAAGAGCTACATTTACAGGTAACATCCGTCTTCTGGGTCGGAGAGATTATTCGACAGAAGTGACTGTCTATCCCTTTGTCATCTCATCTTTGTTAAAGCCAAATGTATATTTCCATAAACAAATGCTTAACTTACCAGCATCACTTTAATTACATTTTTGTGATGTTTTCTGTAAACTACTTTTTAATTAGTTGAAAACAAATTAACCTACCTTTCTGGAATCATTTGCTTTTTCTGTTTATTACCTGAAGAATTGTTATTATTCTTATTAATATTATTTTACAGTGAGTGTTTTGGGTGAAATAGACACCTTTGATAATTATAGTGGAAAATGAAATGGAATTTTAGAAATAGAACAATTTGAATAAGTAATATTGGGATGTCTCACAGGAAGTGTTTATATTTTCTTAAGTACAAGGTATAACATTTGCTGAAATTATAGAAACTCAGTAAATGTTGTGATGTCGTAGAGCACATGTAAGCCTTAGGAGATCGGTCCCAAGCTTAGGTGTGCAGTCACTGTGGTTGACATTCTTACCACTTCATTTATTTGAGTTTTTTAAAAAAAGGTATTTCTGTAGATAAACTTAAATGTTCCATCTATAATTGATAAAGTTTGTAGGATTGTTCTATGGTCTACTTCTTTGTTGATTTGTTTGTTTTGTAGCACTGGGGATTGTACACAGGGACTTGCATGTGCCAGACAGGTACCCTGCCAACTGAGCTATAATAGCCCTAGGTCTCACAATCCTTACGTTACTTTTTGTTTAAGAAGTTATTGAAGACATACTTAGATGGATGAATAAGTTTGTGAATAAATGCTCGGTTTACTGGGAAATCTAAATCTCTCATATCATTAAATGAGATATACCCATTTACCTTTTTTTGAGTTTCTTTATTAATGAAAAGAACAGCTTAAGAGGATTATGATGACTTGTAAGGTCACTTCAACTTTAAAATTCTGATTGCATGTTTAGAATACAAATATCAAATATTTAGAAGGCACGTAATACTGTTTTGTGTTAGGCTATGGAATACAGAAATGAGAACACATTTCTTGGTTCTCTAAAGACTCCAAAGGTTAGTGACAGATACAGACAGAAATAACTGTCAGGTGAAGACTTTTTTACATAGAACGATACAAGGTGTTTTACAGGAGCAGAGGAGAATATCCTTAAACTCTGCATAGAGTTTTATAGCACGAATTCTAATTGGTCTTAATGTATAAAACCTGGAGTCATATATTGGGATGAAAGCTGAGAGATCAGAGAAGCAGTGCAGCCACTTGAGAGACCTTTTACCTCCACCAGTGCTCAGACTGCATCCTCAGACTGCACTGAGCTCAAACTCTTGTCTCTTCCCACTTTACATTCCTCTCTCTGCCCAGCCATATCACTCCTGTCTCCAGCTCTCTAGTCTGGGATTAAAGGTGTGTGATCCTAAGTCCTGGGATCATGTTTGTGTGAACACTGCTTCTCTTCTAGACAGATTCAATCTAGTGTAGCCCAGGGTGGCTTTGATGTAACAGAGATCTGTCTGCCTCTGTCTCCCAAGTCCTGGGATTAAAGGTATGTGCTACCACTCCCTGGCCTCTAGTGGCTTAGCTCTGTGTTCTGATCTTCAGGCAAGCTTTATTTGCTAAAACACAGACAAAATATCACCACAGAGTTTCAGGGGATAGGTTTTTGCAAGAGACATCTGAAATTTTGTCTTACTTTTATAATTGTTATATTTCTTCTTTTATTCAGTATTTCTTTGGTAGGAATTGATGAGAATTTAAAATTAACACTCTTTAGGAATACAAATTATTGTGTGCGTGTGTGTGTGTGTGTGTGTGTGTGTGTGTGTGTGGTCAAAGCCTCTGAGTCTAGTATGAGAACTGAACTTACTACTATTTTTTCTTCAGAAAAAAAATTTAGAGCATGGTAGCTAAAAAAAAGACTGCAATTAAAATAATTAAAGAATCAACCACATGATTAAAGTTCTAAGTATTAATATATATGTCACAGCTTAACACATGGACTAGAATTGACTGTAGGTATTGAAAGCAGAAAAGTACCTAGCAGATAGTTGTTTACAGAGTTGGTGAGTAGAAGGGGTTGAACTGAAGGAAGTGTAGTTGTAGGGCACAGTGTTGTCGCCTGTGTTACTGCTAAAATTTTGTTTGTGACTAAATACTGATATAATCAATATTTTTTTTAGCTGTTGGTGAATCTTTAGGTTATTGGTTGCTAGCTAAAACAAACAGGAAGGTAGCTGTCTGTAAGTGTTACAGCTCTGAAGGAAATGATATCCTGGCAGTCGGAAGTCAGAAAATACCCACAGCTCTGAAAGGAAAGATGGCTGCCTCTGCTGGAGAGAGAAGCAGCGATGAACTGTGTAGGTGGCAGGCTTATATATGGTTTCTTGGGGGTGGAATTTTCCAGGGTGGAGATTTCTGTGGTGGGGATTGGTGGGTTTTCAAGCTCAGAGAGTTTGGGCTTCTTGTTCTGAGGGCAGAGCTTGGCTACCTGTGTCTCAAGGGGCTGAGACAGGCTGTTACAACCCTTAGAGTGTTCTGTGGGCAGAACCTGGCTGGTCCTTAGGGATGGGGCCTAACCACTCGGGACTTAAACAGGGAGCTTGACACAGGGACCTAAGTCCAAGAATAGAGAAAAACTTGACTTTGAAATAATTCTCTAGAGGTAAAGCATACGAAAGCCTGTCAACAGGGATTTTGTCATCTACTTACACAGTTAGGAAAGTGGAGAATTGGCCATGTCCCAAGTTTGTATTTCCCAGGGCCTCATGCACAGTATACACACAGTTTTCCAAATAAGCTGCAATCCTATATATTTATGTGGTCATATAAGCATTGCAGCTCCGATGGAAAGGTATCCTGGTAGTTGGAAGCCGAGGAATACCACAAAGTCACTGTAAGCATAACAGCTTACAGCTCTTCCCCAGGGAAAGGGTGCCCCACTGCCAGTGTAACAACTCTTCTCTGTCAGGGGAGGGTTTCCCCACACCTCTGCTCCTGAGAATGTTACAGCTCTGTTCCATTCTGCTCTGTTCTGCTCAGGTTCCTGGAGTGTAACAAGTCTGTTCTGCTAGGGGAAGGTTTACCAGGGAAGGTATTGTGTCTCTACTCCGCTCCAGAGAAATTTGTTACAAGCTCTGGAGAAAATGTCACACCACACAACAAACCTCATTCAAGAGATTTATTTGAAAGGAAGATGGCTGCCTTGGGCGAGAAACAGCAGCAAAGACCTTATAAAGGATTTCTTGGGGTGTGTGTCCTTTCCAGGGTGTCTTTGGATTGGTAGATTTTTGTAGCCTGATTCTGGGGCAAGCTCAGGGATTGATAGGATTTCATGCTCAGGGATTGTTGGGATTCTGTGTTCAAGGACCCCAGAGATTGGTGGGATTCTGTGCTGAGGAACTGGTGAAATTCTGCAGCCTAACTCTGGAGCAAGCTCAGGCATTGGTCCAATTTCAAGCCCTGGTCCTAGGGTCAAGTCAGGGTCATGGTGTTTTTTCTTGGCCCAGGTCTCAGGTCTAGTCAGGTAGGGCTCATTTTCCCTTGGCCTTTTTTACCTTACAGTTCACATATTGAAACCATCCCCGGTGTGATAATTTGGAGAGGTGGGTTTTGGGGAGGTAATTAGGACCTTGCTAAACTGGCAGAGCCCCACAGGAGATTATTCACCTTTCGTCTATGTCAGGACACAGAAGGCACCGCAGATGATGGATGGATGCTGGTTGCCTACACTTGATCTTGGACTTGAGCCTTCAAAACTATGATGATGAATCTCTTGTTTATTGTCTGGGCTGTGATATAGTACTTTGTTGTACCCCAAATTGTCTTGGTCCAGCTGACTTGTCCATACATTCTTGAGGAGTGTGGATTAAGGAAGAAATAGATGTGAGACTGAGAACAGATCTGGGAGGGTGTTTCAATGACTACTGAATCTGCCTCGTGTTTATTTCTCATATCCTTTATATACCCAATACAGAAAGGAGGGGGAAGGGAAAAGGCTTTTTTTTTTTTTAACCCAGATACAAAGAACAAAGTAGTTACAT
The DNA here is from genome assembly GCF_018167655.1 of Microtus oregoni. NCBI lineage: Eukaryota > Metazoa > Chordata > Mammalia > Rodentia > Cricetidae > Microtus > Microtus oregoni. The sequence goes on along the minus strand of NW_024543068.1, from coordinate 56,836,179 downwards.
TCTTAGTACCCAAAACTTAAAATAAGCACACCCTAGGTCAAAACATCCTATTACCCAGGCAAGATGTACAGCAACTTCACCTTGGGCCAGACATTCTGTTGTGTGACCTTGAAAGAGTAATAATAGGCTTGAACTCTGATTATTGCGGGATGGGTAGGACAGCAACCTCAGCCAACAGATTGGCACTCCAACCTGTGCTGGCTAAATTCATATAAAACCTGAGAGGGCTTTGAAAGGAATTCTGGACACTAAAAAACAACGTTTAGCCACATTTTTTTTTCTGGAGGTGCTCTGTTCACTGGCAGTGAGCAGGGCTGCTGCAACTCCTTTAAGAGAGGTCTTCCCAATTTAGTGGTAGCAAAAAACAAACAAACAAAAAAACCCTGTGCAGTTTCTAAAGGTGGCTTCCTGGTCTGTGCTGCCAGCATGAACTCTGGCTCTTTCAGGAGGCTGAGCACTTGAATGGGGTTTGTGGGCAGTGTGCTATAAGTTACTTGGTGGCAGCATGGGCCAACTAGTTACCAGAGTTGAGGTGGTGAGCGTGGCTTCCACCCGGCAGTCTCAGAGGTGGTGAATGGACCTCTGCCATCTTGGACTGGGCAGAGTAAACACGCAGGACCTGGAGTTGGTCCTAGTCATGCCTGCTTAGCAATAAAAAAGGCGCTTCTGGTCAGAAAATAATTACATATACACAATAAAGACAGATTCAGTTAAAAAAAAAACCTACAAATGGGTCACAGTGTTGGATAAATGTATATAGGTTTGGGAGAGAAAAGAATAAGAATATAGATAGTTATAAAAAGATGTAAATGTTTTTTTGAAAAGGTAAAGTTTTTAAAGAGATAGAGTACAAACAGTCATAAATTAAAAGGAGTAAAGAAAAATAAGCCACTTAAAAATAGAAAATACACAGAGAGTCTGGATTATGTATATTTTTTTTATTGAGAAAAGGAGAAAAAAAAACAAGTTTCCACCTCCTCCCAGCCTCCCATTTCCCTCCCCCTCATCCCACCCTATGCCCCCTCCTCCCACCCTTCTCCCCCTTCCCCCACTCCTTTCCCCCTCCCTCTCCAGTCCAAAGAGCAGTCAGGGTTTTCTGCCCTGTGGTAAGACCTAGGACCTCCCACCTCCGTCCATATCTAGGAAGGTGAACATCCAAACTGGCTAGGCTCCCACAAAGCCATCACATTACGTAGGATCAAACCCCTGTGCCATTGTCCTTTGCGTCTCATCAGCCCTCATTGTTCGCCATGTTCAGAGAGTCCAGTTTTATCCCATGCTTTTTCAGTCACAGTCCAGCTGGTCTTGGTGTATATTATTGTGTTTTCTTTGAATTTTTGACTGAATGAGCCAAGTGCAGAGAGACATTTCATTGTATGTACTGCTAAACTAAATCACCATATATACTTTAAAGATATCTAGACTTCAAAATTTGGCTCTAAGGATATGTTGCTTTGGAAAAGAGCTTCTGCTTTTGTTTCCACCAAGGATGAGAACCTGTTTATTTCTTCCAGACCCCCTGAAAGGTTACCGTAAATCCCCCTCCCCCAAATTACTTCACCCATCCAAAAGCAGGAAACAGTTTGGAGAGAACTACACCCAAATTCCCAAATGTTGTTTATAAATGTTTCTTTACATTTAAAGGGGATATGCTATAGAGATAGAAACTTAGCATTGGTATGGATCATGGTTTAGTGATACAAATTTAAGATCAATTTTGTCATATATATATTTCTGCTCTTGATTAAGGTATTGTATTTGTGTGGCTCATTTAAAAATGTAATGTATAATTAAGAAATATAGGTTAATAGGTAATCATCTATAATAGTCAAGTTTGTAGTCATGTTGGGTTTTCTGGATATATAGAGATATATTTCAGTTAGATAGGTATTCTTCAAATCTTTCAGAGACCTTCAGAATATGGCATTTAAAGTATTTTAAAAACTTAGGATTTTTTTTTTTTTTTGACAATGAGACTTATCTGCTCCTGGCAGCACCAGTTACTTCGAGAGGAAGATGGGCATTGAAGAGGCTCCATATGGAGTCTGTTTGCCATTTGGGCAAGAAACTGCTCTTGCCTGAACTGCTTGACTGGACTTGCAGGACCCACAGAAAAATGACTGCTGGACTTGCATAAAGGTTAGACCTTCCTTTGGTGTTCCTACTTCATCAACGAGTCTGCAAGACATTCTGCAGGACACAGAAGAAAGTGACTGGCAAACTGCCAATATAGGTGGAACTGTCTTTGAAATTTCCTGCTTCAAGGAAAAGTCTTTTGGATACTATGAGCCTGGAGGCTGAAGATGGGTGCCCCAATGTTACAGAAGAACTTTGGGTGACTGTCCAGGCAGCGAGATGTCTCTGTCAATTCTAGAGTTTTGGAAGTTGCTTACAATGCATTTTCTGTTTACTTTGGTAATATTATATCCTTCTGAAGTCTTTGATGGAGTTGAAGAATAGATAGTTATAATTATAGTTTTCCTTAGTTATAATAAAAGATAAAGTAGATATAATTATTGTAACTGTAATTCTTGCTTGATACCTGTCTTGTTATATGTAATCTTGCTATGTTAAAGTTAAAACCTTCCTTTTAATTTAGACAGGAAAGGGGAGGTGATGTGGGAGGTGATGTATGCTGTGAATGTATTTATTGCTGTTGGTTAATAAAGATGCTGCTTTTGGCCAATGGCTTAGCAGAGTAAAGCAAGGCTGAAAGAGAGAGAGAGAGTAGGTGGAGTCAGGGAGAAGCCATGTAGCTGCCAGCCAGAACCTTACCACAATCCTCATGGTAAAATATAAAATAATAGAAATGGGTTAATTAAGATGTAAGAGATAGCTAGAAATACGCTTAAGCTATTGGCCAAACAGTATTGCAATTAATACAAATTTCTGTGGGTTTATTCTGGGACTGGGTGGGGCAGCAACCTCAGCCAACATCGGACCTTATATCAAGATGTAGCAGAGCCACTTCTATGGGCTCCCACACCAAACAGACCAAGGCAGAGTTAGCACTATGTTCTTTTGCTCTGTATTGTGATTTATGCGTTCATCTCAAGCACACCTCATAACTTGCACATGTATGTGTGTATGTGTATAGTATCTGTTTGCTTTATATATCAAGAGAGACCTTGGATTGTACCCTGTAGTGTTAAAGATAGTTAAGCAGAGCAAATGCTGATTTTTTTTTTTTATTCTTGATTTCTTTAGGTTGTTGCAAGACATGAAGATTTATTGGCGCAAGCAACTGGGATTGAGTCTTTGGAAGGTATATTATCATTATTTATTACTGTTAGATGGAACTGGGTTAGAGACCCACAAGCTTTTTTGAGCTGGAGGGTTGACTAGAAGGTTTTGTTGTCCATACAGACTCTGTTGTAGCTACTGAGCTTGACCAGATCTAAAGCAACCAACAGATGACGTGAAAATGGATGAGGTGGCAGTGTACTAGGAAAACTTAAACCCTCATTACTGATCCTTGAGTTAAGCCATCTAGGTTCAGATCACTTCTTGGGCAAGGTGGTTAGCTTTGCTCTGCTGTATTTTCCTATTTGTAACAGATACACTATGTGTACCTAAATGATGTTATCTTAAGGATTAAACGATTGAGGAAAATGCTCAAAACAGGCTTGCATATATGAGTATTCCTATAAGTCTTACTGAATTAAAACAATAAAAAATTGTAATGTTAGAATAGGTAATAGTGGAAGTAGGTGCGAAATTTTATGTACTTTTCCTTTCTTTGACATCCTTAATAGTGAAAATATAGTAGAATAATAATAGATCAGAGTTTTTTGTGTGATTCATGTTTGACTAATTCTTTTATGAATTTTTCATTTCTTCTTGATTTTATTCATAAGTATGAAATGTCACTATTATGTTTTTCATTATTGCTTTCTGTCTCAGAGTTTCTGTTGCTGTGATAAAAGACCATGACCAAAAGTAATTTGGCGAGTTAGGGTTTAGTTCAGCTTGCAGCTTTCATTTCAAGCTTTATCACCGAGGAAAGTCAGGTCTTATCCACCTCAGAACCGCCCACCCAGGCATGGCACTGCGGGCTGAGCTCCCCTACACTGTGCATCAATCAAGAAGATGCCCTTTCGGCTCCTGTAGGCAGTCGGGATGGAGGCGTTTTCTCAGCTGAGGTTTTTCTGGCCAGATAACTGTAGCTTGTATCAAATTGTGACCCTTGTCATTCGATTACTATTATTAACCACATCCAGAGAAAGTTAAGTGATTTTCTTTTCTACTATGTTGATCAAATTGTTAAGAAAAAGGGGTTTGTTTTCTGTGATGCAATATCCTTGACTTCATGTAATGGTATTTCTCATGGTGTCAAGGGAATGAGTTTACCTCAGAATCCCTGGTGTTCTAATGTATATGGGGAAAGATCTTTACATTCTGGGAAATGATAGTTTGATTGTTAACTTGAAAATCTGAAGAAGTTAGAGTTTCTAAGTATTGATAGCCCTAACTAATTTTTAATCTCTTACCCTTTTTATGTGTTTCTGAGAACAGTAATATGTTAATGGTAATTTTGAAAGCAATAATATAGTTTTCACTTGTGAAATGGTGTAGTACATTGATTAGGTGAGTCATCATCAAGATGGAAAAAGTCATTATGTCTTCATTCATTCAATCTCTCATTTATTTATGTATTTTTTTAAAATTAAATTTGGTTTTCTGAGACCGAATTCCCCTGTATAGTTCTGGCTGTCCTGGAACTCATTCTGTAGACCAGGCTGTCTTCTAATTCAGAGATCCGCCTGCTTCTGCCTACCAAGTGCTGGGATTAAAGTGGGCACCACCACTGCCCAGCTCCTCTTACTAAGTTTTTGAGTCGGTCTCACAGGTTAGTCCTGGCTGGCCTGAAACTAACTGTGTAGGCCCTGGTCACCTCAGACTTACAGAAAGTCATCGAACTGTGTAGGCCCTGGTCACCTCAGACTTAAAGAAATTCCTCTGCCTCTGTCTCTAGAGTGCTAGGATTAGAGGAGTGGTCCCCATCCTCAGCCTCATTATGCCTTTTCTATCTGCAAATTCGTACAGTAGGATAGTGCTTGTCTTTCCCAGGATACTTTTTGTCCTTTAAAGGTTGAGCCATCTCTCCAGTCCCTTTCCCAGAATACTTTTTTTTCTTTTTTTGGTTTTTTGAGACAGAGTTTCTCTATAGCTTTGGAGCCTGTCCTGGAGCTAGCTCTTGTAGACCAGGCTGGCCTTGAACTCACAGAGATCTGCCTACATCTTTCTCTTGAGTGCTGGCATTAAAGGCATGAGCCACCACCACCTGACCAGAATACTTTTTAAAAGGGTTACTACAATATTTAAAACACAATTGGGCTGGGTTGTAAGTCAGTGTTAAACAGTGTCCCTAACATGTGCGTGGGCTGGGTTTAAGTCAGTGTTAAACAATGTCCCTAACATGTGTGAGGCCCTGCAGGACCAAAGCTTTGTGAAGCTCTTATTAGCATATATGCAGATATATATGTATGTATGTATGTATGTATGTATTTGTTTATTAGTATAGGGTATATTTCAAAACACTTACTATGTTATTTTGAGATGCTGAAAAGTATACTATACTTTGAAAATTTAATCATTAATTCTAACTTCTTCGCCTTTCTCCCTGGTATTTGAAAACATTTTGTAAGTTGGTTGAATTTCATTCAGGCTTTATTATTACTTTTTTCTCCTGGAACAGGGTTTCTCTATATAGCTTTGGAGCCTGTCCTGGAACTCACTTTGTAGACCAGGCTGGCCTTGAACTCACAGAGATCCTCCTGCCTCTGCCTCCCAAGTGCTGGGATTAAAGGCATGTGTTACCACTGCCCGACTCAACCTATTTTAAAGGAGAATTTATTCCCATTTTCCCCCACTGTTCATTTAGTCAATTAAGGAGCAATTGAGAACTTGTTTGATACCAGTAATATCAAACAAATAGTAATAGACAAAACCACTGTCCTCACAAAGCAATGTTTCTTTCATATGGTAAGGTCAGTTACAAAATGTACAATAGAAAATCAGACATTTTAAAGTCCTACAAAGAAAACCCATTAATTTGAGGAAGGAGAGACTCTCCTATTTTCATAGTCAGAGAAGGCCTTCTTGAAAAACTAACATTTTGAGTTGACACCTGAAGGATAAGAAGGAACTGCCCTGTGGAGAGAAACTGTTGAAAGCTTAGGGAATAGTCAATGGAAGCAGGGCTTAACTAGATGTATTTCAGGGCAAGAAGGAAGGCCAGGATGACTTTTGTGAATGAATGTGGTGAACGAGGGAGAGAATCACAGATGAATTTTATGGAAATGAATTTTTATTTCATTCTGAATGCATGTGTTAACTCTCAGTTTGATAATCAGAGTATTCTAAGACACGGTGAGTGTTGTAAGTGATTTTTCCTGCTGGCTCTGTAGGACAGCACCTTTAGAGTATTTGACTGATGAACAGTCACCTTTGATTGGCATGGTGAATAGAGAGAGCGGTTGCTGGGAATAAAATTGAAGCAGAGCTGAGGGGGCTCATTGAGGGGGTTGAAAGCAGTGTGAGCAGAGTCACCACAGTGATTGCTTAGGTTTTGGTCTGCTAGACTAGATATGACTTATTGAAATGGGATAAATTTACAGGATTATGACTTGGCAGGGTTGGGATATTGCAGAAGTCACCTTTGACATATTAAATTCGACAGGCTAGAATTTCGGGCTGGAGGTTTTATATGTCTGTATACAGGAAGGTATAACAATGTCACTTGCCCCTTTCTACAGACACACGTGTAAGTAAATCAGCTTTCGTAGAAAAGGTAGCATTTACATGTTGGGACTGAATGAAATCCTTGGAAGGATGTAGGTGAAAGGAAGATGAGTGAACCTGAAGCCTTGAGAGATCCTTGAACACAGGAGCAAGTAGAAAAACAGCGAAAGCCTAGGAGTGTGCTGCCTATGGCTGAGAACGCAAGCTGTGGGTATAGCTTTACTGCAGCAGTGAAGATGGCACCAGGGAAGGTTACTAAGCAGAGAATTCAACTGGAGCTTTTACATATCACTCAAAGATTTTAAAGAAATAATTGCAGCAAATATGTGTAGCGTTAGTTTGACTATTACAGTTTAAATTTTAAATTCCAAGTATCTGAGCAGTGCCAAGTGTGTTTTCAATGTTATGCAGCCCTCAGCGCTGTCTAGCTTTAAAATTTCTGCACCCTGCCACGTGGAAACCTATCAGCAGTAAGTGATAACCTAGTTTCCTGTCGGGCTTCTGTCATGGGCCAGGTATGGGAGGGGGAAGCTAGAAGCCGGCTTTTATAATTGAATACAGAAGCTATATAGTTTGTCTGCATCAGGATGATGGCAGAAAACATTAAGATTGTTGTATCGGCATAAATAAATGCAAGGCAGATATTAAAGAATATATACAACTTTAATGTTTAAATAAACTTACAGAACCGAGGTTCCCGCGTAGCTGTTTCACAGGAGGCAGGAAAAGGGACAAGCCGCCTCCTGCGCACCCGATTTATCCATATGCATTTGCCCGAGGCAAACCCGCCCCCTAAAGGGGCTGGCTTAACCCTACATCTCCCCCTTTTGTCTAAATAAGACAGAACTAAACCAAATATAACTATAAACAATAATAACAAATGATAAATATAACAAACAATATTGAGAACAAAAGTTTTGCTAGACATTCTATCTCAAGGAGTCTAAATAATGTAGAGAGTAACTACAATTAAATAATCTTCAACTCCATCAAAGATCTGAGAAGGGAATAAATATTACTTAACAAACGAGAGATATCCAAAATGTGCAACAAATGACAGAGACAACTGACTACCTGGACAATCACCCAAAATCTCATTTGCAATGTTGAGTCAACCAACTTTGGCTAAGGCCTAACATAACTGACATACCATTATCAAATGCAAGGAACTTTCTTAGAATAATCCTACCCTGTCTTGGCAAGATAAGACAATCCTGTTTCATATCTTAGTCAGTAGTTGAGGTATGGGCTTTTCTTAACCCAAAGGCCAGTTCTGCCAAGAAGACAATCTCCCAGTGGAGTCTTTTGGTGCTCAACGTTCTCTCGGGAGTAAAGTGGTGTTGCCAGGAGTAATTGTGTCTCGTTGGCACAGAATTCTAGGTTAGATTAAAGGCCATTTTCTACAGCTCTTCAAAGAGGCTGAAGATTATACTATCTATACTAAATATAATCTCTATGTATCTAAAAGACCTGATTAACCTAAAAATAAATACGACAAACATATAATTCTCAATACCTATCTAATTTGAAAACTAAGAGAATAAGCAACTGTGCAATATATGAAGACAATGATCTTCACCTGTAAACAATGCCATTACATATCAAATGTAAACCATGTTATTACATAAATAGTATCAGAGGTAGAAATGTACATTGTGATATGATAGATGTATCCATACAATATAAGCATACTCTTATACAAAAATAGAGGTAGGAACACTCACATTCAATATTCAATATATCAATATACAAGAAACAGTACCAATATAATTTTCTAAAAACAGTAAGTCACAAATACCAATCATCCCATCAAACCAGTTAATCCCCCCCCCCTTTTTTGAATATACCCCTAATTCCATACAATATCTCCCCATCCCCTCAACCCTAAAGCAACCACTAAAAGATGTCCCTAACCCTGTGGGCAAACTCTGTTGGGAGAGGGGACGTCGTCCTCTTAGATTGCTTCTAGCTGACATGGGGGCAATGTTCTTCTTAGGGGCCCCTGTGAAAGCAAATGATGGTAAAATTCCCAAATTAATCTTTGACCTAAGAAAATTATAACTAGTCTCTGAGCGTTTTGAGAAGGTCCGGCCAGAGTGTTGTCAAAAATGTGCATCATTCGAAATTGTCTCCTGCAGTTGGTACCAAAAAACGGGTCTAATATTAGCGCTTAAAAAAAAATTCATGACGTCATAAATACTAGATTGAGTTGATGTTGTGGGGCCCCATCTTCATCCTGGAAACTTCAAAGATTACTATAGGAAAATATGTTGCTTGTTATGGGAAATTTAAACATTAACAACAAGGACATATACTAACATATAAAGAAAGACACAGATATGAGGAAAGGCAAAGAAAGTTTATCAAGTATAAAATTATTCTTATTCTGTCCCATTTCATGGCTCCTGACCTGAGACAGAAATTCTGAAATATCTCTTATCAACAGGCGTGGAATTGAAGAGGGACTGAGCCATAGTCCAACTCCTAAACCAGCTCTACCCATTTATAATGAAGTGTTCAATAAAACATATAAATATATATATAAAAAATCAATACTTACAGAATGTATAGAATTTTATTGTTGATACTTAGTGGGTCATTATTATTTTCCATCCATCAGTAATTAAATATTCAGGGTCCCTTAAATTCTTTGAAGATGAGTATTTTCCTGTGGAGATAAGGAAAGAACCCTGCCCCCAACCTATCTGTAATCCTTACCATCAGAATGCCCGTCATCCTTGTGATTGAATTGTTATTTATCTTTTCCAAGTGACTTCTCTTCTTCAAACCGAACCTTTATTAATTTTGATGGTATCCATAATTTTTCCTCACCTGTGGAGATAAGAGCAAAACCCTTTCCCCAACGCAGCACATCTCCTGGCTTCCATTGTGAGGTCAGCACATCCTTGAAATAAACTGGTTGATTTAGTTCAGCAGACTTTTCCATTATCCAATGTCTTTCTGCAGCCGTCGTTCCCTTCTCATTAGCGTTGAGAAAATTCAAGGTTAACAAAGCATTATGTAACCTATTTCTGGGGGTGTTTTCCACCTCTTTCTGTTTGCTCAACATATCCTTTATAGTTCGATTTGATCTTTCTATGACTGCTTGACCTGTAGGATTGTATGGTATACCTGTAACATGCTTGATATTGTAATAATCAAAAAACCGTTTCATTTTCCTAGAGACATAAGCAGGACCATTATCTGTCTTTATTTGTGTAGGTATACCCATGATAGCCATGACTTCTAATAAATGAGTGATTACTGAATCAGCTTTTTCTGAACTTAAAGCAGTTGCCCACTGAAAGCCTGAATAAGTGTCAATGGTGTGATGAACATACTTCAATTTGCCAAATTCTGCAAAGTGGAACACATCCATCTGCCAGATTTCATTCCTATGGGTGCCCTTCGGATTAGCCCCTGCAGGCAGTGGCGTTTGGTTATAGAAAGAGCAGGTAGGGCATTTCTTCACAATCTCCTTAGCTTGTTGCCATGTAATTGAAAACTCTTTCTTCAAACCTTTGCTATTAACATGATGTTTTTTATGAAATTCAGAGGCTTGTAGCACACTACCAATCAATAATTGATCAATTTCTGCATTACCTTGTGCTAGAGGACCTGGCAGACCCGTATGGGATCGGATGTGTGTTATGTACATAGGGCAAAGCCTGTTCCTGATCAAATCTTGAACCTGGAGAAACAGTGAGGTTAGTTCTGTATCATCAGGTATAAATTCAGCAGTTTCAATATGTAAAATAACTCTTTCTGCGTATTGTGAATCAGTAACTATATTAATAGGTTCTTTAAAATCTCTTAGTACCATAAGAATGGCATATAATTCTGCCTTCTGGACAGAATCATAAGGACTTTGTTCCACCTTACCCAAGTCTTCTGATTTGTAACCTGCCTTCCCTGATTTATTGGCATCAGTATAAAATGTACGGGCTCCAGTTATTGGAGCATCACGGACGATTCGAGGAAGGATCCAAGAAGTTCTCTTTATGAAGTTAAGCCGCTTGCTTTTTGGATAGTTGTTATTAATGTCTCCCAAAAAATTAGCACAAGCTCTTTGCCATGGTTCATTATCTTCCCATAATTTCTTTAGTTCATCAGCAGTGAAAGGCACTATAATTTCTGCTGGGTCTATGCCTGCTAGTTGACGAAGTCTCAGCTTGCCTTTTATAATTAACTCAGAGACTTTTTCCACATAAGTTTTCAGTTTCTTACTTGGTTTATGTGGTAAAAAGATCCATTCCAAGATAATATCATCTCTCTGAATTAAAATTCCTGTAGGAGAAATTTTTGATGGTAATATGACGAGAATACAATCGAGCTCTGGATTCACTCTGTCCACATGTGCCTGTTGTAATTTCTCCTCAATCATTGTCAGTTCCTTTTCTGCTTCAGCTGTTAATTCTCTGGGACTGTTTAAATCTTTATCACCATCCAAGGTTTTGTTCAAATGAATTATTAGATCAGGTGTTATCCCTATAGCTGGTCGTAGACTGGAAATGTCTCCTAACAGTCTTTGAAAGTCATTAAGAGTCCGTAGGCGATCTCTCCGAATTTGTGCCTTTTGTGTCTTAATTTTTTGCAAACCTATTCTATAACCTAAATAATTAACAGAATCTCCCTTATGAATCTTTTCAGGAGCAATTTGCAATCCCCATTTGGGTAAAAGTATCTGTATTTCTTCAAACAGTCTGTTCAAGGTATCTATGTTTGAATCGGATAACAAAATGTCGTCCATGTAATGGTATACTATAGATTTGGGAAATTTCTTGTGTATTATTTGCAATGGTTGGTTCACAAAATATTGGCACAGGGAGGGGCTATTTAACATTCCCTGGGAGAGGACGGCCCAATGGTAACTCCTCGAAGGTTGAGAATTGTTATAAGTAGGCTCTGTGAAGGCAAATTTTTCTCTATCTTCTTTTTGCAAAGGTATAGTGAAAAAACAATCTTTTAAATCAATAACTATGAGAGGCCATCCTTTTGGTAATAAAGAGGGCAAAGGAATTCTAGATTGCAGAGGGCCCATAGGTTGAATAACCTTGTTGATGGCCCTGAGATCTGTCACCATTCTCCATTTACCTGATTTTTTCTTAACCACAAATACAGGAGAATTCCAAGGGCTAGTAGATTCTTCTATATGTCCAACATCTAGTTGTTCTTGTACCAGCTGTTCTAAAGCCTGTAACTTTTCCTCAGCTAAAGGCCATTGCTTTGTCCATATTGGTTTCTCAGTCAACCATTTTAGAGGCAAGGCTGTTGGTATCTCTGAAGGGACATCAATTGCTTGTTCTTGCACAGCCCGAATGGCCAGTTTTCTCCGGTTTGTAATATCTTTTAATATTATTTAATATTAGAAGTAGCAGGAATGTTAATTTGGGTATTTCATTGTTGTAATAGGTCACGACTCCATAAATTCATTGCAATATTGGCTACATATGGCCTTAATTTTCCTATTTGTCCCTCTGGCCCTATACATTCAACCCATTTCGTGCTCTGCCTTACTCGAGATAGGGTTTCAATTCCCAGGAGCTGAACATTTACATTCTGAAGAGGCCAATATGGATGCCAAGAATCTGGGGTAATGACACTTACATCAGCACCTGTGTCCAGCAGGCCAGTAATAAAAATGCCATTTACACACACTCTCAGCTTAGGTCTTTGATCATTTATAGAAGTTTGCCAAAACACACGCAACTCATCTTTCTGATCACTATTGCTTGTAACAGTAGGCATGTGGCTTCCTAATTGTGCTGACGAGGCATGTTCTCTGCAGAAACTGGAAATGACTGAACCGTGTTTGCCATGGGGGCCTGTGAGGCCCCCCCCTCTCACGTTTCCCGTCTGTATCAGGTTGCCTTGTCTATCTCTTGTAGACCTGCATTCATTCGTCCAATGTCTGCCTTTTCCACATCTTCTACATACACCTGAAGGCTGAGTCCTTCTATTTCTGTTAGTTCTAGAAGATGCATTATTATTATTTCTGAAAATCCATTGTTTACAATTCCTTTTCATATGACCCATTTTGCCACAATTAAAACATTTGGTATTCTGGTGTCTCCTTTTACCATTGGAAATTGCTTCTTCTACCCATGCTTCAGTGCCATAGTCAAATGTGACAACATTCAGTGTATGCAAGACCCATTCTTCCAAGGGCGCTGATCTGAACTTTAAAGGCCTCAAGATCTTTTTGCATTCCACATTTGCATTTTCGTAAGCCAAAGACTCAATCATTATACGTCTTGCTTCTGGGTCAGATATCCCTATTTGTACAGCCTTAGTTAGTCTTTGTAAAAAGTCACTAAAGGGTTCTCTCTGACCCTGTTTAACTCTGACAAATGATTCCATTTTCTGTCCTGGGTCTTGTACCCTGTCCCAAGCCCTTAAGGCTGCTGTAGTACACATGGAGAGTGTGTTTTCGTCCAAATTAGCTTGTTCCTGAGGGTCGGAAAAATAGCCCTTCACCTAGAATTTTATCTAGGGAAATGTCAATTCCCTTCGCCTTTTCCTGCTGTTCTAAAAGTCTAGCCTCTTGCCTGAATAAGCATTTCCATTTCAATTGCGGTCCACTCTCAAGGACCGCGGAGCTCAGTTGGAGCCAGTCTGAGGGGATTGCTCTGCTTTTTGTGGCCCAAGATTTTAGCATCTCTTTAACAAAAGAGGCATGCATCCCAAAAGTCATGACAGCCTGTTTAATTTCTTTGAGATCATTCATACGGACAGGCTCCCATGTATCTTCCTTGATGACCCTAGGGTTTCTGGAACCAATCACCTTTTCTGTTGTTATTACTGGAAAGGCATGTAGAGCTGTAGGTAGAGCTTTGTGGAAATTGTCCTGGAGGGATTTATCCACAGATGTAGTTAAAATTTGCCTTTCTACCCTTTGCTCTTCTTCATCAGAATTTAGAAATTCCTCAATCTTTTCAATTCTATTCACCATTGCTTTTTGTAATGTCTGAATCTCCTGTCCAGAATTATGTTCCAAAGCCTTCATTGAGGATTCTAAAGTATGAAGTTTGTCTATTAGAGATAACTTGTCATCTTTGGACATAATTTTTATGGCATAAACCGTGCCTTCTTGTATTGACAATCTTTCCGCCAATCTGTCATAAGCTTTAGACAAAATTCGATTGTCACATTCAGCAGTTTTGATTCTCTCAGTTAATGTTTCAGTTCCTACAGAAAGGGACTGCTGGAACTTACGATCCAATTCAGCTGTTCCTTCTTCCATAGTAATGAATTTCTCCTTAACATCAGCCTCTACCTTTTCTAAATTTTGCTCAGTTAACTGAGTCATGTTAAACAAAGATCTGTTTTCTTCCTGGAGAACTTCAAACTGATTCTTGAGAAGATTGTTGTCATTCTCAATAGTTTTTAAACGTTCAACCTCTGCCTTAAGAGATTTTATCATTTTCCTATTGTCAAACCATATAGTTCTAAGGAAAATTACGAATCCCAGAAATATTTATAGATGTGGGGTGATAGACACCTCTTGTAAAATCTCCCACATGGTACACTCAAAAAAAGCTGTTAAAATCTAAAACAGTCACGCTCTCAGACATTTTATTTATAAAAGAAAAAATTCTTTTACCTGCAATGACCGGTTCCTGCCAGTGGTGGCGAAAGAGTCCACTTGAGTCCACGTGGCCTAAGTCTGAAATAAATGACTCATAAACAAAAATTGGAGCAGACACCAGGCTGATAAATAGCAATTGGGACAGAAAGGGAACAGAGAGAAAAGCTGCCAAAGTGAACAAATCAAAGGGATGCTGGAGTGTTTGAGCCGGCTCGCAGGTCCGCTGTCATGTGACCTGAGCGCTGGCGGAGGTGGGAGGGGAACAGAGACTGATCACGCTGTTACAGAGGCGCTTGTGCCACTGTCAGGCAGGGCGGGGCCGGAGAGTGCTAATACTCCCATCCCGTTTGACTTTTTAGCAGGCACCAGGAAAGATCGAGTAGCTCAGAATCTCAGCTGCATCCGCAAGGCGCCGCACACCCAGGGAGACTTCCGGGGGGAGGTGCCACTGGGAGCTGTCGCCCTCAGGAGCCTCTGATTTTGGGGCTGGTATCCGCAAAGCCCCACGGGGCAGGCGCCAAATGTACCGGCGTAAATAAATGCAAGGCAGATATTAAAGAATATATACAGCTTTAATGTTTAAATAAACTTACAGAACCGAGGTTCCCGCGTAGCCGTTTCACAGGAGGCAGGAAAAGGGACGAGCCGCCTCCCACGCGCCCGAAATTGTATGCATTCGCCCGAGGCAAACCTGCCCCCTAAAGGGGCTGGCTTAACCCTACAGATTGTACTCATGTTATTTTTGTTTTTGATTACTTTGGTCCAGCATGAATCTTGTAAATTTATAAAGCCTATATGAATTGTTATCTTTCCTAGGTGTTCTTCAGATGATGCAGACAAGAATTGGAGCTTTACAGGGAGCTGTTGATAGGTATTGTTGTTTACTTTATAAATATACAAGATGAATCTATTTCTAGCTATTAATATGTATACAGATGTACCTGTTGAGATTCACTTGTTTGTGTATGCTTGTGTTTGAATGTGATATATATGTGTGCATGTACATGTGTGTGGGTAGAGGTCAAAGGTAGATAGATATTGGTTATATAGTATCACTCTGTACCTATTCCTCTGAGACAGAGAGACACTCTCATTGAACTTGGAGTGCGTCCCAGCGATCCTCCTGTCTCCTTCCCCGATAGCATGGGGTTGCAGGTTCGAACATATCCATGCCCCGCGTTTAATATAGGTGCTGAGGTCTGAACTCAGATTTTCATGCTTATTCAGCAAGCATACTTACCCACTAATCCATTTCTCTAGTCACCCATTGGTATATTGAAAATGATTTTATTCTCATTCTTTTCCCTTTTTTGGCCTTAGGATGAAATCAAAAATTGTTGAGCCATATAATAAAATAGTAGCCCGTACTGCACAACTAGCAAGACTCCAGGTAGGTTCTCACATCTGGTTCTTTATTCTTATTCTTCATACTGTTTTATAAGTGGAAAAATTTGTTGTGCCTATGGTGTGTACGGGTGACTGTACTTGTGCCTGAAGGGGTAGAGGCCAGAGGTTGATGGTAAGTGTCTCTCTATGACAGTTATTCTTTGATGGTTTAGGACATGCTTACAGTGTCTCTTGATTGTATTCACTCTTTACTCCCACTTTCCTTTTCTTCCTTAGACTTGCCTAACAGATATCATTTTCCCTTCCTTTTTAAAAATAGCTCAGAGTGTGGAGCCATCCTTTGGACTCTTATGTTTTCAGGGACAGGCTGAAGTTCTGTGTCAGAATTACGAGGAAAGCAGCTAGAGGATACTGTGCTCTGGCTCTAAAGAAACATGCCTCTGTTCTTCCTTCAGGGAGACAGATACCCAGTGCATTAAGGAGATCTCCACCTAGCAGGGGTAGTGGCAGGAATGTGTAATGGTGGGACCTGTGCCTCAACAAAGGAGAAAAGTGAATCTTCGTCCCTTAGGCTGCCCATCCTTGTTTGGTACTGGGCAGTTGACACTGGACAAATGGCTGACAAGTTGGGTCAGGATAGATAAGGCAGCTTCTGTATCCAGTAAGTATTCTTTCTTCTTCCCCTCTGGATCACATGTTACTGTGGCTTCACTAATATGATACTGTATTTACAGTGGAACCTAGAGTGTTTGGGCCTTTGCAGTTCAAATGTGTATTCTCCCTCTTGGGAGACAATGCCCAGAATTTTGTTGTAAGTGAATTGTTTCCTGCTGGTCCTTTCTGAGCCACTCAGAACAGTTCCTTTCCAATGCCCTACCTTTCAGCTATATATACACTGGCCGTGGTTCAGGTGGCATAATTCTCATGGGGCATGTTTTCTGCAGTTTTGTGGGCTGCTGTGAGATAGTGGTTGAATTAAAGCAGTCCATAGTTACTTTTTCCCCCTCTAATCTTCTTTTTTCTTTTTTGCTTTCCTGTTTGTTATTTTTTCTGCTGTTGTAATCTCAAAGGACTCATATTTAAAGATGGTATTTGATGCCTCAGTTCAAGATTGTGTAGCATTCTCTAAATATCTGAGGCAGCTTGTTTATGAAATTTATAGCTATTAATGATTATGTTCCCATCAATTCTGGTTTGGTATTGTTGATTTTCAGAAGACCTTAATAGGTAGTTGGGAAAAATTCACAATACTCTTTTTTTTTTCTTTGACCCTGTGAGAGCTGACAACCTATACTTAAACATCTCTTTTTCTGTTTTGAGGCAAGTTAAGAGGTGTCTTTACTACTTCTATGAATAGGGTCCTTGGGGTTCAATCTGGGGTCTGTGTGGTGTTCGGACATCATGGATTAGGATGTTGGCTGCTATCTCCCAGCTACTTCAGTAGCCTTTTGAAGAATGCACTCCATTTCATCGGAACTGTTAATAAATCAATACTGAGATGACTTCCTATTACTATGGGGACAGACATGAAGGAATTCATCCTGCAGTCTATTATGGTTTTATGAGAAGTCACTAAAACAATTCTTAAACTGGCCCATGTTTCTGTAACGAGGGCATACATCCCTATATTGTCTATATGTCCGTTCAGTATGTCCTGTAATGAATACAAATTTCCTTGATTGGGGATGTTTGACTGTTTCCGGACCTCATTCTCTTGAACTGAGGAATGGTCTTGTGAGATTGGCTAGATGGTTGCTCTGGAGGGCAGAGAGGAAAAGGTATTTTCCTTACGTGAAAATGGTTAGGAGAGAGAAGGAGGGGAGGGAAAGACTTTGGAGAGAGCAAGTGAGAGTTGTCTGTTGGTCAAGAGACAATGGGTGGTCACGTAGGGTTGCCTGTCCTTCTAGCAGGTATGTCAGAGGCACAGAAAGTTTGCAGACAGGGAACTGATTGAAAATGGGAATCATTCAGTGTATCTGAGTCAAGTTCTATAGATGTAGACAGGGTTTAAAGACTATAGTCACACAGACCGAGAAGCAGTCTCCTAGTTTCAAATCTGGATATAAAATCCTGGATATAGGGGATTTCCCAATCCTCTCTATTTAGAGTACAGATTGAGATGGAGAATGGTATTAACAGTTTAAAGACCCATTTCTTTAGTGTTCTTGGCCTCTTAATTCATACTGAGACGGGGCAATCGTACAAAGGAAAACCAACTTTCTTCTTAAAACTCTATAAATTAAATTGTCCCCAGTTATCAACTGGGTGCCCAATTAGAAGGTCTTTTGTAAAGCTGGGAATATTTCCCTTAAATAAGAAACAGTAAAGGAAGTATCTTGTGGACCAGAAAGAGGAGAAGAGAGACACACTTCAGAGTGTGGACACAGTCCATATAGAGACAATACTGGGATGATAGACACTGATACAGATAATTTCAGATCACCATGAATAAGGAAAGAAAGTAGTTAAAGATGATTGAAAAGCTTAATATGAAACCAAGCCTAAATAATGCCTATACTTAGTCTCAGCTTAGGGACTTTGTCTTAGAAATGTGTTACCTTTTAAATTATTCTGTGTTGTTGGGGGCTCTTCATGAGTTTACTCAGGTTGTTAATCATTATTATTCTCATTATTTTGCTTATATTTTAAACATTGGGAAAACTGATGTTCCTATGTAATCTGTTTTTAATTGAGCTTCAAGTTAGTTTAAATATATGTAGGGTAGGGAAGTGGCGGTATGAAAGAAAATGGCTCTTATAATAAGTGTGGTCTTGTTGGATGAAGTAGATGTGGTCTTGTTGCAGGAAGTGGTCACTGTGAGCAGGCTTTGAGGTCTCAGATGCTCAGATGCCATACCCAGTGTGGTAGTTACTTCCTGTTGCCTACAGATCCAAATGTGGAACTCTCAGCTCCTTCTCTAGCACCGTGTCCTGCATGCTATCATGCTTCCCACCATGGTGATAATGGGCTGAATCACTGAACTATATGCCAGATCATTTAAATGTTTTCCTTTAAAAGAGTTGTCATGGCCTTGGTATCTCTTCACAGCAATAGAAACCCTCACTAAGACAGAATGCAAGAAGGAAATGGCCATGAAGGATGTTTTTGCCTTGAGCATAAAATTCCTATGATTTTGTGTCCAATTAGAAGAAAGTACCTTTTTATATCTTTCTCCCCTGCCCCAACTTCCATTCCAGTCTCTTCCCAGAAAACCTTTTCTTTCCTAAAGTAGAAGGTTTTGGCTTCATTTATATACATGAATACATCAGTTGAATTTAATTATCACCTCAAGGACTATCTCTATTTTCTTAATTCATTTTAGTAATATTGTTTGCTTATGAATTACTTCAGTCTTTTCAGAATAAGTTTGGAGAGGTTATAATCTTTTACATAGAACATTTAAATTTTAAAGTCAATGAAAATTCAAGTTTTATAGATTTCAGCACCTAAACACTTTTAAAATTAATTCCATGCTTTAAAAATATAATAGGGTTTACTTGATGTAATTCATAAATTCTTCATAAATTTAAGAATTACTTTTGAACTATTTATCATTTCAGTTTTAAACTTTTAAAACCATATGTTTAGCTTTAAAATCTAACTTTTAATCTTAAAAATATATAAGAAAAATTGAGAAGGTCTGTAACAAAGGATATCATTTCTGAAGCTGTTTTTTTGAGGGGGGTTGTGTGTGTGTGTGCAAGTGTGTATGTGTGCATGTAGAAGCCAGAGGTTTATATTAATCACTTTTATTGTATTTTTAAATGATTTGTTTTTAATTGAGCTATACATTTTTCTCTGCTCCCCTCCTTTTCTCCTCTCTCCCCTTCTACTCCCCCTCTCCCAGCCACCCACACTCCTGATTTACTCAGGAGAGCTTGTCTTTTTCTGCTTCTTATTTAGATTTATGTATGTCTCTCTTAGGGTCTTCTTTGTTTTCTAGGTTCTCTGGGGTTGTGAACTGTAGGCTGGTTATTCTTTGTTTTATGTCTAAAAACCACTTATGAGTGATTACATATTATATTTGTCTTTTTGGGTCTGGGTTACCTCACTCAGTATGTTTTTTTCTAGTTCTGTCCATGTGCCTGCAAATTTCAAGATGTCATTGTTTTTTACTTCTGAGTAGTACTCCATTGTGTAAATGTACCCCCCCCCCCCAATTCTTTGGTCGAGGGGCATCTAGGATGTTTCCAGGTTCTAGCTATTATGAATAATGCTGTTATGAACATAGTTGAGCAAATGTCTTCGTTTGATTGAGCATTGCATATATGCCCAAGAGTGATATTGCTGGGTCTTGAGGTAGATTGATTCCTAATTTTTTGAGAAATCGCCATACTGATTTCCAAAGTGGCTGCACAAGTTTGTACTTCTACCAGCAATGGGGGAGTGTTGTCCTTACTCCACATCCTCTCCAGCATAAGTTGTCACCAGTGTTTTTGATCTTGGCCATTCTGACAGGTGTAAGATGGAATCTCAGAGTTGTTTTGATTTTCATCTCTCTGATAGCTAAGGATGATGGGCATTTCCTTAAGTGTCTTTTGGCCATTTGAAATTTCTCTGTTGAGAGTTTTCTGTTTAGGTCTGTATCCCATTTTTTTTTTAAATTGGATTATTTGTTCTTTTGATGTCTAGTTTCTTGAGTTCTTTGTTTAATTTGGAGATTAGTCCTCTGTCAGATGTGGGGTTGGTGAAGATCTTTCCTATTCTGTAGGCTGCCATTTTGTTTTGTTTTGTTCATGGTGTCCTTTGCTTTACAGACGCTTCTTAGTTTCAGGAGTCCCATTTACTAATTGTTGCTCTCAGTGTCTGCTACTGGAGTTATATTTAGGAATCGGTTTCTTGTGCCAGTGTATTCAAGGGTACTTTCCACTTTCTCTTCTGTGAGGTTCAGTGTGGCTGGCTTTATGTGGAGGTCTTTGATCCATTTGGACTTGAGTTTTGTGCATGGTGATAGACAGATCTGTTTGCAGTCTTCTCCATGTCAGTATCCAGTGATGCCTGCACCATCTGTTGAATATGCTCTCTTCTTTCCATTTTATATTTTTAGCCTTTTTGTTAAAAATCAGGTGTTTGTAGGGGTGTGGGTTGATATCTGGGTCTTCGATTTGATACCATTGCTCCTCTTGTCTGTTTTTATGATTATTGTCAATGGTGATGCCTCCAGAAGTTCCTTTATTGTACAGAGTTGTTTGGCTGTCCTGGGCCTTTTGTTTTTGTATAACGAAGTTGAGTATTGTTCTTTCAAGGTCTGTGAAGAATTTTGCTGGGAAATTTAAAAATATTTATTTTTATCATATCCATTTTTGTTATATAGGCTTTTTGTGTTATCACTTGGTTTAGTTCTTTTTTTCGTTTAGTTGGTATTATCAAATTATTTTGTTTACAGATTTTTTTTTTTGGTGGGGGAAGTACAATCTCACATAGTAACCTGAAGCTTACTGTATAGCTGAGGATGACCTAGAACTCCTCCAGCCTCCACTTCTCCTGTGCTGCCATGCCTAGTTTTATACATTGTTGGGAATTAAACCCTGGACCTTGTGTATTCTAGGTCTACCAATTGCATTGTATCTCGAGCACAATTTTATCTTTATTTTTTTATAGAGTATAAATCTACCTTACTGATTTTATAATTATCCTCTAAGCAAGTGAGTGTATCAAGAAGGAAATGAAGAAGTAATAGCATAGAAATGCCAAGCTCTGTAAACAATCTAACAACATATGGAGTGACTAGTATAGGAAAATCATGAAAAACCAATGCTGATGTAAGAGATTTGGTGCTAGTTTGTGGCTTACTTTTTGTTGTTTATTTTTGAGACTATAATTTAAGAACAACATTTCTTTCTTCCTTTTCCTCCCTTCATCCCCTCCATATACCCCTCACCGTTCTCCTTCAAATTGATGGCCTCTTTTTGTATTAATTGTTTATTACATTCACAAATGTATTTTCACATACCTATCTATTCCTAACTATAACCTATTGCATCCATATACTATTACTATATGTACATTTTGAGGGCTGACCAAGTGGTGTGCTCTTCTCCAGGGAAGACCACCTTTCCTGCTCCCAGCCTTCCTCAGTTGCCTGGAGTTCTTTGTGTAGACTGAGGCCTTCTGGACTTTTCCACATCTAGTTTGGCCTGTTTATTTATATCATTCTCATTTGGCTCACATTTGAGCAGTCATGTTAGTAAGACTTTATGGGCACAGCTTCTGATGTTATGAGACACAATCCCACAACAAATTCCCTGATCCACTGGCTCTTACGGTCTTTTTGCCCCATCTACTACAGTGTTCTGTGAGCCTTAGATACCATAGTGTTTTGTAAATGTGTCCATTTGTGACTGGGTTTACAGCTTTGCATTTGATTGGTTGTAGTTTTCTGTAATCATGTCCATCTGTTGAAAAAAGTTTCCTTGATGGAAAGGTAGCTTAGTACCTTTTTCAGCAAGGTATCACATCTTACTATTTTGTGTCCTCTGTGGCTGGACTATGCCTGTGTTCCCAAAAAATGGATTATGGATTTTTGCCTTTGTTTAGAATGTTGGTTACAAGTTGTTATGGATAGTGGTCAGTATAAAAGCTAAGCAAGGGAGATTTGATTCAGAGTTCTTGTTTTGAAAGAAAAGAGGGGGAGAAGTGCTGTAGGACAGTGGTCTTTTATCCTGTCACTTGTATTATTTTTAATAAAATACTGATTGGCCAGTAACCAGGCAGAAAGTATAAGTGGCGCAACCAGGCAGGAAGTAGAGGCGTGGCAGTGAGAATTCTGGAAATTAAGTCTGCAGTATGACCCAGCTTCAGAGGAAGCAAGATGTGCCTGCCTCGCCGAAAAAGGTACTGAGCCTTGTGGCTAACTCAGACAAGAATTATAGGCTAATGTAAGTTATAAGAATTAGTTAATAAGAAGCCTGAGCTAAGGGGCCAATCAGTTTAGTTTATAACTAATGCAGACCTCTGTGTGATTCTTTGGGACTTAATGGCTGTAGGACCAGGCGGGACAGAAAATCTCAGTCAACAGGCAGACTTTGAGGTTTCCTGTAATCAAGATACTGCCCAGTGTTTCAGTCTTGCCTGCAAGATGTAGGACTCTCAGCTGCATGCATGTCGTTATGTCCCACCATGATGATAGGGTGGACCTCCGCACTGTGAGTGAGCCACCACAGTTGAATGTTGTCCTTTAGACGAGTTACCATAGTCATGGTGTCTCTTCATAGCAATAGAAACCCTAAGACATAGATAAATGTTTATAGATTGGTGTTAGGGATTATGCTGGTTTATTAAGTTAGTGGTTACAGATTTTCCTTCAATAACCATGATTTCACTAGCACTGAGTAGTTAGCTAGGTTTCCAGTACCAGGCATGGGTATCCCTCTTGTTTAGTGGGTCTTCAGTACAATTAGAGTGCTCTTACTACCAAGGTTTGTGTGCCACAGCTGCATCCTTAGGGATATCATGTCATGGTGTTTGTTGGTGTCGTCCAAACATATCATAGCTGGGTAGGATCAGTTGGTTGTCTTTCTTGTCTGGAAGCTCATACAGCACCTTCTGGTACTAGGAAAGTAAATAATTTAAGGCTTACATTTTGTGGAGCGCAGCAGCTTTGATATCTGCTTTACAAAAGTAACATCTGTATAAAAAGCCTGCAAGCCTTAGTCATGCTCTGAGGAAGCTCAGACTAGCCGTGTGGTTCTAATGAACAGGGAGGCACTGTTGCACTTGATGTCTCAGCGATGCTTTCATCCGCTGCCAAGAACCAGCCTAGTTGTTACATCAGTAGGCAGAGTGAGTGATCCCACATGACACACTGTTATTTCTTCCCTAATTCTCAAGCTGCAGAGTATGAAATAGTTTCAGCCACTGAGTTTTGTGCTGATTTCTTAAGGACTAGTAGTTGATATATTATTTGAACTGCTTTTCAAGAAGAGACTCTCATCAGCATAAAAGAAAACCGAGAAGATTGTTCTCATGGCATTTCTTTATGACTCTTAATAGAGTACTTCAGCCAACCAACATAATTAGAGAAATACCAATGTAAAGACTTGTAATGAGCATAGAGTTGAGTTTAAACAAGCACTGTAAAGTATAGGAAATGAAAATTTTATGGTTTGGCAAAAAAAAATATAGAACTTAACAGTGAAAAGTGATAAGAGCATTGCAATATTTAGGCACATTCAGTAGTCACTCTTCATTATGGTATTGCCTTTGTTAATTAGATACTACTTTTTGTATGTTGTGCAATCAAACAAGTGAATTACCTAATGTTTCTCTAATAGTCCTTAAGAGCTACAACTCTTAATGTGTAAGATATAAGATGGAAGATAGATCCTGAGCTGGTAGTGTCAGTGTGAAATTGAGGTGTTTTATATTTTAAAATAGCATAAGCTTTATGTATGTACATTTTGTATATATGTCTATGCATAATTGTAATCAGAGAATGTTTTATTTGTGTTCTTGAATCACTCAAATGAAAATTTGTATCCTATTTTAGTTCTGACATTTGCTGCCCATGTCTGTGGAGAAAGTTTAGCAATGAGCAAGCCTAGTTTCTAAAATTATCTTGAAATAATGATTTCTCTTAAAACAGACAAAGGTTTCTTTGGGAAATCTTAGATTCAGTTGGAGAAAGAAAATGTATAAAGTGATCTTGAAAATTTTTATACCAGACACCATAACTATGAGGTCCATGAAAAAGGTGCTTCGGAGCCAATTCCGAAATCTTCTTGGTGACCACTTATTTCATTTTAGCTCCAAAGTCATAGATCATGAAAATGAGAAAATCTCTTAGTTTTAGGCAGAATGGTACAGTTGCTTGCTCTTTGCTGTTTCAACTAGCTCAAATTGTTCCATTTGGGCATCAATAAGGATTAATGTTATAGTGAATTGATAGCACTTCTTGATATTTATGTACCTACAGTTACACACACTAAAATAATAAAATCTTAAAAAAGAAACACTGCCTTTTGAAACTGATAAACCAAAAATATAAAATATACTTATTTCTAGGCACCTCACCCTAACAAATAATAGAGGAGACAGAAATTTTATGTGTGAACAAATAAAGATGAAACAGTAGAATTGGAGTGATTTTATAATCAGTTTTAGTGGATTTTGATACTTAATATCCAAGAGAGAAAATCATACCTACATTATGGATATACCACCACCTAACGATCTTGCCTACGTCCTCCTGTAGGTTTCTGCCTGTTATGTGGGTGCTGGGATCTGAACTCCTGTCCTTGTGATTGTGCAGCAGGTACTCTTAACTGCTGAGCAATCTTCCAGACCTTTGCCAAAAATGCAGAATCTGGAACTGATGAAGTCACTTGCATCCAACCATTTTATAAGAAATTTGGAAGGCAGAAGAACTTGTTAATGTGCACTATGAAGATGTTGTCACCACACTGCGGTTGTGGGATGTCTTGTAGACAGGTGATCCAATGTGTACCATCGATTTCCAACCAGAGCTACATAGTGAGATCCTGTCTCCATTAAATTAAACGAGCAAACAGACAAACAAATAAATAAATAGATATGCCAAACATTTGGTTTCTAGATGGAAATTATTATTTCTTATTCATCATATGGTTACTGTGAAAAGAAGTTAAACAAACATGTTAACTGCCTGCGTGTCTTGACTATGTATGTTTTTAAACAGTATGTTTGTATGCATGTGCTATATGAGTGTCTGAGTGTGGCTGGGATGGCTGTAATATGTTCTGTGTTTACCTATTAAAGAATGTTTATACCTGGACATTTAGTGATGTTGTGTTTCTGGAGTTTTTAATTATTTTTTGTGTGTATATGTATGTGTATATGTATGTATGTGAACATGAGGATAGAGGTGTCTAGTGTCTTCCTTGATCCCTTTTCCCTTATGTTTTTGAGATAGGGTCTTACTGAACCTGGATCTCACTTCTTTAGTAAGAGCCAGCAATCCCTAGGAATCCTGTCTCCACTCCCACAGTGTGCGGGTTACAGATGTATGCTAAAACCTGGGTTTTATGAGTTGATGGTGATGAGGGATCCAAATTCACACCTTTAAGCTTGTACAACAAGAACTTAACAATTGTGTTATCTTTCCCAGACCTTGGAGTTATTAATTTTTAAATTTTTATTTATTTTTAATGGATTTTATATCTATCTCAGTCCAGCTTATCTCCTCATCCCTTCTCATCTACCCTCTGCCCTTGCAATCTCCCCCACAAGATAAAACAAAGTAAAATTTAAAAGAAAAGGAAAAGAAAAAATCTTTCTTGTATGGAAGCTGTCGTTTGACACAGTGAATCACACAGTATACCCTTTAGTCCATGCATCTTACATGCATGTGTTCACTGCAGTGAGTCATTGGTCTGGTTCGAGGCCTCTGGTGTCTACTATCAATATTGGACCCTCACTGAGACTCCTTAGATATCCTGTTGTTGTCCTGTGTCATGGAGACCCTGCAGCTTAGGGTCTGCAGGACTAGCCTTTTCACATGCTCCAGCAGATCATAGATGGGGTGGATGTTGGGATGGGACAACTCCTAGGCCTGGCTCTCAGACTGGGTAGTTTCTGTGTTGGTCAACACCAGGGTGCACTCTCCAGCATTGCTTCGGCTAATTCACCCTGTGCAGTAAGCAGCAAGGGGGTAGGCTGGTTCTCCTGCTCTCATGCCCTCAGGGCCAGGTCACCTACACCACTGGGCCCAGCTCTACTGTGGTGCCCAGATGCAGGGATCACTGTGCAGGGATGCAGCTGGTGAGGGGCAGGGCCAGCTCTCTTGCTCTTGTGACCTCAGGGACAGCTCTCCCATGTACCATAGGTGTTGAGTAGTGGTGGATGGTTTCTCTCTCTCGCCCACACCACCATATGGCAGATGAGGGCCCATGCCAGATCTGCTCACGTTTTCAGGCTAGCTCATCCTCCTCCCGTTACTAGGATCAGCTCTGCTGTGCTGCCCAGGCAAGGTGCAGGGCCCACTCTCCCAAGTGCTGCAGCCAGCAAGGGGCAGGGTAAGCTCTCTCCTGCTGTAGGTGGCAAGGGGCAAGGAGGGGAGGGCATCTTTCCCTCAACCTTGCTATCACATGGCAGATGAGGGGTGCAGAGTCAGCTCCCCCACTCATAGAACCTCAGGGTAGGCTCACTTGCATCCCTACCAGTAAGGTCAGCTCTACTTTGGTGCTCAGGCTAGGTGCAGGGCCTACTGTCCCAAGTGTTGCAGCAGGCAAGGGGCAGAGCCAGGGGTTCTACTCTCCCACCTGCTGCACGGAATATGGGAGGCACCTCTCCCTTCTCCATGGGGTGCATGACAGAGTGTTGGAGGAGGCCGCTTGTTTTGTTTCCGCTGCTCGGCAGCTCAGACCCAAAATAGCCACACAGAAAACTATATTAATTAAATCACTGCTTGGCCCATTAGCTCTAGCCTCTTATTGGCTAACTCTTACGTATTAATTTAACCCATTTCTGTTAATCTGTGTATCGCCACGAGGCTGTGGCTTACCGGAAAAAGTTCCAGCGTCTGTCTCTGGTAGGGCTGCATGACCTCTCTCTGTCTCTGCCTTCTTTCTCGCAGCATTCAGCTTAGTTTTCCCCGCCTATAGCTGTTCCCCCTATAGCTTTGCTATAGTCCCAGAGCAGTTCCTTTATTAACCAGTGGTATTCACAGCATACAGAGAGAATCCTACATCAACAGAGGAGTAGTGGGGCCAAGTTCTCAGGGCTGACTCACCAGTGTCCCTGCCATCAGGGTCACATTTACTGTTCTGCCCAGATGAAGTTCAGGGCCTGCTCTCATGATTGCTGCAGTGAGATGCCAGACCAGATCCCTGGTTCTCATGATCTCAGGACCAGCTTTCCCTAGTTCTGAAGTTGGTGAGGCTGGATCAGCTCTCCCTCCCGCTGCAGGTGACTAAGGGCAAGGTGGGGAGGGTGTCTTTCTCTTGAGCACGCCACCACATCTACTACATGGAGACAAGGATAGGGGTGGAAGCAGGTTCTCCCACTCTCACGCCCTCGCAGCCAGCTTGCTCCCCTGCCAACAGGATTAACTCTGTTGCGCTACCCAGGTGAGGTTCAGGATCCACTCTCTTGAGTGCTGCATCAGGTGAAGGGCAAGGCCAGTTCTCCCTAATGTTCTGGCCAGTGAGGGGTCAGGGCCAACTTGTGTAGCCCTATCCTCTTGGCTTTTGGAGGTAACAGGAGCCACAGACATCGACACAGACCACTGCTGCGGTGGGGTCATGGGCGCATCATGGCCCTAGGTGACAAATAGGCTACCCATCTCAATTCACTCTTCACATCTTTGGAATATGCCTCTCTCCACAGGACATGAGCGCCTCTCTCTCTCTCTCTCTCTCTCTCTCTCTCTCTCTCTTTCTCTTTTTCTCTTCCTCCCTCTCTCTTTTCCACACCCCACTCTATATTTGCTTACCATAAATAGCCTGATGGGTTGTGGATGTTTGTCTCCTGCTCAGTCTTCATTGGCACTGGGCAGACTCCTGTTGTCTCCCTAGCCTGGGGCTGAGAGAGCCCTGGGTGGGCATTGAGTTTTAAATTCTTTTTTTTTCTTTTTTTTGGTTTTTCGAGACAGGGTTTCTCTGTGGTTTTGGAGCCTGTCCTGGAACTAGCTCTTGTAGACCAGGCTGGTCTCGAACTCACAGAGATCCGCCTGCCTCTGCCTCCCAAGTGCTGGGATTAAAGGCATGCGCCACCACCGCCTGGCTTGAGTTTTTAATTCTTATTGCTACCTTTTAGGGTTTTCCTCAGTACAAATTCTTGCTTTTCAAGTAGCTTTGGGCCTATTTGAGGAGCAGCATACATCACCTGTTTCACTGTGGAGGCAGAGTTGACCTTGGTTTGCTCTTTAATCTCACTCTGGAGGCAGTGGCTCTGCACCCAGTTTCCCCATCAGAGTGTGCACACTTTTAAATCTCTCTCTTTTTTTAAAACTCAGTTACATTTGGAAAAGAAAAAGAACTAGGAAGTGACAGAAAAGTTAGTAATAGTTTTTTGAGTTTTGTCTTCCTGATTTTCTTTTTTACAATTTATTGACAGGATTGTCCTTTACGGACTAGTGAAGTTGAGGGTTTTAAAGACTAGTCCCCAGACATTGAGAAAAGAGAAACTAGAGTGGAGGTAGCAGTAGGCAGCCCAACACAACACTTTGCCATCAGCTTTAAGCAAGCAGAACTGGTGCATGGTTACCACTCCTACAGATTCTGACTTAATTGCATGGAAATGTGATCTTAGCATCACAACTTTTCGCACCTTTCCATTTGCATTAATGTGAAGTCAAACAGCAATCGGCCTAGAATAGGGCTGAAGAAAAATCTTTAACTCCATAGTGTTTTAATTTAAAATTTGCTCTATTTGGGATAAGTTGGGAGTTTTTGTAAAGGTTAAATATGGGATTGTGGATGTTCTTTTTAAAGATATGTGGTTATTTAGGGTGTTCAGTGTGAAACAAAAGGATGAATAATTTTTTTTCACATCTGAGGAATGGAAAGCTTCACAGATTAACTGACCATAACCACAATGGTATGGAAACTGTATGGAGCTACTGTACTTTCTTACTACTGTGTTACTTGAACAGGTTGCCTGTGACTTGCTTCGGAGAATAATTCGCATCTTGTTTCTCAGTAAGAGACTCCAGGGACAACTGCAAGGAGGAAGTAGAGAGATAACCAAAGCTGCTCAGAGTCTCGATGAACTTGGTAAGTCCTTTCATGATTAAAAATTCGTAGAAGTTTGACAGTTTTAACTCAGTTGATTTGTTGACATTTGTTTTTACTATTAATAAATATTACTAAAATTAAAAAAATGACTGTTTATAGCATTGTTATAAGCAATGTTTCTGTTCAGAAAGGGTGAATAAAATTAGATTTCTTGAAAGTGTTTACTTTAATATTGATCATATAATAATATTGACTTTTTTCACAAACTGTTGTGTACACTTTAACATAAATATTTGAGTAACTGCAATCACAGTCATGATACAAAACACTTTTATCCCTCTTGAAAATGCGCCCATCATTGCTTGATGATCAGTAATATCCCTGCCCTCTAACCTGACAGCCATCTTAATTTTCTATCATTATACCTTTATCTATTAATAATCACACATAAATGGAGTCGTAAAGTCCATAACTTTTTGAGGCTGGCTTCTTGTACCTACCTTTTAATACCTTTGAGATTTATTCAGATTATTGGGTATACTAGCAGTTTGTTAGAATACATTCTGTGTTGTCATGGGGATTGCTTTTTGAGTGACTGATCGGAGGAGAATTTGAGTCCTTAGCTTTTGGTGATTATGAATAGAGCGGCTGTAAACACTTGTGTGTAGGTTTTGTTGTGATTTCTATGGGGTAAATATCCAGGAGGAATGCTTTTCTTAGGGATTTGAAATAGGCCCTTGACATTCAAGATTTAGAATTGATGGTTTTGCTGGCTAAGAAGCTTCAGGTTCCATAATCTTGAAAGTTTGAATAGCTAGTGAGTGCACACAGAAAAGGCCAACACCTGGGTTTTGATGAGACTTTGTGGGTTTCTGGTTTTCATTGGGTACCCAGTAATTTTTTTGAAGTGAAAATATTTGGTGGTATTTATTCTTTTATAGATCCAGAAGACCTTTGATATTATATATGTCTTAAATTTTGACAGTTTGCTTACTCTTGGTGGCATGGTTATGCCAAAGTAACACTGGAAAAGTGTATTTGACATGTTCTTTTTGAGTTTTTCTGTTTTTGGTATTTCTGTTGCAAAGTCTTGCTCTAATGCAGTTCTCAACTTGTGGGTTGTGACCCTGCTGGGGTCACATATCAGATATCCTTCATATTAGATTATGATTTGATGCACGTATATAATTGTAATAGTAACTGAAAAATACTACTTTTATTAAAACATTAATTCCAGTGTATTATGACAATTTATTATCCTCCTCACTTCTCTTTACTTAGTTATAATGGTAAAACTGATCAAAATTAAACATTTTTTGAAAAGATTTTGCAAATATTAAATCACACATGAGTCACATAAGCTGTAATTTTTTTAAAATTTCTTTTCATTTTATGTGCATTTGTCAGTGTTTCTGCTGTGTGTTATGTATACACAGATACCCAAAGAAGCCAAAAGAGGATGTTAGATCTCCTAGAACCAGAGGCACAGAAAGTTGTGAGCTATTAGATGTGGGTGCTGGGAACCAAACCCAGGTCCCCTCAAGAACAACAAGCAATCTTAACCTCTGCACCATTATTCCAGGCCCAGAGATTTAAATTTTTAATACATCTGCATTGGGATAAGTCAATCATGAACTGTATTTTTTCAGTGACTTTTATATTTAATAGTTATAAAATACTTTGAGTAAAGCCAGTGCATTAGAGAAGTGATTGAAAGAACACACAACTATTTGTATTACCTTATCTATTGGTTACAGAAGATAATAATCATAATAAAATAGTTGCCATTTTTAAATATGATGGACTGTCATTGAGGATAAATGTATATACTAAAACTTGAAATAAAACCGGACTCTCTGAACATGGCGAACAATGAGGGATGATGAGAAGCCAAAGACAATGGCACGGGGTTTTGATCCTACTTCATGTTCGGGCTTTGTGGGAGCCTAGCCAGTTTGGATGTTCACCTTCCTAGATATGGACGGAGGGGGGAGGACCTTGGACTTTCCACAGGGCAGGGAACCCTGACTGCTCTTTGGATTGGAGAGGGAGGGGGAGAGGAGTGGGGGGAGGGGGAGAAGGGTGGGAGGAGGGGGAGGGAAATGGGAGGATGGGAGGAGGGGGAAACTTTTTTTTTCTTTTCTCAATAAAAAAAAAGAAATTAAAAAAAATAAATAAAAAAAATAAAAACCAGAAAAAAAAGAAATAATTTTTATCTGTGTTCAATGAGTACTATATATAAATTTTGCTGCCTAAAAAAGTAAGAATTATTAATCAAAGCTAATAGCTGATACTAGAACTTTTACACCCCTATTTAAGAATACACTATGAAAACAACACTTGCTACTCTGGCCAAGAAAATTGATCAATGCCTTCCTCAGCCATTGTCAGAGATGCATCAAATCACACCTCAGTGATGAGAACATTTCTACAGTTATTACTGTCTTTGTGGCACAGTGGGTTCACTCCTTGGTGAGACAGAGCCAGCGATCACAAATAAGACAAAAGAATGAAGTTTGTTACCTGCAACAAGTAAGGATAGCACGGGGGCTGACCCAGAGCAGGGTCTCCCAGTACACAGGGACAAGAAGACTTGAAAACTCACAACTATTCATATTGGAAGGACTTGGCATCATATATAGGGGTTGGCACATTCCTGAGAGTATTTATTTCAAGATTATGCTTCATACATTGCATGTTCAGAAGTGGAGGATAAGAAGGATTCCGGGACAGATAATTTGGCATTATGAGATTATACTGAACAAAGTTGTGTAGTTTTTGAGGACAGCCAGCTGTGACCTATTTCCCGAATTGTACCCCACCTTCTGCTAGTTTATTCATGATAACCCATTGATGATGATAGACAGTTCTGTGGTGACCAGTCACCTCTCAGTAGCACCATCAATTGGAAATCAGTTCTTCCAACACATGAGCCTTTTCAAGGACACTCCCATCTGAAGCACAGCTGTATGGTACTAGGTTACAGTCTGCAAAACTAAGTTATTTGCATGCTGTGAAATAAATGCTAGTTTTTGGACTGAAAGTGGTATGATTTTTTTCTCTGTGCAGGTGAAATGGACACATAGACTATAATAAACACTTGTTTGCAATTTGAGTGAAATCAGTTCAAGCTGCTGTTGGTTAGATGTTTGAAGAAAACCATGTGCCTGGTGCTAACATCTTCATATCGCTCTGATTGCTTTACCTGGAGTATGCAGGAAAGGGTTTGTTTGGGTCATGTAGAATCTTTTCTCAGGTAGCTGCTAATCTTTTGAGCCAAAGTTTGTAGTTTTTACACTTCCTATTGGTGACTATTGTTATTTTGTCTACCCAAAATTAGGTTTCTGTCAGCAGTCAAAATTACATAGAATTTTAAAGTTATATTCTAGACAAGGATAGAAATTTTGAATGTTTCCTAATTTTCAATCATACATTTTATCTTGATTGTTAGAATGATTTACTACTGATACCACTTGCCAAAACAAATGTGTTTTATTTATTATATTCCACACTTAAACAGGTTATTGTGATAAATTACACAATATCTGTTTTCTTAGCTGAAATCCAATTTCTCTTTATTTAAACAATTTATTGTATCTTCGGATACAGAAATCTACTACTGTATCTTCAATTTTTTTAAAAAATAACTTTTTTTTTTTAAGATAAGGTTTCTCTATGTAGCCTTGGGTGTCCTGGAACTCACTTTGTAGACCAGACTGGTCTCAAACTCACCTATATCTCCTGCCTCTGCCTCCTGAGTGCTGGGATTAAAGGTGTATGTCACCACTGCCCAGCCAAAAACCTACTTTTTTATCTTCAATATTTTTTAGTTTTTGAAAATAATGTATCTCTGGATTGATTACTATAGCTTACAAAGGTGTATTTGTAGGTAGCAGTGAATTTTATTTTTATTTGCTCTATTATTGACTTTTCCTACTTGAAGAAATTTTTCTTTGTTAAAAACAAGTCAGACCATACTTTTATGTATACTTCTGGTCTGTTTATGAAAATTGTGATTTGTAATTCACATACTTATCAAATGATTATTTCAACATAAATAAGCTTGTTATAACTCAATATAAATTTAGTGAATAGATGCAGGTTTTGTGTTTGAGAGGTTCAAGGTCTGCCACTATCTCTATATTAGAATCATAAGTCTGACACAGTGATGATGATGTGGTTTCCAGGAGAAAAACTTTTCTCTCTGCTTTTTGAACTCATCTTTACTTCCCATGAATCAGTAAGAAAAAATTTGTCCTTTTATTTCTATAAAACTTAGGTAAATTTGTTAATATCTTCTATAAATATTTTTGAATGCCTGCCTCTACTGCACATGCCTTGTGCTATTTTAAAGATTAATGACATGTCCCAAAACAAAACACAAAGTCCCCTTTCTTTTTATAGCTGTATTCTAATGGGTTCTAAAGTTGCACATATAGTGTTCCTGGAAAATTCTGACTCCAAAGTCTGTGCTCTTAAACCGCCAATGCGTCCCTTAAAGTCCTTGGCAGCATTGATTGATTTACCAAAAATATCGCTGTAATTGTTAGGTCTCCAAATTCTCCTTTCTTTAAAATGCATGAAAAAAATCATGATTTTATTCTACAACCTAAGATTATATGGAATATAAAACTGAATCTAAGTGAGGACCCATTAGGTGAAAATGAGAGAATGGCTTTTGATTGAAATATGACTACCTGATATTTCAAACCAAATATAAGATATTAATATGCATTGTTTATAATATACCATGTTTAAGCAACAAATGCATTTTATGAATGTGGCAGTTAATGACTTAACGGCCTATCTTAATGGTTTGTTGAGTTATTTTAAGATCATTTAAAAAGTATAATTAGCTGGGCATGGTGGTGCACACCTTTAAACTCAGCACTTGGTTAACA
The DNA here is from genome assembly GCF_018167655.1 of Microtus oregoni. Classification (NCBI taxonomy): domain Eukaryota; kingdom Metazoa; phylum Chordata; class Mammalia; order Rodentia; family Cricetidae; genus Microtus; species Microtus oregoni. The sequence goes on along the minus strand of NW_024543068.1, from coordinate 56,801,947 downwards.
ACTGGAGAATCTCTTTGAGATCCACACCAACCTCGTCTACATAGTTAGTTCCAAGTCAGGATGACATAGACCCCATCTCAATAAACTCTCTGTCTCTGTCTCTGTCTCTCTCTCTCTCTCTCACACACACGTGCGTGTATGTATGTATGTATGTATATTTATATAGTTATAAATATACATAATTAGTAAATTATAACTTAGGAAAGTAGAACATAGGACTCCATAAATTTGTAATATTGACTGTTTTCTGAGTTTTGAGTTTTCATTTCCATCTACTGTGTTCTAGTCCCATGTATCACCAGAGAACATTCTTTAATCCAGAAATATTTTTATGATCCTTTTGTTATATTTTATTTTGGAAGAAGGGATAATTATAACAGTTTTATCTAATAATGTTCTCATTATAGATAATGTAGTAATATGAGTGGCGGGGCTGCGTCCTCAGCACCCCGGCTGCCTGGCTGGCTTATGCTCCGAAATAACAACACACAAACTGTATTCATTTAATCACTGCTTGGCCCTTTAGCTCTAGCCCTTACAGAGCTAATTCTCATATCCTTACAGGATAATTCTCACATCCCGATCAACCCATCTCTAATAATCTGTGAGCACTGGTCTTACCGGGAAAGATTCTAGCCTAGTCCATCCTGGGTCGGAGCTTCATGGCGTGTGTCTGCCCGGGAGCGTGGCATGGCGTCTCTCTGAGGCGTCTGCTCCCGAGAGGAGAGCTGTGGAGTCTGAGCTCACTTCCTCTTCCTCCCAGCGTTCTGTTCTGTTTACTCCTCCCACCTATCTTCTAACGAATAAAATGGGCCAAGGCAGTTCCTTTATTAGCCAATGACCTCCCTCCATCAAGATATGAGACTTTCTTAAGATGTTAAAAATACTTTGATGAGCAAGCATTTCTGATTCATGTACAGGTGAATTCCACATAGTACATGGTCACTCAGTGAACACTAAACTAATTAGTAGGTTTTTTTTAAGTCTGTAAGATGTAGTTGCAATAAATTTAGTAAGTTTTATCCTAAGCTCACTGCAGTTGTCTATTAAAGCAACAGTGGCAGAAATACTGTGAGACTGTTGATATTATTTTCTTTGTTCATTGGTCTGAGGACATACATTTAATAAATGTTACAAAAATCTTTGGCATAGGTAAGTTATTGTGCAGTTTTGGCATAGATAAATTTAACAAAGGACAGATATGCTTGATTTAGATTTCCATATTTCTAAATTACTTTTGGAACTGGGGTTCAGTTGCTATTAGGTGGAGGTGATGCTATGCTCAGTTTTAAATTATCAGAAAACCTTACAGTGGGTTTGCTGTGGAGGTAAGCATAGTAAAGTAACACACACTCAAATAAAACTTAAGTAGCGTCACTTAAAATACTATTGAACTTGTTTTGCCTTTCATTGTGGTATCAAAATTCAGAATGGCATACCAAAAATAACAAGCTCCTCACTTACTGTGAACATTCATCCACTGTTTTCCCTCCATTCACATTTACAGTAGCACTTCTTTTTTTTTTTTTTTGATTTTTCGAGACAGGGTTTCTCCGTAGCTTTTGGTTCCTGTCCTGGAACTAGCTCTTGTAGACCAGGCTGGCCTCGAACTCACAGAGATCCGCCTGCCTCTGCCTCCCGAGTGCTGGGATTAAAGGCGTGCGCCACCACCGCCCGGCTTTTTTTTTTTTTTTTTTTTTTTTGGTTTTTCGAGACAGGGTTTCTCTGTGGCTTTGGAGCCTGTCCTGGAACTAGCTCTTGTAGACCAGGCTGGTCTCGAACTCACAGAGATTCACCTGCCTCTGCCTCCCGAGTGCTGGGATTAAAGGCGTGCGCCACCACCGCCCGGCTATAGTAGCACTTCTATGTTTTATTCATATGATTGATTAATAATGCTTATGGAAGCTGTATATTTTAATCTGTTATCATTATCATCCCTTGCTAGAACACTTATACTTGAAAGGAAGTTATTTAGTAAAAGCTCTTCAATTTAGTAATTAGGGAAGATTTTCATTTCTTACTTTGTCATGTGTGTGTTGTTTGGATGCTGATGCCATTACTCATTTCCATTGTAGCATGCTAATTCATAATTATAAACAAATATTGTTATTAAAAACTTGTTAAAATATGCCTTGAATGTGTAGAAAGAGTACCCATAACTAAGGGTTGTTTAGTGTTTGTTCCTTTTAAATGACATCAGCTTGTTGATGAAGAGCAGTCTTGAGTCTCTATAGTATTGCACCGGTGGGTAGGTGCAGCCTTGAGTCTCTCTAGTATTGCACAGGTGGGTAAGTGCAGTCTTGAGTCTCTCTAGTATTGCACAGGTAGGTAGGTGCAGCCTTGAGTCTCTCTATTATCGCATAGGGGGTAGGTGCAGCCTTGGTTCTCTGCCTACTTACTGGTTATTCAGCTCTTTATTTTTTTATTTTTTAATTTATTTATTTATTAAAGATTTCTGTCTCTTCCCCGCCACCGCCTCCCATTTCCCTCCCCCTCCCCCAATTAAGTCCCCCCCCCACTCAGCCCGAAAAGCAATCAGGGTTCCCTGTCCTGTGGGAAGTCCAAGGAACCCCCACCTCCATCCAGGTCTAGTAAGTTGAGCATCCAAACTGCCTAGGCTCCCACAAAGCCAGTGCGTGCAGTAGGATCAAAAACCATTGCCATTGTTCTTGAGTTCTCAGTAGTCCTCATTGTCCGCTATGTTCAGAGAGTCCGGTTTTATTCAGCTCTTTATTAAACCAATGAGGATGCCTTAGGCAGGCAAGGTGAAGGAAATGAAATACATAATTAAGCACATATCCTACATCGTTAAATGCAGCATAAAGTAACACACCTTTACACAGTTAAAGTAATATTCTTCAGCATAAACAAATGCAACATATCCAGTTAAAACAATATTCCTCAACAGGTGATATTGAAAATCTCTGTGTCTAAATTTTTTGGTCTGTTTCTTATTAACTGTGTTAACTTTTCAGTTTATTCAGATCTGTTTCCTGAGGACAATGGCTGAAATGGTCAATACGGTTCCTGACTTGCATATGCTCTAGGAAAGAACATTAGAGAGGACCTTTATTTTATTATGCAGCGTGGAATCTTCCATCTCATATCTGTTATACTTAGTGTAATAGATTATTCATTGACTTTTGCTGGACTTTGTATAATATAGTGATATTTTATTTATGTTTTATAAATAAAGCTTGTCTGATGACCAGAAGGTAAACTAAGCCACTAGGGGCAAGGCAGTGTTGACACACACCTTTAATTCCAGTACTAGGGAGGAATATAAGGCGGGATGAGACAGAAACTCATTCTCTTTCCGTCTGACGATTTCTTAGCGGTAAGAGCTCTCTAGTGGCTTGTCTGCTTTGCTTTTTTGATCTTCAGGTTGAACCCCAATATTTGTCTCTGGGTTCTTATTATTCGTGCTACAGTCTCCTTTGAAACACATTTTGAAATTTGATTGCTGGTATGACATTCCTGGTAGGTAATTGGGTCATTATGGAGATTAAGTCATTCTTAATCCAGCGGGGACTGGATTTGTGTGTTGCCTGTTTTTAAACACATCTAATTGGGTTTCTGTGTTTCCATTGTCATTTGAATTGACAAGATATTGGTGCTTGCTTCTTGGACTTCTAGTATTTAGAGTCACAAACCAAAACAAGTTTTCTAGTATGTTTTTAGGTCTCAGGTATTCTGTGAAGTCACTTCTTCTGAAGGTTATTTACTTACTCTCATGAGTGTGGATTTACTGATGGGCTGTTTTCTGTTCCCTTGAAATAAATATCTGCATTTTTACTAGTATTATTCTGCTTAATTACTTTAGCTTCGTCATATTGATATCAGATAGTGTGTTTTAAAAAATGTTTTGTTTAGGTTAGCAGTTACCTGCAGGGATCTGTGCTTGGCCAGTTTACTGTGCCATTAGGGAAACTGGGCTAAGTTAATTTATGTTTGCTTGTTTTTCATATGCACTTCCAGCCTGTGTATTAAACATTTTAAATTTGAATTACTTTGAGAATCATCTATATAGATTAAGAATGTCTGCTTTGTGTTTGAAATACAATTAGATGTTAAATGGAGAGGGTATATATAATCTTTCTATTCTCAAATAATGATTGGATATAAGAATGTTTTATATTAGTCAAATTCTGAACAGTAAAGCTACCTGGTCATTTTATTTGTACTTGACCTTTGGAATCCACTAATATTAAATGTTATTTTTTCTTAATTTATTTATTATGTATACAATATTCTGTTTGTGTGTATGCCTGCAGGCCAGAAGAGGGCACCAGACCCCGTTACAGATGGTTGTGAGCCACCATGTGGTTGCTGGGAATTGAATTCAGGACCTTTGGAAGAGCAGGCAATGCTCTTAACCTCTGAGCCATCTCTCCAGCCCCTATTAAATGTTATTTTATTTTGCAATGATAGTCCTTGAAAATTTTTATTAAAGACTGAAATCAATTTCATGTCATCATTTTTCTTTTATTTAATAAATTTTCTAAGACACTTAGAAGAGCTGTAGTGACAATGTTCTCATTGAAAATTATTTTCTCCCTTTGACAAAACTAATGTGAAGGAGCTTTCCTCCTATCTTCAGTAGATGATACGAGGTTAATAGAGCATCCCAGCTCTGTGTATTTTATTCTTGTCTTGTGACCACTTGAGCAAATTTGCTCTTATTTCTGTCACATCCATGTTGGCGATCTTCCCGCATGACTTGGATGTTGAGGGAAATTGTTTCAGAATGAAGATTTGTGGGACTTTGAAGTAGTGCAGCAAAGGGTGAAGAGTCTGGAGTTAGAAGTGAGAGCTCTTCTGCAGTGAGAAGTTGAGTTTATTCTGCCTCCATCAAGTCACAATCAGCTATGTTAGTATTCTTCCTTTAGGAAAAAATAAGAATTCGCTGAATATTTGCTGGATACTTACTTAAATAAAGGAGTTAACTGCTTCATGCTTCAGTTGCTGAGCAGTTAAACAGAATGTTTTAGATATTAACAACTTTATGCTTATGTGGAATATTAATCTACTGTGTGCCACTTAAACTATATAGTTTAAGTTATATATATATATATGTTATAAAGGACAGAAGTTTATTCTATCATCCAGAGGCTGATAGTTCAAGATGAAGACACTGTCTTCTCATGAGTACCGTCTTGCTGTGTCCTTCTGTGGCAGCAAGGCCAGGGGTAGGGGAAGTCTGTTCTCACATGGTGGAGAGGAGAGAGAAAACATCCTCCTACAAGCCCTTTTAATAGCAGTATTTAATATCTACCAGACTTGTGTCCTAACATATGTCCAAAGGCCTTGTCTACCAACACTGTTGTGATGGGGATTAACATACATTCTTAGCATAGCAGTTGTCATGCTCTGTGATTTGCTTTCTGACTTCATGTGAGCAAAGTTCAATAAACACAGTGCCCAGGCATCATAATCATCCCCTCAAAGATGTCCATGCCCAATATCATGGAAAAGATGTTACTTTGAACAGCAAAAAATACTTTGCAGTTACAGTTTGGGACTTGAGACAAGAAGATTGTCATAGATTAGTCTTGTGGTTTCACTGACAGTCACTAACTTCTTAAAAAATGGAAGAGGAAGGCCAAAGGCTGGGTCCGATGCTGGATGCTGGATGGAGACAGGAAGTGAAGCAGGAGCAATGTGATCTGCTCTTGTTGGTGCCGAAGGGAAAGCAGGGCTGAGAATCAAGTCAGATGGTTGTGATTAGAAGTTGGCAGCTGCTCCCAACTGATAGCCAGGAAGGAAATGGTACTGCTGGTTTTCTCAACCACAAGGAACTAAAGTCTATCACTACCTAAATGAGCAAGAAAATAATTCTTCTTAGTCTAGAGCTTTTTAAAAGTGAACTCCTTTGTTAACATTTGGGTTTTAGTCCATTAATGTATACATTTTGTGGTACCATGGACTAAGTCAGGGCCTAATGGAAATAACATGTTTAGTCAAGATTTCATTTCAATGAGCAGGAAATTTTCCATTGAGTTTCCTGTTGAGGCTAGTAGTTCAAAAATTACATTTGTTTAGTACATACTCTGAAGAAATCTTGTGATTTGGATGAAGAAAATGTTATTTAACTCTAGTCTCCTAATTTGCTTAATTAAAATTAGTTGGCTTTGCCCTGTTTATACATCTAGATTTCCTTTGAGAAACTATTCTATTTTTTTTGTATTTTATTTTTAAAAAATGTGTAGGGGTGTTTTACCTTCATGTATGTCTATATACTATGTGTGTACTGTGCTCATGGAGGCCAGAAGAGGGTGCTGGTTCCCTGGAACTGTGGTTGTGGATGGTTGTCACCCCATTTTTATGCTGGTAATTGAACCTATGTCCTCTGGGAAAGCAGTTAGTGATTTTAACCACTGAGCCACCTTTCAACACCCCACCCCCAATCTATTCTTTATTTATTTATTTATTTGGTTTTTCGAGACAGGGTTTCTCTGTGGTTTTGGAGCCTGTTCTGGAACTAGCTCTTGTAGACCAGGCTGGTTTCGAACTCCCAGACATCCGCCTGCCTCTGCCTCCCGAGTGCTGGGATTAAAGGCGTGCGCCACCCCCCCCCCCCCCAATCTATTCTAAAAGAAGTTTGAAAGCGTGTAAGTCTTTGGGGAGAATGCCCAGTCAGTATACTGTTGTCACACAAGTGTGAGTATCTGAGTTTAGATCCTGAGCACCATGTAAAAAGCTGAACATGACATCATGTGCCTGCAGTCCTAGTGTTAGGGAGGCAGAGGGAGGAGGATTTCTGGAGCTTGCTGCTGCTCAGTCTAGTAATTAGTAAGTTCCAGGTTCATAGAGAGATCCTGGACCCAAACTAAGGTGGCTGGAGAGTGCTTGAGGAAAGTCCACAGACTCATGCATGCATTCCTGTACACATGCGTAACAGCACACAGAAAAAGAGATTGAATATCGTTTCTTAGTAGGTGTATTAAATCATTTAGGCAGCCATAGGCACTTGCTGCGCCCCGCGCCCCCGTGTCTGCGCTGTGTGCGCTGGCACCCAGTTACCGAGCTTCGGGCAAGGGGCTGGAAGTTGAAGACACGAATGCAGAGACAGACTGACACACGCAGCTCCAAACGCTGGTTCAGAAAGCCCATCTTTATTAACACCATGTAGACTTAAATACACTGCAGTTAATGGTCAACAGGTGATCCTCTGATCCTCTAACTAGGCACAGCTTCTAGTAACTTATATTAGAAGGTTCTAGGAGGGAAAAGCAACTGAATGCCAGGACTCATTAATCCCAACATCTCCCCCCTAAATTTTTTATAAAACAGAAGACCCTCCTGTCTTAGGTCATCTCAGAAGAGTAAACCCTTACCCATCTTTGGGAGGCTCCTTCCCTGTCTTAGGCGGGCCCTCTTTTGTAGAAGTTGCCCGTCTACTGAGGAGTCTTCATTGTTGGTGCAGTATTTGCAACCAAACCTTACTGACCAACAGGCTTAGAAGGACTTGCTAAGTGACCATATGCTGCATTCTCATGGGTTGTCTGATCTTACACAGAATTCAGAAATGAATGCCTATGGCAACAGGCATTGATTGCCAGCAATAGGGTCCCCAATCACCACTGGACTCAGCCTCCCATTTGGGCTATGGTATTCAACCATCCCTTTGGCTAAAACAGTTACAATCTGGTGTGCTAATTGTAACATTTCAAGGGCTATTCAAGTAACCATTGTCACCACATAAGAGGCATTAGCAATATTAACAGATGTCACACAAATGGAATGATAAGTGTGAACAAGACATTTGTTGACTAGTCATACGTCCACCTGCTCCTACAATAGGGCAGTCTCTTGATTTAAATTCGAAAGTCCAAATTTAATGTGGACACTCAGGGCATTCTGAGTCTGGAGAGCATCGTTGACTTGTCTTGCCAGTTTATCCATGGTGTCCGACATCAATGATGTTTGTGCCATTGCCAGTCCTGCAACCATGGCTGCAGCAGCAGACACAGCGATGACAGCAGTCACTGCAGCTATCTCTCCAGAATCTCGTTTCTCTCGATACAGGGTCATCTCAGTCTGCTTAGCCTTTTTGGTAATTGGCAGTGGTATGATGGCTGGTACCTGAACCAACAAGGCAGCACTGGAGTGGTCATCCCAGCAGCCGCTCAGGCCACAGTTTCTGAAAGAACAACCAAGAATATATTTTCCCCCAAAGGTACTATTCCATACTACAAAAAGGAAAAGAAAAAATAAAAAAACTAAAATAGTGCCTGGGCTCTCAAAGAAATATTTCGAGACATTCTCTAGCTTTTTTTTTTTTTTTTTTTTTTTTTTTTTTTTTTTTTTTTTTTTTTTGGTGCCTGTCCCGGAACTAGCTCATGTAGACCAGGCTGGCCTCGAACTCCCAGAGATCTGCCTGCCTCTTCCTCTCAAGTGCTGGGATTAAAGGCGTGCGCCACCACCGCCCGGCTCTCAAATATTTCAAAAGAGAAAGATAAGAACTACACTCATTTGTATAGGATTCTTTTTAAAGTAATATTCGTAGCCCAAAAAAATGTTCACAAAGGAAAAGGTCTGATTAATAGAAGCCTGTTCTATCACCATATTGCTTAAAGCAGTTCCAGCTGTATAGTTTGAGGAATTAAAAAAAAAATGAATACAAGGAGCTAGCTTAGCTCACTGATCAACACAAGGGGGTTTCTTACCAGCCTTCACACAGTGCTTTCCGCTTAATTGGGACTCACCAGGAGGCTCAAGAGAATAACAGGTGTCATTCTCAGGCTCATCACAGGATCCTTTCCCATCATTTTCCACAGCCCGAACATACCATCTGGTACCCAAATGGGCTTATCCGTTCCTGGAGGAAAAACACAAACAGCTCCTCTCACCCTAGCCAATAGGGGCGTGGGCTCCTTCCATTGTCCTGTAAGGTGGTCTTTCCATCGTACCCATCCTAAGGACTGAGAACTTTTATTCCAATGTCTTTCCATGGCCGAATGACCCTCACTATCCACAGTTAAAAAATTTAGAATAAACAAAATAGAAGCCAATTGTGTATGTGGTCCCGCAGTCATTGCTCCATACACTGAGGTTTTGGGGCCCTGGAGCAGGGCCCTCTGCCAGTTTCCCTGCTGTTGATTAATGGTACATGGCAGAGGTTTCCCATCTATATCTGTTTTAGAGAAACAGTCTTTAGCCCAATGTGCTCCCCTTCTGCATCTAGGGCACAAGCCAGGTTTCCTCCTTCCCTTCATTATCAGCTGTGGGCATTCCTTTCTAAAATGACCAGGAGTTCCGCAGTTAAAACAATTACGGCCTCCGGCCCTCTCTCCCCATGCTCTTAGTTTCTTTGAGGTCGAATAGCTGCTGCTATAACCTGGCCTTGAATGAAATTCCCATCTATATCTCTGCATATCCTGATATAATCATTTAAACTCTTTGTTTTGTGAGAGCATAATGCCTCCTTACAATATCTATTGGAATTTTCAAATACAAGTTGTTTTATCATAGGCATGGCTGTTGTCTCATCTCCAAACAATCTACCTGCTATTTGTAACAGTCTATCTACATAATCTTGGAATGGTTCAGATGGTCCTCGTAGAACTTTTGATAATTGATCCCCAGCTGCTTTGTTAGGTAGGGCCTTCCAAGCTTTAGTGGTAGCTGCAGCTATTTGGGCGAATACTCCTGGATCATAAAGATTTCTTTTGCTGCAAATTAGCATAAATCCCAGCCCCAGTTAACATATCTAAATTACGTTGAGCTTGGCCCGCTAGACCATTTAATTGGGACGTTTGCTTACAATTTTCCTAATATTCCCCTCACCATAGGAGATAATCTCCCCCAGATAAGACAGCACAACATAATTGCTGCCAATCACTTGGTGTTAAATTCATAGCAGAGAAAGATTCTACCATGGCCAACATGAAGGGTGCTTGAGCCCCATATGCAGCAACAGCTTCCTTTAATTGTTTCATTTCTTTAAATTGTATTGCAAAATGTCTGGCACCTCCATCACCGGTGCAACCATGTGTACAGGACAGAAACAAACTCCCTTGTTTTGTTCAGTGTCAGAGCCCCTACTCAAATAAGACCACCAACCTTCATTATTATAAACCGGTGGGGACGAGGGAGTTGATGTGAGTCTTTTTTTACTCTACGTTTTCTCATTTTTAATTCCTTATATATAATCTCCTCTTCTTCTGATGAATCCTCCTCACTATCCTCCACTAGCTCTAAATCATCAAACTCCTAATGTCCGACTCTTTTCTGAACGAAGAAAAGATAACACCCATCTTTACTCCTCTATATGTCTCTGTTGGCCAGGAATGACGCTGTCTGCTTACCTCTCTCCGAGGGGCTTCCAAGGGCGGTCTCTCAGCATTCCCTTTTCCGATATCTCGGCTGGGATTTCCAATTGCCGCTATCTCGGTGGAGACCTCCAATTACCACGCACCGAGCCCCCCATGTCTGCGCTCTGTGCACTGGCACCCACTTACCGAGCTTCGGGCAAGGGGCTGGAAGTTGAAGACACGGATGTAGAGACAGACTGACACATGCAGCTCCAAACGCTGGTTCAGAAAGCCCATCTTTATTAACACCATGTAGACTTAAATACACTGCAGTTAATGGTCAACAGGTGATCCGCTGATCCTCTAACTAGGCACAGCTTCTAGTAACTTATATTAGAAGGTTCTAGGAGGGAAAAGCAACTGAATGCCAGGACTCATTAATCCCAACAGGCAGTAAAGCTTGATTTGGGAAGAGACTTGTATAACCAGTTTCAGTTGAGTATGAAAGTTAGTGTTTATTTTGGATTCCCCGTATGGTAACATAGATTCTCCAACTGGATCAGGGCTGAAAGAATACCCAGGGTGATCTCTTGTTCAAAAAATAAAATAAGAAACACTCCACTCTTTTCCATATATACTAAATGTAACTATGGGGTAGGGGGTAAATAAAATTACTTTGCTGATATATTGTCTTTCGACAAAGTTTGAGAATCATTAAGAATAACCACCTAATTAATTGATGTAGAAAAATTACTACTTAACACTAAGTGGTGAAATTGATATTTTAAAGTAAGTTAAACTGTAGTAATGAAAAATAAAAGCTAAAAAGGATTGATTAGAAAGATTTTCACTGAGAGCAAATGACTGAATAAGTCTTCTTGAATGTATGCTTGTAGGCTAGTTATTTTAACATAATGGTCAGAACAACAGAGTGTTCAGAAATTCTTCTTTCATCCAAGTGATACATTCCTAACACTTTAGAGACTTGAGACTATCATAAAATTATAGCAGAAATGACTACAAGTATTTCTGCTGTGAAATTTAGATGGAGATAGGAAGAGATGAGCTTTGAAACCATTTAGATCATGGTTTCTATTTCCTTCTGTCTTGGTGACCTGATTTGAAGAACTTCTCTCCCATTTCAAACACCGTTGAGATTCACTGAGACAGAGTTTATAGACTGCCTCTGCCCTTGCCTAGTGTGTTAGCAGGGCCTCCGAAGATTGCTTTTCTCTCATCCATTTTTCTCTAGGACTGGAAAAACTTAGTTTTTGTTACATTTTAGCAGTCACTTTGGGCACATGTCACACTCTGTGTGCATTCAAAAGTACATTTACAATTCTAGAAAAAAAAGTTGTTACTTTTATGTGTACATTCTTCATGGATTTTTTTCCAGATAGGGACTTACACTGCATTTCAGGTCACTGTGTGACCTAGGCTGATCTCAGATTCTTTACAGTTTTCCCACCTCAGCCTACTGAGTCCTAGGATTACAAAAATGGACCAACACACCTAGCTTTTCTCACAGATTTATTTTTTGAGAATAAAATATTGAAGTCTTATTCCACAGAGTAAGTTAGAGATGGGTACTGAAAGATAATAAAAAATACTTAAGGGCTGGAGAAATGGCTCAATGATTAACAGCACTGGCTACTCTTCCAGAGGACCCTGGTTCATTTCCAGCCCTCACAGAGACATATGTACAAGCAAAACAATGCACATAAAATAAAAAAAAAATAAGCTTAAGAAAAGCGAAAACCAAGTTCCTAATGTATCTATTAAGGGAAGAAGTCATAGTAAATTTCTTTTATAATTTATTCCTTTAAAAAATGACTATGTCACCTAATTGAATTGAAATGCCATTGTTAGCTGTTTTTAAACAAATTCCACAATAATACGGTAAGTGCTGTATTGATCCTATGTGCCAAGTCCTGAGCCTTACTTAAATCATGAGCTAGTGCCCATGACACTTTCTTCCAGCAGCCTTTTGAAGTAATGTCATTTTAGAGATGGATAGAGTGTCTTGAGATGAGTCAGCAGTTTCATGATCAAACAGCTAGAGTAGTAAGGGTTGGATTTCTGTTTCTCTTAAAATATATCTTGAGGGCTGGGGAGATGGCTCAGTCAGTAAGGTACTTGCCACAAAAGTATTAGATTCCCCCCAAAGCCAGAACTGATGGCTGTGTGTGTAACTCCAGTGCTAGAGAGGCTGAGACAGCAGGATCTCTATGCTTCTGGCCAGCCAGCCTGTGTTAATAGATGAGCTCCGGGTCCTAGGAAGAAAGAGGCCTTAACTCAAAAGGCATAGTGGATGTCTCCTAAGGAACAACACCCAAGCTTGGCCTCTGGCTTTCCTATCCACACACATGTGTATCTACTTGCACAAAACTTCCCTGAAATAGTTCTGGTCACTTATGTGTTATGTTGCCAATTTACTGTAGAATTTGTAGACTTTTAGGTTTTGCGTATGACTGAAAAGTTCCTTTATGTTCATTCTTCTTTTTTTTTAAATAAATAATCCTTCAATAAACTATTGAAGTCTATAGTTAGTCTCAAATATTTAAAATGATAATTTGAGCATCTTTACTCATTATATATAGATTCCTCCCCCCTTACAGCTGTTTTCCTGGAGTTTTACAGCTTGTGCTCTGAGACAAAAGAGTATACGAATTTGTGAATTTTATAAATTGATGTACAGTAGATTTTCCAGTGGAAGTTATATTTACCACTTAAAAATTTTTAATGTTATAATTAATACCCCTTTTCATGAATGTTACCTCATTTTCTTCATTATTTTTTTTCTCTAGAACTTTGCAGTTTAAAAGGTTTTTGTGTTTCTTTGCCATGCTTGTGGCATGGTACAGACATGGAGTTCAGAGGACAGCTTGTAGGAGTCCTCGGGAATCAAACTCAGGTTGTGAGGTTTGGCGGCAAATGTCTTTACCTAGTGTTTATCTTGCTGGACCTAATATTCCATCTAAACCACTTTAACTGTCGAATAATGATAGGCTGTGAAAACTAGAAAACTGAGGTATATGTTAATTTCTAAATACTGAAAAACCTTAAGTTCTTACCTAGATTCATTATTAGTAATTTAGAAAGTTAACCTCCTAAAAACCGCTATATCTAAAACTGCTTACCCCAAAACTGCTACATTTGACATACATACCATCTTGTACTCTGCGGTGTGGACACACTTCCATGTCAGTCCACAGGAACGTGTGTTTTTATTTTAGCTACTAATGCAGTGACTTACATATAGCTTCTCTTCTCCCAATTCATGTTGAAATTTGATTGCTGGAGATCAGTACTTTTAAGAGGTGATTAGCTCCTTTAGAGGAATTAAAGCCTTTACTGTGGGCATGGGTCCGTTACAGGGAACATGGTTCTTCACACGGGGAATCACTCCTTTACCTCTATCTTATTTTAAAAATTATGTTTTAATTTAGTATGAGACCATTTTCTGTTGGACTCCTAGGCTCTAGAACCATGAGGTGAATCAAATTCTTTTCTTTATAAATTACTTCTTTCTAGAGATTCTGTTATAACAACAGAACATGGACTGAGTTAGCTAAATGATCTTGTAAACTATCCAATAATTTTATAGTTTACTATTGTTACCTATTTTGATTACTTATATTTTTTTGTTATTACCTTTATTTTGATGACCATCCTTGAAGACCTGTCACATTGTTTTCTTAGGGTAAATTTTAGAAACTAAATTTCTTGGTTAGAGGTCATGTTTAAGGTTTGTTTAATATTTCAAAATATTTCTTAGGTTTGATTTCTCCAACCCAAGTAGGATAGGATTGATTTCTGCTTTTCATCAAATATGCATGCCCTCCCCTTGCCCTTGCCCCCTCCCCTTCTTTTCCATTTTTGCTCTGATTGCATATACTCTACCACTCAGTCTCAGTGTACAGATGTCTCAATGAGAATCTTACGTTTTAGGCAAGTAGATTCTTCAAGTTAGTTAATAATGAAAGTTGAATTCTTTTGCTTGTCATTTTCTTGCAGTCAACTCAGTGTGAGTGTAGAATACATTCTGGAATGTTAGCTCTCTAGGCTCAGGTGTTTTTGCACTACGTGGTTCATATTAAACAGTATCTTTCCCGGTAATTTGTTTTTGAATTTTGAAAGGGAAGATTTCTGGGTGGTATTTCTTTTTTCCTTTTCTTTCTTTCTTTTCTTTTTTTTTTTTTTTTTGATTTTTCGAGATAGGGTTTCTCTGGAGCTTTTGGTTCCTGTCCTGGAACTAGCTCTTGTAGACCAGGCTGGCCTCGAACTCACAGAGATCCACCTGCCTCTGCCTCCCGAGTGTTGGGATTAAAGGTGTGCGCCACCGCCGCCCGGCTGGGTGGTATTTCTTAAGGCCAGTCAGTCTATCTATTCCTCTTAAATAATAAAGGCTTGAAGGTTGGGAGGTAACGGAAGAGGAGGAAGGATATGGTCTAAGTCAGGTAAGAGCTTCTGTTGTCTCCTCCTCCTTCCTCCTCCTTCTTCTTCCTTCTCCTCCTTCCTCCTCTCCTTCCTCCTTCTTCTTTCTCCTTTTTCCTCCGTCTCCTTCCTTTCTCTCTCCCTCCCTTCCTCTTCCTCCTCTTCCTCCTCCTCCTCCTCCTCCTCCTCCTCCTCTTCCTTCTTTTAAAGTCAGGGTTTCTCTGTGTAACAGCCCTGGTTGTCCTGGAACTAGCTTTTGTAGACCAGGCTGGCCTTGAACTCAGAGATCTGCCTGCCTCTGCTTCCCTAGTGTTGGGATTGAAGGCATGTACCACCACAGCCTGGATACAATTGATTCTTGAATTAAGTCAGTTTGGCCATGATTTTACAAACATGGAGACTGATTTTTGTTTTGTGGTTGTTGTATTTGAGTAATTTTTTTAAAAAAAGTCTCTTATATTGTGTATGGTTGTTTGCACAACATATGTATTTGTATCTAGTAGTCACAGAGGCCAGAAGAGGGTGTTGGATTTCCCTGAATTGGAGTTATAGGTGCTTGTGAATTACCATGCGGGTGCTTGCAACCAAATCTGAGTCCACTGCAGGAACAGCCAGTGCTCTTTCTGAAGAGCCATCGCTCCAGCCATTCCCAACCCCCTCAACCCCCACTTGCAGAGGTACTTATTTTGCTTTTCCAGAGGTAATTCTTATTCTCTATGTTCAGTATATTTTAATAGTTTTGTGTTGAAAAGAGTAGAGATATTCAAGAATAGCATTTTATGGCCAGAATAACATAAATTGATGACAAACAGTGGTCATGAGATTTTTATATTTAGCTATTTTGGCTGAGTGGTTTATATTATTGAATAGTGTAGTAGCTTATGTCCTGTTTCATAGTGGTACCATTTTATAGTCTCAATACACATGTGCACCACACACCCCTCCACACACTGATAGGCAACAGCCTTGAACATGTTATCTTTCTTCAACTCAGCCCTTCCAACTGGGATGAAAACCTATACTATCATGTCTAATGAATGTGTGGGGTTTTTTTTAGCTTTTTTTTTCCGTTTATTTATTAAATATTTCTGTCTCTTCCCCGCCACCTCCTCCCATTTCCCTTCCCCTCCCCCAATCAAGTTCCCCTCCCTTGTCAGCCCATAGAGCTATCAGGGTTCCCTGCCCAGTGGGAAGTCCAAGGAACCCCCACCTCCAGCTCTAGTAAGGTTAGCATCCAAACTGCCTAGGCTCCCACAAAGCCAGTACGTGCAGTAGGATCAAAAACCCACTGCCATTGTTCTTGGGTTCTCAGTAGTCCTCATTGTCCGCTATGTTCAGCGAGTCTGGTTTTATCTGAATGTATGGTTTTTAATGGAAATGTTTTATTTATAAAAAAAATTATGTCTTTAGGAAGCTAACGTCTTGGTAGATTGATTATGGTATGTATGGTTAAGTAGTTAATATTAATAAGTTTATTTTTTTCTTCAAGAAGTAGTTTGATATGAATTGAATTCAGTGTGAGCTGTACCACATCTGTAACTTTTCATTTATTAGAAACTGAATGCCCTGAAACTTTAGTCTTCTGATAATGAAATTAGTGGTTCCCTTCTCCTCCCTTCTCTGAGAAGGTTTTTGTTTTGTTGTTGTGTTGCTCAGACTGAGACTGCAGCCCCTGAGTCAGTGACAATTGTGCCCCAGCCTCTGCAGTGCTCAGACTTCCACCCTGAGCTCTGGATGGTTTTAAGTCAGCTGTTCTGAAACTTGAGCAGTCAGAACATTTGAAAGTAGTTATTTAAAATGAACTTTCCATGGCTAAAATCCTAGAGATTTTGATTGAGAAAGTCAAAAGGGCCCCAAAGTTGACATTTTTTTTATTATATTTGTGTGTGTGTGTGCGCGTGCATGTGTGCGTGTGTGTCATGCACGCCTGTAGAGAGGTCAGAGGACAACTTGTGAAGGTCGGTCCTCTCTTACTACGTGGGTCCTGGGTTTGTTTGATCTTGGGTCTTCAGGCTTGGTGGCAAGTCCCTTTACCCACAGAGCTGTCTTGCTGGCCCAGGAGGAATAGGCGTTTTAAACCAGCTTTGAAGAGGATTCTTATATAGGTTGACTACATTTTGAGTAACACTGTTTTAATCATTAGGATACAGGAGTAAGATCAGAAACTGAAAAACTGTTCACTTTCTCTACTATTTTCTGATGAGTCAGTGTGTGTTAAGTACTTTTTGGGGGAAGACAATATAAAAGTTTTCATTTTTATAATCAATTTATTGTAGTATATATAGTTATGAAAGCTTTATACAGTTGTCATAAGTTTATATTGGAACTCATTTTGTAGACCAGGCTAGCCTTGAACTTGCAGAGATCTGCCTGCCTCTGCCTACTGAGTCCTGGGAATAAAAGCGTGCGGCACCAACACCTGGCTTCTTTCTTTCTTTTTTGTTTTATTTGGAGGCATGATCTCACTACACAAAACTGGCTGGTTTGGAACTATGTGTAGACCAGGAGGACCTAAACTTACAGTAATCTGCCTGTCTCTGTTGTCTGACTACTGAGATTGAAAATGTGCCCCATCATGCCTGGCTAATTCTGTTATGTTAGCTGGCCCTATGGCATAAATAATACAAATAGTCTTCTCTATCCAGTTAGCATATATTTTGTATACCAATAAAAGTTACTCTTATATAGGATGTATCATGGAATCATGAGTAATATAAAGGACTAATGTATTTGTATTTTTTCCGCATTCCCAGTCTATTTTTAGTGTGGTCAGAGTTCTTATTTTCTTAGCATTAACACAAAATTTTTATATTGAATTAAAATTTTCCACCTACTCTAAGTATTATATGTTTATAACTCTCTAAAGGGAAAGTAATTTCTTCATGATATTATTCTGTCTTGTGCCACTTTTTCTTTTCATTTTGAAAACTTGGCAGATATGTTTTGTAGTCTGCCTTGCTAACGTCTCTCAGGAGAACATGAAGCATTGCTTTCATGGAAGCAGGGAGAGGAATATGACCTTTCTCCCAGACAGACTCAGCTCACTTTTATCTTAGTGATCCTTCAGGGTTTGATAGTGGAAGAGCTAATATCAGCAGCAGTGACATGAATGACAGCCCCTTTTACCACCTGCTGGTGACATGCAAGACTGTCATGCTTGAAATCCCGGGTCATCTCATTGGGGTTGAGAAAACCGTGTGACAGAAGGGTAGAGACACTTAGGGTTATCGTCACTTTTTGTTTTATAAGTAATGAGGATGGTGAGAAATATTTTCATTGAATTTCCTCAGCTCTACTCAGGTGTAAAAATGAATTTTTCTTAAGAGATCACACAGCCTTTATATTAGTAATAAGGCCACTGTTGCATTTCTGACCATGATACCATTCTTTTCATATATGTGCAAATTTATTTTAGTATTTTAATAGATTTTATACTTTAATGGTACAATGTCTATATTTCAAATATATTCAGCCAGTCAGTTGGCATATCTTTCATTGTTTGAATAATTTTTAGAGAAAGTTCAGTTTTCAAATTAATTTTTTTTGTTAGCTCTAACTCACAGTTCTATTTGTATTTTTCTAGAAGCTGAGTACCCTTAAGTACTTTAAGTCTGTAAAAAAAAAGATGTGTTTTTATTACTTTTATTCTTGTGTATGTGTGTCTGAATGCCACACGTGTGCATGAGCTTGCAGAAGCCAGAAGAGTGTGTTCTGTTCCTTGGAGCTGGGGTTACAGGAGGTTGTGAGCCTCCAGATGTGGGTGGTAGGAATGGAACTAAAGTCCTCTGGAGGAGCAGCAAGTCCTCTTAGCCACTGAGCTGCGTGCCTCCAGCCCTTGACTAGCTGTGTTTCCTTATTTTTCTCTCTTATGTTAGTACTAGATGTCATTTTATTACAACTTAGCTCACACATCACTTCTTTGGATTCAATATGTATGTCTCCGAAGCAGTCTGCATTCAAGAACACATGCAAGTAAAACTGAGCTGTAAAGAAATTACTCTCCAAAGATTTGCTTTGTTTACTTATTTCACATTTAATTTTAGGAAAGGAAGAAAAGTTGTTCTAGTCAGAAAAAACATTTGCTTCTGATACCAAGTTAAGAAATAGAAACCTTTTTTGCAGTTTTCCAAGGTGATCTTGAAATATAGCTCGAAGCTATTTGAGTCTATAAAAAAAGATTTAATTATTTTATACTTTGTCAATATTTCTTAATATTGCTATATTTTAAAAATCTTAATTTAAAATGTTATATTTATGAGCCAGAAGTAGTGACATATGCCTTTCATCTCAGCACTTGGGAGTTAGATGCTGAGTTCTAGGCCAGCTTGGTCTACAGAGTGAGTACCAAGACAACCAGAACTACATAGTGAGACCCTATCTTAAAAAAAAAAACAAACCCAAACCAAACAACAACAAAAACCTATGCAGCCATTAGCAAAGAATGAAGATGTGAATATAGTGAGTTGAATAGATGCTTACTATGAATTATTGGGATAAAAAAGCAAAGGACGATATTTTTGTTTTCTATTATATGTGGTTTCTCTTTTGAGAAATGGTTTCATGTAACCAGGTTAGCCCTAAGCTCGGCATTTCACACTGTGTAGCCACGGATGACCCTAGTAACCTCTGACCCTCCTGACCAGGCTGGTGCCATCACACTTCATTTTAAGTGGTGCGGGAGCTCAGGTCTTGTAAACCAGGGCTCTTTAATTCCCCATAAATGAAACTATTCAAAAAGATGCTTTAGTGGGAAGATGCAATGGATTAACTAAGGTATATAAAGTAGATGATTTAGAAAAATCAGTCTTAAAATTTTATCTTAGATGCTACGTATGGTGGTTCATGCCTTGAATCCCAGCACTTGGAAGGCAAAGGCAGATGTCTCTGAGTTTGAAACCATTCAGGTTGGTGTAGTTAGTTCCAGACCAGCCAGGGTTAGTGTAACTCTGTCTCAAAAGCCAAAACCAAGAAAACAAAATAAAACAAAAAACTCCAAAAAAAAATCCATCAGTCTAAATATTTTCTGGTAATAAAAACATTCATGAGGAATATTCATTTTGCTTTATTGAATTTTCTACCCCCAGATTCTTGCCATTTGGCCCTTGTTGTTGATGTACTTTGAACAGTGTGTAATTAAATATCTCCTTTATGGAAGGTAATCTGTTTTTCATGGTTGCTCATGTGTCCTGTTGATTGTGGCTGTAAGTAGCTGTAACTGCCTGTCCCAGCTGTTTGCCCTTTGCTGGGCTACTGCAATCATTTTGGCCAGACCCTCTCTAGTATCAGGGCAACGGCAATGCTGTCCTGTTCTTTGAGCCCTCCTCAGCCCGTTCTATGCATGTTATACTCTAACTCTGTTGTTGGTGATTTTGGAGGCTCGTCCTTTTCTTGTTGTTCCCTTGCTCCTGTGTTTCTGCTGGCGTTTCAGACCTTGTATAATGGCCCCAAGATAACTTCCCAAACAGCTTTCCTTCCAAACAACAATTTTCTTTTTTTCTGGAATATGCTGTAGTAGTTTTCATCAGTGGTACTTTTATTATGCTATTATTTAATTCTGTATAATTGTTTTCTCTTTTGGTCTCTTAAAATATTCTTCTTTTATCACCTTTTGCAACCTGCCTCCTCTTTCAGGTACTTTTACACTTTTTAAGATATCTCAAGCATCTTTCATCTTAAAATCCAAATATTCTTAAATCTGAAACCTTTTGAACAAGATACAGGAGGAACATTCTACACTTTACCTAATGTGATGGTTTCAGTTCAGATGCAGACACATTAAAAATATGGCATAAAATTACCTTTAGATTATGTGTTTATGAAATAGATGAAACTCTTAATTAGAATTGGGCCCATCTGCAAGTTATGCCATAAAATATATACAGGTATTCCAAAATACCTACAGCGATCTGAAATCCTCCATACCAAGCATTTCTGATAAGCAGTGCTTGATGTATACCTTCACCCTGAAATATAGCCTCAGATTCTGTGTGTAATAAAATTCTAGTAATTGTTTTCTTAAATTTTAGATTGTTTATTCCTGAGTCTGACTACAAAATATTTTTATTTAGAGTGTGTGTACATACATGTTCAAAGACCAGTATGTTTGGAGGTCAGAGGACCACTTTGTGGGTCAGGAGTCAAACTAGGGTTGTCACACTTGTGTGGCGATTGCTTTTCCATTGGAGCACCTGACTGACTGGGGAAGCCACAGTTTTAACCTGGAGAACTGATGTTTTGCTGTAGCTCTTTTTGAGATGAAAAACTTACATTAATATGACTGACATTGTTGTCAAGTATAGAATAGAGTCTTTTAAAAAGCATAATTGTAAAAAAAGTTAATCTCTATAATAAGTTTGAATATCTTTTTGGTCAAGTAATAAATTTACTAAATTGTCAATAGAACAAGAAAGGCAATACAAATTTCTGAATTTTATGAACCTTATGCTTTGAATAGTTAACTTGACTGAATATAGAAGGTAGCATCTCTGCCCGACAGCATAGATTGAAAGCACATAGTTATAAAAATAAAATTATAAGATGCTGTCTATACAAATTAACTCATGCCTCTATTGTATTTTCAATAGAGGAAAAGTTAGCAAGGATGCTTTTTGGAGTAAAATTACTAGTGAAGCGTAAAGAATTTGCACATTGAAGCAAAAGACATCGTGAGGAAAACAATGCTTCTGTTTGTCCATAGAGGAATGAAAAATCAAGGAAAACTTAAGATCGTCTAAGCTCTCATTTACCACAAGATCAACAGTTGCTTTCTTTCTTTCTTTTTTTTTTAAAACAAAGTTTTTACACACTGTATGTTTAACACATTAAAAAGCTACTTGAGGTTTCTGTGAGGTATGGGAAGTGTAGATTTTGCTTGTTATAAATCAATAGGTGTACACTTTTATCCTACAAGAATTCGTTACAGTAGGGCAAAATGCCTAATAGTTTACTCTGATGCTCAGTGCACAAATAGCAGCTTACAGGGCAAAGTTATAATGATTGCTATTTATTTTTTTTTAGTACAGAAATCAGAATGCATGAAACTATTAGGCCAACATGGCAGAAACTTACTTTTATACTAAATTCTTTGTAATGCTTATTAAACCTTATGATTAAAAG
The DNA here is from genome assembly GCF_018167655.1 of Microtus oregoni. Classification (NCBI taxonomy): domain Eukaryota; kingdom Metazoa; phylum Chordata; class Mammalia; order Rodentia; family Cricetidae; genus Microtus; species Microtus oregoni. Next base: position 56,780,138 of record NW_024543068.1, on the reverse strand, counting down.
TACTGAAAACACAGTGAAGGTATTTCTTAACATGAACACTAAAAGTAGTCTAGTTTTTAAAATTAAGATTGTAAATCTAGGTGCTAATATTTTAAGTCATGCTTGGAAGTTCAAGTACAAAATGCATTAAAAGTTTTAGTTAAGGTGTTAGATATTGTAAGCCAAATGCATTTATTGAGTGAAAAATTTCTTAACACCATTAAGTCTTAATTTTAGGGTTTAAAAAATTAATCGATTATGTTACATTTTGTCAAACTGCAGTATTTCTTTAATTTCGTAAAGCAGTAGGAAAGCAGGTCTTTGCCAAGTTTTGACACGCTAGCATTATTATCAGAAATAAATCAGTTTAGCTTGCCAGAAACCTTAGTGACTTCAAGCTCCTGTAGCATGCTCTTTTTCCTAGGGATTAGGCTAGTCATTAAAGTTGATTAAATGAATCTCATTTATTTGTATAAAAATGATAGATAATGAATTGTTTAACATGAGATTTTAAATTTAAAAATGATTTTACTTCATTTATTGAATATAGTATTTAAAATATAGAATAATTCTTGTTAAACTAACTGGTTGTAATATATATAGTAGGTATTTTACCTATTTTAAATAAATTGTTGCTAAGTCTTTATTATTACTACAGATTGCCAGATTATTATAGCAAGTAATAAATTCTTGTTTGTTACAAAATTATTCATATTCCTTACAATCTATAATTACAATTAGTAATCATTTTCTAACATGTATTGAGGGTTTGAGAGAAAAATGCTCAAGTGACATGGTGGTGGAATAGAAATGTGACACAGTTTATTGTTGCTTTAATCACCTGGAGAGTGGAAACAGAGCTGCTGTAGTTTGAAGGCTAAGAAGGAACAATGTATAAATTCTACCACAGGTGACTAGGAAGGAACATTGTAGAAATTCTACCACACATAAGTTGCAATGAATCTAAAATTAGAAACAGCTGCCTTTGTTAGGCTTTTCTACAGTTGACAGAAAGGAGCCTCTCTTTCCTCTGCTCAGTCTTCCCTATTACGTGGTTAATTTCTGTTATACAAAAATGGTAGAGTTGTTATTAAATTAAAAATTATTTTATTGCAGTTTTTAAAACCAGTATTTCCTCATAACCTAGAATATTTGGTGTAGAATCAGGCAAAATGAGGGTGAAGGAACAAGGCTGGTGTTAATGTAGCTTTCTTCCCTCCCTTTATTGTTGGTTCATTTGTATTACAGGCATATCATCCTTGTAATAGAATTCAATCTTTTTATGTAATAAGCTTGAACTAGAAAAATTTCCCTAATTTTGTGTGCATATACAGAATTGATTTATTAATTGGTTCATGGTTTTAAAATACTAATATAGTCTATGGTTGCCCACGTAAGTGTTATATATAAGAAAGAATAAGGTTTATATATAGTTCATTATTTTTGTTAAAATATAATAACAAGTTTATCATAACAGAAATATAACATAGTGGTACCGAAAATCTTCCCTTGATTGTTCTGAGACTATAATTTTTGTGTTAAATTTTATGCAACTTCTCATATAAATATATCTAGGTTGTGGCTTAGAAATAATAGGTTTCATACATTTAAAAATGTAGATACCTGTGTCAGTTACATTTTAAAGTTATACACTGTTTTAAGGCTATGTATTTATTCTTTAGAAAATATGACTTACATGAGTATCTTCTGATGGACATAATATTGACAATATACACATGATATTACTTTTAACAAACTGCCATGCAACAAATACATTAAATAATGAAGAAATTGAGTATATATGACCTAATCTAATTGACATTCACATTGAAAATTTACAACATAACCAATACTGAGAATGTTTTTCTCTTACATTTGGCAGTAATCAGTTTTTACAATTTAAATTTAAAACTCTTCTGAATGTAGATTTGGTGAAGCTTAGACTTCTCCCTAGTCTGTGACAACCTGAGGTACCAAACATTTCTCCCTTATTTCACTGTCCTCATAGGTAACCTTTTTATTTCTCTTAGGATCTATCCATGAGTTGTGTATTACAGCATTGTTAGGCATGGGATCAGCTTCAACTATGGAAACAACTCGTTTTTTCATTTTGCTTTTTAAGACCTTTTGAAATTTTTGTCTGGTGAATGCATACAAGAGAGGGTGGAATATAGTGGTTCCATAAGCCATGACTAGAAAACACAATCTTAATTTTACTAAAAGGTCACTTGGGCCTAAACATAAAATTGTGGTATTTAAAACAGAAATTGGTGTCCAACAGAGAAGAAATGTAGAAATAATCAATAAAGACATCTTGAAGACTCTTTTCTGCCGTTCTCGTCGTTCCCGGTGGCGCTTCACAGCGCGCCGGAGGGCGATTATGACAGAGACTGAAGTTCTCACACCAAAAACCACGTTTCTCCCACCACTGCTCTGTGACATGTCTGTGGTCTCGTGTGTGGTTAGAGAGATTGTCTTTTTCTTCCGAACTTTCTTCTTCTGCCCTGTTGAGAATCTGGTGCCTATCCGGATGTTCAGAGCCTGAAGTATCTTGGTGTATGTGATGAGCATCACTACAACTGTGAAGAAGAAGATGGGGATCTGAACCAGAAGGTGATAATACATCCCCAGCTCAGTGTAGTACTCACTTGTGCTGACACACAGCAGTGTCTTGTTTTCCCATGCGTTTCCACTTTGAAGACTGAAAAAATTTACTTCAATGAAGGGAATCAGGAATGAGAAGAAAGAAAAAATCCAAATGGATGTCATTAGCATTACAGCTCTGCCCATTGTCAGAATTCTGTTTGCAGGTTTTACAGAGATGTCGTATCTGTCCAGAGTGATAGCAAAAACGTTGATTGCTGTCGAAACACTTGCAAAGGAAACACAGGCTTCATGGAAACAGCAGATGAGAGCAGTGTTACTCTCCAGTGAGAGCAGAAGGATCACTATAGTTAGAGGAATACATCCCACACAGATTATTACATCAAGTACATGGAGATTCATTGTGATAATGTTACTGACTGAGTTGATTAAGTTGGATTTCATGCAGTAAAGTACCAATACAGTAAGGTTGCTGCCAAGTCCCAGCACAATTTCTAACATGAGAAATCCAGTGAGAGAAACTTGAAAGCTTAATGGGTATGATAGTGGTTGGTACATATTGGCGTCGATGTCCTCAATGTCATCTCGCACTGTAATGTTTGATTCAGACTGCATGTTGATTCCCAGAACAGGAGAAAAACACATTCTTTTGGAACAGTTGGTGTTTCCCCTGAAAAACAAAATAGAATATTTGATATTTGGCAATTTATGTGACATATAAGACGTGGTATTCTTTGTAAACAAAAATATCTTTTTATTATGTACTTAGTTTAATTTTTAATTTTGTAAGCTATTGATGCAAAATGTAGAATTGGGAAACATCAAGCCTGCATTGATTTTGGTGTTTTCTCTTTTTGAAGAAATAACCATATGGGGATCATTTCTCTGTAGTGCAGAATTACTATTCATACTACAAGGGTTTACTTCATTGGAAATAACTAAGGTTTTATTTTTAAAGAAATTATGCGTCTGAATAAGAGCACTACTTAGTGTGAAAAAGTAATTTTGGTCGAATGGTTTAAGATTTCACTTAAACAGTGCTGTGAGTGGATGGAAGGTAAATGCTATTTCCATGTGCTCTAGCACGGTGACTGTGGGTGCAGCTGCTCCTCAGATTTAAAGTAAGAATAGTGGCACACGCACCAGTTTGTCCCCATCGCACGCTGTCTTGCCCACTCCAGGGTGGACACTGAGGTCATTTCTCAAAGAGGCAACCGATGGGAATTTTGTACATCATGTAAATATGCCCACTACATTTTTACAGTAGACTTTAAGAAATTGGAAAAAGCAACAAGCTTAGTAAAAAGCTTTCCTGTGGCTGATGTGTTTTGCGACCACACCCTCTGGTGTGCTGTAGAAAGAGGAAGTTGAAATTTGATACATAGTAAGAAGTAGATGATTTTGAAATGGTTTTATTAATGTAATATTTTGTTTAATTTGTGAGGTAAAAATTGAAATTCCAAAGAATATTCTGACATCCATTTTTTGAGGAAGCTTTTAACTTTCACTTTACCTGCGAGACATTTGGTTCACATCAGACAGTGAGTAATTTTGAAGAAAAATTCTGAAGTGAACATTCATTCAAATAAGTATTTTGGGAGTTTAGAGTCATTTATAAAAATTGTATCTGATTTTTTCTGAGAGGTCTACACTGAACAGCTTAAAGTTAAAATTCAGCTTAAAACATGAATTTATACATGCAAGTATATTTCACATCTCAGGTATAGCAATTAAACTGCAAAATATTCCAACCTGAAGTATAAAACCTAATAACTTTCAAAATTCATAATGACATTTTAATTGATGTTACCTTTGACAACTTTAGGCTTGTTATTTTAGGGCACTATTTCAGAAACATGACAACATTAATTTCATTTGAGCCATAAAGGGTATTACTAGACACATATTTATCCATATAAAATGGATTAGCTTACTGAAATCCTATAAAAATGGAAAATGTTAAGAGCGCCAAGTTTTCTGAACTGACAGACTGAACACCAGGTCTTTGTTTTGTCACATCACACTTATAATTAATAAAGCAGAATGACAAGTACGAGCACTGAAAGAAACCAATTTATTTCCTCCCATGGGCGTGCATGCATCTTCTGACCTACCTGTTTCCTGCTGCCTTATGGGCCTTTTGGCTCACCATGGTAGTTTTCCACAAATTGATACATGATGTCAGTGACAATTTTGACATGAATTTTTTCCCTGATAACAGTGTGTTTTATTTCATGTCTTGCAGGAATTCATTCTTTTGTTATTTGAGTACTTCAGCTGTACAAATTGTGAGATTTAGTTGGCTGATGGATTTCTAAAGAACAGCACACAATTTTCGTGGTTTTTTTTTTCCTCCTCAGAAAGTCATGGACAAACGAAACTTCATCAAATGATAGAAATTACACTTCCTTTTTGAAAGAATATAGGTTGTGTCTCTTTGTTTTCCAGAGTATGTGAAGACAGAAAAGGAAACATAATGTCTCTAGCTTCTAAAATGCATTTAGATATCCATTTGTTTGCAGTCTGTTTCTGCAGCAGTTCTCATTATTTCAAAATGATTTCTTGATCACATAATTTGCTTTATATTATAAATCCAGTACATGCTCTTTTGATAAAAACCATCTGCTATTTAATTTGGTTTGTTCTCATTAGAAGAGGATACATAATTGGTCATAAAGCTCAGATGGAAAACTCTATTAGTTAAATCAATTGCTGTGAATATCTGGATAGTACAGAAAACACTTGCTAAAGCTTCGTTTGCTTACTGATATGTCGTGCTGTTTTCCCTTTGAAGGTTTTGCTTCACGGGTTCCTGCAGAATCCAATAGTGTCCATAATTCTGCTGTGTTAAAGTGCTAGATCTTTCCTTTTAAAACATTTTCCCGTGGTCTTTAGGCTTTTACAATTCTATTTTTTCCCCCCTTTTCGTGGTTATTCTGTGTAGCATCTTCACGGGATGCTGTCAGCTTGTTACGTTCCAGCCGAGCTAATCCGAAGCGTTAACTCCTTAGTTCCTTAAAAGTCCTGTGTTAAAAGAATATCTAGCAGTTTGTGGTTCAGAGAGCTATAGAGCTGCTCAGGTAGTGGCGTTCTTCATATCGTCAGTTGTACATATGGAATTAGTTGTGGGCCCTTGTGAAAAAGGTGAAAAAGAATAAGAAATAGGATTCCTAATAATTTTGAATTAAGTACAAGTTACTTTAATTAAAAAACTAAAACCATCTAGAATTTGTTCTCAAAATAAGCAAAGTGTATTGCAGTAGGCATAGCTATAGTCATAAAATGAAGTTTCTTAAAATTTCTTTTTCATAATAAAGATGGCATATATTACCCTATTTAGCAGCAGAGTGAGCATTAAAATATGGTCATGAGAAAGACTGAAATCTTAAACTATTTTTCTTCTCTTTTAGAAGCTAAGTTGAATATTTAGAGATTATGAACAGTTAGTATTTACTAAACAGACTGCCATTACCCCCGGTAATAAATTTAACATGTCCTGCATGCTGGGAAATATTGCAGCTTGCTTAGTTATTAGCACATGGCTTGAACTTTTAACTCATTAAAACAGATTCTGCGATAAGACACTATAAATCTCTTTTATGATATGCTCATGTGGGTGAAATGTAAACAGTAGTAAAAAAATCTTAAGTGCAAATTAATAATTTTCAATGAACATGCCTGATCACAGTCTTAACATAAAACAGCTAATTAGTAAGCTAGCTTTTTATAAGAAATATAAACCTTTTTTTAGCACTTGAGAAATGGTATACTAGTGACATTATAAATATTTGGTATATCCAAAATGACTTAAGAGCTAATGTCTTTGGAGTAAATTATAGACATCAGAATAGTTTTTGATTTAACAGTACACCATAAAAATTACATTTAAAATACATCACATCTTAATAGAAGTAAATTAAAAAATTTCCTGTTTACCAATAAGTATAGGAAAACAAGCAAACTTAAAAATTTAGGCTAAAAATTCCAAAGTAATTTTACCCCATTCTGCTGCTTCAAAAGCAGCTGTCCACTATATAAAGAACACATCTTACCTCTGCTAAAGATTTGACCACTTCTTGTTGTAGCTGAAGCATTTCCAGTTTTGATTGTTTCATTTTGTTCATTTGTTAGTAGAGGGCTCAGGGAAGAGGGTCATCAAAACCTCTCCAGAATGACCTTAATGGGAATGTGTGTCCTGTGCCATTGTTTCAGCAGTCCGCTAATGTATAGAACCGGCAACATACGGCTTCTCGGCTGCAGTCCCTCACTCTTCCTCCTGTGGAGTCAATAGGCATCTGAAAATACGTAATGAAAGTAATTCCGCATACTGAAGGCTTCTTGTCTCCAGGCAGCCTTTGAGCCAGTCTTTCTGAAAAGGAACGCTGCTTTTCAGAGGAGAGTCTGCTCTGAGCAGCTTTTGCAGAGTGACAGCCTACCTTGTCGCTTCTCCCCACTGCAGAGAGATGCAGTGCATTCACTAATTTTGATTGGCCAGTTGTGTTGGTTTAAACTGCTTCCTATGTATGGAAGGGCTCCCCCCCACACCCCACTTTATATAAGGATGCTGTTTAAAAGGCTAAGTTTTTAAGTGGTTGTTTGTTGCTCTTAAATGGAATATGAGCAAATTGGTCTTTTTAAAAATGTGTATTTTGCTCTGATTCATTGATTCCCCAGTGCCAAACACAAGAAAATAGGGTGTTTTTTTTTTTTTTTATGTGTATGTGTGTGAGAGAGGGGGTTACAGAGTAAAAAATGTTGCATTTTAAGGCTGGCTAACTGGATTTGACTATTTTAGTAGTTGTGTGTGCTTTGGGTTGAGGTTCTTTGTTCTACAGATAGAAAGTCCTGCGTCTTTACAGTGAACCAGGTTTGATTTCAACTAGTTTATTTGTATTCAAGTCATCTCTTTGTATTTCACATTGTGACCATCTCATGGTTTTGTGTCATCTTGACTTCAATATTCATTCACTCAGATATTCCTTCATTTCATTCATTTGTTCATATTATAATCACATGGACTTAAGGTGGTTATAGCATAAAACATTTGTAAATATTCCATTGCTTGCATGGCGGTGGAGCATAAATATGCGTAATTGTTTCAGTTTGGGGAATGGTAATCTCAGTCCTCTCCTGTGCTTATATTTTTGTGTAATGACCATTTGCTATTAATATTTGATCTCACTGGGCTATTCTTATTTTTGAAATGAACATCTTTCTTAAACATTGTGTATGGTGATTGCTAATACTGCTGGTAAATGTGTATGGTAAAGGAAAAGGTGAGGTCCTCATAGGCTATACAGCTAAGCAATTGTAAAATGATTATAAAGAAACAAAAGAATGTATAAAAACAAAATATATTCATTTAAAATTAAATTTCTATGTCTTGTGGGTACTTTTAAAAACAAAATATATTCATTTAAAATTAAATTTCTATGTCTTGTGGGTACTTCTAAATATATTTCTATTCTTGTTAGTGAGGATACATACTTTTTTTAGATGTATATATTTAGATATATGTTGTGATTAGGTTCTTTTTTAAATTACACTTATGTGTGTATGTGTGTGTGCCTGCCATGTACACATGTCATGGCTAGAGGACTCCTCTCAGGAATTGGTTCTTTCCTTCCATCAGATGGGTTCTGGGGATGGAACTTAGGTTGTCAGGCTTGGCAGTGAGCAATGTTACCCACTGAGTCAAAGAGGAACACATTGCTGATGGCTGTACTATTAATGTATTAATCATTACCTATTTCCAATATTTTAGAAATAGTCTTGAGTTTTCAAAATGTATCCTAGATTTTTTTTTAATTTTGTTATTATAGAAGCTGGCAGTGTTCGCACACACCCTTAATCCCAGCACTCAGGGAGACAGAGACTGGTGGATATCTGTAAATTTAAGGCCAACTGGTCTACAAAGTGATTTCCAGGACAGCCAGAGCTGTTGTTATACAGAGAAACCCTGTCTTGGGGAAAAAAAAAGTGGAGTGTGGTGGGTTGAGGATTAGCTCAATGATAGAGTGCTTAAGGCCCTGGGTTTTGTCTTCAGCTCCAAGCAGGGGGGCAGGGGGTGGGGGTGGGGAACAACAGAAATATATCATTATAATTATTTTTTTACAATTTTGAAAAGTAATATGATTTTTTATAATCTTTGATGGTCAGTGGTCAAGCTTTACTGGTGAGTAGTTGATAAGTACATAAGGTTTGAATTGCATTTCTTTAGAAATTGAAAGTAATGCGGATGTTTTGTTGTGTATTGTGAAAAATTTCTGTATAGCTTTGTATTGTAAGATTTTGGTAATGCTAAAAATGAAAATGTTGTGCTATTTATTATTCATGCATTTTTCAAAGTTATGGAAAAAGATCTTGTTAGAGTGCCAAATATGTTAAAGACAGATGATAAAAAAATATTATTTTAAAGTAAAAACTAAAGTCAGAGGGAACATTTTAGCATCAGCTGAGAATTATGATTGGAATATAGAAACTATTAACATAATAAAAAATCTATATAGTGTTTCCCTGCCAGAGAGTTTTTTGCTTAGGTTTATTATCAAAATATCTCGATTAAGTAGAAGAAACAAAGGCAAAGAGAGATCTTTTGGCTTGCCGAAGTCTGGGTATGTTGTACCAGTTCATTAGAGCCCTGTAAGCCACTGTTTGAGCTAATGGGCCTGTTTCCTTGAAATTATAAAAGTATATGCCGTTAACACTGGTTGACCCAAGTTCACTCTCTAATTCAAGCAACAGTATAGCGTTGGTTTTTGTTGTTGTTGAAGGATATTTCTGTGCTTCTCTTCTCTCTTAATGGGATAACTTTTCTAAGTTATAGTCAGATTATTTTGAGAAACAAAATCTGAATTTTTTTGTAAGTAGTAATTGTAGCATAAAAGCTCAAGTATGGACATTTCTGTGCATTCCCTGTACAACTGAGCTGTTTTTAAAGATACATGAGAAGCCACAAATAGCAGTTTTTAAAATACAATACTTAGTCTAATATTTTTTGCATTATTGAAGCCACAAATTTGTTTAGTACTTGTATGTTTCTAAAATTTTCACAAAGGAATTTAAAACCCTCTAGTTTTTACTAATAAACTAATAACAGTAATAATGGATATTAGATTAAGAATCAGGTTAAAAAACTGGGTGTAATGGTACGCACCTTTAATCCCAGCAAAGGCAGGTTGGGTTTCTGAGTTCAAGTTTAGCCTGGTCTACAGAGTGAGTTCCAAAACATCCAGGGCTACACAGAGAAACCCTATGTGTAAGAAAATCAGATCATATTATTTTTATGAAAAATTGCATATCAAATTACATTTTAGAATTTATGAAGATTCTTGTTTCCATGGTATCAGGTTTTTTTCACACTTATGCACTTAATACAAGTATTCATATAAGCTACTAATTTGGAAAGATGCTACAGCTGGTGATTTATTTTTTTATAGGTAAAAGTTTCTTTTTTATTTTTTTAACGTTTATTCTTTGTAGATGCCACGTGATGCGTTCTGATCCCACCTACCTCCCTGTCCACTTGCATCTACCCTCTGCCCTTACAATGTAACCCCCCTCAATCCCCTTCCACAAAAAAACTCAAAAGAAAATCTAAACAAAACAAAGAAGCAAACAGAATAAAAACAAAAAACAACAAAAAGAATTTTATCATGGAATCTGTAGTGTGGTCCTTTAGTTCACTCATCTTTACTTGCCAGGGTTCATTGTCACATGTCTCCAGTCTGGCTGGAGGCCTCTGATTTCTGCTGCAGTATCACTAATGGGCTCTCACTGGGGCTTGTCTTTGTATCCTGTTATTGTCCTGTTTCGGGGAGATCCTTCTGTTTTGGATCTGTAAGTTCGCCCCCTTCACATGCTCCAACAGTTCATGGATATTGGGGTGGACCAGCTCATAGCCCTGGTTCTGGGTCTGGGTTGTAACTGGTTGGTCAGCCGGCCAGCTTTCCCTCATAGTTACTGTCTGGGTGAGCTCTCCATCATTGCCTCGACTAGCTCACCTAGTGCAACCTACACAGCTGGTGATTTAAATAAAGTTTTATATTATAAAGTAATTTCATGGGTTGGTTCTTTTTACCTTATAAACTGGGTGTACAGTTTGCCTTTACTAATGATAATTGAGCAGCATATGGGAATCTAACCTCCAAATACAGGTCAAAATTGTTTTCCAGAACTTATGTTTTTCTTCTAGTTATAAATATTCTTATTGTACATTCTTAATTCCTAAAAGTTTGTGGCTAGTTCTGATATTATATTTTTCATGAGTTTGTAAGTAAAAAATTCAGCTTAGTGAAATATTTTAATTATTCGTATTTGGGGGGAAAGTATATATGTAAAGGGAATTTCTATCCCAGAAAATCACTCTTGAAGCTCTATTACTCCAGAAAGAGTGCTTTCCCAAAGAATACTTAACATTGTCAACTCTGTTTCTGATACTGGAGCTCAAAAAAGAATGGAATTTTCTATTTCAAGCCAATTCAGAAATTTCATTTGACTTCTCGGTTTTAATTCTTACACATCAAATACTTTGTTAGGACAGTAGAAACGGACCATCCTCTGCGATGTCAGTCCAGGAAGGAGTGGCCAGGGCTGTGTCAATAGTATAACTCATTACCTGTAAGAACAAATAAAAACTGTATCCACGCCTCTTTGTATCTCGTAAATATAGGCTGGGTGTGCTGCTGCATGCCACTAATCCTTGTACCTCAAAGGTAGCTGTCAGATAACCACGGCTCACTTCCATTACTTAGTGACATGATAAATCTGAGACTAGCTAGGGCTACATATGACCCCATCTACACAGGTTTTGTTGATGACTATAGTATTTTTTTTAATTTATTAATTTTATGTCTATGGGAGTTTTGTCTTCCTGTGTGTCTGTATACAGTGTGTGTTCAGTGTTCACAAAGAGCAGAAGAAGATGTTGGATTTTCTTGGACAGGAGCTACAGACAGTTGTTAGCTGCCATGGAGGTGCCGGGAATGAGCCCAGATCCTTTGAAGATCAACAAGTACACTTAAGGCTGAGCCATCTCTCTAACCCTATTTATTATTGTAGACAGAGTTATACAGACAGGTGCTTGTTGTTTCCCATTGGTTTTTCTTTTCTGTTGCTTTCTTTGCATAATTTACTTACTTAAGATATTTATTATACAATATCAAATCCATTTCCACCTTGAAGCTGTCAGTTTGATCAGCTGTATTATATATTTAACAAAACTATATCAGGTTTTGTTTTCTGTGTAACATAACTAAATGGTTGCCTATGGTCCAGATGTCTTATTATTGTTGCTCTCAGAAAGGTGCCATTCTTTGTGTCTAGAGTTGGAAGGTGGGAAATTCTCTTGTAGGCTGTCATTCTACTACAGGTTCAGGAACATGCATTATCCTCCTTTACAGATATATGTTCAGTTGCTGCTGCTTTCTCATATCTGAATGGAGATATTACCATAATAAAGTCCTGTTAGTATTTGGATTGTTGCTGTGGAGAATCATTAACGTCATTGGCATAGTGTCTGTGTTATTTTTCTCATGTTCACTTGTGGTTTATCACTTTCTTTAGTTCTTTGCGTATACATCATGTGCATATTTTTCTAGATTTGTACATTATTATTACATTTTAATGCTATCAAAGCAATACCTAATTAAAATATTCCAATTGCTTATTGCTAGGGTATATGACAGCAGTCAGTTTTTGTTCATAGGGAATGGCACTACTCGGAGGTGTGGCCTTGTTGTAGGAAGTAAGTCACTAGGGGTGGGCTTTGAGGTTTCAGATGCTCAGGCCTGGCCCAGTATCACTCTCTGCCTTCCTGTTGTCTGCTGGTCCTGATGTCGGCTTTTTCTCCAGCACCATGTCTACATGCTGGCGCTATGTTTCCTGCCATGAGGGTCATGAACTGTAAACTAGACTGAAGTAAATGTTATCCTTTTATAAGAGTTGCCATGGTCATGCTATCTTTTCCTAGCAATAGAAACCCTAGCTAAGACAATCTTGTATCCTACAAGTCTACTACATTCATGCGTTAATCTTAGAGCTTTTGAAATAAATTACATAGACTTTTCTGTATATAGACAATAATGTCTGTACACAGAGATATCGTTTGCTTCTCCCAGAAACATACATGTTATATTTATTTATTTTCTCAGCATCTCTGATTTTAGATTGGATAGGAGTATATTTGGCAGCTGTCTGTCATGAGTCTTAAGCATCTCTGAATCTTCTTGCTGAATTTGACAAGAATGCAAGCTCTGACTGTTCTTTATCTGGTCTCTTTCCCAGGGATGTTCTCCCTTGAGGGATGAAGTAATGACTCCCCAGACAAAGAACAGATGGATAGATTTGCTCTGCTTGTTCTGAAAACGATCCATTTCCAACTTTGGTCTTCTTTAGCTGTGATAGAATCCCACATCATTCTAGAGCCCATGGTAGAGGGCCATGTAGTTTTTATATCACATACCTTCTGTTTGTGTCTGTGAAATAGTAGCAGACTAGCATCGTGGCTTATAAGCAGACTGGACTGTATCCCAGAACCTTTACAATTTTTGATATTTTTGGTTCAAGGACATGATATTGGCAAAGGTAATGCTTTGTGCTATTTTGTCTGTTTAAGGTAGAGCAGCTGTCAAGAGTAAGTCTTCAAAGCTTCTGCTCTACCTGCTAGTGAATTTAGTCGAAGATGCAGTGGATAAAGCTGCTGGAATGGTGCTTTGGCTGTTGTTCATTTTCTAGACTGGGATGGAAGGGAAAACGTGAGTTCATGCGTGAGACAGCAAGCTGCAGGGACACAGGGCAGTGTGGTGTAGCCATTGAATCAAGAGCTACAGTGAAAGGTGGCAATAGTGAGGATACAGAACTGAGTAGACTTATATGTGTTACATTCATCTGTTGAGCAGTCACCATGAGATTTGGGTGTAGATAAAAAAGGGTTTCATATTGCTGCAGGTGTTCCTTGTGCCTGCATTCTGAGGTTTCCTTCTTTCTTTTTACTTCAAACTCAGCTGCCTAGGTAAAATCCAGGTGAGAGGAGCCTCCTGAAGAGGAAAGAATACACTCTTGTTGCTGGAGACAGAGATGTCTGTCAATTTGTGCAGACTTTGTGGGGGAAAGCTCAGTTGCAAGGAGGAGACACTGAGTCAGGCTAGAGCTGCAGCAGGAGGCACAGGGTTGGGGTAGAGGAGGGAGAATGTATCACCTGGTATGAGGAGCCAAAGCGAAAGAACAGCCTTCCCATGCCAGAGTTCTCCCTTGCAAGTCTTCCACTCACCAATCCCTGGGCCAGAGAATAATGTAGCCTCTTAGAGACTCTGACTATAGTTGCTCTGTTTGTTCAATGTCTTGTTCTGTGATTTGCAGGCAAGTAGCAACTGCTCAAATTCAAAGAAGCTGAAGTATGGCTGGGGCCTCAGGACCTACCCATTGCTCTTATTCTGTTATTCTGACAGCCCTGCTGGATAAATATTTAATGCTGTGATTTTGGTGTTCTTATGTAGATAGTATGGATACTTTCAGATTTTAAAGGTGACTCTCACAGTAGTGGTTTACTACATGTCAAGAAGTATTTACAAAAACCCAATAGAAAGGAGAGTAATCACAGCTAGTTCAAAAGCCTAGTGGCTCCTGGCGAACTCAGTCTATTTCCCAGTACAGCAGTGCTGATGTGGGATGTCCTGTATATGTGATGCTTTTATTAGTTGATGAATAAAGCTTTTTCAGCCAATAGCTTAGCAGAGCAAATCCGGGTGGGAAATATGAACACACACACACACACACACACACACACACACACACACACAGAGAGAGAGAGAGAGAGAGAGAGAGAGAGAGAGAGAGAGAGTAGGCAGAGTCAAAGAGACGCCATGTAGCTGCTGAAGGAGGCAGATGCCATTTAGCTGCCCAAGAAGCAAGAGGTAACAAACAACAAGCCTCATGGTGAAATACAAAATAATACAAATGGGTTAATTTAAGATATAAGCAGTCTCTGTGTTTACACAGTACCACCCTCCTGACCCAGCTACCAAGTGCACCTCCCCCACTCCCTCCCTTCCCACCCTTTTCTTTCTCTCAAAATTTTTATGCTGTACTGGGGATTGAACATAAATCTCATCATACTAGGCTAGTATCATTGAGCAATGAATTGTAAAATTCTCTTTATTTGAGATAGTTTTATTATGCTGTCACACTGACTTTTAATGCTTATCTCTGAAGTACTAAACTTAAACTATTTCCTCATTAGTTTTGTTCGTTCCTGTGCTAAAATTTGAAGCAGGCTGTAACATGAGGACCTGCTTGTTGTTGGGGTTTCTGTCCCTCCTGGTCCCCGCAATCATTAAGTCTCAAAGAAATCACACAGAGGTCTATATTAGTTATAAACTGATTGGCCTAGTAGCTCAGACTTCTTATTAACTCTTATAACTTACATTAACCAATTATTCTTGTCTGTGCTAGCCACATGGCTTGGTACCTTATTCAGCTGGTGGGAATGCAAACTTGTGCAACCACTTTGGAAATCAGTGTGGTGGTTTCTCAGGAAATTCGGGATCAACCTACTCAGGATCCAGCAATACCACTCTTGGGAATATACCCAAGATATGCCCAATCATACTACAAAAGCATTTGTTCAACTATGTTCATAGCAGCATTATTTGTAATAGCAAGAACCTGGAAACAACCTAGATGCCCCTCAATGGAAGAATGGATAAAGAAAGTGAGGAATATATACACATTAGTAGTAGTAGTACTACTCAGAGGTAAAAAACAATGACATCTTGAATTTTGCATACAAATGGATGACAATAGAAAACACTATCCTGAGTGAGATAACCCAGAACCAAAAAGATGAATATGGTATGTACTCACTCATTTGTGGACTCTAGCCATAAACCAAGGTCATTAAGCCCATAGTTCACAAGCACAGAGAAGCCAAATAACAAGGTGAACCCAAGGAAAACCATATATAGATCCTCCTGGAAATTGGAAGCAAACAAGATTACAGGGCAAATAATTTCCTTGAGACATTAAGCTATGAAAACAAGTTGCCATAAAGATAGTTTGGTTTATAATGCCTGCAGTTTGCAAATTTCTAATTCTGCCTGGGTCAGTTATTACACTTGATATGACATCATGTCCATATATGCATGTGTAGTGAAATTTGGAAATGGGAGTTTTCAGTATCCATAGTAGCTTTCAGTTGTGAACATGTGTTCTGTGTTTCAGCTTGATGACTGAAGGGTTATCCCTCATCCTACCCCACCCCCAGTCACATCTCCACTTCCTTTCCTTAGGTCTGTGAGCTTTTCAGTTGTGTTCACAGAGAGTTGCTACCTATCTCTCAGGGTTTCTGTGTCCCTACGCTCACACCAGAGTTGGTGGAAATGATTCATGATGCGCTTTGTGCTGGTACTGTATCCTCCAATGCCTGCTGGCCCTTCCTAAGCTTAGCCTGTGTGAGGTGCGTTCATGGACTGTGTCCTTGCTCTTTGTGACTGTGTGGTGAAGAAGGATTTGCGGATGGGTATGATTGCTTTTGCATATGTATCCTCCATGGATTCTTATATTCCTGTTAGCACACACTCACTTAGCCTTTAGTAAATTAATAAACATGTTACCTAAATAGTCTTCCTGGTGTCTGCTTTTAACTCTTCTGGGTACTCAGTTGCTCCTGTCCAATGTGTCCCTTAAGCCAACCATCTTTTCTGAGGATCTGGGCTGATTGGTACTCTGACTCTTGCTGCCTGACAATTCTGAGAAAGGTTTGTATCTGTAGAGAGCTTATCTTTCTGTTGTCATGAATGTGAACTGTGTCATTTCCAGTTCTTTCCATCCCATTTGGAAAGTAGAGTAACACCTACTGGGATTTCATTTGGGTTTGTATGGAATCTATAAATCTTTATGTTGGCTCTTCTGACCCATTGATGCTTATGTCTCTAACTTTGCATTGGTCACCTTTCATCTCTCACAGAATGGTTTTTACAGTTCTCGTGGATGTCAGGTGAAATTCTGAATTCCAGTTTTTTTCATATTACTCTTTAGAGTATTTGGCCTCTATTATCAGAAATGTATATTACATTTTTTGAATAGCCTTTTCCATTTACTGAAAACTCTCTTTTTCCTTATTTAATCTATAAACATAGAAAACTTGACAGATTGAGTTTTGAATATTGAACTAACCAGGTATTTCTGAGGTATGCCCTACTTGGTCATGGTAGAGTATTCTTTTTGATATTTTATGATTTTATTTGAGATTATTTTGATACTCTTTTGCCTGTCTGTTCATGAGGCACTTCTTTTATCAGCTTCGATTTACCTCCTTAGTATGTGATCAATACTACATTATCATTGCAAACTTGGATATGTTTTATTTTATATCACTTATTTCAGTGTGTTTTCTCACAGAACTTAATCTGTATATCAAGCTGACCTCGAACTCTCAAAGATCCACCTGCTTCTGCATACTGATTTCTGGGATTAAAGGCATGAGCCACCATTCCTGGCAAACATGCTTATATTTCTATTAGCTCTTTAATGAGGACCTGTTTTTAGTGAAGGTGGAGTTGTGAAGTCCCCAACTATGACTGCCGATTTGTTGCTTTCTTTTTTCACTTTTCCCAGCTTTAGCTTCATGTGTCTGTATATAGAATGTTCACATTTAGAGTTGTTATCATACAAATGTTTTATCCCTAGTAGAAATCCTGGTGTTAGTTTCAGGTTTGTTCTGTGTGGTTTGCAATACTTATAAATGTATTATCTGTGTACCTTTAAGGTATTTTTTCCTAGACACTAATGACTTTTCCTTTTTAAAGTCTATTCTGATTTTTTTATGAATTATAATGTAATGCAGGCAGATTTAATGTAATTGTCACACGATTAGACTAGTTTTCTCCTTTTTATTTTGTTTACACTATGTAATTTTCCCTTTCCTGCCTTTTTTGAGGATTAAGTAATTTTTTAGCTTTTCTTTTTTATTCTCTATTAGCACACTAACTTTATCATTTAGTTTTCTTTGGTGATTAGTTTAAAATTTAATGATGTAGATCTTAACTTACCACCATTTAATTACCATATATTGTATATAATATTAGAACCTTAGCACATATAATATCTGTTGATTCATACCATCTTTCATGCTGCTTATTTTACTTACGTTGTAAGAACTTAAAAATATTTCATTGCTATTTTTGCTTAGCCAGTCATTTTTTAAACAAATCTTAACTTTTTTGTTTGTTTGTTTGGTTGGTTGGTTGATTTTTTTCAAGGCAGGGTTTCTTCTCTGGGTAGCCCTGGCTGTCCTGGAACTCACTCTGTGGATCAGGCTGGCCTCAAACTCAGAGATTTCCCTGCCTCTGCCTCCTGAGTGCTGAGATTAAAGGCATACACCACTACTGCCAGGACTGATTTCTTTAAATACTTAAATATTTACAGTTTCTGTCTCTTTTCATGTCTTTTTGTGCAGAAGAGACTAGTGTGGGTATTATTTTCATTCTGAAAGAATGAAACTTTTTTGTAGCAAAGGATTGTTGGCAATAAATTCTACTTTATCTGAAACATATTCCTTGAGTTTTCATTATGTTTTGCTTGATGTAAAGGTCTGTACTAACTCTTTTGCTTAGGTATATTTAGTTTCTGATATTTGTGGTGTCATTATTCTTTGTTTCTTCTTTTTGTAATCTGTCTTTCCCCTGTGGATCCTTCTAAGTGTTCATTTTGCTTTATTGTTTTTGTAGTTCATTATAATGTGCTTTGTTGTTTATTATTGCTGATTTTGGATTATTGCTGTTCTTGAATATGTGCTTTTGATGTGGTTATTATTGCTGATGCTAGACTTTTTAAAAAGTCAAATTAAAAATATTTTGTATCTTCACTTTTTAAATACTTTTTAAGCTCTGGTATTGTCTTGGATAGCACCGAACCATTTTTTTTTTTTTTGAGGAAGGAAGGATCAGTTTGGGTACTTTTACTTCTGGATCTGGATGTATGGATCTTCTGTTTACAGAGTTTAATGTGTTGCTAAAATCCC
Organism: Microtus oregoni; assembly: GCF_018167655.1. Lineage (NCBI taxonomy): Eukaryota > Metazoa > Chordata > Mammalia > Rodentia > Cricetidae > Microtus > Microtus oregoni. The sequence continues at coordinate 56,761,537 of NW_024543068.1, read as the reverse complement.
GTATTAATTATTCAGTTTGAATATTTACTTTTCAGCACAAGAAATTTATCCAATTTCTCTTCCTCTTTCTCTCTCTGTAATTCTTCAGCCCCCTTCACCATTTTAAAAAGATTTTTTATGTGTATGCATGTTTTTCCTGCACATATATATGTGTGCCATGTGTGTGCAGAATCCACAGAGGCCAGACAAGGGCATCAGCTCTCTAGAACAAGTTGCAGACAGTTGTGAGTTGCTGTGTGAGTCCTGGGAACTATACCTGAGTCCTTTATAAGAGCAGCAAGTGCGCCTCACTTCTGAGCAGTCTCTCCAGCTCCTCCCCATCTAACTTTTTGAGGGAGGATCTCACTGAACCTGGAACTCACTGATTTGTCAAGGCTGGGTAGCAGTGAGCTCCATGAACCCACATGTCTCTGCTCCCTCGTTTTGGAATTACCGATAATTGCCACCATGCCTGGTTTTTATGTGAGTACTGGGGATCCAAACTGGGTTCCTCATGCTTCCATGGAAAGCACTTAACTCATTGAGCCTTTTCCTTATTCCTTGATAAATTTTTATAGTTTATCTATTGTGTTCTTGTTTCCTTTATGAACTAATTGTTATATATATATATATATCTTTCTTTCTCTCCTAATTATTTCATGTTTTGCATATTGATATTTCTGATAATGTTTTTGATGGATATTGGTCTTTGTTCTAATTCCATTATACTATGAATGGAATTTTGTCTTATTGTATTGAATGTTATACTTTGTCAGTCAGATACCTCCCTGATAGTAGACTTCCTGATGATTCTTTGCCTAGCCTTTCTGAATCTCTTTGTATGGATTTATAATTTCATAATCACTGAATACTTAAGAGGCCCTATATAGGAATTCATGAAACTATGTATTCCTCCCCCCAAAAAAGTACCATATAGAATTTTCTGGAAGTTTCTTTAAAAGTTTCTTTTTCTGTTTAACCTAGTCATAGAATTCTATCTCCCCTAACTTTCCTTAATCCTGTCTCGTAAACTCATTGTACTCATCATATCTGCTGGGGTTTTTCTCTTACATGATAGTTTCCCTAAGTATGTTTGGAATTCAACTGGGTAATTATGTCATAAAGCTCATTCATTGTCAGGTGTGGTGGTGCAAATATCCAATGAGACCATCCACTGGAGCATGGTCAGCTGACCAGGGTTCACATCCTTAAAGACAATGAATGGTCAACTGTTAATAGGTCCTTGGTTAGAGGTGTGGGTTTATATTGTGTGAGATAAAACACAAAACATTTTTACTCACCCCAGAAAGGGGGCCTATGACAGACCACAATATGGAGGCCACCAAAGTTCTACTTGGTGAACCAATGAATTTTATTGGAGTTACTTATAGGACTATAAGAGTATATATAAGCAACCGTATGAGTCAAGGGTTACATACAGACATGAAATGATTCAAAGACAGTTGCATCATCAAAGCCTTCCCTATATTAATGAAAGTTCACAAAAACTGGAAACCTTGAACATACTACACAGCCAAAACTTGTATGCAACTGCTTGTGTGTGTCTCCTTCACCCATGCTGGAAGGTTTACTGGCTCAATCTTCTGTAAGTAACCACAGCTGCTATGAGTTCCTGAGCCATTTTTGACCATGAATATTCTTATACCTCTACTACCCTATTAAAGAAAAGATCATGATCATGACTGGAGAAAAGAAATCACACCTACATATCTGTACAGGTTTATGTCTTTTCAAGTTTATTCCCTATAACTGCTAGTAAATTTACTCTTCTGCCTCCCGAGTGCTGGGATTAAAGGCGTGCACCACCACTGCCCGGCGCCCATCTTTAACTTCTGTGTCAATCAGAGATAAATGCATATTTTTTTTTATTTTAAACCCAGACGTCCTCCTATTCCTGCCTGCCTTGTTCATTGTGCTCTTGCATGTTTTATCTTTACCACCATACTACTGTAGTCTGTCAAAGATGTACAGAGATCTCACTTCCTGTTGATGTAAATTTTGTATCTATACCACCCAAAATTGATGATTTTCATAAAAACCACAACTCTTTGTCTGAAATATTTTTAATTGAGTTTAATTGCAAAGTAGAAAAACAAGCTTTAAAGTGTAATAAAGATTAGGACTATCAAGTGTTTCTATGATCAAGTTTTTATACTCATTTTTATGTGTATTTTGGCATTTTTTCCTCTTCATAATGTTTTCCTCATTGACAGTGTGTAAAAACTAATGAATTAGGACTTTTTAAATAAAAATAGTCAGAAATAGGAAGTAAACTTACTAAAAGGCAAAACGTCAAGAATAGGCTTTTTTTATATTTTTAATTTTGGGTATCAGACTAGATATAGGCAGTGCTGCAGGCGTCACCTCACCTCTACTGTTTTGCTTCTCTTCCACACAGCCTTCAACACAGCCACTGCCCCAACGTAGCACTGCTTTATCTTCTTGTTGTATTGATGATGTGGTTTGTCTTGGAGAATAAAACAAAAAATTATTATTTTTTGTTATTATAGAGTTTAAAAAAGCTATCAATTGAACTAAGTAGCAGTGGCTTCTTAAGGATAATTTTTATACTTAGAAACATGAAAGCCAACAGGTCTTTTAAATACAGATGAATTATTTACATATTTTATATGCATACATATATATATATATATATATAAGATCTTAAAGAGTAAGATTACTTATGAGGACTAAAGATACTTGAAAAAAACTACATGTTCTTACAACAGTTTGTTCCATTCTTTTTTTCCTGTAACACAGTTATTCCTCCCCCGCTCCCCACACAACAGATTTGTACTGTAAGAATAGCATCATGGTGCAGCCTGTAGCTCCCAGAGGTAAAACACACAGTACTAAATTTCCATCTGTAGATTTTAGTTTTCATATTTCATGTTATTTCCTGACTTCAAGTCAAATTTGAAATGAATTTAAGCTTTCAAGGACTAAATTTCTGTTGGCTTTTCTTAAGAAGTTACATGGTATACTAGTTAGTTACTCTGTAGTTGGGTTAGACATTTTGTTACATGCAATTAATCATCGATTATTTCCATTTAACCATATTCACCATCACTTGGAAGTTACTTTGTGTCTTAAATTTTAATTGCTTACTTTTATCTTACTTGGTTAGCTTTAAAATGATTGTTAACTCTTATTACATGTATGCATTCCTGGCAAGCCTGGAACTTCCTTTGGAGACCAACTTGATCTCTGCCTCTGCTTAGGCGTGCTGAGATTAAGAGATGCTACTACCATCACTCACAAGACTACCAGCAAGTTCAATATAAATAGTGGTGTCAATTATTTCAGATTGTTGAATCAAAAAGCTCATAGCAGGGATATTTCAGTTAAAATTATAATATATAATTGGTGCACTGTCTTTAGAAAGCTGAACAGAACCTTGTTACCTGAGGAAATTACTCTGTGAAAACATTAGGTAATTTAATGTTGAAAGTTTTGACTAATTATAACTTGTCTTAGAAGATCCTTAATTTGTAGTGGTGTATTTTCTATGCCAAGAACATGGAACACATTTGGTGTTACTGATGTTTAGGAAATGGAGTCATTTAGATATTGGGTGAATATAACCCTGCCTGTTGGTCTCTCTTAATTTTCTCGAGTCCTCAGGTTCTATATATAGTAACTCCCAAGACTCATATAAAAGTGGGAGAATTCTTGCACTTCCTAACGCCTAAGCTTTTATGAATATTATATCACTAGAAGGTTATTTATGTCTTACTTTCAGCTGTAATTTTTACTCACTTTCATGTGGGAATGTGACGTTGTCTAGGACATTATTGTAAGTGATAGAAAATCACTCTAGGGTGTCTGTCTGTGTGGCCAGACCTTTAACCACTATTTAGTACATTCTTTGTCTCCTTGTTTGTAAGGTACTAGGGGAACAAGGAAAATAATGAGTTTGTAGTTCAGTTAGACTAACTTACCATGATGTTTGTAGTGGGCATTCTTTTGGACCATCAACCAGCTCCCAAATCAAGACACAGATGCTTATTATTAATTATGAATGCCTGGCCTTTTATTATGCGTGTCCCACTTGATATTACAATTTATTTTTAACATGTTTCTATTCATCTACATTGTGACTTAGCTTTTTACCTTTCTTTCCTTCTGTATGTCCTACTCTATGTTTTGCTGACTGGCGGCTGCCTGACTGACTGACCCTGGGCGTCTCTCTCTCTCTCTCTCTCTCTCTCTCTCTCTCTCTTCCCCTCTCTTTCTTCTTTGTTCTCTCTCATTCTCTTCTCTTTCTGTCCTGTAGACAGTTTTTTTGGGGGGATTGTCAAATCACAAAAAAAAATGACATGGAGACATATTGTTAGTTATGAAAGCTTGGTCAATAGCTTAGGCTTGTTTTAACTAACACTTATAACTTATAACCCATTTCTATTTATCTATGTTTTGCTACATGATTGTGGCTTTACCTCTCCTCCTACATGCCTGTTCCCCCTCTGTCCACTGGTGACTTCTAACATCTCTGTTCTTCTTCCCAGCCTCCTCTGTGCCTAGAAATCCTGCTTAGCTAATGGCCGTTCTGCGTTTTATTAAACCATTAACAGTGACACATCTTCATGATGTACAAAAAGATTATTCTACAACATTTCCCTCTTTTTCCTAAATAAGAAATGTAAGTTCAACAAAGTTAGACAATATACAACAAGAACAATTATCAAGTAAGGATAATTTTGGATAATACTAGATTTACAGTATCCAGTCCATTTGTATTTGGCAAATTCAGAGAAAATACTCTATTATTAATCCTATCTTGGTAAGTCCAAAGTTTTGTACCTAATTTACCTTCTGTCTTAACTAATTGTATAGTCTTCAACTTCATCAAGGAGCATGGCAGGATATAATATTACCTGAGTAAGCAAGAAGTGCAGTGCAAGTACCACTCCTAAAGCATACAAATGATAGGACAGTCAACAAAGGCTCCTCTAAAATGTTGGGGCATCCATCTTTGGCCTATAAGCCTATAACGTCTTGCAGACCTTTATGTGAAGCAGGAAATTTGAAGGACTCTCCCATCTTGTTTTGGCAAAGTTCAGCAGTTGCTTTCTTTTGTATCCTCCATAGTATCTGGCAGAGTTTTCTATGAAGCAAGGATTGTGAAGGACTGTCCTCCTCTGTTTTGGCAAAGTTCAACAGTCTTTTACTTTGTGTCTACTTTGTATTGCATACAGTCAGTAGTCAAGGCAAGACCTGTTTTTTGCTCAATGCCTACCTTTACCACAATAAAAGCAAACTCCATATGGAAGTTCTTCAGTGCCCATCATCCTTTCTGAAGTAAATTGGTGTTGGAAGGAGCAGATGTGTCTCACTGTTATGAAAAACCTTAGGTCATTCAACATCTTAAATACCATATTCTATAGGTCTTTGAAGTGTTTGAAGATCACTTGTTTATCTAAAATATATCCCTGTATGATCTTGAAAACATACGTAACATGACTACAAGTTTGATTATTATAGATACCTAACTACTAACCTGCATTTTATATCTTGTATTTTTAAATTAGCTGAATATGCACAATACCCCAAACAAGAATAGAAACATGCACTTAGTATAACATGATAACTTTAAATTTTATCAATATACAAATAAGTGTACCAACTAAAATATTTGAGAGTAATGATTGTTCAACAATCTAACCTTTTATCTCATCATTTTTGTATTTTCCCTCTTTTGTTCTTAAGAAAGAGATCCTTGAATCTAATATCCTTTGTTTTTTTCCTGACCATGATCAATAACAATTTGTAGTCAAGCCCCCTAAACAATGACAAACATCCATATCCCACCACCACATGATCAAAAACAACAACAAAACCTACCCATTCTACTTCTTGGGAATGTGGACATTGTGTTCTCTAGACTGCTTCATGTTGTCTGGGGGTGCTGGCATCTTTTGGGGACCCTGATAAAATTAGTATAATTGTCAAGTCCTGTCTAAAGCAGTCTGTGAGGCTAAACTATCTCAGCCAGCAGTCTTGCAGTTGTTCTGGATGCAGAACTCTGAGATAATTGCAAGAGGCACTCTGAGAGACTAGATGACTGGGCCACCTGTTTTCATTGGTATATGGTCCCTTTGCTCTGAAAATACACACATTTTAAAGGTAACATACATATTTGCACTAACACAAATATGGACTCTGTGTTGTACACAAGTCAGCCAAAGATTTTTTTTTGTTGTTTTATGTTTGAGCAGGTGAAATATATATCACCTGTCTTATAGTTTTTCTATGTTTATTTCTTTATGTCTGTAGACAGGATTTTCAGGGGATCCTTCCCTGATCAAATCTGATCTCTGTCAACCTTGAGTGAATCCACAGCCTTCTGTTTCCTCTGGAAACAAAAACATAACCCTTTCCCCAATGCAACAAAAATACTTGCCTTCAGAATGTTTTTTTCTATGACTGTCTATACCCATTTTTTTTCAAGCGTACACACATTTTTAAACATAATGTAACCTGTTTAGAGGTCCTCCCCACCCCATCTGGATGTGGTGTTCTCTAATCTCATGAGGCAGATCGTAAGATGCTATGCCAGCTGCCAGCATGGCTCAGCTTTGTTCATGGTGCTGGTAGATGGTTCCAACCTGCAGACACTCTCTATAGCTGAGCCTGTCTGAGAGACTGTGGTCACCACAAAGCCTCCTTTGACTCCTGTGTTCTGAACTTTACAAAAAAAAAAAAAAAAAGCCTTCTCAGGCCGTATGTCGATATATGTGCCCCATATGTAGTTGGATAATTTTTGGGGCTGCCAGCTCACAAAAAATAACTTGGAGACTTATTAATTATGAACACTCAGCTGATAGCTTAGGCTTCTTTCTAACTAACTCTTCTAACTTAAATTAACCCATTTTCATTCATCTGCATATTGCCATGTGACTTGTGGCTTTACCTCTCCTCCTGAATATCTGTTCCCTTTCTTTTCAATGGTTTCTCCTTATGTCTCCGCCCTTTTCCCCAATAGAAGCAGCTGGGTTTAGAGAAAAGTATGGCTGACTTGGCAGAATGAATGGCTTACCACTTACCCTGAGTTCCAATCCTTACTAGAAGTTGTTTTGTGAGGGATGATAGAGTGTCACTTGGGATGTGATTGATTTTAGGTATGTATTGGACACCTAAGCTCTAGTACTGACCTGTATCTGAGGATTTGGAATCCAGTAAAAAATAGAAGAGAAGAGACATATTTGAAAGTTGTTTCATATAGGTGGGAATTGAATATGCAGCATATGAAATCCATTCTTCTAAGGAGGCGAAAGCGGTGATCTTTTTGAGCAGCTGTAGTACTCAGTGAATGAGTTCAGGGAGAGATGGCAGAGACCTACAGAGGGTAGTAGCTAGGAAGGTTGGAAAGCCATGGCTTTCATGTGATAGAAGCCAAGAGAAAATGATGGTTAGTCTTGCCATATATTGTGAGATACCAAAGAAAATAAGAATTGTAAAGTAGGCTTAGGATTTAGGAAATGAGTATTCTCTTTTTTTGAATCTCAGCAAAACAGCACCAGAAATAAAGTGCTCACACAAGCACTGGCTCAGGGCACAAACACCAGAAATAAGGTGCTTACACGAGCCATAGGGTCAGGGGGATGAGGGTACATGCACCAGAAATAAGGTGCTCACACAAGTCCTAGGATCAGGGGGATGAGGGTACATGCACCAGAAATAAGGTGCTCACACAGGCACTGGGATCAGGGGGATGAGGGTATATGCACCAGAAATAAGGTGCTCACACAAGTCCTAGGATCAGGGGGATGAGGGTACATGCACCAGAAATAAGGTGCTCACACGGGCACTGGGATCAGGGGGATGAGGGTACATGCACCAGAAATAAGGTGCTCACACAGGCACTGGGATCAGGGCATATAAACTAGAAATAAGGGGCTCCCATAAACACTGGGATCAGAGCACACGTACTGAAGCATCTCTTCTAGAGGACCCATTCAGTGAACAAATGATTCTAGATGCTAAACCTTGAAATATTAACTTGTATGTGTGTGTATGGGAGGGGCAATGAAAAAGCAATGTATTTAAGAATAAAATTAATTTAAGGGCATTTAGTTTTGACTCTGAAGTTATTCTCAAAATGTGATAACTGCAGATTTAGATTATAAGAGAAACGGAAATCGGTGCTATATGGCATGAATGTGAAATAACAGATTCAGTGCAAGGTCTCCCAGGGTCTAGAGGGTCCATCCTGTGATTCTACTGCATACAAATGCTTGTTAGCATTTCTTCTCGTATGTGTTAAATGTGTGAATCTCGAATTTACCTCATTTATATACCTTGTATATAAATGCATATTCTTTAATGATTTTAGCAGTTTCACTCTGTGTGTATATATTAGTTATTTATTGTAAAAAAATCAAAAGTCTAAAACAAGTATTTATTAAATTGCAGTTTTTAAATTAGTTCTCTGAGAGTTTCATTCGGTGTGTTTTGGTCACATGCACCCTTCCTCTCCCAGCTCTCTCCTGATTCATACCCCCTTCCCTGTCCACCAACTTTCAAACTCGGTAGCCGAGTTGGTGCTGTTCCAGCTTCACTGGCTGTGTGCTCTCACCCTGGACAGCGGTTGGCTCAGCAGGGCTGCACTGTTGGAGAAACTGGTGTCTTGCGCTTCCAGCAGCTACAGGTGCCAATGTGCTCAGCTTCCTCTTCATGCTGCGTACTGTCACAGCAGCGGTGAGTTCCTATGTACAGTTGTGCTTCTGTGTCTAGAGGAACCGTTCCCTTCTTTTTGCTGGTGTCGTAGGGATAATTAGAGTCCCATGAACATCCATGTCTTATTTTCTAAAACCATGGGTATGATATATTAAAAAAAAGAAAGTAAGATTACAGTTGCAGATAAGTTGGGGGTTCTCTGTGTGGGCTCAGCCTAATACACGAGCTCTTAAACATGGGAATCATTTTCAGCAGACGTCAGAAGAAATGAGTCAGAGAGATGAGGCAGAAAGATGTTCAGAGAGATTCAAAGTGTGAGATGGAGTAGGGGCTGTGAGCCAAGGAATGTGGGTGGCCTCAGCAACTAATATTCCCTACCTGATAGCTAGCATAGAGTTAGGGAACACAGACCCACAGCTATATGGAACTTAATTCTGCCAGAGACTTGAAGGCACATATTCTTCCCAGGACCTGTAATAAGTAATGGATGTCGCCAACACCTTTCCTGCCTTTTGATGCCTAGAGCAAAGAAAGAGGTTGAGTCCACTGGACTTATAACTTAGAAAGCTGTAAGATGGTAAATTGTATTGTTTTAGGCATTTATTTTCTTATATTTAGTAATAATAGTTAATAATACACGTCACGAAACTCAAACATCACTTCAGTGGTTCTAGCTCAGGGTCTCATGACATTGCAGTGAATCACGTCCAGGGCTGGAGAAAATACTGCCTCTCTGGTGGTTGTGGGTAGGCCTCAGTTCCTTACCCTAAATTCTTTATAGTTAATAGCTTGGCACCTTTCTCAGAAAGAGTTAGGTAGGGTCAAGAGACAATGAGATCATGTTGATACACAAAGTAGAAGCCACTGACAACTGGGGCAGACTGAGAAGCCAATGATAATGGCACTGGGATTTGTCTCTACTGCATGTACTGGCTTTTTGGGATCCTAGTCTATTTGAATGCTCACCTTCCTAAGCCTGGATGGATGGGGGGGAGGGCCTAGGACTTCCCACAGGGCAGGATACCCTGCCCTCTTTTAGGACTGGAGGGTAAGTGGGGGAGCGGGAGGGAAGTGGGAGAAGGGGAGGAAGTGGAAATTTTGATTCCTAGTATTAATAAAGTAATAAAAAATCAAAGTAGAAGCCATAATGTTTTTATATCTTAACTGTGATGTATCATCATGTATAACTTACACAGAATGTTACCAGAAGGCAGAGTTTATTGGGAAGACAAGATAGATGAGAGGTACCATGGGATGTTTGTGTCTCGGATGACAACTGCCAGCTTACATATGATCTCATTAGACACAGCTAGTCAACTATTGAGTCTCTTTAAATTGAGGTTACTCATTCAAAACTGAAGTTTTACATTGTCTTTCTTGAAATCAACTTAAGCTAGTTTAAGCAAATAAAGGATTTTGGTTTGGTTTGGTTTAGTTTCCATAGGGGACATAGATGCAGGGTCTTGTGCATGCACAATAAGTTCTCAACCACCCAGCTATGTCCCAGACCAATAAAGGATTTTTTTAAAAAAAAAATATGTATTATAGCCAGCACTTGCCACTTTTGATTAAGAATTTTAAGATATTTTTAGGACAGTTTTAAGGAGTACTTGAAAATAAACCATCATTGCCTGACCTTTGCATAGATGATCGTTTCTGAGGTTGTCAGGTTTGGTCTTCTCAGTTTGCAGTTCTATAGATTTAGGGGAGGGGTCTCCTAGAGGGCTGATCAGCTGTGCTGCTGTAAGGATACCCATCTCATAGTCTGTTTGAATCAATGCAGTGGGCAGTCTGTGGGTGTTCACAGCAGGGCCGCTTCTGTGCTCTTGACAGTTTGAGGACCGGTGCCCAGGACAGGGTGTTTCTCTATTGCCTGTCTCACACATGGCTGCTCAGTAGATATTGTTAAATGAATAGCTGATGTGGCAGTGTGGTCACGGATCCATTTTAAAAATACTTTTCCACAAACACTAATCAGTCATCATAACTCATACTTTGAGCTACACCCTATATTACAAGACCAAAGAGTTTCTGTTTGCTCTAAAACTTGTTAGAGAATAAGAGAATCTATTTACAGCCGCACATCTGGTGAAGGACTAGGTTGCAAAATGAAATGGAACTCAGCTCAGCAAAAACTCAATGTAATTAATAAATGTACAATAGATTCAAATAGACATTTCTTAAAAGAAGACATAGGTGGTCAGCAGGTACGTGGGACAGTGCTCCAAGTCACGCATCACCAGACAGCTAGTTACTGCCTTATTCCACTTAGAATACCTGAATAAGTCCAACGGCAGCAAGTGCTAGCTGGACTGCAGAGAGGAACGTTGTGGACCAGACACTGCTGGTGGGAATGTGAATTAGTATAGACACCGTGGGAGACAGTCTGGAAGTTCCCAGAAAGCTAAAAATAGAACTGCCTTGTGATCAGCAATGCCGTGACTACAAAGAAAGTCAACGTGCTGACGAGACATCTGCACTCCCATGGTTGTTCTCAGAGGCTGACATGTAATCAGCCGTGTCTATCAGGTCATGAATGAACTTTTAAAATGTGCTACATATACATCGTGGGATATTCTTTGTTTTGAGACAGGGTTTCCCTGTGTATCCCTGGCTGTCCTGGAATCCAAAAGGTCATCTGTATCTGTAGCTATATCCATCTAGGTATGTGTGTTGGATATTAACTCCAGGGCCTCACACGCATGTAGTATATGTTCTCACACTGAGCTACAGCTCTAGACCCACCAAAGTCATTGTTATCACAGATCCAAAGTTTTAGGAATTTTTCATTGCTGTGACTAAATACTTGCCAAGAAACAAATTAAGGATAGAGGGTTTGACTTTCAATTTTAGGACACAGTCCACCATGGTGGAGAAGTCGTGAAGGCAGCTGGCAGCGTTGACATCAGTCAGAAGCAGAGAGGTGAATATAGTGTTCATATCCGTTTATTCCAGGGCTCTAGCCTTGCACAGTGCTGCTGCTGGCATTCAGGGCGGGGCTTCCTTCTTCTTTTTTTTTTTTTGGCGCTTTCTTATTTATTTATTTATTTATTCATTTATTTATTTATTAAAGATTTCTGCCTCCTCCCTGCCACCGCCTCCCATTTCCCTCCCCTCCCCCAATCAAGTCCTCCTCCCTCGTTAGCCCAAAGAGCAATCAGGGTTCCCTGCCCTGTGGGGAGTCCAAGGACCACCCACCTCCATCCAGGTCTAGTAAGGTGAGCATCCAAACTGCCTAGGCTCCCCCAAAGCCAGTACGTGCAGTAGGATCAAAAACCCATTGCCATTGTTCTTGAGTTCTCAGTAGTCCTCATTGTCCGCTATGTTCAGCGAGTCCGGTTTTATCCCATGCTTTTTCAGACCCGGGCCAGCTGGCCTTGGTGAGTTCCCGATAGAACATCCCTATTGTCTCAGTGTGTGGGTGCACCCCTCGCGGTCCTGAGTTCCTTGCTCGTGCTCTCTCTCTTTCTGCTCCTGATTTGGGCCTTGAGATTTCAGTCCGGTGATCCAATGTGGGTCTCTGTCTCTGTCTCCTTTCATCGCCTGATGAAGGTTAATATTCAGGAGGATGCCTATATGTTTTTCTTTGGGTTCTCCTTATTTAGCTTCTCTAGGATCACTGCAATCCCCATCAAAATCCCATCAAAATTCTTCACAGATCTGGAGAAGACAATAATCAACTTTATATGGAAAAACAAAAAACCCAGGATATCCAAAACAATCTTATACAATAAAGGATCGTCTGGAGGCATTACCATCCCTGACTTCAAACTCTATTACAGAGCTACAGTATTGAAAACAGCTTGGTATTGGCATAAAAACAGAGAAGTCGACCAATGGAAGCGAATAGAAGACCCTGACTTTAACCCACAAACCTATGAACACCTGATTTTCTATAAAGGAGCTAAAAGTATACAATGGAAAAAAGAGAGCATCTTCAACAGATTGTGCTGGGGCTTCCTTCTTTAGTAAACCTCTCAGCCATGTCCAGAGGCTTGTTTATTGAGGTATTCTAAATCCAATTGGATTGCCAGTAAAGACTATCCACAAAATTGTAGGTCAGGAACCGGGAACAAAGTCTGTATAGTTACCCTTCTAGTAGGTGGGAGATCGAAAACTAGGATGTCACAGCTGCGGAAAGTGCTTATTGTGTTTACTAATTTCTGCTGAAGAGTCCAGAATTAGTCACAGCAGTCTTCTGACATTGGTGCATACAAACAAGTACATTTTAAAGTACTATGTTCTAGATATTGCCGTACTAAGTGCTACAGATCAACAGCTAGATTTCTATCCTCAGGGACTTCATGGGGTTTCCTTGTGTGGCAGTTAGATGTCTCACACTTGAATATTTTTATTTATCCATATAAAGTGTACCAAATGAAAAGCAGTATTTTGAGGAAAATAGCAATTCATCTTGAACATATCAATTGTGATGCCTTTTAGTTACCTGAGAAGAAGGGAATGAGGTTGTAAATTAAGAGTGTATTAGTTGTGATAATGCTACAAGAAGCTGAACTTTGGTATGTAAAATGAATTTTAAAAAGTTTAAAAAGAGAAGCCGAGCTACTTCTGAGCGGAAGCATAGGCCCACCTGTAGGGCCTTTGCCAATGGCTTCTTTCTTCCCTGTTATGGTTTGCATAGGAAGAAGTATCAGGTTGAAGAACTGTGTGTGGTCGACCTTGTTTCCAGAAGATGGATCCAATCACAGAGAATGATTGAACCTTGGGGCGTACCTTCAGCAGTGGACTAATTTATTGGTGGCTTCCTAATCTGATGGCATTGTTGGGAAGGAAATGGAAACTCTTGGGAGCTAGCCTAGTTGGAGGAAGCAGGTCACTGGAGAAAGGCATCTTGTCCCTTCCCTGTCTCTCTTTGCCTCCTCATGATCATGGGAGGAACAGCTTTCTTTTACTATGCCTTTCCTCTGTGATGCTTCTGCCATGTCTTTATCCCCAAAGTAATGGACACAGCTGGCAGTGCTCTGGAACCACGAGCCAGAACAAAGCTGCTGCCCTTACTTCGTCTGCTCTCATGCTATTTGTCAAATCTGTTTTGACTATTCAGGGTCTCATGAGCTAAGTTTCAGGGTGGCTTTTTAAGCTCGGAGTGTTCTGGTCTGTTCTTGCACCTTCAAGGTTAGGACAGGAGGTTTGATCCAGGGAATAGCTATCTACAGGATGCTAGCGTAAGATGTGGTTGCTGCACGTCCTGCCCAAACAACAGAATACTTAAGTCAGGATAATAGTTACTTGATGTTTCAGGTATGGAAGAGGTAATTGCTTGTTTGTTCTTTGTATCATGGTAAAACAGTCTTTTACCTTCTTCCCCCTTTTTAGATTGGGGTGTATAAGCACATGGAAAATAAACATGGGTGAACTCAGTATTCACTGGGTTGCCCTCCCAACTCTATTCTGTGTCTCTGTCTCTTTTGTATTTCTGTTTTTTCTGCCTAACCTTTCTAATCCACATTCCCCTACCCTGGAACATACGAACCCACCGAGGTTGGACCTGGACAGATGTCACCCCAACATGGGATCATGACAGATGGTTCCTCAGTGTGGGGCCTGACAAATTTCTACAAAATGCTGTTATTTTGTAGGGTAGTTTGACTTAAACATCAAATCTGCAGACCACTTTGAGTAGCATGGGCATGCAGCAGTAGTCTTTGAATCTGAATAAGTGGATCTCTTCCTGTTTATGAACAGCATCTTTAACTTATTTCAGCCATGTTTTATAGTATGTAGGCTATAAGTCTTTCACCTCCTTGGTTAAGTTTATTCCTAACTGCAAAAAAATATTTTATCATATGTGTACACACACACACACACACACACACACACACACACACGTTTTCAGTGCTGAGGATCAAGCCCAGGACCTTGCATAGTCTAGGTATCTGTTCTCCCACTGAACCACATCATTCTTCACCAGTGAGTCTGAAACTAGACTGGGTAACATAGTGAAAACCTGTTCCAAACACATTAAAGATATCATTTTAATTTATAAGTGTTTTGGATAGACAGCCTTGTGTGTAACTTTTCAACTGCAATAACTAGAAGACATTTCTTTTGTAGCACATTGTGAATTATTTTACTGAATTTATTTCATTATCTTGTTATATTTAAGATTTAGGGGATTGGGTGGTAACTCAAATGGTAAAGTGCTTGTCTTACAACCACGAGGCTTGATTTCCATTCTTCAGAACCCATATTAAACAGAACAAAACAAAAAGCTATGCATGCAATATATGCTTGTAACCCTAGCACTAGGGAAGGAAAGACAGGCAGACCTCATGAACTCCATGACCAGACATCCTAGCCTACTTGGTCAGTTCCAGGTCAGGGAGAGAACTTTCCCCCAAACCAAAATGATTAGTCCATGTAGAATGACAGCTCCGGTTGTACATCTGCCTCTTCATGCATGTGTACTTGGATCTACGTATGCACTTGAATCTGTACATAGATTTACACATACTGGTACTTGCATACACGTGAACACATAAACCCACAGACCCAGGATGCTGAAGTATATATGAGGAAAATAACCTTATGACTAAGGTTTGGTTTAATGCTCCAAGAACCAGTACATAAGACAGGGTATATGTTTTTTTAAAAATTTGAAAAATTATATAATGTTAAAATTCAGTGGTAAGTACAATAGATTACCATTTCTTTGTTTTAATGCCCTTTTATAAAAATTTGGTAAAAAATTTCTATAATTAAATAGTAGTTCTTTATATTCTGTATATGTGCATATATTGCAAATGTTAAGATTTTTATAGTAAAAGCATATTGATGATAAGATGATGATCGAATTCAGTCATGTTCCGACGATATATATACATATATCACTTATAATCCAGGATGGTTTTCTTCTCAAGAGCCATGATTTAATCAGATCTGTACCACACTTTTAACTTTATCATAATACCTCAGAAATGTTGATGGTTAGGATACGGAGGTCCTATATTCTGCCTTCCACAGATGGCAGCACCTCCCATACTGGTATACCGTCCCTTTCCGAATCCAAATGAGTATAGGATATATAGATTCGGTAAAGTGATCCTAAAATTCATATACTGCAATAAAAGCAACCAAGAATAGCAAAACAACAAAAAACAAACAACCCCCCCAATAAACAAACAATCAAAAAGAAACCAAATTTGAAACATAATAATAAAGTATATCACAGCTAGGTAATTATAGTTAGCCATTTTAATACTTAGTACAGAACTATCTTAGTTAAAACTGGTATTGGCATAGAAATATATGTATATAGATCAGTGGACTAGAATTGAGAATGTAGAAATAAATTCTCATATTTACATCCTGCATCTGCCTCTCAAGTGCTGGGATTAAAGGCATGAGCCACCGTGCCTGGCATGAAGATAGTTTACCTGGTAGTTAATAGTATTTTTATTTTGAGTTTTTGAGACAGGGTCTCTTGTATGTCAAACTGGCCTGGAACTCAACTATGTTGTTGAGGATGACCTTGAACTTCTGATCTGCTTTTCTTTGCTTTTCAAGTGTGGGGTTATAGGCATACATCATCGTGCCAAGTTTTTGTGGTGCTAGGATTGAACCCAAGGGTTGATACATGGTAGGCAAGTATTCTATTGACTGAGTTGCATCTTCAGCCAGGCAATTTAGCCTTTTGAACAAATAGTGCTAGGACAAATAATACTTACACATAAAAGAAGTAAGTATCACATCATCACAGCATACAAAAAAGGATTCTGTGCTAAGTGTAAAGCCTAATTCTGTGCTCAAAAAAAGAAAACATAAAAGCGGATTTTTATAGTCTGGCTCTTAACATAAAAAATAGATTCCAAAAGAAAAGAATAACATGCACTTTATCACAACTAAATAAAACGTACATCATAGGACCTCACCATCCGAATGGAAAAGGCAACCCGCCAAATAGAAGGTTTTCTCCAGTCTTACAGCACTCACAGGGTACTTAAAATAATCCAACTGAAAACAGGTAAAGAATTTGAATAAACATTCTTCCAAAGAGATAGAAAAGTAGTCAATAATTTCATGAAGAATTGTCAGCCTTATTAGTCACATGCAGATTGAACCTGTGACAGTGTAGCACATTACATCCAGAGCAGCTGGAATAAAAGGCCTGCAGTAGCTCCTTGCTGTTATGTGATTTCAGGGAGCTTTTGCAAGGTCACAGTTTATTTAATTCCTTTGAAAGATTAAAATATTCCATAAAGCTCTTCTGTAGTACGGGGCAGCTAGGGTTTCTAAGGTAAAAATTTGAATGACATTCTTATAATGTTCTACTTTAGTATCTTTTATTGTGCGGTCGGTCTGTCGTGCATGAACTCTTGAAGTCGTTAGAAACGAGGAGAGGATGCAAGAGAAATACTAATGTTTGAATTGACATATTGACCTTTATTTTATTTAGCAAAATATCTGATGCCTGCATTTCAAGTCCAAATAGTTTTTTGTTCCATTTCGCTATCTCCTCTTTACAAACATTCATTAGTTGCAGAATCCTATTCAGTAGCTCAAGAGCTCTTAAGCTGAGAGACTCTGGGAACTTGCTGGTAACATGCCAGGGAGCATCCACTGCATCGAGGATGAGACTGTGGCTGCCGTGCCATGGATTTTAATTCTCAATTATATCCTTGGTAAATCGTTTCAGGCTTAAATTGGAGATGGAAAGTAGCGAACATGGCAGAGAGAACATGTTTTCGTTTTTTACAAACTGAATTCCCTAAAGCAAGAGAAATACTGTTTCACAGTTATGGAGTTGAGATTTTGTAAGGAGGTGCTGGCTAGGGCTGAAGCTACTCTCGGAGACTTCCTCCTTCCTTGTCTCTTTCCTTGTGTCTTCTAGTTTTTTATGGCTCTGGCAACTTTTGGCGTACCTTGACTTATGGTTTGTATCATTCCATTTCTTTCTCTTGTCTTTACATGGCATTTTCTTTTAATCGCATGTCTCTTATTCTATAATGGTTCCCTTCATCGAATTAAAGTACATCTTAATAGAATATGATCATATTTTACATGAATTGTCTCTGAAAGACCCTATTTTTAAGTAAGATCATATTATATGAGTTAGGAGTTAAAATTTCAACACATAATTTTTAGGAGGGGAGGAGGGGATGCAGATTATAATTTAATCTATAGCAAGAGAGTTTTCCTTCAAATACATTATTTAGCTCTTGAACTGTGAGATGACATGTGAAGTGTTAATATAATTAATGTTTATCAATAAAAGGCAGGAATCAGATACCAGGTAAAAACCTGAAAGATGAGAGAAGCAGGAGAACGGCCAACAGAGGCTTTCTACCTCTCCCTTTCCTCCATCAGAAAGGGCCCAGGTCTGTCTCAGCCTCACCTTAATATGTCTGTCTCTCTCTTCAATCCTCCAGACCTCTATGGTCAGCTAGTGGCGAGTCCCACCCTCTGACTCCAGGCAAGCTTTATTTGTCAGTACACAATCAAAATATCACACAGCAGGCGTGTATATTAGTGAAAGGTGAGAGAAGAGTGCCGTTGTCAGTTCTCACTTGTCTGTCTGTCTGTCTGTCTACAGTCTGACACTGCTTCCCCTTCTCCTCTTCTCCCAGTTCCTTCCCCCTGTTCTTATTCTTTGTTCACTCTTTTCAATCTTTACTCTTTGGGGGCCCATCACCCAGCTTCCAAATAAATCACACATGAGGTCTTATTCTTTCTTATAAATGGCCAGCCTTAGTTTGGCTTGTTTCTAGCTAGTTTTCCTTAACTTAAATTATTCCATCTACCTTTTTCTTGTGGGCTTTTTCCTTTCTCTATTTATGTATACCTTTTATTTATTTGTTTGCAAGTTTGTTTGTTTATTCTTTTTACTTCTTTCTCTGTGGCTTGCTGACATCCTCCTCTCCTTATTCTGTCTTGCTCCTTCTTGTTTCTCCTCTTTATCTTCTCTGCTTGTCAGCCCTGCCTGTCCTTTCTCCTGCCTTGCTGTTAGCCCTTCAGCTCTTTGTTAGACTCTCTTAGACCATTAAGTGTTTTAAACAAAGAATCACAGCTTCACATAGTTAAACAATCGCAGCATAAACAAAAGCAACGCATCTTTACATTGTTAAACAAATATTCCAGAACATAAACAAATGTAACACACTTTAAAATAATATTCTACAAGCCCCCCTACACATCTCCTCTGTCCCTCCCCATGCTTTCTTCCACCATTTCTATTTAGAGAAGGGCAAGTCTCCCATGGATACCGCATGGCATATCAGTTTGAAGAATGGGCAACACAACCCAATATGAGGATAAGGATCTCAAAAGTTGGTACAAGAGTCACAGATAGGTTTGTGGGTTAAAATTCGGGTCTTCTATACGATTCCATTGGTCGACTTCTCTGTTTTTATGCCAGTACCACACTGTTTTCATCACTGTTGCTCTGTAATAGAGTTTGAAGTCAGGGATGGTAATGCCTCCAGAAGATCCTTTATTTTTTGGATTGTTTTGGCTATCCTGGGTTTTTTGTTTTTCCATATAAAGTTGATTATTGTCCTCTCAAGATCTGTGAAGAATTTTGATGGGACCTTGATGGGGATTGCATTAAATCTATAAATTGCCTTTGGTAGAATTGCCATTTTTACTATGTTGATTCTCCCAATCCAAGAGCAAGGGAGGTCCTTCCATTTTCTGGTATCCTCCTCAATTTCTTTCTTCAATGCCTTAAAGTTCTTGTCAAATAGATCTTTCACTTCCTTGGTTAGAGTTACTCCAAGATATTTTATGCTGTTTGTGGCTATCGTGAAAGGTGAAGCTTCTCTGATTTCCCTCTCTGCTTCCATATCCTTTGTGTATAAGAGGGCGACTGATTTTTTTGGAGTTGATCTTGTATCCTGCCACGTTACTAAAGGTGTTTATCAGCTGTAAAAGTTCTTTGGTGGAGTTTTGGGGGTCGCTTATGTACACTATCATATCATCTAGAAGACCCGACTTTTAATTCACAAACCTATGATCACCTCATTTTCGATAAAAGAGCTAAAAGTATACAATGGAAGAAAGAAAGCACCTTCAACAAATGGTGCTGGCATAACTGGATGTCAACCTGTAGAAGAATGAAAATAGACCCATATCTATCACCATGCACAAAACTCAAGTCCAAATGGATTAGACCTCAACATCAGTCTGAACACACTGAACCTGATAGAAGAGAAAGTGGGAAGTACTCTACAACACATGGGCACAGGAGACCACTTCTTACGTATAACCCCAGCAGCACAGACATTAAGGGCAACATTGAATAAATGGGACTTACTAAAACTGAGAAGCTTCTGTAAAGCAAAGGACACCGTCACTAGGACAAAAAGGCAACCTATTGACTGGGAGAAGATCTTCACCAACCCCGCGACAGACAAAGGTCTGATCTCCAAAATATATAGAGAACTCAGGAAACTAGACTTTCAAATGCTAATTAACCCAATTAAAAAATGGGGCACTGATCTGAACAGAGAATTCTCAACAGAAGAAGTTCAAATGGCCAAAAGACACTTAAGGTCATGCTCAACCTCCTTAGCGATCAGGGAAATGCAAATCAAAACAACTTTGAGATATCATCTTACACCTGTCAGAATGGCTAAAATCAATAACTCCAATGATAGCCTTTGTTGGAGAGGCTGTGGAGGAAGGGGTACCCTCATCCATTGCTGGTGGGAATGCAATCTTGTGCAACCACTTTGGAAATCAGTGTTTCGGTTTCTCAGGAAATTTGGGATCAACCTACCCCTGGACCCAGCAATACCACTCCTGGGAATATACCCAAGAGATGCCCTATCATATGACAAGAGCATTTGTTCAACTATGTTCATAGCAGTATTATTTGTAATAGCCAGAACCTGGAAACAACCTAGATGCCCTTCAATGGAAGAATGGATGAAGTGTGGAATATATACACATTAGAGTACTATGCTGCGGTAAAAAACAATGACTTCTTGAATTTTGCATGCAAATGGATGGAAATAGAAAACACTATACTGAGTGAGGTAACCCAGACCCAAAGATATGAACATGGGATGTACTCACTCATAATTGGTTTCTAGCCATAAATAAGGGTCACGGAGTCTACAATTGGTGAACCTAAAGAAGCTAAGTAAAAAGGTTAACCCAAGGAAAAACATATAGTTATCCTCTTGGCTAAGGGAAGTAGACAAAATTGCCAGGAAGAAAAATGGGAGCTTGGGGGTGGGGTGGGATGGGGGTAAGGGGAGATGGGGAGAGAAAAGGGAGAAGGGGAGGATGGGGGGAACTTGGGGAAAAAGGATGATTGGGATAAAGGAAGATTGGATAGGGGAGCACGGAAGCACAATTCTTAGTTAAGGGAGCCACCTTAGGGTTGGCAAGAGACTTGAACCTAGAGTGGCTCCCAGGAGCCCAAGGCGATGTCCCCAGTTAGTTCTTTGGGCAGCTGAGGATAGGGAACCTGAAATGACCCTATCCTATAGCAATACTGACGAATATCTTGCATATCACCATAGAACCTTCATCTGGTGATGGATGGAGATAGAGACAGAGACCCACACTGGAGCACTGGACTGATGAGCTCCCAAGGTCCCAATGAGGAGCAGAAGGAGGGAGAACATGAGCAAAGAAGTCGGGACCACGAGGGGTGCACCCACCCACTGAGACAGTGGGGCTGATCTATTGGGAGCTCACCAAGGCCAGCTGGACTGTGACTGAAAAAGCATGGGACAAAACTGGACTCTCTGAACATGGCGAACAATGAGGGCTGATGAGAAGCCAAGGACAATGGCACGGGGTTTTGATCCTACTTAATGAGCTGGCTTTGTGGGAGCCTAGCCAGTTTGGATGTTCACCTTTCTAGATATGGACGGAGGGGGGAGGACCTTGGACTTTCCACAGGGCAGGGAACCCTGACTGCTCTTTGGACTGGAGAGGGAGGGGGAGAGGAGTAGGGGGAGGGGGAGAAGGGTGGGAGGATGGGGAGAAGGGTGGAGGAGGGGGAGGGAAATGGGAGGCTGGGAGGAGGCGGAAACTTGTTTTTTTCTTTTTCTCAATAATAAAAAAAAAAAGAGTCACAGATAGCCCCTGCTCCTACAAGAAGATCAAGCTACACAAGTGCAACATATGCAGAGGTCCTAGGTCAGTCCCATGCAAACTCTGTGGTTGTTAGTTCAATCTCTGTGAGCCTCTAGGAGGCCAGGTTAATTGATTCTGTGGGTTTTCTTGTGGCTTCCTTTACCCTCTGACTCCTATAATCATTCCTTCCCTTTTTTCCTAGGTCCACCAAATGTTTGCCTTTGGTCTCTGCATCTGTTTACCTCAGTTGCTGTATGAAATCTCTTTGATGTCAGTTGGACTAGGTATCAATCTATGAGTATAGCAGAATATCATTAGGAATTATTTCATTGGTCTTTTTATTTTTTCTTTCCAGTCATTTTTGGTTCTATCCCAGTCTTTGGTTCTATGCAGTCTCTGGGTCCTGGCCCTCCAGGCAGTGTCCGGGATGGACTCCCTCTCATGGCCTGGGTCTCAAGCTGGACCAGTCCTTGGTTGGCCACTCCCACAATTCCTGTTTCATCTATACCCCTGTATACACCTTGTAATGCGGACAGATTGTAGGTTGAAGGTTATGTGACTGATTTGGTGTTCCAGTCCCTCTACTGGAAGTCTTGACTGGTTACAAGAAATAGCCGGTTAAGAGTCTGCATCCTTCATTGCTAGGAATCATAAGTAGGATCACTTTTGTATGTTCCTGGGAGTTTCCATTGCACTAGGTTCTAGCTCTTCCCCGAGATGTACCCCCCCATTCCAGTTGTTTCTCCTAATACTCTTTCCATCCATCCTCCCTTCAACTGGCTTCTTCCTGTTCCTGCCCCCACTCCACCCACTATGTCAATTCTATTTCCTATTCCCAGGGAGATTCATATATCCTCTCCCTCCCCCCACTTAAGTTCTCCTTGTTACTTAGTTTTCCTGCAAAATTCAAGATGTTGTTATTTTTTTCTGCTGTGTCGAACTCCATTGTGTAAATGTACCACATTTTCTTTATCCATTCATCGGTCGAGGGGCATTTAGGTTGTTTCCAGGTTTTGGCTATGACAAACAAAGCTGCTATGAACATAGCTGAGTACATGTCCTTGTGGCACAATTGAGCATCCTTTGGATATATACCCAAAAGTGGTATTGCTGGGTCTTGAGGAAGGTTGTTTCCTAATTTTCTGAGAAATCGCCACACTGATATCCAAAGGGACTGTACCAGCTTGCATTCCCACCTACAATGCAGGAGTGTTCCCTTTACCCCACAACCTCTCCAGCATAAGTTGTCATCATTGTTTTTGATCTTGACTATTCTTAGAGGTATAAGATTGAATCTCAGAGTTGTTTTGATTTGCATTTCTCTGATGGCTTAGGATGTTGAACATTTCCTTAAGTGTCTTTCAGCCATTTTAGATTCCTCTGTTGAGAGTTCTCTGTTTAGGTCTGTACTCCATTTATGTTTTTTAAAAAGAAAATCTTTAAAAGCTCAAGAGATGGCTCAGTGGTTAAGAGCACTGGCTGATCTTCCAGAGGGCCTGTGTTCATTTCCTAGCACCCACATGTCAGCTCACAACTGTCTATAACTCCAATTCCAGGGGATCTGACACCTTCACACCAATGCACATAAAATAAAGTTAAATAAATTATTAATAATAGAATCAACTGGAAAGGTACAAAATTAAACTTGTTTATCTCTTCTTCAATATTCATTTTCTCCTAAATTTCATCAGAAGGCCAAGAGTTAGCAACTAATACCCTATTTTGGAAATAAAGATTACTTGGATGGTATTGTTGATTTGTGTGTGTGTGTGTGTGTGTGTGTGTGTGTGTGTGTGTGTGATGTATGATGCATGTGTATGGAAGGTCATACGACTTCTTCCTTTCCAGTTTGTATTCCCTTGATCTCCTTTTGTTGAGAGAGGGGACAGCCTTGTCTTGTTCCTGATGTTAGTGGAATCACTTTGAGTTTCTTTCCATTTAATTTGATGTCTCTTTTATTATGTTTAGATATGTTCCGTGTATCCCTGAACCCCTCTCCAAGACCTTTACCATGAAGGGGTGTTGGATTTGGTCAAAGGCTTTTCAGCATCTGAGATTATAATGTAGGTTTTGTCTTTCAATTTGTTTATATGGCGGATTATAGTGACAGATATCCCTATGTTACACCAATATATGAACCCTACCTACATCTCTGGAATGAAGCCTACTTGGCATGGTGGATGGTTTTCTTTTTTCTTTTTTTGATGTATTTTTGTATTTGGTTTGCCAATATTCTATTGAGTATTTTTCCATCAATGTTCTTGAGGCGGGTTAGTTGGGCTATAATTCTCTTTTTGTTTCATCTTTGTGTGGTTTGGGTATCAAAGTAACTGTAGCCTCATAAAAAGAGTTTGGTAATATTCCTCTGTTTCTATTGTGTGGATGAATTTGAGTAGTATTTTTATTAGCTCTTCTTTGAATTTCTGGTAGAATTTTGTGTTGAAACCATCTGGCCATGGAAGTTTTTTGGTTGGGAGACTTTTAATGCCTGTTTCTATTTCCTTAGTGGTAATAGGTTTTTAAAAATTGTTTATCTGGTCTTGATTTAATTTTGGTATGTGGTACCTACCCAGAAAATTGTTCAATTATTTTAGATGCTCTAATTTTTTGGAGTACAGGTTTTTGAAGTGTGACCTGATGCAACTTTGGATTTTCTCAGTGTCTGTTGTTATCTTCCCCCTTTTATTTCTGATTTTGTTAATTTGGATATTCTTTCTCTGCCTTTTGGTTAGTTTGGATAAGAGTTGGTCAGTCTTGTAGATTTTCTCCAGATACAGAGGTTATTCCAATTTTTTTGTATCTGTTGAGCTTTGCTTAGTGACTCAATATGTAGTCAGTTTGAGAGAAGGTTCCATGAGGTGCTGAGAAGAAGGTATATTCTTTTGTGTTTGGGTGAAATGTTCTATAGATGTATGTTAAGTTTGTTGAGCCATAACATCTATTAGTCCCCTTGTTTCTTTATTAATTTTCTGTCCCACAGCCCTGTCCATTGGTGAGAGTGGGATGCTGAAGTCTCCCATTATTAGTTTGTGGGGTTTGGTGTGTGCTTTAAGCTTTAGTAATCTTTCTTTCCCAAATGTACATGCCCCTGTATTGTGGACATAGGTGTTCAGAATGGAGACTTCATCTTGATGGATTTTCCCTGTGATGAATATGAAATGTCCTTTTTTATTGATTAATTTTAGTTTGTAGTCTGTTTTGTTAGATACTAGGCTATCTATACCAGCTTGTTTCTTAGGTCCATTTCCTAACCCTTTACTCTGAGGTAATGTCTGTCTTTGAAGTTGAGGTGTGTTTCTTGTATGCTGCAGAAGTATGGATCCTGTTTTCATACCAAATCTGTTAGCCTGTGTCTTTATATAGACAAATTGATGCTGTCAATATTAAGAGATAATTAATGACCAGTGTTTATTTTTTCCTCTTATTTTTGGTTTTGTTGTTGTTTGTGGTGGTGGTATTGTGTGAGTTTCTTTTCTTTGGCTTTTGCTTGTCTGAGATTATATATTGCCTGTGTTATTGGGGGGTGTTGCTAACTTCCTTGGGATAGAGTTTTTCTTCTACTGCTTTCTATTATGGTTGGATTTGTGGATATTGTTTAAATCTTAAATATTTGTCTGGGATATCTTGTTTTCTCTCTCGTGATTGAGAGCTTTGCTGGGTATAGTTGGTGCAGTTGGTACTTGTGCCCCTAGAGGTTATTATTTGAATTGATGCAGTTGGTACTTGTGCCCCTAGAGGTTATTCTTTGAATTGATGCAGTTGGTACTTGTGCCCCTAGAGGTTATTCTTTGAATTGATGCAGTTGGTACTTGTGCCCCTAGAGGTTATTCTTTGAATTGATGCAGTTGGTACTTGTGCCCCTAGAGGTTATTCTTTGAATTGATGCAGATGGTAGTTGTGCCTCTAGGGGATGCTGATCATTCAGGGATGTTTGGCCAGAGGGACGGTAGTAGGATTGGGTGACTGAGTGGGTTTTGTAGTTTACAGTGTACATTCAGTGGCGGTGGCAGTGGACTGGCCTGCCTGTGGGACTTTTACCTGCTGTCTGCTTGCTGGGGCTGAGATAGGAGGGGAAAGAACATGGGATGTGCCCTGGGATTTATGGCCTAGGGATTGGAGCAGTTTAGCTGGGAGTCCAGTCACTCACCTCTTCTTCCACGTGGTGCTGGTGGAGCTTGTGCATCTAGGGCCTGCTGCTCGTGTGTGTGTGTGTGTGTGTGTGTGTGTGTGTGTGTGTATCTGGGGTGTTAGGCCAGGGAGAGGGTAGTGGGTTTGTTGGTTTGCACGGCTGAGTGGGTCTTGTAGCTTACTTTGTCTGATGGGTGGCTGGGGTAGTGGAGGGGCCTGCTAGCAGGACTCTTACCTGCTGGCTGCCTCCATATCTTGTCTCTTAAAGGATATACCTGTTTTCTGTAATAGTAAGAATTAACTCCTAGTTAAAGATATCTTAGTGTAGTGAGTGCCAAGAATGTAGCTCAGTGTTAGATAGTTTAACTGACCTGTATAAAGTCCTGGGTTTTATTCCAAGTACCAGAATAATTTAAAGGTGTTTTGAAGATTTTAATCTTTCAGTGGAAATTTTCATTTATATAAAGGTCAATGTCAAAGGTTAGAATAAAATTTTAATATGTTTTCATGCATTGGCTTGTCAGTGTCCTCTTAATGAACTTTAAAAATATTTTTTGCTATTTACCCATTAGATAATATAAATTATTTATGTTTTTATGGTAATACCCTTTTCAAAAACTCTTGGACAATTTCATACTTGTATATAATGTCTTTTATTTCCATTACCCTCATGGCCCTCCTTCCACTTCTGCTTAACCCTTTCTTCTCCTAAAAATATCCTGCTCCCATTTCTATCTCTTTTTTTTGTTGGTGTATATTGTTTTTTCTTTTTTTGTGATCTCTGGTTTGATTAAAGTCGCTGGGAATTGAACCTGGGTCTGCTGAAAGACCAACAACTGCTAAGCCAACTCTGGCCCTCATAACTGAGTCTCTTAATCAGGTGTTGGGAAGAATCTAGTGGAGAACTACTTAGATAATTTTACCATTATGTTCCAAGAATGGCTTTATGAAATAATATAGAAAACGTAACTAAGTTAAAAAAATAGATTGGTAAAATAATCAAAGCAAATGTAATAAACAGTTAAAATTGTGAAAAAGTAATATAAGCAAAGGAAATAAAATTTATATGTCATACTCAAGACAAAATGTAATTAATAATATTTAGCTCATCACTTAAAGTCTGTATCATAATAACATAAACATATTTTATTAGGCCAGCATATGCAAATTTTAAACACTGATAATTTTGTGTTTTGTGTGGTTAGACATGGCACATCTATTAGAACAAAAAATTATAACTCGATAGCTCTTTTAAAGGCTACTTAGATAATTTGTAAAAGTAAGTAATTTGATAATTTGTATCAAATAACTTAGAAATGCTTCTTTGAATGGGTATTGCTTTGATATATCCTCTGAAACAATTCCCTCTTCATAACTTTCTCACAGAAATAATTCTACATATTTAACATTTTATGTTTGAAACTATTTAGAATAGTTGCTTATGATAGTCAATATTCTATCTTATGCAGAAGGCTAAGTAAACTTTTGTTTCATTTGCTGGATAAAGCATTGGGAAATGTTTAGTATTTGTATGAACAGTAGTGGGTGAATAAGTGCTTATAATAAAGTATAAAGACACTGTTGTTCTGGAGGTAGTTCAGTGAAGTGCACGTACATGTATAGGTTCTGTCTCCAACACACTGACAAAAACAAGTATTTGTAATTTCAAATAAAACAAGAAAGGAATAGTGCACAGGTAGGTTTAAAAAACAGGCTAAACTTAGAAGAGAGTGCTCAGTCTATATCTTACGTATTTTGGAGCACATGAAGGTTATAGATGCATCTTCTGAGGCATGCATTTGGATAGTGCTCTTTGAAAAGTGTGTAGGAGGAGGCAACTTTTGTTGATTGGTAACTGTAGCCAGCTGCCCAGTCACTGTGTCAGCTTTGATTCCTCTGCTTTTTCTCACATGAACACCCAGGGGAGGCTCTGTGCTATTTTGGTGCTTGTTGAGAATGTTCAATCATACCCGTGCAAATCCACTCGTCTGGTCCACAGTGGTTGCCTCTGTATTATGTATGGTATTATATAATTTCTTTTTTAATAGTTCTGTTACTTCAGAAAATTTCTAGATGAGCATGGTATTTCTAAAGGCTTTATCTAGTTGGCAGTTAATAGTTTTGCATGGAACTTTCCCTTGTAAGGTATAATTTCCCCTTACAGTGTAAGAGAATCTGCTGATGCCAGCCAACCCTGTACATTTTCCTCTGGGTGTGCTGCTCCTTTCTATCTTATCTAGGACTTGGCTTAATGGATTCAGGGTTTGGATTTTGAACAGACAAAATACAGTTTTAGTAACTTGAATGTACTTATCCAATATGCTATAATACTTAAAGGGAAAATATTAAAATGCCCAAATACTTTTTTTAGTAGTTTACTTTCTTACTAAATTTAGAATATTAGTTTTTAATATTACCATTATCCCAACTTGGCTAAATTCAGTTCCATGCTTATATTTTTAGTTAACAAATTGCAGGAGTAATATTATTTGTCTTTTAAATCTAAAGCTGTCCAAATCTTCTGAAAAATAAAATTTTGAATAAAAACTTCTAGGACGAGGGATAGATGCTTATGTAAGTGTGAAAGACCCTGGGTAGGCAGCAAGATTGGGTCTGCTAGGAGTAAACAGGCGGGAGAGCATGGCAGATTCCTGCCTCCATACAGAGATATTTCTAGTCTTGAGTGCACTACAGATCCGTGAGTTTGAGGCAAGCTTGTTCTAAAAGAGCTAGTTCCAGGACAGCTAGGGCTGTTACACAAAGAAACCCTGTCTCAAAAACAAAAACAAAAAACCAACAAAAAGAGAGAGAGAGAAGCAACTGTATTCAACAACAAATCCATAGTGATTTTGAAGAAGTTATACATATGGTTTTGATTCTGTCATTTTTATTTTATATTGACTTCTGTATTTTTTATAGATTATCTTTCTCAAGGAGTAGATCTTTCTGGAATAGAAGTAATAGAGAATGATCTGCTCTTTATTGGAAGAGCACGACTTGAGGTGGAAAATCAAGCTAAGCGTCTGCTCGAGCACGGTGTGGACACCCAGGTAATAAATGTGAAAAATAACATATAGAAAAATCATTTTTATGTGGTGTATATATGTATTTCTGTGGAACATTCCAGTTTTGTCCAAGGCATCTTTTAGACTATATAGTAAGGTTAGTGATGCTGTTTTTCCATTTTATATAGATGATGAAATAGTTTAAAGAATTTGTTAGAGATTATAAACTAGTAAATGAAATGGTTTTATTAATTAAATTTATTCTTAGACAACTCTGCACACATGCACAATGTATATTGACCACTTTCATCTCCGGGTCCTTTGCACCAATCTCTTCTCACACTCGTGTCTCTTGGTTTTGCTCTGTGGCTCACAGATTGATCAGTGCTGTTTGTGTGGCCATGTGTTTAGAGATATCTACTGGAACTTGGTGTGCTCAGCAGTGGGTTCACAAAGTAAAGAAGCAATTCCTTCCATCTCAGAATCTACCAGTAGCCAATAGTCTTGGAGCCGCTCCTCTTGACTGGGAGTCCAGCGTGGATGACAGTGTACACTGTTGACTGCAGTGCTTACGGACAATCTACAGGATGCCAAGCTTTGCTCATTCAGATTTTTTAAATTTTCTTCTGTAAATGTACCACATTTTCTTTCCATTTCTATGTTGCTGGACATCTAGACTGGTTTGTTTTCTTAGCTATTGTGAATGATGAAGCAATAAAAACAGATGTACATGTTTCTGGTATGGTGACTTCTAGTCTTTATGATATATACCAAAAAGTGTTATTAGCTGTTTTTTTTTGTTTTTTTTTTTTTTGAGGAACAGCTTGCAGGGATTTCTTTTGTGACTGTGGTAGTTTGAATGTAATTGGCCCCCATAAGCTCATAGAGAGTGAAATTACTAGCTATGGCCTTGTTGGAGGATGTATGTCACTGTGGGAGTGGGTTTTGAGGTCTCATATATGCTCAAGCCATGTCCAGTGTGACAGACCCCTTCCTGTTGCCTGTGCAAGATGTAGAACTCTGAGCTACATCTCCAGCTCTATGTCTGCCTGTGTGCTGCCATGTCCCACCATGATGATAATGGACTGACCCTCTGGAATGTAAGCCACCTAATTAAATGTTTCTCTTTATCAGAGTTACCATGGTTGTGGTGCTTTTTCACTGCAGAACAAAACCCTAACTAAGACAGTGGCTAAACAAGGTTTAGTTCACCAT
Organism: Microtus oregoni; assembly: GCF_018167655.1. NCBI lineage: Eukaryota > Metazoa > Chordata > Mammalia > Rodentia > Cricetidae > Microtus > Microtus oregoni. The sequence goes on along the minus strand of NW_024543068.1, from coordinate 56,731,460 downwards.
TAGTGTATAACCTTCTCCCACTAACTCGCCAGAACTTGTTGTCATTTGTTGCCTTATGATAGCTGTTTTGACAGGGGTGAGATGAAATTTCAATACAGTTAATTGCATGCCCCTGATCGCAGAGGACTTTGAACACATTTCTAATACCTATTTGTTGCTTAAGTATTTAATTTTATATAAGCCCATTTGTGTTATCTGTTGAGCTATTAAGGTCCTTTTCGGAAAGTCCTGTCTACGCCTATCTCTTGAAGTATCTTCCCTTTAGTGACTCCATAATTTTGAGATCAAGTACTGGGACACCTCCAATATTGCTCTTTCTGTTTGGGGTTCCTTTTTTTTTCCAGTTCTGTAAGAAATGTAATTGGAATTTGATAGAGACTGCATTGGGTTTATAGTTGGTTTTGGTAACATGGCCTTTTTACAGTATGAATTCTACTAATCCTTGAGCATGAGTTTGGGAAGTCTTTCCAATCCTTTGGTGTCGTCTTCAGTTTTTTTCTGTAGCGTTTTAAGGTATTCATTGTAAAGGGCTTTTAGTTATTTGGTTAAGTTTATTTATACTTTTAGTGTTTTTGACACTATCGTGAATGGGAACTTTTCCTGAATTCTTTTGTAGCAAGCTTGTTATTAGTCTATAACAAGGCTACTAATTTTTCTGTGTTGACTTAGTATCCTACTCCTTTGCTGCAAGTATGTATCAGGTCTAAGAGTTTTCTAGTGGTGTCTTAAGAAACTTTTAAGTATAGGCCATGCCATCTGAAAATAGAGACTTTTACTCCTTCCTTTCCCATTTGTATCCTTTAGTTCCTTCTCTTACTGCTTTAGCTAAGACTCCGAGCGTTACATTGAATAAGGGTGGAGAGTGTGGGCACTCTTGTCTTGTCCCTGATTTTAGTTTTTCTATGTAGTCCTTATTATGTTTTGATGTGTGTTTTTTTTTTTTGGTTCCTAGTTTCTTTAGGACTTTCATCATGAAGGATGTAGAAATTTATGAAAGTTCCTTTCTGTGTCTGTTGAAATGATTGTGTCATTTCTGGTTTAAGAATATATATTACATTTATTGATTTTTTTAAAAAACCTTCATTGCTCTTTCTGTTGGTTATGGTTGTTTTCTATTATTTTTATTTTGTGTGCAGTGTTGATTTGCCTGCATGTATAGCTGTGTGAGGGAGTCTGATCCCCTGGAACTGGAGTTACCCCAGTTCTCCACAGTTGCTCTACAGTGCTATATATTTCACTCTGGACTGATGGGAGGTGTGATTTATTCTCCTAGATTAGTGGTGCTCCCTTTTCTCAGCACTCCTCGTAGTTCAGTTGATTCCCTCTCCAGATGGTCTTAAAATTAAAACCCTAATGTGATGACCCATCTGCTGGAAAAATCACCATCTCAGTGAAACTACACTGGATTTGAGTTTATATTGCTGTGAAGAGACACCATGCACCATGACATGACAGTGGTTTTTTTTGTTGTTGTTGTTGTTGTTGTTGTTTGAGGCAGGGTTTCTCTGTAGCTTTGGAGCCTGTCCTGGAACTAGCTCTTGTAGACAAGGCTGGCCTCGAACTGACAAAGATCTGCCTGCCTCTGCCTCCCGAGTGCTGGGATTAAAGGCGTGCGCCACCACCACCCGGCTGACAACTCTTTTTATTTTTTTTTAAAGATTTATTATTTCCACTCTTGTGCCATCACTGCCTCTCCTTTACTAAATCGTTGTCATCAGCACTCAGACAAGTATTTGTTCCACTCTCCCACGTTCTCCGCTTCTCGGTCTTGCAAGTCTCTACTTCTCTATGTCCCATCCCCCTCCCTTTTTTATTAGAACACAATATGCAGTTTTCAACTGTTGCATCCGCAAATCACCAAAATTACTGCCTGTATAACTAAAAATTGTTTTCAGTATTGACTAAAAGAGTTGTAGTACTTCAAGCCTGAAGTGCTACTGCAAAAGGAATTTTTGAAAATTTATAATATCTTATGGCTTCTTTTCTCTTGTTATACCAAATACCTGAAAAAAGGCAAATTAAGGGTCAAGGCTTACTCTGGTTTATGGATACGGCTCCTCATGGCAGTGCAAGCACGAGGGGGCTGCACCCAGGCAGAAAGAGAGTCAGAAAATGCTTAGATCCCTTCTACTTTTGATTCAGTGTAGGACCCTGGCTCATTGAACAGTGCTGTCTACATTCAGGGTGTCTCTTTGCTCCTTATTTACAACTCTGTGTATGTCCTTTGATTTCACCTCTGATGTGTCCTCCCCGCTGTACGCAGAGGTGTTGTGTCTTAGGAATTCCTATCACATTTACCATTACTTGTCTTTGGTATTCAGCTTCAAGTTACTTTCAAGAAAGTGCCTACCTTTTTTATTTAATATGAAGTTGATGACCACAATTTCAGTATTAGTGCTGTCTTTATCAGTTGTAACCTCTGTCATAGTTTAAGATTACTAGAAAATTTCTACCTTTGTTGTCTTCAAGGATTAGATGACTAAGCTATGGGAGATGAGTCTAATCTTCTCTCTCTCCTCTCTTTTCTCTCTCTCTCTCTCTCTCTCTCTCTCTCTCTCTCTCATTGCATAATGCAATCAGTTTAAATAGTTACTGTCTCATCACTTCATGTATCCAACCTTCCTCAAACAGTACCAGTCACACTCACCCAGCAGTAGCATTAGATATGCTGTGGCCATTTTCATTGAATGACTGTTATATGTACCCCTCCCAATGTCATATGCTGAAATCTTAATTCATAAGGTGTTGATATTAGGGGTGAGACCTCGAGGAAGTGATTAAGTGCTGTGGACTTAGTGCTCCCCTGTCCCTTATCCCACCCCTCACTTCACAGAGAATGCTTTTGCATCCTCTCTAACTTCATGAGGAGCATCCTGTTATCATGTCTCCCCCAGCACACACTGTATAGAGAACTCTGTTATCTGGCCCTTCACTTCATAGATTTGACTCTCTTATCCCACTTCTGACTTCTTGGAGAGCAGGTTCTTATTTCAATCTTCACTGCACGGGTAGTGCTCTCTTACCTGCTCTGACTTCATGGAGAGCTCTCTCTTGCACCTTTTGTCACATAGAATCACGGTGAAAAGACATACTGGTACAAATAGAAGGTGTGCCCTCACCACACATCCCATCTGCTGCGTCTTCGTTTAGACCAGCACTTCTCAACCTGTGGGTCGGTAGATAAACTCTTATTTCTCTCTAAATAAAAAACAGAAGCATATATAAGTAAGCTTCCAATGTCACCATTTTTTATTTAACATGAATAAGCCTTATAGTAAGAGCTTATTATTTCTATACACAAGCAATTTATAGTGGTATTACTGACACGACAGATTTTTGGAAGAACTGACACATTTTCTGGGGGAGTGTAGTAGACCCCAATATTAGGGCAAAATTGTACAGGAATCTCTCTTTCAGACATGGGGCAAGATCTGCCAGCCATCTTCAGAACTTCTTTACTCTGTGCTGTTGACCCTCCGAAGCTTTCAATGATGGGGATAGGGAGAGAAAATAGCATTTCAGCAGATTCCATTACTTGAAGCTTTAGCTAGCTTTCAAAAATAGGTGATGGAGATTTTGATGTGGATGAGTTCCTGCATCACCATAGATACCAGGCCCCCACAGGAAAATGATGACATTTTAATTAGCAAGATGGGTTTAACTTGTGAATTACAAGCTTTCCCAGTAAACAAGCGCAGAGCTTATGGAGACTGTGGTGGAGGAAAGTGATGTTCTTGTCTTCTGAGGTCATCAGTAAGGGGCTCATCATCGGCACTCAGTCGTTTTGGGAATTAGTTCCTGGCCATGACCCCAGTGACACACTGAACAGCCACATGCTTGCCTCATATCCGAGGGGTTCTGGGTGGAGGGCAGTGTAGGCCTGCAGGTCATCTGCAGAGAACATAGCATGCAGTTAGAGTAGTTCACTCTTGGGAGTGAGACCTCTGATTTTAAGTTGGAGTCTGTGAAAGTTAACCACTTGCCATAGCTCTTAAAATAAATTCCCAGAAATGTTAAACAGTAGTTGTATACTTCAATAAGCAACTTTTTTGTTATTGTTAATTTTTTTTTCTTCTCTTGAATGAGGCCTAATAAATATCAACCAGTGTCAGTTTCTTGTCAAGCTTAAAGACATTTTAGAGAAGCTTTCTTGTATTTCCTGACTAGAACTCATTCTGTTTGGGCTCACCCTATAAGAAGCCGCAGAACAGATCTCAGCATTCAAGTCTATAATGATGCTTTTTACATATTCGATCCAATGTTGCTTTTGCCACTTAATAAGTTCTGGTGTCTTCCCTTTCATCTCATCTTTAAAGAGGCACTGGTTACAGATGTTTATGGGCTACGTAGTCAGACCATGACAGTGCACATTTCAATATCTTTTAAAATAATCTTTTTGAGACAGGCACTCATTATGTAGCTTTGTCTGACTTAATATTTTCTGTATAGACCAGGCTGGTCTTGAACTTGGAGATCCGCTGCCTCAGCCTCCAAGTGCTGAAACAATCATTCTTATATGTGCTGAGAATTTTCTACTCTGTTAGTAAGTTTTAATTCTAACAAATTGTTTTAACTAACAGTTTCCCTACTATACTATGGATATTCTTGGTGTGCCTTGATGTCCCTTTAAAAAATTCTTTGTTGCTGTCTTCCTTATTCTGTTCCTAGTCTTGGTGACCAGTATCCTATTCCATTCTTAGAGCTGACTTTTCAATTTACCCAAGTGAGTGAGGCCATGTATTTAGACTTTGGCTTTTCTGTGTTTGGCTTGTTTGACATTACAATTTGCATTTTGATTCGCATTGTTGCCAATGGCATTTCGTTCTTTTCTATGGCTGAGTAATATTTGATGCTGTAATATTTTGCTACATTTTATCCATCAATTACTGATTGACACCTAAATTCTTTATTTTTATTTTTATTATTTTAATTTCTTTATTTATTAAAGATTTCTGCCTCCTCCTTGCCCCCGCCTCCCATTTCCCGCCCCCTCCCCCAATCAAGTCTCCCTCCCTCATCAGCCCAAAGAGCAATCAGGGTTCCCTGATCTGTGGGAAGTTCAAGGACCACCCACCTCCATCCAGGTCTAGTAAGGTGAGCATCCAAACTGCCTAGGCTCCCCCAAAGCCAGTACGTGCAGTAGGATCAGAAACCCATTGCCATTGTTCTTAAGTTCTCAGTAGTCCTCATTGTTCACTATGTTCAGTGAGTCCGGTTTTATCCCAGTCTTTTTCAGACCCAGGCCAGCTGGCCTTGGTGAGTTCTCGATAGAACATCCCCATTGTCTCAGTGTGTGGGTGCACCCCTCGCGGTCCTGAGTTCCTTGCTCCTGCTCTCTCTCCTTCTGCTCCTGATTTGGACCTTGAGATTTCAGTCCGGTGCTCCAATGTGGGTCTCTGTCTCTGTCTCCTTTCATCGCCTGATGAAGGTTAATATTCAGGAGGATGCCTATATGTTTTTCTTTGGGTTCACCTTCTTATTTAGCTTCTCTAGGATGGCGAATTATCGGCTCAATGTCCTTTATTTATGGCTAGAAACCAAATATGAGTGAGTACATCCCATGTTCCTCTTTGGGGTCCGGCTTACCTCACTCAGGATAGTGTTTTCTATTTCCATCCATTTGTATGCAAAATTCAAGAAGTCATTGTTTTTTACTGCTGAGTAGTACTCTAATATGTATATATTCCATACTTTCTTCATCCATTCTTCCATTGAAAGGCATCTAGGTTGTTTCCAGGTTCTGGCTATTACAAACAATGCTGCTATGAACATAGTTGAGCATATACTTTTGTTGTATGATAAGGCCTCTCTTGGGTATATTCCCAAGAGTGGTATTGCTGGGTCCAGGGGTAAGTTGATCCAGAATTTCCTGAGAAACCTCCACACTGCTTTCCAGAGTGGTTGCACAAGTTTGCATTCCCACCAGCAATGGGTGAGTGTACCCCTTTCTCCACAACCTCTCCAGCAAAGGCTATCATTGGAGTTTTTTATTTTAGCCATTCTGACAGGTGTAAGATGATATCTTAAAGTTGTCTTGATTTGCATTTCCCTGATCACTAAGGAAGTTGAGCATGACCTTAAGTGTCTTTTGGCCATTTGAAGTTCTTCTGTTGAGAATTCTCTGTTCAGCTCAGTGCCCCATTTTATAATTTGGGTTGATTAGCCTTTTACGGTCTAGTTTCTTGAGTTCTTTATATATTTTGGAGATCAGACCTTTGTCAGTTGCACGGTTGGTAAAGATCTTCTCCCAGTCAGTGGGTTGCCTTTTTGTCTTAGTGACAGTGTCCTTTGCTTTACAGAAGCTTCTCAGTCTCAGGAGGTCCCATTTATTCAATGAGGCCCCTAATGTCTGTGCTGCTGGGGTTATACGTAGGAAGTGGTCTCCTGTGCCCATGTGTTGTAGAGTACTTCCCACTTTCTCTTCTATAAGGTTCAGTTGACACCTAAATTCTTTTCAATAATTTTGTTATTGTGAATAGTATTACAGTTAATAGAATTGCACATATTCTTTTGTATAGTGATCTTATCTTTTTTGAATGTATATCTGGGAGTGCCATCAATAAATCATATAGTAGTTTTGTTTTTAGGACTTTTTTTGCTTTGAATTAATCTTTTTTTTTTTAAAAAAAAAGTTGTATTTGTATGTGTGGCATGAGGCTGCCAGGTATCCTCTTACTCTCTCTGCCTTATTTTTGAAAACGTGGTTCTGTTGAACATGGTTCTGACTAGTGATTTCCAGCCCTAGCATTTGCCCTTCCTAGATTTGGGTTATGTGCGTGGTTTGGCTGTACCTCGTTTTTACTTTGGTGCTAGGATCAGAGCTTCAATCTTCAAGCTAATATTGCAGGTGCTATTACCACTGTATATCTTTCTAGCACACATTTTCGGTTTCTTTTGAGAAACGGTCTTTCTATGAAGTCCAGGCTAACCTCGATCTCATTATTGTGTAGCCCACACGGATCTCATCGTTTGTGATCCTCCTGTTCCAGCCTTTTCAGTCCTGAGGTTACAGGTGTCCACTGCAAAGCCACACTTTGATGTTAGTTTTAGTGTGTACTGTGTATTCATACATTTACACATGTACAGATGCCTGTGTGTGCAAAGGTAAATTTGTGGTGTCTTCCTTGACTAGGCTCCAATATGCTTTTTGAAGCATAATCTCTTAAGAAACATGAAACTACAGAGTCATCGAAGATGACTGGCCAGCAAACCCCAGGCATCCGTTAGGTCTAGCACTGGGATTAAAGATGACCACCACACCTGGCTTTTATGTGAGTGCTGTACCCTACACTCAGATCCTCGTGCCTGTGCAGCACTGAAACATCTCGGCAGCCTGTTTTTAGTTTTTGTATTGTTTCCCGTAGTGAATGAGCTATGTATCCTCTCACCAACATTGTGTTAAGTCCACCTCCTTTACGCCTTCACCAGCATTTATTTTTACCTGATGATCACCATTGTAACTGGGATGAGAGGGTGTCCAATTGTGGTTTTTGAACTACTTTTTTTTCCAGTGAGTAGTGAGGCTGAGCATTCATATGCTTGGCCATATGTATGTCATTCAGAAATGTCTACTTAGGTTTTTGCCTGTTTTTTAAATGGATTATTTGGTAGTTTTAGTGTTTGGCTTTGCATTGTGCATATATTCTAGGTGCTGATCTGTTGTCAGATAACCCCTACAGATTGTCTCTTAACTCTGTTGTTTCCTTTGCTGTGGAGAGGTTTCACTGATATAGTTCTGTTATCTCTTTTTACTTTTGTTACTGTACCTCTGAGGACCCATGGTGGCGGGGGTGTTGCCTGCACTGACGTTTTAAAATTTTCTCCTTGTGTTTTCTTCTAACAGTTTCAGGTTTTATGTGAGAAGAAGGGTATGCACACACATGAGCACAGGGACGGATACACACACACACACACACAGAGGGGGTTTTGACACAACCTATTAAAGAGACATTTTTGTTGGCAACTTTGTCAAAAACCAATATGGTGTGGGACTGTGGATTAGTTTCTCATTTGCTACTCTGTTGATCTGTGTGTTCTTGTGCCAATGCCCTGTTGTTTTGGTTGGTATAGTTTTGTAGTGTGTTTGAAGTCATACATTGCGATGCTTCTTTTAGATTCACCTTCTTCCCCTTAAGGATTACCTTAAGACTTTTATAGGCCCGTATCAATTTTAGAATTGCTATCTATCTATCTATCTATCTTTCTTTCTTTCTTTCTTTCTTTCTCTCTCTTTCTGTGTGTGTGCATGCCCTATATAATTTCTCTCATCACTGTTTTATTGTGACAATGCAATATTATTATTATGTACTTAAAGAGACTACAAATTAAAATAATTTCACAAAATCTACCACTAAGGTTAAAAGCATATTGGTTGATAAGCAGTGATGTTTGTTGTCTGGTCAGTTGGGATCAATTTGTGTCAGTGAGTTAACCACTTGTAAAACTCTTAAAGGTTTCTGTCAAGTACACTATTCCTTTACCATGTACTGCTCTCTGTGCGGATCAATAAATAGTGAGGCCCTTGGGGCAGACATCAACATGTGTTCTCTCTCTCTCTCTCTCTCTCTCTCTCTCTCTCGATACATACATAGGGATGGATACTGCCTTTAGATAGACAGATTCGGACTCATGTGACACAGACAGGAGACAGAAGACAAAAGGAGCATGAGGTAGAAAATGTATGACATTCTTGGTTAAATGACCCCAAAGGGAAGTGCTTTTATTTCTTTTCTTAATGTGACAGTGATTCATTATTGTTGACTTGGGTTTAATCGCTAATGCATATAATATGTACATTTTCTAGTATCTGTTTGGGGATTTTTCACTTCTGTGATTAAATTTGTCTCCAAATATTTCATTTTGGTAGCTTTTATGAGATTCCTTCCTTCCTTCCTTCCTTCCTTCCTTCCTTCCTTCCTGTTTTTGTTTTTCAAGATAAGGTTTCTCTGTAGCTTTGGAGTCTGTCTGTACAATTTTCAAAGCTTTCCCTCCTTTTCCCTATTCTTTCTTTCTCTTTGCTCCTTTATCTTTTATAGTAGTACTTCAGTTACCAAAGGATACATATTTGTGCTTTTGTTTTATGGCAAATGTGAAATAACCCTGTTGTTGTTCCAAGTGTTAGATTATATACACAAATATCTGTTTTAGTTTTGGCAAAATTCTCTTTCATGAATAACCCAAGAAGTGTTCATTATTCTTCCTTTATTGCCATCTTGAAGTATACATCTCCCTGTAACTCACTGCTCTCAGCCCCAAGCTCTTCTAACATGATTGCTTGTGATAGCTTTCCAGTTCACTGAGTAATATTTCATTTTCATTTGACTCTGTGAAATTTTTAATAACTTAGTAATTTTATTATTTAATGCTCCCATTGATTAAAATTTGATACTTACTCTTCAATATGTGTGTACTTGTTTTATGTTTCTTAAAAATTTGTTTGTATTTGGATAACTATGATTTTATTTAATTTATACAGTATTAGACTTTTATAATGATAGAAAAACACCAGTATTTTTATTTTGTGATTCAAAACAGTGTCATAGAATCAGACAGCTATTTGGAATCATTGTTTTGTATTTTTCATAGGTTTTAGAATGGGAGTCATACAGTATATTCCTTTATATTAATTCAGTATTATTGAAATTAATCTATGTTGTATGTCTTAGAAGTTTGTTCCTTGTTTGTTTTTTTCGTTTTATAGAAATGACATTTACCCATTCATCCTTTGCTGTTTGTTATGTTAGGCTGTGTAAGGAAAGCTTATGAATGTTGAGTTCACAGCTTTGCATCTCTCTCCCTTTCTGTTTCTGTGAGGTGGGTGTGGATGGCACAGGTTGTCCGGTGTAAGGAGGACATTCGTTTTCTGATGTGCTTCTGTCTCTTTCAGTACCTGGTCCATAGTGTAGAATTCTGGTTCCTTCAGGTCCATGTTGGCAGCTTTGTAGCAGTCATGGAACTAGCTCTTGTAGACCAGGCTGGCCTTAAACTCACAGAGATCCGCCTGCCTCTGCCTCCCAAGTGCTGGGATTAAAGGCGTGTGCCACCACTGCCCAGCTGTCTTTTTGATAGTGAACATTTTAGTGCATTTTTGGAATATTCTTGTTGTAGATATAATCTCCTTTTTACAATGACTGTTGTAACTAACTTTTCAACTGACAATAGTGAAGGACTTTTTTACAGTTTTAAAGAACTTACTTATGCTCATCAAGTAGGGATAATTCTTAATATATTCTAATACAAACCTTTTGTCATATATGTACATGTATTGTGTTTTCTCCCACTGTATGGCTCTCCTCATTTCCCATTATATGTAACTTATATAAACCATAACATTCATGTACTTTAAATATATAGTTTTAGTGAGTTTATGTAGTTTCTTTGTTTTTTTTGGGGGGGGGTTGTGGGTTTATTTGTTTAGTTTTTTGATTTTAGTCTTTTTGAGATAGGGTTTCTCTGTGTAGCCCTAACTGTGTTGGAACTCACTCTATAGAACAGGCTGGCCTCAAACGAAGAGACTCACCTGCCTCTGCCTTCTGCTTGGATTAAAGGTGTATCCAACCACCGCCCTGGCTGAGTTTATGTAGTTTTACAACCTAGTTTTATAATATTGCTCAAACTACAAGAAGTCCACTTATGCCTGTTTACAGGCAATTACAAGTCTCAGATTTTCCTTTTACTAAAAGTTTTTCATGAGTAAAATAAAGGGACAGATAATATTGTGTATCTAGTTACTCCCCCAGTGTGATGTGTCATTTTGTTTCATAGGACTTTAGGATTAAGCCTATTTCTTTGAATAGCTATAGTCTGTGGATTATTAATTGTGTGTGGTGATAGGTTGATGGACATGATTGTGGTTATTTGTCTAATAGTGTTACCTACCCCACCCCCACCCCAACATTGTCTTTTTATAAGTAAACTTTTCAGTTTTGACAAAGTCCAGATTCTCCATATTTTCTTTTGTTTATGAGAAAAGAACATTTTCTGTATCCCAAAGTTAAAAAGACTTCAATTTTTTCAGATGTTTTATAATTTTATCTTTGCATTTTCTTAAGTTACATAATTTTATCTTGCTGTCTTCAGTTTTTGTGAAGTACAGAATTCGTCTTTTTTTTTTTTTTAAATGAAGAGCCTTAGGTCTTTGCAGTCGGTGACTGCTTGTTTATTTCCTGGACACTCAGACCGAAATAATCACACAGAAACTATATTAAGTATAACACTGTTTGGCTAGAAACTTAGTCTTTCTAGCTGTTACATTTTAAATTAACCCATTTCTGTTAATCTGTGTCTCAGCACTAGGCTGTGGCTTACCGGTGCCAGCCTCTTACTCCTCTGGCAGCTATGTGGCGCCTCAATGACTCCGGCTACTCTCTATATATCTCTGTTCATGTTTCCCACTTGGTTGTGCTCTGTTAAGTCATTGACTGAAACAGCTTTATTCATTATCCAATAAAAGCAACACATCTGCAGAAAGACATCCCACATCAGGTCTTCAGATACCTTTTTATTGAAAAAGTTGTTTTTCTTTTCCTGATTCACTTCTCAGCTTCTTGATATTTTGTCATCTGGAGAATATTTAAATTTTTGTCAGTTTTTCTGCTAATTGTTTGAACACTGACTACTGATTCTTGCCTAAAGCCTCCCTCCCTGCCTGCCCCAATTCTGTCCTGGATGCGATAGCTGGAGCTATAACCGTGCTCTGGCTTAGTAGGGGCCTACAAAGACAGTGTGTGTACAGAGAAGTGCTGGCATTGCTTCATCTACCCAACAGTCTTTCTCCCTGTTTATTATCTGTATTGTCCTTTTGCTAGTGTTTTCTAATTACAGGATACTGTCACCTCTAGGCTTTTTGTATGTGTTGACTAGCTGCCAGTCAAGATAGTAGTACCAGGAATTACTTTGGATGTCTTTGCAAAATACCTATTTATCCTTAACAAAATATTAAGATAGATGTTGTGATCCTCTAGTCAAATACAAGGGAACTAGGGAATAGAGGAGTTGAGAGAAAGGTTGAGGCAACAAAGAATACTTAACAAAACAAAGATTTGAGAACTTGCGGTTTTAAATTTGGTGCCTTTTACAAACTGTAACATTTCTCTGCAAAAAAAAAACACATTGGTTTGGACTATTAAAAATTACTTAAGTTTTTCTTTAATTGGCAAAAAGTTTAAAAAAGGAAAAGAGCATGGCCAATGAATATTATTTTTTATTTTACTAAAAATTCTTTTTCTTTTTCAAAGCTTTTAAGTACATATATTTATAAAGGAGATATTTTTCAGCATATTCTAACTTCTGGCTTACTTGTTCTTATTTCTAGTCAGAGCAAAATATTGAAAGGTCAGGAAGTGCAGCATTATTTTCTTCTCAGTACCTTGCACAGCACCAGAACATCACGGATGGTTCTTATGAAAGGCAAATAAAATCATTATCTTTTAAGAAGGCAGGAGAGTCCATCTGTTTCTGTCCTCTCATCTTTTCAATGAGTGAGATAGAAGCCTGAAATTTGCTAATTAGGGCTTAGCCAGAGTTCATGGTCAAAATATGTAGTATTTGTCTATGATAAGACAGGATGATGGGAAAAGGATGTAAATGTTCAATATATGTAGGGTATGATCTTCACTTGAATCATAGCTAGAAAAATTGTTTCTATTTCCAAATATTCTAATGTTGTAATCCAAGGTGTGTCTAGAGTGGTGCACCATCCCATTTCAATATGTTCGTTCCCGGTGTGGCTTCCGGTTTCCAATGTGTATGTGTTATTCTTCGATCTCATTTGCTACCCAGTCTGCTTTGTTGTGATTATACATCCCAGAAGCATTCATATTTCCAGCAAAAATGACCCCACTGGCATTTTGCATGTACTGATTTGTAAGTAAATAATTCTTTAGTACTAGCTTTGTCCTTCCAGCTTCCTGGCTGTCACCTTCTCACTCAAATTATCCACCCTTTGATTCTCCCTTCCCTCTTAGAAGTTGTAGGTAGTTGATGTATTAGTCTCGGGGTTCTCTAAGGAACAGAATTGATCAAATGAACTAATATAAATGGCATTTATTAGAGCGGCTCAAAGGCTGTTGTCTGAGTACTCTTAACAGTTTCTCAAGGCCAAAGACAACCTGGTAGTTGTTGAGTCTAGAAGACTGGATGTCTCAGGAGTCCGAATGACTGCTGGTTTCCAGTCTGTGTTAGAATCCTGAGAAGTAGGTGCTAACACCAGTGAATGGGCATCTTAGGAACAAGACAGAGTGAGGGCAAGCAAGCAGAAAGCAAAAGCTTCCATCTTACATGTCCTTTTATGTGGGCCGCCACCGAGAGGTATGTCCTGTATTTAGGTTGAATCTTCTGATCTCAGATGATCTGGTTTTAGGGTGGGCTTTAACCTCAAATAATCCAACCAAGAAAAACCCTTAACCAGTATACCTAGAAGCTTGGATGTTTATTAATTTCATGTGTAGTCAAGTTGCCAACCAAGATTAGCCTTCACAGTTGACATCTATTTTCTTTCAATATTTCAAATCTCTGTGTTGATTACGTTCTTGAATTAGTCAATTTCCGATTAATGCAAAATAATCACTGGTACAGGTTCCTTGTATAAAGATTCAAGGCCAACCTTGTCAGGTCTGTTTGTTTAGGTCTGTGATGAAGGTGACATGTCACAGGAAGAATACCCGTCACAGTGAGGGCTCCCATCTCTAGCCATTAGGCAGAGAGGGGGAAAGGATGACAAGGAAGTGGGAGAGACTGGCTACAGCCATGCCTTCAATGTCTCAGCAGTTCCCCTGTCCACCCCTGGGGGACCAAACCTTCGTATGTGGACCTATAGAGACCACGTTCTAAGCCACAGTCATTTTCATTGCACTTCTGTAGCTCAATCTGTCTACTCTTCCCTTTTACTTATATTTAGTGTTTATTTGTCAAAACTAATTGATTCTTTAAATCTCTTCAAACAACATAGATTATAGCATTTAGAAAATCAATTTTTTTCTTTTACTAAACCAGAAACTTAAAAATCACTGACTGTGGGAAGTTAAAGTCTGCTGTCAGCCTGCTGCCCAACTCCTGGCCTCTGTGCTCTTTGGTGTCGCACCTTTTCACCCTCTCGTGTGGAAGATGCTATGCATGCCTGGTTATTTATAATCCAAAAGACTACTGCCTAGTACTCCTACCCTGGGACTCTCCAGAAGTGAATATTCTTTGAGGGCTGGTAGTCAAAGACGGGTAAGAGCTTGTTTGGCAGGCCACCCTAAGAAAGGCACAGTTCAGTTCCTGAGCCCTCCTGAGGTGGAGCCAACAAGGCCCTAGCAAAGAATTCTGGCGCCCACTGAGGGCCCTATGTAATAAATAAAAAGGCTGTATATGTAGAAACTTAAGGCCTGCAAGGCCAAAGGAGCTAACTTTGAGTCTGCCTGTAGCTGTCTGTGTGTAGCCAATAAGGAGCTACCCAGCAGTATTTCCTGGGTGCTTAGCAACAACTGATACTCATTAAGGTTATCTGTGACAAGACTCTGCATTTCAGGAACTTTTTATTTTCATCATTTTATGTACTATAGTTCCGGTCATAGAGTCAGTCTGTTATTGCTTTTCTTAGTGTTCTGCTGCTGTAAAAAATACCATGACCAGGAAAGCGTTTAATTGGAGCTGGCTTGCAGTTTTAGAGGTTTGGTCCATTGTCATCATGCTTCCCGCATGCAGGCAGACATGATGCTGGAGAAGGAGCCGAGAGTTCCACATCTGGATCAGCAGGCAGCAAGAAGAGAGGAATACCGAGTCTAGTATGAACATTTGAAACCCTATATCCCACCCCAGTGACACGCTTCTTCCAACAAGGCCACATCTAATGTCACTCCTGACCATTGAAATTGAAGAGCCTATGGGTGCTATTCTTACTCAAACCACCACACTGCTTTCTAAGTCTTCACTGAGGGCTCTTGTGGTCTTTTCCTTGTAAGCTCTGTTGCTTTTTAAAATGTATCTACCACCATCTGAATAAATACTTTTCTTTTAGAGTCTGGCCAACACTTCTAATCAAATTCTTCACCAGTAAGATGTCAGCTGATAGACTGTGCCAGTCATCTGAATAACTGATAGAATAAATAAACAGATCGTATCTGGTCCAGGCTAGGTCAAGTAATTTTGGACTTAGAGCCTATTGACTGTGTTTTCTTCAAAAAGATCTTCAGCTAACCTTGGGAATCTTTTTCTATTGTCTGTCTTTATCATTTTTAAGTTTTATGAAATTGAGACACAGGAACAAGCTTTCTCAGGGTTGCTCAATAGTTCTGATGGGTATCTTACTTATTTCAATAATTAACAATAGGATGATGAGAAAAATTCCTTGAAAGTGGGTATGATGTCTTATACCTATAATCCTAGCACTCAGGAGGCTGAGGCAGGATGATTTCTGTGAATCCAAGGCTGGTCTAAGACACAGAGTGAGATCCTGTCTCAAAATTCCAAGGGGGTGGGAGAAATGCCTTAGGAATAGAAATAATTACTATTCTTAGACTTCTTAGAGGTCTGGTGATATGAGCAAGCAATCGGGGAGCCAGTACTTTTTATTAGTTCTGTATTCTGTTAGTCCAAGAAATATGTTCCTTCAAACTCTTTTAGCAATCTCATGAGGAGTGTAATAACAAACCAAATTGTAGCAACTTTCTTGTTCTTTCACTTATTCAGATGGTAATTCAGCATCTATCCATATAGTTCATGAGTTCAGTGTTAAGAGTATAGTAGTGAGCAAAACAAATACAGAACCTTCCCCTGGTATTCTTAAATACAAATTATTAAATACCGTAAAGTTTGATGAGTGATGGAGTGATTTGCCCAGAGTCACATAGCTTATCTAGTGCAGAACTACGATTCCATCTCAAGGCCCACACTCTATCTGCCATAACATGTTCCCACTAGATCCAGGTAAAGGCAACTGATTTTATTATGGGTGTTCTGCTAGCATGCACATGTAATCCCAGTTACTCGAGAGGTGGAGGAAGGATTGACTGAGTTCAAGAGCTGAGGTTCGCTCTGACAACACAAGGATATTTGTGCCTCTACTTGTCACTTCCCCCCCGTATATGTATAATTTATCCATTAAGTTGGTGTTGTTACTTCTACATTATGCAGTCAAGGAAACTGTCTTAAAGAGGTCATGTAATTTGCCTTTAGTTTTGGATATTAATGTCAGAGCCTGATTTATTATGTCTTCCTTACTCTAGAGCCTGTGAAATAGGATTTAGGAAAGCTAATAATAGAATCAACAAAGTATAAAATTAGTTATTTGATAAGGTTAATAAATTTTATTGATAGACACCCCAAGAGCTATTGAGGGTCTGATAGCATCCAACAAATCTAGGATGTTAAAAAACATTAGGTTTAACTTTTCAGCAATAGATTTAAAAATTTAGGTAAACTCATCAAATTTTAGGAAGACAGCCTACAAAAATAAAGCTGGGAAGATTGGGTTTAAGTAGTTGTCCTTCTGTTACTAAGTTTGAATTTATCATAAATCTTCCCTCTGTGAAAACTACAAGAACAGATAGCTTCACAGTCCAGACTTCCAAAATCTAAAGAATAAATAAGCCGACATTATATAAACCCTGTGCAAGAACTGAGTAAGCAGAGTATGACCACTCTGCTCATGAAGCAGGATAATGGTGATGGCACAGGAAGGACATCACAAGGAAGAAAAGCTACTGGCTGCATCTCTCTCCCTCATGACTGTAAACCGCTGCACCTCGCAGTGCCAGCATGTGAGCAGGGAGCTGCATCTCTCTCCCTCATGACTGTAAACCGCTGCACCTCGCAGTGCCAGCATGTGAGCAGGGAGATCAGAAACCCACCCCTGACTCTAAGATGTCTTTCCTTCTGATGTGCAGTGTGATTTTTTTAAAAATTTTATTTAATTAAATTCTTTTTCATTTCATATACCAAGCACAGTACCCCCTTCCTCCCTTCCTCCCACTCCCCACTGCAATCCCCCCACCCTCCATCCCACTCCTCAGTGTGAGGCCTCCCATGGGGGGTCTACAAAGTCTGTCACATCAAGTTGAGGCAGGACCAAGCCCCTCCCCCCTGTATCAAGGCTGAGCAAAGTATCCCTCCATAGGGTATGGGCTGCAAAAAGCCAGTCCATACACTGGGGATAAATCCTGGTCCCACTGCCAATGGCCCCTTGGCAGTGGCCCCACAGATTTCCCATGCCACAGAACTGTCACCTACGTTCAGAGGGCCTAGTTTGATCCTATGCAGGTTCCCCAGCTATCAGTCCAGTGAGCTTCTGCTAGCTCTGGTCAGCTGTCTCTGTGGGTTTCCTCATCATGATCTTGACCCCTTTGCTCATATAATCCCTCCTCCTTCTCTTTATCTGGAGTTGGCCCAGTGCTTAGCTGTGGATCTCTGCATCTGCTTCAGTTAATGGATGAAGGTTCTATGATGACAGTTAGGGTACTCATCAATCTGATTATAGGGGAAGGCCAATTCAGGCACCCTATCCACTATTGCTAGAAGTCTTAGCTGGGGTCTTGTGGATTCCTGGCTGTTTCCCTAGCACCAGATTTCCCCCTCTATCAAGATACCTCTTTCCTTGCTCTCCTTCTCTGTCCATCCCCCAACTCAACTATCCTGTTCCCTCATGTCCTCCTCCCCACTCCCCTCTACACCTTCTTCCCCCATGCTTGCAATTTACTCAGAAGATCTTATCTATTTCCCCTTCCTTGCATGTCTCTTAGGCTCCCCCTTATTTCCTGACTTCTCTAGAGCAGTGGACTGTAAGCTGGTTATTCTTTGCTTTATGTCTAATATCCAATTATTAATGAGTACATACAGTGTTTGTCTTGCTGGGTCTGGGATACTTCACTCAAAATGGATTTTTCTAGTTCCATTCAACAGTGGATGGCTGTAATCAGTATAAATGTATGGAAGGTTTTATTTATTTATTTATTTATTTATTTATTTATTTATTTTGGTTTTTCAAGGTAGTGTTTCTCAGTGTAGCCTTTGCTGTCCTGGAACTCATAGACCAGGCTGGCCTTGAACTCACTGAGATCCTCCTGCCCCTGCCTCCCGAGGCTGAGATTAAAGACATGAGCCTCCATTGCCCAGCAGATATAGAACTTTTAACGAATAGGAAACATTTTAAAAAAACAGGATGCCGAAAGTGTTAACCGTAGAGAATGCATTCAGATTAAGAATGTCTTTTTATTTAATGAAAGACTTCTTCACTAAGAATTTATTGTCCTTAAAAGAACGTGGCGGACAATGAGATCTGAGGAGAAGCCAAAGACAATGGCACTGGATTTTGATCCTACTTCATGTTCTGGCTTTGTGGGAGCCTAGCCAGTATGGATGTTCACCTTCCTAGACCTGGATGGAGGGGGGAGGACCTTGGACTTTCCACAGGGCAGGGAACCCTGACTGCTCTTTGGACTGGAGAGGGAGGGGGAGAGGAGTGGGGGGAGGGGGAGAAGAGTGGGAGGAGGGGGAGGGAAATGGGAGGCTGGGAGGAGGCGGGAATTTCTTTTTTTTTTTCTTTCAATAAAAAAAAAACAAAAAACATTTCCAATGAAATAACAAAAAGATAAATAAAAATGAGCAAAAGGAAAAAAAAGGAGAAAAGATTTCAATAAGAGTGAGAACATTTTACAACAGAAACAATTATCAGAGTGATTACACGTAAATTATACAAACAATTTGTACAAATATGCAAATGACAATAAAACAACCAATTAGAACAATGGGCAATTAGGAATATATGTTTTATATGCACACCATAAAAGCCCAAATGCCTGCCAACTTCCCTAGCTATTATAGGAAAGACACTGACAATCATAGTGCTTACTGAAAGCAGTAATACATTAGAGGCACGGCTGTCACAGTTGTGGGTGAGCTAATGGAGTAACGGCAGTGTCTGCAGTGTCTTTGTGAAGTCTTCCTTATCTCTTAACACAGAACTTGCAAGTGCCTTTTGACTCCTCTCTGCTTTCACACAGCAGAGGCACCTTTGCCTATTTATTCACCAAATGCTGCGTGTCTGAAGGTTTATCCCAGCGTTAATTATAATGCCTGGAATTGAAACGACTCAAGTGTGTGTCCAGAATAGAATGGACAGACATTACTAAACAGCAATAAACGTAAATCAACTTCTGCTACATGAAACAACACAAAAGCATTCCACACATAAGACACTGAGCAAGGGAAGGCAAATACAAAATCATGTGTACTGTATAACTTCATTGACATCAAGGTGAAAAACAGAATTAATCTTATGACAAAAGTTATGGCAGTGATAATATATGGAGGGATTCAGTTTGGGTAGCCATAGATGGTTCAGAAGTGCTAACAGTATTGGAGTTATGACCTAGCTTCATGTGAGTGTGAGATGTGATGTGTGTAAACCCGTGTATTGATGCACTGTGTACCTGTGTATGGATGCACTAGTGTGTAGTGATGTGTGTGATGTAGATGCCCGAAGGCTGATGTCAGGAAATTATTCTTCATGGTCTTGCACATTAATCATTCAGGCTGGATTTCTCAATCAAACTCAGAACTTACTGCTATATGTAGTCTTGCTGGCTCTATGCTTGCTCTGAGGATCACCCGTTTTTTTCCTGGGAAACTGGAATTACAGGTGGACCGCCATGCTCACTTAGATATCTAGGGATTCATACTTCAGCAATTACATAAGGCAATTATACTTGAAATGTTGTGTCATATCTTCTTGATTAATTTGAAATAGTACTCATTTGTTTCTTCTTGTTCCATCCAAAAAAATCTCAAACCCATTTCCTGTTATTTTTAAGGCTTATTAAGATTCACCTCTGCTTCTGCAGCCCCTCCCCCATATATGTGTGAACTCAGGAATGAAAATTCTTCATTAAAATTACTTTATATATCATTCATCATGACTCAGT
Organism: Microtus oregoni; assembly: GCF_018167655.1. Taxonomy (NCBI): domain Eukaryota; kingdom Metazoa; phylum Chordata; class Mammalia; order Rodentia; family Cricetidae; genus Microtus; species Microtus oregoni. The sequence goes on along the minus strand of NW_024543068.1, from coordinate 56,711,562 downwards.
ATCTGTTGACAGAGGTTTCTGTCCTGCCCAGTTTGGCAGCCATGAAGTCCCAAAGAAACACACAGAGGCTTACGTTAATTATAAACTGGTTGACCTATTAGCTCAGGCTTCTTATTAATTGATCCTTATATTTTTTTTATTTTTTATTTTTTTTATTGCGAAAAGAAGAAAAAAAACATAAACAAAAAACAAGTTTCCACCTCCTCCCAGCCTCCCATTTCCCATCCCCTCCTCCCACCCTTCTCCCCCTCCTCCCACCCTTCTCCCCCTCCTCCCACCCTTTTCCCCCTCCTCCCACCCTTCTCCCCCTCCCCCCACTCCTCTCCCCCTCCCTCTCCAGTCCACAGAGCAGTCCGGGTTCCCTGCCCTGTGGTAAGTCCTAGGTCCTCCCCCCTCCGTCCATATCTAGGAAGGTGAACATCCAAACTGGCTAGGCTTCCACAAAGAGAGCACATTAAGTCGGTTGATCCTTATATTTTACATTAACTCATAATTCTTGTCTGTGTTAGCCACATGGCTTGGTACTTTTTATCAGTGAGACATTCTCATCTTGCGTCCTCTGCATGTGAATGAGGAGTGCAAACAGAGCCTTTTCTCTTTCCGGAATTCTCCTATTCTGGTAGCCCCACCTATGCTTCCTGCCTGGCTACTGGCCAAATGATGTTTTATTAAACCAATACAAGTGACAGATCTTTACAGGATGCAAGACCATTGTCCCACAACAAGTATCTGCAAGTTAAATAGTTTCATTAGCTTTTATTCCAAACTAAGTTAACAAAGAATACTAAAAATTACTTTTGAAATCTATTGGCATTACTATAAAATAATACACATACATGCATGCATGTACACACATGAGGAGGGGGTAGATGAAGAGATTAAACTTAGTAAGTCTTAAGAAATAGGAAATCTGTAGGTGTGAGTTTGTTAGTTCGTTTTCGGCTGCCCACCCCTGAAATAATCACACAGTAACATATTATCTGCAATGCTGTTTGACCAATAGCTTAAGGGTCTTTCTGGCTAACTCTTATATCTTAAACTAACCCATCTCCATTAATCTCTGTCTCACCACGTGACTGTGGCTTACAAGGTAAAGTTCCATCCAGCATCTGTCTCTGGTGGGCCACATGGCTTCTCCCTGACTCCACTGTTCTCTCTATATCTCCTTCATCCTGGCTTTACTCTGCTAAGCCATTGACCAAAAGCAGCTTCTTTATTAACCAATGGCAATAAAACATAATCACAGCAGATATTACTCCCACATCACCTCCCCCTTTCTCTTTGAATAAAAAGGAAGGTTTTAAATTTAACATAGTTAAATTGCATATAATAAAACAGTTATCAAGCAAGAATTATAGTTACAATATTTATATCTGCTTTATCTTTTATTATAACTAAGGAAAACTATAACTATAACTGCAGCAGGAAATGGTTTTGAGCTTTATTATTTTCATATGACGAAAAGCAAATGAATATTATTTCAAATTAAATGTTCTATCAAAAAGTTATGGCACAACCATACATGTATATAAATAAAACTTGTCCCAAATTGTGTTTGCTTCTGCTTTTTTAACCTGTAAATACATTAATAACTACTAAACTGCCAGTTAAAGTTTTTGGCCTTTTTCTTAAGATTTATATTGGTTTTTCTTATTTCTTATTTATATCTGTTTTCACCCCATTTTATCTGTGTTTCAGAATCCAGCTCAGGTTGGAACAGCCCTTCAGGTTTTCCATAATCTCGGAACTTTGAAGGATACTGTTACCAATGTTGTGGATGGTTATTGTGCTTCTTTGGAAGACAGTATCAACAATGCATTGGATGTCAAAGTTTTGACTCAGCCTTCCCAGTCAGCTGTGAGAGGTATGGGGATGGTTTATATTTAGCCCCTTTATTTATAACCAAGAAGTTCTTTGAATAGTATGTCGAGCACTCATGTTTCAAAGCAATCTAATGACTCATTTTTTAATAGAAAAATATGAGAGAAGAAATTACATTTCAGGACTTATTTATAAGTTTTGTTGTTAAGGGAGCTGCGGGCTGTGTTCCACCGCCCGGCTCCTGGCCACCGGCTAGCTTTATACCCGAAATAACAACACACAAACTGTATTCTTTTAAACACTGCCTGGCCCATTATATCTAGCCTCTTCTAGGCTAATTCTCACATATTAATTTAGCCCATTTCTAATCATCTGTGTAGCACCACTAGGTGCGCTTACCGGGAAAGATTCAGCATGTCTGACCTGGCGGCTTGCTTCATTGTGTCTGGCTCTGAGAGGAGCTGCATGATTTCTGTGCTCACTTCCTCTTCCTCCCAGCATTCTGTTCTGTTTACTCCTCCTATCTAAATTCTGCCCTATCAGATGGGCCAAGGCAGTTTCTTTATTAGCCAATGACCTTCCTCCATCATTTTGTGTGTAATCAGTGAATTGAACTGGTCAGTTGGTATATTCAGAACCACTGGATAAAGATGTCTAAGCTGTGGCATCATTTAGTTGGAAGGAAACAGATATATGAGAGAGAGAGAGAGAGAGAGAGAGAGAGAGAGAGAGAGAAGCTTGTATTTTTCTTCCTAAAGATTTATCCTGACATATACTTTTTCTATTGGTAAGGAAAACATTTTTTTTAAGATTTATTTATTTATTAGGTATACAACATTCTGCCTCCATGTATGCCCACACACCAGAGGAGGGCGCCAGATCTCATTACAGATGGTTGTGAGCCACCATGTGGTTGCTGGGAATTGAACTCAGGACCTCTGGAAGAGCAGACAGTGCTCTAAACCACTGAGCCATCTCTCCAGCCCCGAAGGAAAACATTTTTAAGGTATACCCTTGCTACTTTAACTTTCTGGACTTTTCCTTGTAAGTTTCATACTGAAAAACAGTAATGGTTGAAGCAGTCAAAATGACTAAAGCCCATGGGAGCAGGGTGGTGATGACAGGATGTAAAGACCACTGGGACTGAGTTGTAGACTGAAGAAGACACATCCGTAGCTGAGGCGCTGACCCCTCTCTGCAGAAGGCGGATGACCACCCGCTGTATGTGTTTCATTCTTCCTGCACGTCCGTCTGTCCTTCCATTTCTCACTGCCATGTGTTCTTCTCTTGCTAGTCTAGAAGAAAAGAGAGATAAACTTGCCTTTAAATTCCACTCCTCTTTGCTTTTGCTCAATTCTGACAGCTCGTCAGTTTTCCCTTCCTCCATGTTTCTTTCATCACACAGTCGTCCTGTTGTATCATCTTTAACTTAAAATCAAATATCTCTTGGCTCCCTTTCGTTGACTATGCTATTTTGCCAGTCTACAGAAAAGTTTTCCACATTATTATCTGTGCTCACTGTATCACTTCCCCCTGTACTTTTATTGAAGGCACTCGAAATCACAGAGTAGTCCTGAAATTAAACAAAAAGACCATGTATATTAATGATACTTCTAGTGCATAAGTAATACAAAAGAATTTCATTTTGGCTGGGCAGTGGTGGCACACACCTCAGCCGTATCTCCAGAATGAGTTCCAGGACAACTAGAGCTCCGCACAGAAGCCCTGTCTCAAAAACAACAACAACAACAAGAGAACAAAAGCAAAATTTCATTTTTATACATAACCTTAAGTTAAAGTGAGTTCATAGCTCCTGAATCAATTACACTAAAAAAAAGAAATAAAAGAATCTTAAGTCTCAACTAGAGTTTTAAAGGTTTGCTTCAGCCTCTGAATAGGTTCATATTCATAAGATCACCAAAGGAATTTGTTGAAAAAAAAAAGTCACCAAAGGAGTGTTTCCTCTCAAATTTTGCTAGCAATTATTTTCAGAAAGTTTGATATAATGTTTAAATTTCCAGGAGCTGTTTAATCTCATTTCCTATTGTGGTGTCAAGAACAGGAAAAAAATGAAAGCAATTTTTTGCATACTGTCAATCTCAATGTAAGCCTCTATTATAGAAAGAATAAAGGGTTTTTAAACTGCCTTTTTATGATCCATCGGAAAGTGGATATCATGATATAATGTAGAAGTGGTAAGCACGAGTTCCTCATCTTTTTAAGGAAAAAGTATTATCTTTATTTTTAATATGAAATGGTTTTCATGTTAATTTTCTCATATGTATTGAGGTTATGTAGAGTTATTTTAAATACTCATTAAAGTAGTTGAGTATGGTGGAGAATCACAACATAAATTTTTGTACATAGTTTAAGGCAAAGGTTTTTATATATTAATTGTAAATTTTCTATAGATTTAATATCAAATAATGTATTTTTTAAATGTTACTTTGAATATATAAAGAACACAAGAGCCGGGCGGTGGTGGTGCACGCCTTTAATCCCAGCACTCGGGAGGCAGAGGCAGGCGGATCTCTGGGAGTTCGAGGCCAGCCTAGTCTACAAGAGCTAGTTCCGGGACCAGCACCAAAGCTACAGAGAAACCCTGTCTCGAAAAAAAAAAAAGAACACAAGAAAACATAGTCTGACAGGTGTAAGATGGTATCTCAGAGTTGTTTTGATCTGCATTTCCCTGATGGCTAAGGATGTTGAGCAATTCCTTAAACGTCTGTTGAGAATTTTTTGTTTAGCTCTGTACCCCATATTTTAATTGGATTGTTTTGTATTTTGATGTCTAGTTTCTTTTCTTTCTTTCCTTTTTTTTTTGTTTTTTTTTTTTTTTTTTTTTTTTGTTTTTCGAGACAGGGTTTCTCTGTAGCTTTGGTGCCCTGATGTCTAGTTTCTTGAGTTCTTTGTATATTTTGGAAATCAGCTCTCTGTCAGAGGTGGGGTTGGTGAAGATATTTTTCCATTCTGTAGGCTGTCGTTCTGTCTTATTTACCATGTCCTTTGCCTTGCAGAAACTTTTCAGTTTCAGGACGTTCCATTTATTGATTGTTGCTCTCATCTGTGCTACTGTAGTTATATCTAGGAAGTGGTCTCTTGTGCTCATAAGTTCAAGGCTACTTCCCACTTTCTCTTCTATCAGGTTCAATGTAAGTGGATTAATGTTGAGGACCTTGGTTCATCTGAACTTGACTTTTATGGTTCTATTTGTGGTCTTCTACATGTTGACATCCAGTTTTGCTAGCACCATTTGTTAAAGATGTTTTCCTTTTTCCATTGTGCCATTTTGGCTACTTTGTCAAGAATCAGGTGTTTATAGGTTTGTGGATTAATGTCAAGGTCTTTGATTGAAATCCAGTGGTCCACATGTTTGTTTTTATTACTATAGCTCTGTAGTAGAACTTGAAGTCAGGGATGGTGATGCCTCTGGATGTTTTTTTATTGTTGAGGATTATTTTTAGCTATTCTGAGTTTTTTTTTTTTCTGTATGAAGTTGAGTATTGTTCTTTCAAGGTTTGTGAAGAATTTTGGGAGTTTGATGGGGATTGCATTGAATCTGTAGATTCAATTGCTTTTGGTAAGATTTCCATTTTTATTATGTTGATCCTACCTATCCAAGAGCAAGAAGATGTCTTTTCTGCTATCTTCTTTAATATCTTTCTTTCCAGACTTAACGTTCTTGTCAAGCAGGTTTTTCACTTGTTTGATTAGAGATACCCCAAGATATTTTATATTTGTGGCTATTGTAAGGGGTGGTATTTCTCTGATACCTTTCTTTGCCCATTTACCATTTGTATATAGGAGGGCTGCTGAATTTTTTTTTGAGAAAGGTACATTTATTATGATGTTTAAGACCCAAGAATGTGACAGTTTATGCTAAGTATTGTTTTGGATATGTGCATGTACACTAAAAGCTTAAAATCAGGGGATCATAATTCTAAATTTTTGAGGCTTTTTGCTCTGGAGAAAGAGTAAAGGAGCCAAGACTAGAAAAGAAGAAATGGAATATTATTTTATTTTCTGTTATGTTTCCTAACCTTGTGGCTAGTATTCACATAATTATTCCATGTGCACTATTTTTATGCATCTGTTTTGTGTATGTGTATGTATGTGGGCACACACATGCTGCAGTCTGTGTGTATGTCAGAGAACAACTTAGGAGTAGATTGACTCTGTCCCTCTACCATGTGGTACTGGGGATCAATCAGGTCATCAGGCTGATGGCCAGAACATTAACCCACTGAGCCATTTTGTCAGTCTCCAGATGCTTTTTCATATGTTGAAGTATAGATCTGATTTTTATTTTCTTCATTATATTTTAAATGATTTGATTCTTATCTCTGGTCTTTTTTATATGAATTTTTCATTCTGCATTTCTGCATTCATCTCTTCCTTCTATGGATTTCATCATACAATTGATTTTTCAAAAATGTTATATTGACACTGTTTTTGGAGTTCTCCCATGGTTGATAGTATTTTTTGCCCTGTGTTTAAATACTTTGAACAGATATAAATTTTCATTTATACTTTCTTTCCCTTAGAATTTTGTAACTTTTTGCAGTTCAGTGTGTAATGTTTGTCTTCCTTACTGAACTAAGAGAATAATTGTGGTAGAAATTTAGGAGATAAATGTGAGCTAAAGAAATAATGTCACTGTATCACCTCAGAATGACTTCGTGCTCAATGTCAGCCTGCCCTGCCTCACTGATACTGATAGCATCCTTGTACATCTAAGGATTTAAAAACAGATAGGAAGAGACTCAGTTTTTGCCCTGAGTCACTTGTCTTCACTTGGGAATGTCACGTGATTGGTAGGGAAAGAAGCAGAATATGTTGTATCTGTTTCTTTCCTGATTAGAGATATAGGTAATTTGTTCTTTTGTGTGTGTGTAAGTGCATTGTATGAGTGTGTGTGTGGGGGGGGGGGGTGTAATACTCCAGTGCATGAGTGTGTAAGGGCACAGAAGGTTATCTCTTCACCTTACTGAACCTGAAGTTCACTGTTTCAGTCATACTTCCTGGCCAGCAAGACCAGGAAGTTTTCTTGTCTTTCCATCCCAGCGCTAGCTATCAGCACGTGCTGCCATGCCTGGCTTCCACATCAGTTCTGGGGACCTGAGTTAGGTGCTCGTGTTGGTTTTTTGCATGTTACCCTTTGTGCTATCTCAGTTGCTCGGTAGTCAGTTTTCTGTGAATATCCTAATGACTTTTCCTTATTTTTACATTTAATAACTTTCAGACTACCTTGCAGATACTGTTTACCCATCATTTTTTGTTCATTTGATTTCAGTTCTAATTATTTTTGAGCTCCACTTGCTCTTTTTAGAATTTTATGCATGTTTGGTACGTCAGATGTTTGTTTTCCATGTTAAGTATTTTTCTGTAGTTATTTGAATATCGTCATATTTTATTTCATTTTGTATGATTTCTTCTTGCCTGTTCCTTAGGTTTCACTGTGTTTCTACCTTTGTTCTTTAGGATTTTGGGTTTGTTTTTAGTGTCATCTCTATTTCTGGTGGGAGAGGATGTTTTCTATATTTGTTATTGTGTCACAGTATGTAAGCAAAGCAGCTGAAGGAGAAAGGGCGTATTCTAGGTCAGTTTGGGGCATTTGGTTCTGTTGTTCCTGGACCACGGTGAGTTTGAAAACACCGTAGTGGGGAGCCCATGGGGTGTGGCAGAGCTGCTTACCATCTAGCAGTGTGGAGACAAGGAGAGGAAGGTGTAGCCACACCCCAGACCTTGCTTTGTCCAATTAGGCGTTACCTTCCTATAATTTCTTCCTCGCCCCCAGAGCCTATTGAAAGTTAACTCAGACAATGGAGTGATCTTCATAACCCAATCATTTCCTCAGAACACTGCTTCACTGGGGAACCAAGCCTTTGGAGGAGACAGTTCAGATTCAACTACAGAACTGAGTGATCTTTCTTGTTTCTTTGGAAGTACGTTTATTAGCCATGTTTGTCATTGTTTTTCTCTCCTCTACCGTCAGCATCTGTGTTCTGATTATCTTGGAAGTATATGTTTCCAATTTGGGGCCATTCAAGAGCTTTGTGTCATCCTAGGAGAGCTGGGGGGTTTTGTTTTCTTTTTTGTGAAGTCTAGTATTCTCAGCTTCCCCCAACCCTTTTTCTCAAGAACTTTACTCCCAGTAGCTCCCCACACTTGAGAATCAGTTCTTACATAAGTATCACTTTATTGTGGTTTGTTTTTGACTTTTCGACTTTATCATACTGCAGTGTTGAACAGTTTGCCTCTTTCTTCACCCATCCATGCCTGTGGATCTTAGCTCTAACAAAAAGTCAGTAGACAGTTTATACAGTTTCTTATTATTGATTTGATTTCAGGAGACTTTTAGCATTGAGTCTATTTCACCTTAATTTTTAAAATCAAAGAAGATAACTAATAAATGAAAGTTACAGTTGACTCATATTTGCCATTAAGCCTAAACCCACTCCATTTTCTCTCTTGCACAAGCCAGTGTTTTGTTTTAGCTGTTTCACTCACTACACTATATTTGATTCTTTCATCTGTAAATAGAATTAAATGCAGTTACAAACAGTGTATTTCAGGCAGGTGAGTTAGATTAGTGGGTAAAGTGTGTCTTCCAAGCCTGATGATCTGATTAAAATCTCTGGAAGGTCTGTGAAGGTGGAAGGAAAGTGCCAGCCACAAAGATTTCCTTTCACTTCTACACATGCACACCATGGCATGCATGTATTTTTTTTATGCACATCATACACAGTAACAACTTTTCAAAAATTAAATAATTCTTTGAAAATAATTTGAGAAAATGTCTCTCTTAGTTTGTTCACTAGGTTTTTTTTTTTGTTGTTGTTGTTGCTGTTTGTTTTGTTTTCTGACTTGACATACCTAGAGTCACCTGGTAAGAATTTCCTCCATCAGATTAGCTTATGGAGGTGTCTGGTTCATTTTCTTGCTTAGTTGGTGAATGATGTAGGAGAGTCCAGCTCATTGTGGGCCATAGTGGTCAGGGATGCATAATAAAGCAGGTTGAGCCATGGGGTGCAAGCCAGTAAGCAGCACTCCTCCATGGTCTTGCCTTCTGTTGTTTCCTTGAGTCCCTCCCTGCCTTAGCTCCCTCTGGGATGGTCTGTACCCTGTAAGCTATAATAAACCATTTCTTCTCCAAGTTGCTTTTGGTCATGGTTTTTTCCCATCAATAGAGAGGCAGACTAGAACAGTCAGCCAGAATAAATGCTTGGAAATTCACTTTACTCTGCTTCTCTGGACTTTGCTAAAGTTCTCGGATTCTTGATATCTTCCCCATGAACTCAATAAAAAGCATCACTACTCCACAGCCTAACTATTCTCATAGAAAGCCTAGTTCTCAAGTTCTGTATCACCAAGGAGATGTGAACTATGTAACTCCATATGGACTTCCTAAGTCAAAATTCAGGCAAGAGTTCACCATTCAATCATTTACCTGCTATGTTAGAGTTTTCTCACTTGACTAATGTCTGAAAAAAGAGAAAAAAAAAACAGTTTTACAAGCCCTTATGTTGACTCATATTTTCAGAGGTTTTGTTCCATACTCAGATGGTTCGTTGCTGTGCACCTTAGGTGAAGCTGGGCATCATGGTAGAGCAAAGCACCTCACCTCCTGGCTGCTAGGAACTAGGGAGGAATGACAGCAAGGAGCCAGAGCAAAAATAATCCATTCAAAAACATGCTCCCAGTTACCCATTTCCTCTGGCTCCCCATTGTATGCTCAGAGTTTTTAGACCATTCATGGACAAGATTATTGATTAAGTTAGATCTCTCATGAGCTAATCATCTCTAGAAGCACCCTTCCAGGTATGTTCAGAGATGTGCTTTACTAATCTCTACCTCTTTTTTTGTTAAGTTGACAGTGGAGACTAATCCTCAAACCTACCTGTCAGCTCATTCTGGGGATCCTTAAATTTGAGGACCATTGTCCTGCCTAGAGCATTCTGTCTTTTCATCATCTCTCCATCATCTCTAAAATTTCCAGTTCCTTTGTATCTTCCATTCAATCACCTCTTCCAGCATCCCTTATGTATTTTCTGTAGTCATTGGAAATACTCTGAATTGGAACCAAATCCTAACAGTCATTAAAGAGGAAGCATGCACTCGGGAGGCAGAGGCAGGCGGATCTCTGTGAGTTCGAGACCAGCCTGGTCTACAAGAGCTAGTTCCAGGACAGGCTCCAAAACCACAGAGAAACCCTGTCTCGAAAAACAAAAAAAAAAAAAAAATAAAGAGGAAGCATGCCTCTTTGGTGTGCACTGTCAAGATTCACTAAGCAGGGAATCTCTTATCTGTTTCACAGTTGTTCTCAAAATTGATTTTAAAGCAGTTTCCCACTAATGGCTCATTTGTCAGTTATCTGTCTCTTCTTCCTTTTAATTTATCAATGGCATTTGGTTTGAGTGCTTCATAATCAAGTTGAAGGGTTTATCTGATTCCTTATTTTTTTTTTTAGGTAAGTTATTTGCCTACTTTTTGTTTGTTCTTAATCTTGCTGGCTTTCAAAAGAAGAGAATACCATCAACTAGAAATCATCCATAAGTATTTTTTATTTAAGGAACTCTTAATTTCTTTTATTACTTTAATAAACCCAAATTCATGACAGTTTATTGTGTGTCTGAGTCTGTTAAATCTAATCAATAAAAGCACCCATTTATTTCAAATATTCTTTCCCTCCCTTTATGCTGGTATTCTCTTTAGTCAGTTGGTTATTTCGATCATGGTTATATCTGCAGTACAATGTATTTAGCTTGTGACCATAAAAACCCTTAGGCACCGTTTGTTGGTTATCTTTTTATTTCCTTAACAATGTATTGTGAGAAAAATAATTGAAAAGAAGGAGGAAATATTACCGTAAGAGAACTGTACGTTTAGAGGAGGCATAGAGTTCAGGAACATTTTGCATAATAGATAACTGGTTTTGCATTGTATTTTATATTCTAATAATGAATCCTGGTTTTTATCAGTGAGTTCTAGTTTGATTGGTTGGTTTTGGGAAGGGTGGTTGTAGAAATAAAAACTTGAATGCTTATAATTTTTAGATACTAGATATGCTTATAATATAAACATGATAATATACTCACTTAAGGTCACAGAACCCATTCCATTATTATGGATCATTTTCACTCTGCGCTGGTAAATCGGTTTGTGAATTACCTTTAAGTCCATTGCATTGTTCGCCATTACTCTGTTTATAATGAGAACATTAGTTGCTGCTTTTGAAAATATACCTGAACTAGATGCAGGCCTGTTACATCCAAACTGCACACACAGAAAACCTGTTGCTGTGATAATTTCCTTGAAGTTCTTTGTGCTCATAGCATATATTCTACTAAAGTAAGTCTTCTGTGATTTTAAATTATTTGAATTAACTGTTTTCCCCATGGTTTTTTTGTTAATTTGATACACAGATAATTTCATTGATTCTATATTTACTTGAATTCAATTTGGGGTCATGTCTTTGTCATTCTTGTAAATTTAATTTTGAATATGTGAAATATTTCACTTTGTTTGATAACTCTTCACCCTCTTTCTTTTTTAAGGAAACTGTTCTCATTAATTTTTATTTTGATTTTATAGCCCCATCCATGTGATTGTGTGATATTTCCTTTTCTTACTATACACAAAGATTTTTTTTTTTATATTGTGCAAAAGAAGCTATTTGTGAGAGAGGACACCTTTTGGTTTTTGTCTTCTCTGTACTTCTGCTGTATTTGGGAGCTTTTATTTTCCCCATTTCTCTGTTACTCTTAACCAGGAGGTCCTGGGCGAGCTACCATGCCAACTCCAGGAAACACAGCAGCTTTTCGTGCTTCTCTCTGGACCAATATGGAAAAACTTATGGATCATATCTGTGCTGCATGTGGACAGGTAAATATCTCAAGAGATGGAAAGAGCCTTCTAACTCCTGGTACTTCTGTGTCTTTTATCGTCCCTAATGCTCCAGCACCTCTGCTGGCTGACCGTAGTGTGTGTGTGCATAGACTCCTTGTCCACTTGTCCCATGTGATAGCAGTAATGCTATTTTTGAGGGACTTCTGAAATATACCACGCTTTTTCCAATTCCTAAGAGTTACATTGGTTTCACTTGGAAATAGCCAGTTAAATTTATGTTGCCCCTCTCTCTCTTTTCCTGCCTTTAGGTACAGCATCTACAAAAAGTATTAACCAAGAAGAGAGATCCTGTTTCTCAGATTTGTTTCATTGAAGAAATAGTTAAGGTATGTCTAAATAAGGATATTTTGTATATCACTCATGCAGAAAGTGGGAAGATGCTGGCAAGTATTATCTGGGTCACTGCCTTGCAAGGTAACTGTATATCAAAGACGATGTGTTTATTGACAACTATAAATTTCCTTGCAAGATAAATGTTAGCTGGGGTGTGGTATAATTTCTGAAGTGCACTACACACTTTCCACTTCTGTCATTGGAGTGGTGGCTTGTAACATTTCCAAAATTTCCACTAGAAACCCACCTGAAAGAAATTTAAACAGTAGCCACAGAACCCATTTCATTATTAGTTTGCCCCGAATTCTCTTCGCTGTGTTCTCCTTTCATGTCATGAAATCTTTCTTTTCTCCTAACCTGCTAGCTTCGTGGGCCATGAGGACTTCTTCCAAGGCAGCGACTCTCTGATTCTACATCTTAGTCATTAATTTTGAAATGCTTTTATAATTGGGTTACTTGCTAAGATCCTTGATTTTGAGTGCTAGAAAAGACAGTGTGTATAACATCCATAGTCTAATTACTAGTAAGAATGTTCTTAAGAGGTAGTTTCTGTTTCTTACTTGGGAGGTTGTTTAGTAGATCCATCAAGAATACATGAGTATGAAGCAACACATTGAGTTGAATATAAAATGATCGTGGACCATTTGTATCTAATGTAATGAATAAAGCTTATGGATATTTTAGTAGAATTGTGGAGCCATTTTAAAGCTCTTGTTTATCAGAAGTGGCTATTCTGCTCCTGGTAATTTCATAAATGTCCTGTAAAATTAACATGTATTGCCTTAGTATGATCATTTGTAAAAATGCATTCAAACTTATCAATTCATATTTCTTTTTAATTCTAGATTGTTTTCTCTCTCTGTAATGTGTTTTCTATAGCATCCATGAATGAATCAATAATTTCTTTATAAGTAAAAGTTTGAGGCTGATTATTAGACATTAGATTTTCAAGCTTAGGTGGTGGAGGGATAGCTCAGTGGATAAGAGCACTGACTCTTTCCTATTTTTTTTTTATTAAAAATCTTTTCATTTTCCATACAAACTCCAGTTCCCTCCCCTTTCTCCCACCCCCTCATATCCTCCTTCCCATCCCCCATATATTCTTCAGAGGTAGTAAGGCCTTCTTTGGGGGGAGTCAACAGGTCTGGCATGCCAGCTTGGGACAGGATCAAGCCTCCCTCACCCCACCCCACCCCACCCCGCATCAAGCCAAGAGCACTGACTCCAACCACTCTTCGAGAGTATCCAGGTGCAGCTCTCACCACCTGGCATCTCGTAATGGTCTGTAACTCCACTTCCAGGGGATCTGACACCTCTCTGAGCACCAGGCATATCCACGATGCACAGATATACATGCAGGCAAAACATTCATAACCCATGAAATAAAATAAATGAATCTAATATTGAAAAAAATAAAAAAGCTTAAGAAAGCAAAAGAGACGTTCAGTTTTTTGTTTGTTGTTGTTGCTTGGTTGATTGGGTGTTTTTTTTTTTTGTTTGTTTGTTTGGGGCCAGGCAAGAGTTCTAGTGTCAATGTAGAATCACCACTACTTTGTAATAACACTTGACTGTAAAGTGAGTTAGCAAATTAGTGACAGATTATTTAGGAACCACATAATGAAAAACAGACTGTAGATTTTCATGGACAGAATTAAGCCAGTTTGGCTGTGTGGGGGTGTGGATTTGATACTTTCATTTTCTAAGCCAGCAATTTTTATCTTCAAACGAGTTTTGTAATCATGTGTGTAGGATGCATTAAGCTAAATTTGGAATGTGTTCAGCATTTTAAGCTGCTATAGTACTAATGAGAATTTTAACTATGCCAAAAATGTGTTTTCTTTTGCCCTTTTAGACATAGCATATGATTCAGTAATAGCATTGTAGTCTCTAGTTAGAAACTTTAAGGCACCCAAATGCAAAATCTTAGCGTTATAGGTAAAATAGTCAACCTGACTGTGACTTCTTAATGTATTAAGCAACTGAAACAGGATAAGCCAGTTAGACAGACAATCATTTATTATTGAAAGTACTCTATCTATACAGGTTGGTTTCTATTTCTGTTAGTCTAGAGATGAGATTTTCTTAAGGATCTTATCACTGCAGTGCAAGCAAATAAGCCACAGAGAAGCATTGCATTAAAGCTGATACCTATGCCATACTAGCAAACAAGGCTGTCTGATGCTAACAATACATTTATTCCCACCAGAAACAACGGTAGACCCTTGGTAGAGGAAAGCATTCATAGCTATAGTCATCAGACTACAGTATGTATTACAGTTCCCAGCAATATGAGTTCACAGTGAAAAATGTCCACTCCTTTAAATTGAAAGCTATTATTGAGATCCAACAGGAAAAAAAAAATCAAAGAAACTCTCAGACTTTGAAAATATCTCTTGCACACTATAGATTTGGTATATTAGAATTATTTAATAAACTAAAATTAGTAAATAATTCCCGATAAGAAAATTGAAAAATAATATTATAAAATATTTTTTAAAGTAGCCAAATAGGACATTTGAAAATAAAAGCATTGAGGGTTGGCAAGATCACTCAGCAGATAAAGGTGATAGTCCTGTCAACCTGGCATCCTGAGTTTGAGCCCTAGGACGCAGAAGAGGGTAAAAGGAAAGAAGTCCTTCATTAAGTTGTCATTTGATACAAGCACCATGACACGTGTGCCCAGTACACACTTGAACATACACAGTAATAAGGTGAGTAGATGAAAGAATGAATAAACCGTTGAGATAAAGGTCAGCTGGTAGTTTAAACAAAAAGTATGCAAATCTGCAGAAACTAGAGCCTGGCAGAGAGTTAATGACAGTATTCAGCATTCTACATGAGGGATAAGTGTAGTGAATATGAACGAAAATGTAATGCTCTCATTGGAAAAAGAAAGCCAGGGAGTGTAAAAGAAAACCATGCTTTAAGAAAAGCATGGGCAGAATCCAAAATCCAATCCCGATGAAAGTTCTTTCTACTCTGTCATTTCCCAAGCTGGTAAAGGGCTCTGGTGAAAAACAAATGATAACATTCCAGTCTACAATGAGGACATCAAATATTTCTTCCCTAAAATAGTGTAGAAGATAAGAACTTCTATTTCTCATTGTTGTGTTACAGCAGATGATAAGAAGGAACAAAAGACGTCCACACATGTGAAGATGCACATGTACATGGTCCTTCCCCAGATGCAAACTCACAAAACCCAGTGCAATAGTCCGAGAAGATAACAGAGCTGTTGTTAGTTTTGCTTTGCTAGAGAATACAAACTGCACAGCCCGCGTGCTGTGTTAGTCAGTGTTCTTTGCTGCCAGCGTCTTCCTGACCACAGCAGCTCACAGAAGAATATGTAATTGGAGCTGGCTTACAGTTTCAGGAGTTTAGGACATTTTTATCATGTCAAGGAGCATGGTGACACACAGGAGACATGTTGCTGGAGATGTAACTGAGAGTTCTATATCTGGATCCACAGGCAGCAGGAAAATAGAGACACTGGGCCTGGTTGGATTTTTGGAAACCTCGGAGTCCACCTCCAGTGACACACTTCCTCCAATAAGGTCACAGCACTCCCTGGTGACCAGGCATTCTAATAAATGAGCCTATGGGGCCATTCCTATTCAGACCATTACATACAAAAAAGAAATCAGCTGCACTTTCTATACAGTTCTTCTGTCATTCACAGGGAATTGAACCTTACTAATTTTAATAATTTTACTCTGTTTTTACATACGAACATCTTTATTTCTGAGATCGGTTTATTTATTCAGAACCATTGTGCTTTTACATACTCAGTAGTTGTTCACAGAGAAAAAGAATGTAGATGGTAAAGTAAATGCGGATGATTTGAGCAAATGGTGAATGGATTTTCTTTCTTATTTTATTATATTACCTCTAAGTTTAAATTTTCTTAAAAATTAAGGATTATAAAAGTATATGAGTATATTGTGAAGAACTAACTTTTAGATGCAAGTAGCAATGGACACATTTCTACATAAATACGTTTTACTTGTTTACTTAGAATTAGAAATCATAATCCATATTCCTGTAGCTTTTGAAGAAATGGAGTCTGTTGTTTAAGCTCTTATGAAAAATCAGTCAGCCCAGACACTTGTTTATAGGTATTTATGAAGAATTCAAGGAAGAGCTCATTCTGTTATCCCCACCCACCCAACCCGTTTAGTTGGTCTGTTACACCTTAATGCTAAGCACAAAGATGATAAAGAAAATTATAATTCAGTCCTATTCAGAAGATATTAAATGCCACAGCAGAACTCAGCAGCGTCACTATCTTGATATAGAAGACGTATTTGACAGTTGATTGTATGGATAACTAACAAAAATACAAGGCATTAGAGATGAGAGACATTAGAGCTTCTCTTTTAGATATTTGGAATGCCAGCTCCTCATTTGATTCTTTTTTTGCAGGGGACAGGGTTCAAGAGAGAGTTTCACTGTGTTACCCTGGCTGTCTTAGAACTCACTCTGTAGACCAGGCTGGCCTGCCTCTGCTTCCTGAGTGCGGGATTGAAGGTGTGCACCACCACGCCTGGCTCCTCGTTTGGTTCTTGGTTAGCAAATATTTTCTCGCACTGTGCCTCTCTTTTTACTTTATTGATTGTTGTCTGTATATGTGTATTATGTACATGTGTGTATATTTGTGTTTTGTGCATTCATTGACGGGTGTGTGTGTGTGTGTGCCCAAATTACTGGCTTAAGTCTCATCTGACATGGAGTGCTGACTTGGATCAGTAGTATTTTAGGAGCCTGAGTAGCTGGATGACAAAAGGCAGCATTTGAGATTGGATAGAACTTTTTATTTATTTTTTTATTTTAGTTTTGGAGACAATGAAACTCTATTTAAAAACCAAACCACTTGGAAAATATATCGCAAGCTTGACAGAAAACAGACAAGTATATCACTGTTTCAAGTAATTAATTGTAGTAAACACAACATAGTACTTACTCAAAAGATAAGGTGCCATGTCAGGGCAGCAATACTGCACTGCAAAACCCCAGGCAAACTGGCATTTGGTAAGGTGTGTGCCTATCTTGCTTTGTAGTGGTTCTAGCTTTCCTTGGCCCAAGTTGCTTATTTTTAGGCCTCCTTGTTGCTAGAGGATTACCTCTATACAGCTCTGTGAATTCAGGGGGCTGAGTGAGTACTAATGGATTTGGACTTTTATTCTGTGAAATCTAGGTTTTCCCAAACCCAGGACTTCTCAACAGTTCCTGTTTGGCTATTTACTCTTAGCTGCTGCTATGTAGCTGAAGTATGTACTGGTGTGTAGTCCAACCCCTTTGTCTTCATGGGCGTGTGTCCCCTTGTTGTAGAAGTCAGTGAAGGACGCTGTTTCCCATGCACGGTGTAACAATGCCCTGCTTCTTCAGGGGCTTCCAGAATAACAGAATTTGAAGAAATGGAGTTTCCAATTCTGACAGCCAGAAAGTACAAGAAACCTTTAGAAGTTATTCAAATTACTCTCCCAGGGCTGGAGAGATGGCTCAGAGGTTAAGAGCACTGACTGCTCTTCCAGAGGTCCTGAGTTCAATTCCCAGCAACCACATGGTGGCTCCCAACCATCTGTAATGAGGTCTGGTACCCTCTACTGGCCTGCAGGCATGGAGGTTGAACACTGTGTACATAATAAATAAATAAATAAATAAATAAATAAATAAATAAATAAATCTCAAATTACTCTCCCTCCTATGTCTTCAGTCCACTCTGTGCCCTTGCATTTAAGACTGTGAAGGAAACCTTTTCCTCCCTCTAAATTACTAGCTGACTGGGTTTGTTTCAGAGCATATGCAGGGTGGTGTGGTGATTCTGTGGTAAACAAGAGCTTGGCAACAGACACACCTCTCCTCACAATAACCAGTAGGTTGAAGAAACCTGCCACCTTAGATGTCTATATAGTAATAACTTGAGCCATTGGTACAAGGGCAGGGAACTGGTGCCCAGAGGTGAGTGGCTCTGCCTGTAACCTGTCATGTCCTCATTCATAAACATGCCTAACCATTCTTCCTTTTAAATAGCCTGCCTTCGGCACCACGGTCACTGACAAGCAATCTTGTTTTCCGATGGTTGACAAGAGACTCCTTCATCTTCCTGGTCATTGTTGGAATGAGGTGCATGTGGCCATCCACACACTTGGCCACACAGCTGTCCAGCTGTTGCTTTACCTATAGCTCCTTGCTTCCTATATCCGTTAAGTCTTTGGCTTTGTCATTGCAGTGCATGGTGCACCAGGCCAGGCAGTCCTAGTAGAACCTTTCCAGCTCACTTGTCACCATGGCAGTTGGCACTAGACCCAAACATGAGGCCCTGCGTCTTCTGGTGTTCTGTCTTCACACTTTCACCATGCTGTCCGCAGCCTCCTGCACTGGAGTTGCTGCTCCTCCACCATGGTAACCCTGTGCTGCACCGTGCCAGTGCCCTGTTTATTTTTATACTTTTTTTCTTTGTCAGAGCTGCTGAGACTTAACCCCTGATGGTTATTTTTCAGCAAAGAGAACTTTTTTTCTTTGCTTTATATTTGCAAAGCCAGAATTTCTTTGCTTTGAATTCAGAAGATGATTAAGAGCTAATTTAAAATTCATATCCATTTGGCGTCTTTGATTGCCTGCAGGCCTCCTCATTCTGACACAATCTCTCCACAGAGGTCTCTGACACAGACTTTTCCCTAAGTCATTTGCATCCTCTTTCTTTTGATCTTAGCCTGACTCTACTGCTTCTCTCTGACTTCTTCTCAGTCAGCTCACTTGGCTTAGACACACATGGTGTCCCTTATCATCCTCACTTCATACCTTTGTCTGGAAGGTAGGAGGACTTTCATTCTGCCCCCCAACCCGTTCCTTCTTGTTGACAGAACTTTCTGTCCTGCCAGCAGCTCCCAAATCAACACAGTGAAGCTTGTATTAGTTACAGATGCTCAGCCAGTAACTCAGGCTTGTTACTAGCTAACGCTTGCATTTTAAATTAGCCCATATTTCTCACCTCCACTTTGCCATATGACTTGGTACCCTTTCTCATACGGCTTACCCATCTCACCTCTCTTCATCTGCTCAGTCCTTCCCAGCTCTGCCCTTCTTCCTCGTAGCATTCTCAGTTTAGCCTCCTGCCTAACTTTATCCAGTACAGCTGTTGGCTAGTCAGATTCTTTATTAATAAAATCACAGTGACATATATTCACAGTGTAAAGGAATATTCCACATTTCCCCCATTTGTCTAATTAAAAGGAAGGTTTTTAACTTTAATCAACAAAAATAGTTAGGAAGTATAAGGATTACAGTTACAATATCTAGTTCATTATATTTGGCAAAATTGGAGAAAATACTCTATTATATATCTTGTCTTGGTGACTCTAAAGTTTTATACCTAATTTGCTTTTTATCATAACTAATGAAATTTTAACTATAACTATCTAATTTTCAACTCTGTCAAACACCCCAGGAGGGTGAAATGTTACCTAACAACAGGGATACCTGGCTGTCTGGACAGTCAGCCTAGATCCTTCTGTAACATTTGGACAACCAACTTTGGCATATAGGCCTAGTATATCTGACAGCCATTTCTTTGAAGCAAAGAATTTTGAAGGATTGTCTTACCTGTCTTAGCAAAGTTTGCCAGTCACCTTTTTTGTGTCCTGCTGGTCCAGTTTAAACAGTATATTGCTAGCAGTTGAGGTAAGGGCAATTTCTCTGCCCAAATGGTTAGCTTTTGGTCATAAAGAAAGCAAACTCCATATGTTGTTTCTTTGATGCCCATCATCTTCTTTAAAGTAGATTGGTGCTGCCAGGGCAGACATGTCTCACTGTCTTGAAAAGCCTTAAGTTATTAAGTATATTAATAATCTGTAGGTCTTGGAAGTGTTTGAAGATCTATCTATATAAATATATCTGTTTCTAACCTTGAAAACATACCTAGCATGACTCTAAGTCTGACTATTATAGATGACAGTTAATCTCTATTTCTTAATTATATATTACAGTTTTATTTCAGCTGCATAAACATAATACACTAAACAAGAGTAGAAACATGTCCCGCGTTACCGTCTCGCCAGCAAGGACGACGCGGCACACTCAGGATCCTTCTTCAGAAAAGCTTTAATGCATCTTGAGAGGGAGAGCATAAGCTTACAGAGCAGAGACCGCAGGGGAAGAAAACCCAGCCCTTAAATAGGTTAATGGTCCTCGCCTAGGACGTGTCATTCCCTGACTGGCTGCAGCTCGTCAGCCCTTATGACGCCACGGGAGAGGCAGTTTATCGGTTTGGCGCTACCGGATGCAGGCGCCATCCTGTAATGGAGTATGTGGCTCCCCACAGAAACATAATACAGAATAACAAAATTAAACTTAAATTTGTATCAATAAACCCAAATTAATACCAATGTAAAATATTTTTAGATCAATTGTTGTTTTTTGGTTTAAAATTGACTCAACAATTTACCCTTTTATCTCATTTCTATATCACATCTTCCTTTTTAACTTTAGATCTTTCAATTTAACTCTTTTGTTTGCTCTTTTTTTTTATGCTATGACCAACAACTTGAGACCAACCCCCTTAAATGATAATAAACATCCTTAACCCATGTTTGGGGAATGTGGGTGTTGTTCTCTAGACTGCTTGTTTGGGGGGCACATTTTTAGGGGAAACTTGAGAAAATCAGAATAATTGTTAGGTCTTGGCTGGGCTGTTTTGTGAGGCTGGATCATCTCACCCAGCAGCCTTGAGATTGTTGTGGATGCTGGATCAACTGGGCCATCAGTTTTCATTGGTGTCTGGTCCCCTTGTTCTGAAAACATACAAATTTTAAAGGTAACATATATTACAAGTATGAGATATGTGGCAAATACAAATCAGTTAGGGATGTTTTTTGGTTTTATGTTTGAGCAGGTAAAATATACATCAGTTCTTTTAGGTTTATTTCTTTATGCTTATTAGCCAGGATTTTCAGGGGGTCTTCCTTAATCAGACCTAATCATCTAACTTTGAATGAGTGTACAGCCTTTCGTTTCCCATAGAAATTAAAACAACCTCTTCCCCAAAGTAGCCTATCTTTTGTAGTGAAGATATTTTTTAAATGTATAGGGTGGTTTAATCTAGCACTCTTTGGTGGGAAACAAAAGCTGAAATGGAGCCTTTGCTGGACTTGAGCTCTGTAGTGCTCAACCCGTGAAGAAGATGAAAGCAGAATGAAAGAGCACATGTAACAAATGCAGCAAACAAGGGCGCGCAAGGAAGCATAAAAGGCAATGATGAAAGCCTCAGCAGCCTGTCGCGCCCGCACGCCCTGCCATGGTTTCTTAGTGAGTGCAAAGCTGTAAAAATAGAATTTCAGTGTTGTATTTTAAGGTCACATCTGAAAGCAAACAATATCTAAGGAGTGAAATGGAATGGTCTGTGGAACAGAGACAGAAATCTGAATGTGAAATGAAATAAACTCTTTCCAGAAAATATAATTAGTTTATTAATTAACATACTAATTTTATTCATATTATTTCAGTTATTAAATGTTGAAAATATTTTATTATTCATTTTAACGTGTAAAATTCCTTCATATTATCTGTATAGAGAAAGTATCTCGCCGGGCGGTGGTGGCGCACGCCTTTAATCCCAGCACTTGGGAGGCAGAGGCAGGCGGATCTCTGTGAGTTCGAGACCAGCCTGGTCTACAAGAGCTAGTTCCAGGTCAGGCTCCAAAGCCACAGAGAAACCCTGTCTCGAAAAACCAAAAAAAAAAAAAAAAAGAGAGAGAGAGAGAAAGTATCTCAGTCTATGAAGTTTCCCCCCAAAATATGTTTTGAACCATTTTTTTTTCACCTAACAAGAAAAGTAGCTAGCATTGGGAAACATGTAATGGTACTTTGAAGATAGACATCTGCATCTTTCCACATATATGCATACCTCAAAAAGGTAACGTTGGATCACTTTTAAGAATGTAAATAAAAAATTTCCAGCTGTCAAAGCAATTTGATTTTAATAGTATGTTCAGACCAGACCTGGTGAAACATGCCCATAATGACAACACTCTGGAGCCTGAGGTAGAATGAATTGTGGTGAGCTCAAGGCCGTTATGGTCTGCTCCATGAATCCCTGTTTCGAAAGAACAAAAAAGAGAAAATTTATTCTTATTTCAAATCACTGTCTTTGGGTTGAAGTCATGGTGTGTGTATACAAGGACCATACTGTCTTCTGAGACTCAATAACATATTAAAATAATAATAACATAGATTTTATTCTAAAGTAGGTAGTAGGAGGCTGTCATCAATGTGATGATATGATTTTACTCTTAATGTTAAGAAATCTATTAATATTTTAATGTCTCCAATAAGAAAATATATATACATTTGATTTGGTGCATAAAGAGAAACAAACCTTAATATATAGCTAACCTTCATTGAGGGCTTATTACATGTTGTATTGACCCAAGACTTTTATTAACGTCTGTAATCTTCATAATAGTGCAGAAGTGATGGTTCCTCTGCCAGCGCATCTTACAGATGAGGAGAGGGCAGCCAGTGCTCGTAACTGTGGGTGTCTCTCCTGCCTTTGTTGCACATCTTGAAATAAACAGTGTTTTCCTGTTTGTGTATTTGCTCACAGGATGGACAGCCTGAAATTTTGTACATGTTTTGGAGTACAGTTACCCAGGCACTTACTTCTCACTTCCATGCAGCAACAAACTGTAAGTTTACCTTCCTTTTGGGTTCATTTCAGATGTTCAGTTGCCTTAAAATTTGATGTTAAACTTTTGCTGTATTGTTTTATAAAACAATTTTTTATTATTCTACCACTCCTGACTGGGTGGCGGTGGTGCATGCCTTTAATCCCAGCCCTGGAAAGGCAGAGACAGCTAGATCTCTGTGGGTTAAAAGCCAGTTCTATCTAGAAGGCGAGTTTTAGAACACCCAGGACTGTTACACAGAAACACTCTGTTTTGAAAAACCAAACCAACCAAACAAACAAACAAACATAACCCTCCTGTCATTTCTGTTAGACTTTTTTTTTTTTTTAATTTTTTCAGACAGGGTTTCACTGTGTTGTGTTGCCCTAGCTGTCCTGGATCTCACTCTGTAGTCCAGGCTGGCCTTGAACTCACAGAGATCTGCCTACCTCTTCCTCCCTGGGATTAAAGGCATGAACCACTACCACCCAGTTTAGAATATTCTTAATTGGACTGAACATTTCCTGTGTGGATAGTATAAAGCAATTGATGCTAAAGTTTTAGTTAATTCTTTATTAGAGTGAATTATTTTTTAAATGAAGATGTAAAAATTAAGATTTGATATAAATAAAGAGATCTGAATTGTGCATCACAAGTTGACCCTTAGAATCTGATTCACTCGGGCCTATCAGACGGCTCAGCAGGTAAAGGCACTTGCCACTCTAGTTTGGTGATCTAAGCTTTATTACAGGATTCATAGAAAGGTAGAGAAATCTTGCATGATTTTGTGTGCAGTGATGAGCTAAATAAAGTGCATTGCTTTTTTTTTTTTAAAAAAAAAAAAGGTAGGTAGCAAGAACTGTCTCCTCAGAGTTGTCCTCTGATACCCACATGCACACTGTGGAATGCACTCCCCAGCCCTGACGGTATACATACAATAATAATGAAATAAACTTAAAGAAAAAAATTAGGATTCACATAACTTTTCTTGTTGTTTTTATTTCTTTTAGACAGGACCTCAATATAGAACTCAGGATGACTTTGAACTATGGCAGAGTAGCTAGGAAGAGTGAAATATGTGAACCAACTGATAGAAACAGATGCATCAAATATTAGCAGAGCTCGGGAATCCTGCAGGAGAGGGTGGCACAGGGGTGCAGGATGCCGCAAGGAAACTCACAGAGTCAGCTAAGCTGGAGTCGGGCTCATGAACGCGGAACCGACAACAGGAAGCCTGCATGGGATTGACCCACACACTTTCCATATATGTGACAGTTGTATAGCTTGGTCCTCTTGTGGGACTCCTAACATGGGAACAGGTGCTGTCTCTGACGTTTTTACTGGCTTTTGGAGCCCTACCTCTCTCATAGTGGCTCACCTTGCTCAGTCTTATTGCATGGACTGCAACTTGATATACCATGCTTTGTTGATACTCATGAAGACCTGCCCTTTCCTGAACAGAAATGGAGGGGGAGTGAAATGAGGGGGTGGTAGGGGGGGACTGTGGCTAGGATGTAAAACTAATAAAGTAATTGATTAAAGAAGAGAGAGATGTGTAAGAGTTTATCACCTCTGAGGCTCCTTGGCAAGATCATCATTCTAGGAAGAGAAAATAAATACTGTCTGAGTTTTTATCTTGACCGCTATCATTGTCAAATATCAAAAATGTACTCTATTACCTTTTTACAAGTTATTTAAAATACAGGGTTGTAGTAGACAGGTTCTTTTCCTTTCGTCAGTCTTTTGTTTTTTTAACTTTTTATTTTATTTTATATGCATAAACGTTCTGATATAAGCATTCCATGACACACATCTGGAACTCCAAGAACAACTTTTGGAAGTTGATTTTCTCCATCTTCTATGTGGGTTCCTGGAATTAAACTCAAGACATCAGTCTCATAGGGCAAGCCCCTTTACTCATTGCATCATCATCCTGGCCATAATTTATCTGTTAATAATTTTTTCAGAATGATATCTACTCCTCCAGAGCCTTTAGCATACAGGAAAATCTTAAACCTTTTAAACACAATATATTTGTTTTTTTGGAAAAGTCTTAAACTCATACATTTTAGAATATTGTTGATTACTGACTGGCTCAGCACATTTTTCTCATGGAAATTGTATAACAACAGTTCCATAAGGTAAATTCACCTCAGCTCACCCTCCCCACACAAGGAGTTGGTGCTCTAGGCAGCAGGGCTGTCTAGCAGTACCCTGTTTGGCACTGATATGTTACTCTTACTCCCAGTTATTTGGCTAGACTGCCTTCTCTTTGTAGATTATATTTTCCTACTTTTTGGTACAAGCATATTTCTCTTGTGTATCAGACACTGAGTCCCACCTTGCTTGGTGCTGGTTGCCTTTGCTGCCTTTAAATACTCTTGCCGTCTGTTGCAACTACTCAGATACAGATTGAATCTGTGGGGTCTTGTTTTAAGTTTTTTTGTTTGTTTGTTTTTTTAGCAAAATTGGAACAATGATTAATCTAGGACTTGCTATTTCCTGCTACTGAGGCAGAACTGCTAGCACCTTTCCACATACTAAAAGTTTACTATGGAGGTCCTAGCCAGGCTTTCTGGAACAGGAATTATTTATTCTCAGTCTACATGGTGAATAGATATTTTCCCTCTAATGTTTGGGGTGGCTGTTTATCCTGCTAGGGGTTTCATAATACAAATGCTGATAAGAGTTTTGCCTCATTCTCTGGGCGAACCCTTTGTTGGTCTCTTGAGTACCTCTCCCCTCTCTGGTACATCCTTCCATGATCTGATATGCTGGTCTGTTGCCCCTTCCCTTTGCTATGGCTGGAAATTCCTTCCAAAAGTAAATATTCAGGTAGCCTATGTTTCTTGTCTCTCAGAGATCATATCATTTGTTCTGTAATGTGAAATGTCTTGGAAACCATTGTTTCATAGATTGCATCATTTCTGTACTTCATATAGGAGGATCAGTCTTGCCCTTTTGTATCATCTTGATCAATCAGAAACATAAGTCCCTAATCTAGTTTTATTACCACCATGACTGTATTACTTGTTAACTTTTATTACATTTATTTATTTGTGCATGCCTGTGCATGTGTGTGTACATACACACCAATGTACTTTATGTGAAGTTCAAAGTATGCCTTGTGTGAGTGTCGTGGCTAGTTCTCTCTTGCCATGTCTTGGGTACCAAGCATAGATCTCCAAGTTTGGCAACAAGTTCCTTTTCCTGTTGAGCCATCTCACGGGACTCCTAATTTAGTTTCAAATGTAACATGAGGGGTTGCTTGTTGGGGTTTCTGTCCTGCCCAGTTCCTACAGCTGGTAAGCCCCCAAGAAAATCACACACAGAGTCTGCATTAGATATAAACTGATTGACCCATTAGCTCAGGCTTCGTATTAGTTCTATAACTTATATTATTCTTATCTATGTTAGCCACATGGCTCAGTACCTTTTTCAGCGGGGCAGGTCACATCCTGCTTCTTCGGTGGTCTGGGCAGGACAGAAACCCCAACCAGCAGGCCCTCATGCTATATTAAAAAGCAATGATAATGATACTGTTGGTGTGTGTGTGTGTAAGAGAGAGAGGACAGACAGACAGACAGACACACACACACACACACACAGAGAGAGAGAGAGAGAGAGAGAGAGAGAGAGAGAGAGAGAGATTCTCATCTTTGCCTGTCTTACTTTCTCTAACCATTATAGATCTTGGGACTTGCCATCTATCCTACTTTTCCTCATTTTGCTCACTCTGAGTAATCAGACCTCTGGAGGCAAGGCAGTGTCTCACGAAGAAACTCAGATTCTGATACTTTTCTTTCAAAGTGGAGCCCTGGTTCCTCTCCTTGACCTACAGCTACATAGAGTTTCCTTCTTTTCTAGTTGTGCATTTACTCTTGCTCAATTTGGTTTTGAGAAAACACTTATCAACATGTTGGTACTTTCCCTTCTGCGTTGGAAATCTAATCAAAACTGAAAGAAGAGTGCTCTTTAGTTACTGTTTGTTCTCCTTTTATCATCTTGTCTATGTTTCTCATGAGAGTGATTTCTTTTTTGTCTTCATGTTCATTCTGTTGATTTCTCAACCAGGGGAAACTAATAGGTCTGACTATTTTCCACCATTCTGTTGAAATTGTTCTCATTAAAGTTACCAGTGACCTACTTCCTAATTGCCAAGTTCAGTGTGTGTTTTTCAGTGCTTACCTCTTAAGTCCATCTGTTTGTGAGTCAAAGAAGCTACTGAGAGGAAATATAATCATGTTAGAGATTCTTGTTAATATTTCACATTTTATAGTTCATATCTTTGATATCATTATTACTTTAATAACTTCCATGGGGAGAACTCCGAAGTAAGTTGATTATGAACCATCTTTCATTTTTATAGCATGCACAGTCCCTGTGGTATGTCACGGTGCTGCTTCAGATTCTAGGCAGGCAATGTTAAGGGATGCAGCCATCTGCAGAGCTGAAGATTACAGATAATGTAACAGATTGTCTAAGTAATATTTTGGCAGAAGGTATCTAAGGGGAAGTTTTCCTAGTTAGGAACATGTTCTTTCTGATTATGCATGTTCATGCTAACAAAAATATTCTACTAGAAAGTATAATTCATGGATTTGACAGACAATAAATTTAAATTACTTTAGTCAAAAAGTTAAAGACTAACCCTATAACGATGAAGATAAAATTAATTTATATATCAAGTCCTAGTAATTTTCTGTGGGTCATGAATATTTCCAAAATATAGTTCCTAAACCTTTTGTCTATTCTTTTCTCTTGTGGTTTCCAGATTTCAGATTAATAATATTGATTCAGCAACCTGTTGGGTTATGAATTATATTTTTAAATTCCAACAGAAAGAAATGAACACTATCATTATGAACCATTTGAAATAGAAACAGAATTTCTTTTTCTCATTTTAGACTTCATCAGAATATGCCATAAATAAATATGCTTTATTTTCCTCCATAGTCCATATTAATAATTTACCTGCCAAGTCTGACTCCCACCACCTGAATGTAAGCCTCATAAGACAAGGAGTGCTCTTCTTGGAGGTGGCGTCCTCAGTCGCCCACAGCAGAGATTCATTAAATACTGTCAGACAGGGAGGGAGGCATGGGGGAAGATTCTGTACCCTTTCCAGAGAACTTAGTATTGAAAAAATGGATGAGGGAATGGTGGTTAGAGAAATGGCTAACAGCATAGGCTGGTCTTCCAAGATTTGACTCTTAATCATCACGATGGCCAGGTTAATGATGTACACCTTTAATCCCAGCCCTCTGGAGGCAGATACAGGTAGGTTTCTGTGAGGTCAGCTAGGGTCACATAGTGAGAGAGACCCTGACTTTAAAAAACAAAATCAAATCTTACAGTAATTAGCACAAATAAAGTATATAATTATAAGTACTTTGTTCAGTTTGCTTTGTCTTTTTTTAATATTAGAGTAGTTGAGAGGAGTCAGTAAGATGATGAGGAGTCTATAGACAGTCTAGACCACACTATACCTTATCGTAACAGAATCACAAACATTAGGATGGCAGTGAAGCTAAGTGATGCATTTTCACATTTTCTTTTTTTTTTTTTTTGGTATGTGCTCATTGTATGTGGTCCTATGTTGCATCTGGACATTTATATAAGTATACAATATATCTTGATATATATCTTTTTTTTTTTTGGTTATTTGAGACAGGGTTTCTCTGTGGTTTTGGAGCCTGTCCTGGAACTAGCCCTTGTAGACCAGGCTGGTCTCGAACTCACAGAGATCCTCCTGCCTCTGCCTCCCGAGTGCTGGGATTAAAGGTGTGCGCCACCACCGCCCGGCTATATATATAACTTGATAACATTCTCCCTATCCTCCTACGTTTTTTGTCTACTCTCAGCTGCCTTTTATTAGTCTTCCTTTATTCCCCTAGACACTTTCACTTCACTTCTACTTTTGATGTTCCATATACATATTTGACTTTATGTAAACACTATAGTTCTTAAAAGTTAAGGTCTCTCTCTCTCTCTCTCTCTCTCTCTCTCTCTCTCTCTCTCACACACACACACACACACACACACAGCAAGAGTAACCTCATTTTCATTTAAAGTACTTTTTAGCCTTTTCATTATTGGAATTAAAGCATTTTACCATAGGTTTTTTTTTTTAAGATAATGTTATGGTGTGTGTGTGTGTGTGTGTGTGTGTGTGTGTGTGTGTGTGAAGGGTGAAATCCAGGCACAGCCTCAAGTCTTATATGGTGGTTTGAATAAAAGCTTCCATAGGTTCATAGTGATAGCACTATTAGAGAAGGTGTGGGCTTGTTGGAGTAGGTGTGGCTTCATTGGAGAAAGTATGTCACTAGGGGAATGGACTTAGACTTCTCAGAAGCTCAAACTAGGTGGCTCACAGTCTCTTCATGCTGCCTGCCATTCCAGATATAGAACTCTCTGCTCCCCCACTCAGGATATCTCTCTCCTGGCTCTCGTATCTGTCCGCCCTCCATCTTGACCATCCCTTTCCCTCAAGTTCTCCTCAACCTTCCCTTCTCCCCTCCTCTTCCCTCTCTCTCCCTCCTTTTACCCCACCCCCACCAGCTCCCATGCTCCCAATCCTGTCAGGCCACCCTGTCTGTCTCCAACCCCCAGATGGGTCTATATGTGGTTTTTTGGGGAGTTCACCTTATTACTCAGTTTCTCTAGGATCCTGAACTATAGGCTTGATGCCCTTTGTTTATGCCAAGTATCCACTTATGAGTGAGTACATGCCATATTCATTTTGGGTCTGGGTTACCTCACTCAGGATAGTGTTTTCTAATTCCAAAGATTTACATGCAAAATTCAAGGTGTCATTGTTTTTTACCGCTGAGTAGTACTCTAATGTGTAGATGTGCCACACTTTCTTTATACATTCTTCAGTTGAGGGGCATCTAGGTTGTTTCCAGGTTCTGGCTATTACAAATAGTTCTGCTATGAACATAGTTGAACAAATGCTTTTGTAGTATGATTGAGCATCTTTTGGATATATTCCCAAGAGTGGTATTGCTAAATCCTGTTATAGGTTGATTCCCAATTTTCTAAGAAACCGCCACACTGATTTCCAAAGTGGTTATACAAGATTGCATTTCCACCAGCAATGGATGAGTGTTCCCCTTACTATACATTCTTTCCAACATAAGCTATCATTGGTGGTTTTGATCTTAGCCATTCTGACAGGTGTAAGATGGTATCTCAGAGTTGTTTTGATTTGCATTTCCCTGATAGCTAAGGAAGTTGAACATTTCCTTAAGTGTCTTTTGGCCATTTGAAATTCTTCTGTTGAGCATTCTCTGTTTAGTTCAATATCACATTTTTTTAAAATTGAGTTATTTAGAATTTTACTGTCTAATTTCTTGAGTTTTTTATATATCTTGGAGATCAGTCCTTTGTGTGATGTAGGGTTGGTAAAAGTCTTCCCCATTCATTAGGCTGCCTTTTTGTCTTACTGACTGTGTCCTTTGCTTTACAGAAGCTTCTCAGCTTCAGGGGATCCCATTTATTTATTGTTGCTCTTAGTGCTCTTAGTGTCTCTGCTAGTGGGATTATATTTAGGAAGTGGTCTCCTGTGCCCATGCATTGAAGACTACTTCCCACTTTCTCTTCTTTTAGGTTCAGTGTGGTTGGATTTATATTGAGGTCTTTAATCCATTTGGACTTGAGTTTTGTGCATGCTGATAGATATGGATCTATTTTCTTTCTTCTACATGTTGATATCCAGTTATGCCAACACCATTTGTTGAAGGTGCTTTCTTTTTTGCATTGTATAATTTTAGTTTCTTTGACAAAAATCAGGTTTATAGGTGTTCATAGGTGTATGGATTAATATCAGGTCTTCAATTTGATTCCATTTATCAATGTCTCTGTTTTTATGCCAATACCAAGCTGTTCTCATTATTGTAGCTCTATAATAGAGCTTGATGTCAGGGATGATAATGCCTCCGGCAGTTCCTTTATTGTACAGGATTGTTTTGGCAATCCTGGGTTTTTTATTTTTCCATATGAAGTTGATTATTGTTCTTTCAAGATCTGTAAAGAATTGTGTTGGGATTTTGATGAGGATTGCATTGAATCCATAGATTGCTTTTGGTAAGATTGCCATTTTTACTATGTTGATCCTTCCTATCCAAGAGCATGGGAGATCTTTCCATTTTCTGGTATCTTCTTCAATTTCTATCTTCCAAGACTTAAAGTTCTTGTCAAATAGGTCTTTCACTTTCTTGGTTAGTGTTACCCCAAGATATTTATGTTATTTGTGGCTATTGTGAAAGGTGATGTTTCTCTGATTTCTCTTTCAGCTTCTTAACCATTTGTGTACAGGAGGGCTTCTAATTTTTTTGAGTTGATCTTGTCACCTGCCACATCACTGAAGGTTTTATCAGTTGTAGGAGTACTTTGGTAGAGTTTTTGGAGTCACTTATATATTTATATGATGGATTACATTGATAGATTTTCATATGTTGAACCATCCCTGCATCTCTGGGATAAAGCCTACTTGATCATGATGAATGATTTTTTTTATGTGTTCTTCGATTCAGTTTGCCAGCATTTTATTGAGAATTTCTACATTGATGTTCATTAGTGAGATTGGTCTGTAATTCTCTTTCTTGGTTGAGTCTTTGTATGATTTTGGTATCAGGATAACTATAGCCTCATAAAAAGTGTTGGAAATGTCTCATCTGTTTCTAGTATGTGGAACACTTTGAGAAGTATAGGTATTAACTCTTCTTGGAAGTTCTGATAGAATTCTGCAGTAAAACCATCCGACCCTGGGCTTTTTTTTTGGGGGGGGGGGTTGATGACAGCTTTTATCTCCTTGCAGTTTATAGGTCTATTTAAATTGCTCACCTGGTCTTGATTTAATTTTGGTATATGGTATCTATCTAAAAAATAGTCCATTTCTTCTACATTTTCCAATTTTGTGAAGTACAGGTTTTTGTAGTATAACCTAATGATTCTCTGAATTTCCTCAGGGTCTGTTGTTATGTCCCTTTTTCATTTCTGACTTTGTTACTTTGGATGTTTTCTCTCTCCCCTTTGATTAGTTTGGATAAGGGTTTGTCAGTCTTCTTCATCTTCTCAAAGAACCAGCTCTTTGTTTCATTGACTCTTTGTATTGTTTTCTTTGTTTCTATTTTGTTGATTTCAGCCCTCTGTTTGATTATTTCCTGTCTTCTACTCCTCCTCGGTGAGTCTGCTTCTTTTTGTTCTAGAGCTTTCAGGTGGGCTGTTAAGTCAGAAATGTGACTTTCTCCAGTTTCTTTATATGGGCACTTAGTGCTATGAACTTTCCTCTTAGTACTGCTTTCATAGTGTCCCATAGGTTTGAATGTGTTGTGCATTCATTTTCGTTGAATTCAAGGAGGACTTTAATTTTTTTCTGTATTTCTTCCTTGAACCAGAGGTGGTTCAGTAGTTGACTGTTCAATTTCCATGAGTTTGTAAGCTTTCTCAGATTAGTATTGTTGTTAAATTCTAATTTTAATCCCTGGTGATCCGGTAAGACACAGGTGGTTATTCCAATTTTTTTTCTTTTTTTTTTTTTATTGAGAAAAGGAGAAAAAAAACAAGTTTCCGCCTCCTCCCAGCCTCCCATTTCCCTCACCCTCCTCCCACCCTTCTCCCCTTCCCCCTACTCCTCTCCCCCTCCCTCTCCAGTCCAAAGAGTAGTCAGGGTTCCCTGCCCTGTGGAAAGTCCAAGGTCCTCCCCCCTCCGTCCATATCTAGGAAGGTGAACACCCAAACTGGCTAGGCTCCCACAAAGCCAGCACATTAAGTAGGATCAAAACCCCGTGCCATTGTCCTTGGCTTCTCATCAGCCCTCATTGTTCGCCATGTTCAGAGAGTCCGGTTTTATCCCATGCTTTTTCAGTCACAGTCCAGCTGGCCTTGGTGAGCTCCCAATAGATCAGCCCCACTGTCTCAGTGGGTGGGTGCACCCCTCGTGGTCCCGACTTCTTTGCTCATGTTCTCCCTCCTTCTGCTCCTCATTGGGACCTTGGGAGCTCAGTCCAGTGCTCCAGTGTGGGTCTCTGTCTCTATCTCCATCCATCACCAGATGAAGGTTCTATGGTGATATGCGAGATATTCGTCAGTATTGCTATAGGATAGGGTCATTTCAGGTTCCCTATCCTCAGCTGCCCAAGGCACTAACTGGGGACATCGCCTTGGGCTCCTGGGAGCCACTCTAGGTTCAAGTCTCTTGCCAACCCTAAGGTGGCTCCCTTAACTAAGAATTGTGCTTCCGTGCTCCCCTATCCAACCTTCCTTTATCCCAATCATCCTTTTTCCCCAAGTTCCCCCCATCCTCCCCTTCTCCCTTTTCTCTCCCCATCTCCCCTTACCCCCATCCCACCCCACTCCTAAGCTCCCAATTTTCTCCCCGGCAATTTTGTCTACTTCCCATTGCCAAGAGGATAACTATATGTTTTTCCTTGGGTTCACCTTCTTACTTAGCTTCTTTAGGTTCACCAATTGTAGACTCCGTGACCCTTATTTATGGCTAGAAACCAATTATGAGTGAGTACATCCCATGTTCATCTTTTTGGGTCTGGGTTACCTCACTCAGTATAGTGTTTTCTATTTCCATCCATTTGCATGCAAAATTCGAGAAGTCATTCTTGGGCTCTCTGCAGGGCCTCTACTCCCTGCATACTGCCTCTTTCTTCCTATCCCACCCAGCTTGCATCCAGAAACCTCCCCACTTTGGCCCCCGTGCCCTCTTTTGGCACATAACATCACCCAGCCCAGCCTGTCTGGGCACTGGGTCCGAATCCAAGGGGCAACCAAACGGGCGGGCGTTCCTTTGTTTCTATAGCCTGCCTGCACCAAGCAAGGTAGGCGCTTTGTTTAAGAGCTACCCAACCAGCACGGAGACCTGATCTGGGTGCCAGGAGAGCCAGCATTGGGGAGAGCCATCATTGGGCACGGAGATCAGATCTCGGCACCAGGAGAGCCATCACTGGGAAGGTACATTAGTTGGCAAGGAGTCCAATTTTTTTTTTTTTAATCTGTGGATGTGATCAATTTTTGAGAAGGTTCCATGAGGTGCTGAAAAGAAGGTATATACTTTCCTGTTTGGGTGAAATGTTCTATATATGTCTGTTAAATCCATTTGATTCATTACATCTGTTAGTTCTCTTCTTTCTCTGTTAAGTTTCTGTCTGGTTGACCTCTCCATTTGCGAGTGAGGAGTGTTGAAGTCTCCTACTATTAGTGTGTGGTGTTTAATGTGTGATTTGAGTTCTAGTAATGTTTCTTTTACATATGTTGGTGCTCTTGTATTTGGGGCATAGATGTTCAGGACTGAGATTTCATCTTGATGAATTGTTCCTGTTATGAGTATAAAGTGTCCTTTTCCATCTCTTCTGACTGATTTTAGTTTGAAATCAATTTTGTTAGATATTAGGATAGCTACACCCATTTGTTTTTTAGGTTCATTTGATTGCAAAACCTATTCCCAACCCTTTACTCTGAGGTAGTGTCTGTCTTTGAGGTTGAGGTGTGTTTCTTGTAAAAAGCAGAAGGCTGGATCCTGTTTTCATATCCATTCTCTTAGCCTGTATCTTTTTATAGGCAAATTGAGTTCATTGATAGTAAGCAATATTATTGATCAGTGGTTGTTAACTCCGGTTATTTTTCGGCAGTAGTGTGGTGTGTGTTTCCCTTCTTTGGGTTATGCTGGTGGTGGGGGTGGGGGTTGTGGGTGTAGTTAGCTTCCTTGGGTTGAGGTTTTTCTTCTAGTACTTTCTGTAAGGCTGGGTTTGTGGATATGTATTGTTTAGATTTGTTTTTGTCATGGAATATCTTGTTTTCTCCATCGATGGTGAATGAAAGCTTTACTAGGTATAGTAGTCTGGGCTTTTTTTTTTTCTTTGTAACAATGTGTTTGAGAGTTTTATTTTTATCTTTTCAACATTTTATATAGTCACTCATTTTGTTTATTTTTAAAGACATTTGAACAATTAATACAATTGTGTTCATTGTAGGTTTAATTTACTTTTGACAATTTACTGAAGATGTTTAGTGTTTTCTAGTCCTTATTTGCCTGGAGCGGGAGAATCATGGCGACTTACTGATTCAGCTTCTTTCTCCCAGCATTCCGTTCTGTTTTCTCCGCCTACCTAAGGTTTGGCCTATCAAATGGGTCTAGGCAGTTTCTTTATTAATAAGGAATCACTCCCACATCAATAAATGCTTTGTCAGATATGTTGGGATACATTTTCCTACTCCAGGCTTGCTTTGTTATAATCACAGCAGTACCTAGTCAGGAAAAGATGCTTTGCTTTAGATTCTCTGTGATTCCTTTTAGTGATCATGACTGGGGGTTTCATATCATATCTGACCCATGGAAAGGCAAGTTTCCCCCAGAAAGTTATATCTTTTGTGATAATCCTACACTGCCTCTGATATACTGCCTCCTTCTCCAATCTAATCTGGAAGCCTGTTTTCCACTACTGCTCTGATACTGCTGATTCCACTGCAAGTTTCTAGACTCCTCTTCCGATGTGGGCATCCATTTCAGACTCCACTTCCTTAGAATTGTTGTCAGAAGTAAATGTTAGGGCTTTTATTTTTCCAAATATTTTTCTTCTATTAAAAGATAATCTGATTTTTCTTGGAAGTTTGTTAGTATGATGAGTAACACTGACTGTTTCTAAAATGTTAAAACTAGTGATTAATTCCTGGAATAATTCTCCTCAATCATGCTGCATTCTCTTTAAATGTTGCTGGATTAGAGTTGGAAGATTTTTAGTTTTAATGTTTGTACCTACGTTCATGAGAAATATTACTGTTTTTTCAAATTTATTTTTATTTTGTGTTCACTGGTGTTTTGTCCACATGTATGTCTGTGTGAGGGTGTCAGAATCCCTGGAACTGGAGTTATGGACATCTGTGAGAAGCCAGCCATTTGGGTGCTGGGGATTGAACCCGGTTCCTCTGGAAGAACGGTCAGTGCTCTTAACTGCTGAGCCATTTCTCCAGCCCCAAGAAATGTTGCTCTTTTCATTTGTTTCCCTTTAGTGTCTTAGGTTTTGGTATCAAAACATTCCAACAGACTTAGATAGACACTGTTTAAGGCAGAAATAGTAGGCCTGGAGAGATGACTCAGCTGTTAAGAGCACCAACTGCTCTCCAGAGGACCTGGGTTCAATTTCTAGCACCCACATTGCAGCTCACAACTGTCTGTAATCCAGTTCCATGGCATCTGACATCCTCACACAGACATATATGCAGACAAAACACCAATGTACATAAATACAAATAAATACATTATTTTTAAAAAGAAAGAGTATATCCGATTTTTCTAATTTTTATCAATTTTCAAGAGAAGGATATATTCAATTAAAATTGTCATGTTTTTCTGTTTGGTTTTTTTGTGACAGTGTTTCTCTTCATGACCCTGGCTGTCCTGGAACTTGCTCTTCAGACCAGGCTGGCTTCAAACTCAGAGATCCACCTGCATCTGCCTGCCAAGTGCTGTGATTAAAGGCATGCATCACCACATCCTGACCCGAATTTTGTCTGTTTTTAATATCGATGGCATTTTAGAGTATAGAGTCTTTGTGCCAAGTGCAACAAATTATTGGTATCATTTTTAAAGGTGTCCTTGGAACATGTCTTTAGCTTATTCTTTGGTATTGGTCTGTTACATATTCATGTGCAAAGCAAGTATTGTTTTATTACTTCTTATTGCCTTATGATTTATCTAATACATATTTTTCTTGGCAGCTTCTATGTTTTTGAAACAGGCATTTGAAGGTGAATACCCTAAATTATTACGTCTTTATAATGACTTATGGAAGCGTCTTCAGCAGTACAGTCAAAATACCCAAGGAAATTTCAGTACAAGTGGAATTGCTGATCTCTATGTTGACCTCCCACACATGGAAGACGATAGACAAGACATGTTCATGCTGAAAAAGCCAGACTATGAGTATGTTTTATTTAGTATGATTGAATGGGTCATTGGCATTTTATTAATTTTG
Organism: Microtus oregoni; assembly: GCF_018167655.1. Classification (NCBI taxonomy): domain Eukaryota; kingdom Metazoa; phylum Chordata; class Mammalia; order Rodentia; family Cricetidae; genus Microtus; species Microtus oregoni. The sequence continues at coordinate 56,674,850 of NW_024543068.1, read as the reverse complement.
TTTTCTATTTCCTTATAATTGGGACTTGAGGATATATTACGTTGCTAAGTCAATTGGGTGACTGGTGTGTTTTGCAAATCTTGTACTGAGACTAAACATTGTATCTTCTGCCAAAATGGGTTTTGAAGTTTAACACTACGCTGTGTAGTGAGAAACTGGGTGATAAGCAAATGCAGTCTTTGTCTTTGAGTTGATCTGGTGTGTTCTGAAACTGTCAGGGAAATAAATCTTAGGCTGGGGTAGTTCCTCAGACAGTGCTTTAGAAAACACTAAGTACGGTTAGATCTATCCCAGAAAATCCCTTCAGTTTCCACAAAGCACATATTTTGTAACCATCTTCAAGAACTTCATTGGAAACCAATATATTGTGTCTATGAATTCTACCCTGCCAGCTTTCCACAAAAACTGATAAAGATTTCACATTTCTGTGTGAGTACCAGATTAAGTGATTAACTTTTCTCCAATTCTAAAATCCTGTTTATTTTCACAACACTGACTGAAGTAGCAATGGAGTCTTGTCACTTAGTTAGAAAAGCCGATGGGTAAGTTCTGGGTAATGTTAGCTGCTTGTTTCTCTTTCAGTGTCTTTCCTAGAACGGCTAGTTATGTCTGCTGGTACTGACTAATGAGGTACATAGCCAGGTTAGGCTGAAATAGTAGGTTGTCTTCTCCATGGCTGTTCTGGGATAAAAGGCGGAGTAGCCAAAATGTGGTGCAAGAGGAGACGAAGCTACAGAAATTTAATAAAACATTGACAAAGAAGTGACATAAAATACCATATTCAATATCATTGTATTTCTGGCTTAGCTTTATATTCAGTCCTTGCATATGTACTAGGAAAGTAATGGATGTAGCACAAACCGGCGGGAATGATACTTTATCTTCAGAAGATAGAATTATGATTTTGTACTTTTTGCTAGTCAAGGTGTCTGTATAGTCTATGCTTTCATCATTATGGCACCTGAGAGAAACAACCCATCACTTGGTAGGCAGAGACAGGTGGATCTCTGTGAGTTCTAGGCCAACGTGGTCTACAGAGCAAGAGCATGTTCTAGGACAACCAAAGCTATATAAAGAAGCCCTGTCTAAGAGAGAAAAAGAAAGAGGCGCCTTGTTTGTTAATTTGATTTTAAAAAGGAGTATAATGACCATTTAACACAGAAAGAGTAGTCGTTGATAAATAACAATCTTTAGTCATATGCAAAAAATGAAGCTGGACCTTTTTCTGACTGTATACAAAAATGAACTAAAAGTGGATGAAAGTCTTAAATGTACAGCATTAGGGTTAAATAGATGGCTTAGCAGTTCTGAACATTTATTGCTCACAAAGGACCCAAGTTCAGTTTGCAGTACCCACATGGTGGTGGTTCATAACCATTTGTAACTCCAGTTTCAGAGGACCTGATACCTTCTTCTGAAGTTTGTGGGTACCAGTCATAGACACACACACACACACACACACACACACACTATGTGCGTGCATGCATGCATGCATACATACATACATATATGTGTATATATACATACACACATACATGCAAACAAAACATAGACAGCATAAATCCTTAAAATTTTTTCATGTATAAAAGTATTGTTATAGGAGAATGTAATATGATTTGAGATATGGTAAAATATTCTTAGGTATGATATTGAAAGTCTAAGCAGCGAAAGAATATGTATGTGTGTGTGTATGTGTATGTATGACTGCCTCAAGATCACCAACAGTAGAAAATATTTGTGATTATATCTGAAATCTGGCTTGTGTTTAGACTACACAAAGAATATTTTCAATTCAATAATGAAAATACATTATCCAATTAAAAGGATTAAAATTGACATATCTCCCAAAAACATTGATGGCTTAAAAATACATAAAAAGAGACTAATCATCAAGTAAGAAAAGGCAAATAAGCCAAACCTCAGAGACTTCTATTTCATGTCGACTGGGATGCTAATAGTCAGAGAGAGGTAGCAGATCACATTAGCAAGTATGTCGAGAAACAAGAGCCATTATATGCTGCTCTTGGAAACCTGAAATGACATAGGACTTTGAAAAGTAGTTTGGGGCTGGAGAGGTGGATCAGAATTTAAGAGCACTCAGTAAATAAGTTTTTTAAAAAATAAGGAGAAGGGGGAGGATGAAAAGAATGTAGTTGCTTGGCGTTTCCTCAAACTATTAAACAAACCATTTTTATATGACCATTATTTTCATTCTTAGGTCTGTAACCAGGAGAAAAAAAGACATGTTCACACCAAAATTTGTATATAGCTGTATGGTGGTGGTGCACACCTTCGATCCCAGCACTTGGGAGGCAGAGGCAGGTGGCTGTCTGTGAATTCGAGGTCAGCCTGGTTTACAAGAGCTAGTTCCAGGATAGCCAGGGCTGTTACACAGAAAAACTCAGTCCTTGAAAAACCAAATAAATAAATACATAAATACATAAAATTTATATGCAAATGCTATGAGCTAAAAGATGGAAGTAACCTAAATATTCATTGCAATATCGATAAATGAAGAGTTTTATTCATAAATAAAAAGCTTTATCCATCAATGAACATTGTTTATTCATAAAAGGAAATGAAGCACTAATATGTGTCAATGAAAAATTGAGAACATGGGTAAACTTTGAAAAACTGCATCATGCTAAATGAAAGAAACCAATGGTAAAGCATACCCACCATTCATATAAAGATATAGAATAAAGATACCCAAGGAAATTAAATGTAGCTTAGTGGTCATACAGAGCTGGGCGTGAAGTATGTATGTATGTGTGTTGGTTGAGGTGGGTGATAGACAAGGTTTGGGGGTACCTTAGAGACAGGGATTCTCTGTGTAGCCCTGCCTGTCCTGGAGCTCTGGCTATAGAGCAGGATGGATTCAAATTCAGATTCTCTGCCTCCCAAGTGCTGGGATTAAAAGTGTGTCCCACCTTGCCAGCTTCTTTTTCTATTTTTCTAAATTTATTTATTTTATGTGTATGAATACCTGCATTTATGTATGCATACCTTGTGGCTATGGAATCATATGTTGACTCCCCTGTAACTGTAATTATAGATGTTTGGGAGCCATCATGTAGGTGTTGGGAAATCAACTCAGGTCCTCTACAAGAACTACCAATACTCACTGAGCTATTGATTAATTGTGCTGACTGATGATTGCAGGGATTTTAAATATACAATTATTAAGCTTAGATGTTAAGAAAATGAAATGCATAATATGTAAATATATTTTAATAAAGCTCTTTTTAGTGGAAAACAAAGAGATACATTATATTTTTCTGAAAACTTTTATTATTTTAAAATAAATTAAATCTACTTCTTAGATTAAAATAATAAATAGGATTGTCATGTGGAAGACAAACAAATTGTAAATAAAATAAAATAGAACTTGCCAGTTGAGGAAAGTTATAGTCGTCGGTTTTGGTCAGTGAGACTACAGTGGTGGAGCTGTGGGGTGGGCTTCAGGCCTCTTGATACTGCGCATTGTCGAATGGTCAATGGCATTTGCTTTCTCCCTGATATCTCACTTTCATTTTCTTCTCCACCTACTACCGCCATTCTATACTGAGCTCATGACTTAGTTAAAAAAAATGTGTGTCCGAATGTTCTGATCAAATGTATTTCTGTGTGCCATCTACATGCCTAGTACCCATGGAGGCAAGAAAAGGGCATTGGACCCCTTGAAACCGGAGCTAAAGAAGTTGTGAGCTGCCGTGTGGGTGCTGAGAGTTGAACCCAGCTCCTCTGGGTTCTTAATCACCTCATGTTGCCTGTCCATCCTGATGTTTGACTTTTTATGTATTTTCTGTTAGCTCGTGAACCTTACAAGGACAGTGTACTGTCTTTTAACCAAGCACATTGCAGAATTGCCAAGTACATGAAATACTTGGCAGATTATAAAGATTAAGTGATATTTGTAGGAAGAGAAGAGGTAAGAAATGGTGGGACACATAGAAAGTCACATTTATACCCAACTTTCCCCTGCCCCCTTTTCACTAGACTGTAAAGGACTATTTATTTTTGTCTTCTCACCACTTATCAAACTGCCTGGTACCTGTTCCAGTAAATATGTGTTGAGTGAGATACTCACTAAACGAGAAAGCATGAAGAGATAACTGTGGAATTGCGTGTCAGGAGCCAAGAGCAGTCTGACCTCTAGGCTTGTGGGTCGACAAGGTGAGACAGGGAGGCTGTTGCTGTCCACAGAGAGGTCAGATATTCTCAAGGTTAGCGTGTAAGACAAAGAAGAGAGCGGAAAGGTTGGTTAAGGGATGATAAGCAGGGGATGTGAAAAGACAGCAGTTAATCGTGGGAGTAAAGCAGTTTAATAACGGTGAAAGGCTTCTGCTAGTAATTGAAAGAGCACTGTAAAATCCAGCCATTGGCTGCTATGGGATCCTGTAGGAAGTGCTGGGGCCAGAAAAGAATAAGAGAGGGTTTGGTAAGCAGAAGTTTTATTTTGTGGAGAATACTGTGAAACAAATGAGAACTCTGCTCAAGAACATTTATGCTATTATAGGACTTTGACGAGTATTTCTTCATTTTTCTTTCATTCTTGCTGGTATCCCAAGAGTGGAAACTGTTGAAGGCCTACCTCTGTATCCTTCCCTAAGTCTGTAGGTTTTGGTATTCATGATAACACCTGTGAATAAAAAGGGTTGAGCTAATGGGAGAGGAATCTGCTGGCTGCCTCTCTTGGGTATGCTCTGATGGTCTATAAATAGGATAGAATTAATAGGCTCTTGCAGTGTTCTGTTAGTTTCGGGGATCGGCCAATCCAGTAAGTGATGGTGCATGCTATACTACATAGCTAAGATTTACACCTAAAATGCTTATGTAGTTTTTATAGATGCTCACTTATAAAAGTGCTTATATCTTTTTAAAACAAATTCTTGTTAGTAGTTACATTCATTGGAGATATATTTTGAAATGTATTTATAACTATAGTTTATAACTGTTACTTACCTTTTAAAATATTTTATTTTCACAGTCCAGAAAAGGCTTTGAAAGATTCACTGCAACCCTATGAGGCTGCTTATCTCTCAAAATCCCTATCGAGACTCTTCGATCCCATCAACTTGGTTTTTCCCCCTGGTGGGCGTAACCCTCCTTCCTCTGATGAGCTCGATGGCATCATTAAAACCATAACAAGGTATGTATTTCTTATATAACAGCATGCCAGGCTGACTGCCATGATTACCAGTGGCAGTACACTTTAAATTTACCTCAAATTACTCAAGTAATTAGGCTTTCAATTAAATTGAGTTTTATAATGATTGAGCATTCACATAGTGCTTGAGATTCCAATTAATAAAACCATTTAAATATAGATACAGTGTGTAGAGTGCAGAAACCATCTGTTGTGGCCCAGTGTTGGTGACAAACACATTTAATCCCAGCACTTATGAGTCAGAGGCAGGTGGATTACTGTGAGTTCAAGACCAGCTTGGTCTACAGAGCTATTTCCAGGACAGGCTCCAAAGCTACACAGAGAAACCCTGTCTTGAAAAATTACACACACAAAAGAAAATCATGTTATAATTACTTTGTAACTTAGCAAAATAAAATTAATTTAGCTATTCGTACTCTATGAACTTCCTAGTATTATATAGGAAAACATAAAATAATCGTACAAACTGAAAATCTCAGACATGCATAGAGGTTTTATCCCAGAAACCCAGAAAGCACTTTATGACAGAAACAGGATTAATTATTTTGTTTGATGTAGCAGGCTGTCTTTTGGGCCACCAACCAGCTCCCAAATCATGACATGGAGACATATTAATTATAAATGCTCAGCCTTTTCTTAATGCTTATTCCACTAACTTATAACTTAATTTAACCCGTTTCTTTTCCCCTACGTTTTGCCTCAGGAGTTGTTGGACCTCCCTTCACTTTACATGTTGTACTCTGTGTCTGGCTGGCTGACAGCCCCGCCTATCCCTCTGCTGCCTAGCTATTGACTGTTCTTCTTTTTATTAGATCGGTCAAGTGCCTTAGGCAGGCAAGGTAAAACAGCAACACATCTTTACATAATTAAACAAATGCAACACATCTTTACATAGTTAAAGTAATATTCCACAAGATAAAGTTCACTACCATACGCGTGCCCAATGAATGTGAATAGCTTTTAAATTAAAATGGGACGGCATCCAGCAGAGCTGTTTCTTCAGTACTTGCAGACAAATGTAGTTATGCTGTGGCTTCAGAGGTATTACAATCAGATTACTGGTTAGAACTCCAGTCCCTGCCCTAGCTGACAAGTTGTCATAACAGACAGTCTGTACTTTCATGATTGACATCTTGAGGAATAAAATAGTGAGTGGCTGGGCAATCTAGGACCATGAGGTAGAATTGTTTACGTTCTTTCATTTGAAGACAGCACTTTACAGAAGTCATACTTATATGAGTATCTGCAGCTGTACATGTGCTGGTTCAATACTTGAACTGCCCTATACTTCTCGCCATGGACTTGGCCTTGATAGTCTTGACTGTATGCTTCTCACCTTAGCATTTTGTACCTTTATGGTGTACTTGTGGGCCAGGTGCTATATTCAACTTGGTCTCTGTACCTAGTTCTGTAAATGCTAGGGAGGTTGAGCGTCAAGGGTGACATGTAGGGATGAAGAAGGGCGCTTATGCCAGCGTTACTAGAGTGCAAAGGCCGCAGTCTGAGGGCTGTGGGAAAGCGCATTGTGCTGGGTGTATAGATACCGAGTCAGGGTCTCTATATAGCCTTAACTGTCCTAGAACTCTTCCTATAGACCAAACTGACCTCCAGCTCATAGAGATCTGCTTGCCTCTGCCTCCCAAGTACTTAAGCCAGCCAGGGTCTTGTGGATTCATTAGCTTCTTTACAAAGTTAATCTAGCAAGTGCCAAAATTTCATCCACTGCAGAGATGATGCATTTCTTTCATGATTTCATGAGATTTTTAACTCATGGTTTTGGAAAAATACCCTCTTTGTTTCTACAGTCACATCAGCTGTCCTGCCAGCTCACTGTTGAAGTCGGCAATGAATGTGACAGAAATATTTAACAATCTGAAAGTTTAAATGTGAAAATTACACTTCTGTGCTGTCCATATATTTAAAGTTATTCTCTACAAAGCAGAATTAACTGGCCTAGTTTGTACAGAACCCAAGTGTCCTTATGTGTCATATGTAATTTGTATGTTTAGCCTGTGTTCCCCCAAGGTCATCATTCCATTCAAGAGCTGTCACTTCCTTGCAGATGTCTGTGCAGGCAGTGCTCTAATTGCCCTTATCAGTAGTAACAAGAGCGCCGCTTTAAATCTGTTCACAATTACTCCTTAATCACAGATTGAACCCACACGTGGCTTGCTTTTATTAATGTGAAACTGATCATTAACAAAGCCATCTCAAAGCCCTTTTCCTACTGCTAAATTTAGGGAGAAAAATGAAACATCATAACCAATTCCTGGAAGCAATCAGCAAAATCTATATAAAGATTCAGCATGTCCCTCATTGGGCTTCAGGTTTTGAGGTGCTCATTAATTGTTGAAGAATTGTGTGCTAAAAACTGAAATCTGCTTTTGTTTTCTCTAGTGAACTCAATGTGGCTGCTGTTGATGCAAACCTCACATTAGCTGTGTCAAAAAACGTGGCCAAGACCATACAGCTATATGGTGTGAAATCAGAGCAGCTTGTAAGTAGTGTATCTTTATTTATACATTTTAATGATTTGGCTAAAAAGTTCTAGTTATAAACTTTTTGAATGACTATAAGTAATAAAACAATTAAGTAATCCATTTGTATTTAAATGAGTTGTTCTAGTTGGTTTCGTAATAATATTTAGAGTAGCATGCTAAGTAATTTACATGGACTGACCCACAATGATAATTATGTTATGAAGTTCCTACTTTCAGTTCCAAATTGTGTTTGCTAATATGGTGCTATTTTCTATTCATTTGTTCTTGTAATTTTGACATAAATTAGAGGCATCCTTATTTTTTCCAAACTTTGTTTATTGAAAAAGCCATACAGAGACACAGTAGCTATTGGTAGGCAATGAGATGACTAATTTTTCTTTCAAGGCTTACTTATAGATATTCATAGTTTAAAACACACACACACACACAAATATGGTTTATCATCATAAATAAAATAAAATCTGATGTTGTATCCAGTAGAATTTAGTGTAGCTACTCAGGTCCCAGGAAAGAAGTCCCTACGAGGTGGCCCCAGCAGGGCATAAACGTGAGAAGCCAGAGCAGGCCCTTCCTAGAGCTGACTTTCCTTCTTGTTGAGGACAAGTTGAGGGGTGGGAAGGAGGCAGTAGTCATAAAAATATATAGTTTAAATTAATGTAATAATGGCAAAAGGCTTTGAAAATGGAAACTGTGTTAATTAATGATCGATTATGTACTATTAGTGACAATCTATGACCTGAAATCTCTTGATCCTCCCTAACCAACAGTGAAGACTAATAAAATATTTTAATAGAATTCTTTCTCTGTCCGAAATAGTTTTACTTTTCAACTTCCATTCGGTTGGCTAAAGGAAGCCTAATCATTAAATAAAATTATAAATAACATTTATTTTAAAGCATATTACTAAAACCTGAAGTTACTGTTTCTTTCCAGTAAATAACACTGTTTCTGCGATCCTAGTTTTAAATTTTGACACATGTCATTTTTTACTTTGAAATGATAGTTATTGGTTTGTTTGTATATGTGTGCATGGCTTCAAGTGCGCATGTGCATGCATGCCGTGGTGTGCATGTGAAAGTCACAAGTGTGTTCTTTCCTTCTACTCGGATCCTCAGATGTAATAGTTGGCACCATGCCTTCTCTGTCCTCTCCCACGCTCTCTTCAGTTGTGTGTGTGTGTGTGTGTATAAGAGCGATCAAGGAAGATACTTGCTGTGAACATCTGGCCTCCATATCTGCACACATACACATACACCCACACACATGTAAGTCCACATACACTCAAGTACATACACAGCACACAATGATACGAACACAATAATATACATTTTTACAATCATAAATTATCAGTGCGTATATGTTTACCCTAAGGCTCTGCTGTTATTCTCAAAGGTATGTATAATATAAGCTTATATCTAAAGATGAGTCTAAAGCCTTTTACCAGAGAATCTATTTTTTTTTTTACTCATTTTTTTTTCTTGGATTTTTGAAACCCAGTCGCTTGTCTTGACTTGTTATATAACCTTGCCTGATCTGTATTCCTTGACTTAGCAAACTTGCCATCTGTTTTAGTCACTGCTCTATTGCTGTGAAGAGACACCATTGCCAGAGCTCGACTCCAATGGGGTTCAGGCCCCAAAGAGGAGGTGGGGAGTCTGCTAAGGAGGGAGCCCAACACGATCTGAAGGGAGTCAGGATGGCTGCCCACGTATTGAAAACAGACCGTATCTTGTATGCTCTCTAACTGAATTATAGTTTAACCACAGGCGATACTGAGAACAGACTCAATGATTCTGGGGTGAAAGCGGTCATCGGCTTTATTACAACATTTTTCTTTAAGCAGAAAACAATAAGTTTAACAAGAATCTAAATGCTTATTGTTCTCGATATTCAAAAACCCCGTCAGGTGCCCTCTTAAACTTCCTGCTGCACAATCTTGGTCTTTGTGGTCAGGAGGGATCAGACATTAAGTCATGAGAAACCAACCCGTAAAGCAATTTTCATTCCTCAAGGGGCAAGATGTGTACCATGTAGCACCACAAGCACTGAGCTGCCTCCTAATTGCGCCCCTTTGTGCCTTGGTCTTATAATATGGCTTGTTCCCCTCATAGGCTCCCACAGGGGAAGGTGCTGACATATTACCTTTTTCCATTATACTGAACCATTCTGATTCCTTCAGTGTATACGCCTGTGTATGGCAGAGGGGGAGCAAGCCAGCCTATCTTCTTAACAGAATTTGCTCCCCCTGGGGCATAACAGAGCTTGCTATTCCTCCAGTAAGCCACCGATCCTGGGCAGTATTCTATGCTGCTTGCCGTTAATGGCCTCAGGCTCTGGTCCATTGTTTCTCTTGATTGTGTGCTTTTCATCCTTGGAGTCTGCTGTGCCCAGTTAGTAAATCATTAGCTTCTCTATGATTCCTGTGTGGGAGTAGGCATGTTGTCATGCTGTACGATTCCACAGTGGTAGGGATTTTTTCCAAAGAATTATTTGATATAAAGAGACTGCCATTGTATACACTTCATCCTTCAACAAAGCACGCATAAATTTTCCCAAAAGAAAGGGATAAGGAAATTCCCATAACATAATGAAAATCACTAAAGTGAAAGATGCTGGAGAGCTGTGGTCTGCAATGTGTAAATGCTGGGACTTGGTAAAGCAGTAGTGGTTGGCATGTGGTCCATGCACACCATGACCAAGCCAACTATTATAAGAGAAAACATTTAGTTGAGGGCTTGCTTACAGTTTCAGCAGTTTAGTCCATTAACATCATGAAAAAAAGCCTGGTGATATGCAGGCAGATGCTGCAGCTGTAGCTGAGAGCTACCACCTGATCTGTAGGCAGAGAATGAAACCCCAAAGCCTACTCCTAATCCTGCATCTGCACACACACTCGGGAGACAGAGATAGGCGGATCTATGTGAGTTTGAGGCCAGCCTGGTCTACAGAGCGAGTTCCTGGACAGGTTCCAAAGCTACAGAGAAACCCTGTCTCAAAACTCAAATAAATAAATAAAAAGATTATAAAGTTTTATAATTAAGAAAATAATAAATATATTATAAACATATCATTATATAAACGTGTAAACATACTTATTAATGAAGTATTTTTAAAGGTGAATTATTGGGTTTTTTTCCCTAGCACTGAAATTTTAAGGCATGAAATATAGACTCTTATTGTAAATGTCAAATGTTTTGAACTGTGAAAAGAACATGGACATGTAATTAAGTTGTAGATCCGTTGAAGAAATAACAGAATGACATTTAGTAGAAAGTTTCCATTTAATGCAGGTCAACAACACTGTATAAGGTCAGTAGTTATGAACCTAGGGTTTTGTTTTGAAGCTTTGTAAATATATACTTTATTTCATGAATAATTTCATAAGTGCCTTGGAGATTTGACATTCATAAACTTTGGGGGAAAACCTATAATGATGATATAAAGACAGTAGAGTTTATAGCCAGCTGTGGTGCATGCCTTTAGTCCCAGCACTCAAGAGTCAGAGGCAGGCAGTCTCTGAGTTCAAGACCAACCTAACCTACAGAGTGAGTTCCAGAACAGCCAGGGCTACCCAGAAAAACCTTCTTTCAGGGAAGGAAAAAAAAAGAGTTTGTTTATTTTAGCTTTAAAAGTATTGTGGAGAATTTAATATCATCCACAGGGATGTCATTCCATGTTGTATAATATGACAGTGGTCTCTGCTGTCACATTCAGACAAATAAAAAAGCAAAAGAAGTCTGAAATCACTGGAAAGCGTTTGTATGCGTATGAGCAGTTCAGATGTATCCATGGCTTCTCATGCCAAAGAAACTTTGCCATAGTACAAGCACACTGGTCTCTTTGGGCTCATGATTCTCTTGATCATCAGACACCCATCCATCTTTGCGTCTGTTGTTTTTAGCCTGAAATATTTTAAAACCATTGCTTCTAGCTTTCCAGATTTGTAAGTGCTTGATTTTCTGGAGGCTATGATAGGTCAGTAGTAGATGTGTTGATTTCTTGGAGAGGCCTGAAGAGATAGCTCAGTGGTTAAGAGTACTGTCTGCTCTTTCTGAGGTTCTGAGTTCAATTTCCACTCCACATGGTGACTCACAACCATCTGTAATGAGGTCTGGTGCCCTCTTCTGGCCTGCAGACATACACACAAGACAGAATATTGTATACATAATGAATAAATAAATATTTTTTTTAAAAAAAAAAGACCATCTTGGGCAGCAAAGCATGGCCCATTCTCACACAAACAAACAGCAACAAAAAAATATTTTTTGAAATTAAAAAGACTATTTTTTAAAAAACTATGTATTTTTTTAATTTTTTAAAAATGTCAGTATAAGTGTGCTGATGTTTCCATTAGACACTGCTGTGACAGACAGGTCTGCATGGCATTCAGCACTGTGCTGGTTGGAAGAACTGTAAACTAGGTGACTTTGCTTGGCTGCTTGCTCACACAGTGACTGCTGTCCTGAACCTTAGGTAAGATTGCTCCAGATATTTGTAATTTGGCAGCAGGCTCTCTTAGGCAGCAGCACTGGAGAGAAAGTACTTCATAAACCTGACTCAGCAAAGCCGCTCGTCCATAACGTCAAGTTCAAGGGTATGAGGGTCTCTGCAAACACCAGAGCCAGCAGAATAACCATCTGTGTGAGGCAAAAGGAAATCCAGTTCAAATTCTAGTCTGAGACAGTTTATTTTAGGCATGTTTAAGTGCAGTACAATTTGAGAAAGCAAAACAAAACCATTTCCTGGTGTAACAACCCCTTGTGTACAAGTAGGCATAATTACATTGAAACTCTTCTCGTAGTACATGAGAAGATGGGTTCTGGAGATAGGCTGCGTGTGCTGCCCTAAGGGTCTCGGGGAGGCTCTGCTGTGATCTCAGTCATACGAAAGTGTAGAGGTCTTCTGGGCTATTAGCCACTTCCACTTCTGATTGTGGAAATTTGGGAATACTGCATATACTGATCTTCATTGTGTTTTAAAAATATGTATTATCTTCTTAGACTCTTTTTTTTCACTGTAGGGTCTCACAGTGTAACATTGGCTACCTGGCTAGCTTGGAAATCACTGTGTAGACCAAGCTGGCCTTGAAATCAGAGATCCTCCTGCCTCTGCCTCCTGAGTGCTGGGATTAAAGATGTGTGCCGCCACCACCACCTAAAAATCTGCATTGTCTTCAACTTACCTATTTCACCCTTATTTTTCTCAATAAAAATATTTTAGTTTTCCTCCTGCATTCCAAAATGTGAAGCTTCATTAATCTCTGTATCTTTCATCTGCAACCCAGCAAATACTGGGTTTTATCCTGTAATTCTTCAGTGTGTGTTCCTTCCCATTTTGCTTTAATACCATCAAGAAGACCTTGTTTGGAGTCTCCCTGCTGAGTTGCTCAGTCCGGACTGCCTCCAAGTGCTTCACGCTCCTAGACTAACTTCTACCTACCATTCCTACTTCAGTCTCCTGATTATAGATACGCAGCATCGTTCCCAGTGAAACTTTTAAAAGTATTTTGGTTTTCCACATGTTGTCATAGGAAGGATTAGTCTGAATTATCTAGTCAGCTTTTCACCTGAATTGGAAATCCCAGAACTATAAAATGTAAATATAAAATATTTTATAATCCTACCCTGTTCCAATGTATGCAAATAACTTAATTCCTTCTTGTGCTTGAGAATGCTACTGTTAGAAAGTGTATTTCAGGAGAGAGGACTGTTAGCAGTGAGCCATGCGGAGGCTGTGTCAGCAGCTTCCACATAGCATACCTACAGAGATACACACAATAATACAGGTTACAGTCTCCTTCCAGGAAACCTGTAACGGAAATCTACCTTGTTGCCGAGGGCTGCTAAGGATGCAAGCCTGGGGTAGCCTGAGGCAAGATGACGGCCATGGCACCAAACCAGGAATTGGGTCAGTGGGATCTTGGTTTGTTTTCATGTCTCACAGTTATAAGTATTAGATCAGATTCTGAATCGAGAAATGCGGGAGTAATGGTGGGAGGCAGGTAAAAAGAGAGTGATTCACATACACATGCCAAGGGCAAACGAGGGAAAGAAAGGAGAAATGAGCATTTTCTTGAAAGAAAAATGAGTGCAATCAAATTTGCTGCATTTGAGTATAAGTGAACTCATTTGCATTTTCAACACTATTATGCCTCTCTTGTTATCTGTTAGTGTAGCAGATTTATTACACAGACCAAGGCGGTGATTTCTGTGCACATCATTACTATGAGGTTGTACCGTTTGAGAGCACTTGCTAAGACAGCTAAGCAGCACCAAGTGGTGGCATGTGGAAAGATCTCCATGGTGATAACCAAGAACACCGTGTCTCCCTCATAGAATCTTAACATTTTTCAATATCGTAAGATACAAAGTGTTAGTTTACTGAATGTGAGTGGGTGAGTTTCAGGGGATCTGTAAACCCCAGGAAATTATAAAATGTTCTGTTATATAAATCTGCTTCTGGGAAAATGCTTGAGCAGATTTCAGCAGTCAGTTACTCTCCTCCTGAATAACAATAGGAAGATATCTGTAAAGACCTCAAGTGTTTGGAAAGTAAACAACACACTTTTAAATGACCCATGGTCAAAGGAAAATGGTAACTGAATTGCGTATCATAAAAATGATGCATCTTAAAAGTTTGTTTTGTTTTAAGACAGGGTCTCACTATGTAGTCCTGGATGTCCTAGAACTCACTCTGTAGACCAGACTAGCCTTGAACTCATAGAGAGCTGCCTGCCTCTACCTCCTGAGTGCTAGAATTAAAGGCATGGGCCACCACTCCTGGCCTTTATTTTAAGAACTTATAATCATAGCAAAATCTGCATTAACATAGAACTTATTATTTTCAGTTGTGGTAGAACTCTTATTGTTTATCTAAGAAAATGTTTTGAAGCCTAAAAAGATAGTTTTAAGATGATAATACAACTATAAAAATGCCTTGGGTATAAAACTTTAAATTCATATAAATAGTATAAATAGTGTACTTTCTCCCAATATGCCAAATACAAATGGACTGGACCCTGTGACTGTAACTCTTACTTTAAAATTGTTCTTATTTATATAATTTTACTTTATCAAAGTTAAAACCTTCCCTTTTTATTTAGACAATACTTTTTTATTCAGACCAAGATTGTAATTTGAAATAATCTTTTTCTACATTGTGAAGATGTGTCTTTGCCAAGGTGCCTTCTGGTTGGTTTAATAGAGAGCTGAATAGCCAATAGCTAGGCAGGAAGAGTTAACCCTGGACTCCTGGGCATAGAGAGAGGAGAAGCCTAAGTTATAGGCCAAACTTTCATAATTAATAAGAAGCCTCCATGTCATTATTTGGGAGCTAGCTCACTGGCAGGACAGAGAAAGACTTGTTACTTTAGAACAAAGGATTCTGTCTCAAATATGTGCTGGGTGATCTGTAATAAAAGCATTTGATGCATGAGCATAAGTGAAAACAACTACTGTAGCAATGAAACAGTCCAGCTAAAAATTACCTTGGTAAGTAGAAAAGCGGACTCGTCACTTCCTGAACAAAAAGTAAGTGAGGGTATAACAGCATGTTCATTAACTCTTGTTTTAATAGTTTTAGAGCCTGTGTTGAGTATATAGTATTTACTCTACTTTTTATGCAGGACACCACTGTCAATTGGTATGTCTGCCACATTGTTCTCCATTATGAAATTCTAGTATGAACTTTCTCTTGTATGTTTTCTAATGTACAGAAAAATGTTTAGAAAGATAATGGAAAAGCCACATAAAAAATTACCCTGTAAGCCAGGCGATAATGGCACACACCTTTAATCCCTGTACTTGGGAGGCAAAGACAATCAGACTTCTGTGGTTTTGAGGCCAGTGTGGTCTACTGACAAGTTCCACGACAGCCAGAGCTGCACAGAGAAACCCTATCTTGAAAAACAGAACGAAACAAGTTACCCTGTAGTCTTGACATTGCCATAACATTAATGGAGAACATGGACATATAGATTACTAATTGGTATTTCCATGAAATTTAGAAAGAGAATTAATCTTTTATAATTTGAACTATATGATGCATTTTCTAGTTTTTGTTTTTTTAGACATTTTTCTGAGTCAGCTTTAGTGCTCCCTGCAGGTAATTTTCAGTACATTTTCTAGGACCTTGAGCTGTCCTTCCCTTGATTGCCAATTTTTGTTCTGATTCAGTAGTGCTTGGGGAACTCGGGATATTCCATCCACAACCTAACAGGAGATGGTGTGTTCTCTAGCTCCACTGTAGCTTTCTGTGCGGATCTGGCCACATCCAGAATTCATGGGCTGCTCCTCCTGCACTGTAACGTATAGCTACAATCTCAGAAACATATATTTCATAGTTAAATTTAAAAAGGAATATTATTTCTTTCTTCTACTTAGGAGTTATTTTATTATTCAAGCATTTGTTTAGCTTTTAGATGTGTGTCT
The DNA here is from genome assembly GCF_018167655.1 of Microtus oregoni. NCBI lineage: Eukaryota > Metazoa > Chordata > Mammalia > Rodentia > Cricetidae > Microtus > Microtus oregoni. The sequence goes on along the minus strand of NW_024543068.1, from coordinate 56,658,750 downwards.
GAGAGTGAGAGACAGATATCTGAAACTCAAACATTTCTTTGGTTTCTACCATTTTTTCATCCATAGTATGGCATAAAATATTGTCCGTGTATACATTTCTTATGTTTTATTAGTTTCAATTTCATATTGTTCCTACTTTAGTGCTGGTTTTGGGCCTTTGTGCAGGCTAGTCATTTCAAATAACTCTGGTTTAAAATAGTAGCTCTCAAGTCATTGACTAAACACACAAAAGGCATCTTCTTTGAGACATTCTGTACAACATGTCTATAAACTAGCAAAAACTAGGGAACTAACCCATGTGAAATACATTACATTTTTTGTTCAGAACTAAACAAATAAAACTCCGTAAATTCAACAGTATATGAATGTTACTACTAATATTAAGTTTGTGTGGGATTTTTGGTTGACTCTAAATCTAACTTGAAATACTACTGTGTCAGATGTGGTGATGTTTTACGCCTGCAATCTCAACACTCAGGAGGCTGAAGCAGGGGGATGGCAGCAAGACTGAAAGCCAGTCTGTGATGATAGTGAGCTCTAGCCAGCCAGGGCTGCAGAGTGATGGCTAGTCTCGGAAGACAGGAAAGAAGGGAAGGGAAGGGAAGGAAGGAAAGTACAAGAGAAATTAGAGGGTCTGGAGAATTGCCTTAATGGTTAAGAGTACTTACTGCTCTTACAGAGGACCCAGGTTTGGTTCCCATTTACCCCCATGGTGGCTCACAACCATTTGTAACTCCAGTTTCAGAGTATGTGACACCCTCTCCTGCTGTCGTGGGCTCATGTTTGCACATGCACATCCTCAAGCACATGTGTATACACATATGTGTAATTTTAGATACTGAGATCCCCTTAGTCCTCAAGAGTAAAAACACGGGATCTGCTATGCCGGAACTGGCAATAAATTAACCATGGAGAATGATAGAAAGAGTAAAAATTGCAACGTTATTAGCCTAGGGTGCTCATAGTGGGGCACGCCATTTGCTGAGATACAAGAAAACTGTAAGAAGGATACAAGATTGGGGAAGGTGAGAATCAAGTTTTTGGCTTTGGGCATATTAAATTTGAAAGAGAAAATAGGTTGAATTATCACTAAATTGAATAAGAACATCTGGAGTTCTCATGAGAAGACAAGACAGGGTCTTCAGTGTACTCTCCCCCAGTCCTCCGCCAAGGAGGATTTTCTGTTCTCTTTTCCTTTTTCCCAGGACAGGGAGCTAGTGCCTAGTTGTTGTAAGTCAAGGATTCTGCAAAGCAGGAGACAGCCCTTCACAACAAAGAATAATTGGGTGTAGACGTCAGTATTGGAGAATTTGGTGTATTTAGAGCAGTCATCTTAAGAGAAGAAAAGACACTGGGACAGTGAGGAAGAGGTGAAGAGTAGGAAAGTTGTGAAGGGATAACCCAGAGCCAGAGAGGACACAGTGGCCTTTGTTATCATTCCTAAAGAGATGGGTCCCCTTGGGTGAGAGACAGACAGATAAGTAGATACACCACACAGAGAGAGCTAGGGTATAGAGTTTATTTAGTGGGTTCTAGAAGGGGAAAGGGAGGAACGGGAGAAGGAGAGGGGGGAGAGAGAACCAAAGCTAAAGGTCAGAGAGAGGGGTGGGGCAGAACAAGCTTGTGGGCTGGAGAGGAGGAGGGCGGTAACCCTCTTGCCTTGGTAGAAGGGGTGGGGGTGGGAGTGGGCAGGGCTTGTCTCTTAAAGGGACAGGGTACCCACAACAGGCCAGCAGATTAAGATATGCTTTAGGGCATTTGACTAAGCAATTCCAGTGTCCAGTTTGGTGGTTTTCAGTATATTCACACCCAGGTTCACCCCATAAAAAGTGCTTATTCCCACTTATCCCTCACTTAAGTGCAACTAACAATCTCATTTTTGTGGATTTTTCCTATGTATATAATCATTTATTATGTGATATATTGTGACTGGCTTCTCCCACTTAAAATGTTTTCAGGATTCCTCCATGATAAGCCATGTATCTAAACTTTGTGCCTTTTCTGTTGTCAAGTAATGTTGATTGTCTGCATATTCATTTTATTTATACATCGGTTGACATTTGATTGTTTTTCTTTAGATTATTTTATGAATGAAATTGCTATGAACATGTGATTGTGTGCATACATCTGAATGGATATACATGTTAATTTCTCGTGTATGTAACTAGGGTTTAATGACCAGGTTACATCGTTAGATTTATATTCACTTTTGAGAAACTGCTAGAATATCCCCAAATTGGTTACTCTATTTTATACCCCATGAGCAATTTTGAGCACTCATTTTCTCCAGACCCTGGCCAATGTGTGGTGGTGTATTATTCTGTATAGCTTCCTTGTGGATTTGAAGTGGGCTTCTATAGCTACAAAACTTTACGAAATGACCAACCCTTATTAATGGAATGAGTGCCACAGTGTTCTGGCAGTGAATTTGAGATTACAGAGAGATTCGATTTTAAAAATTGTTCAGCTCCAGGTCATCACTTTTCTTTTTTCAGACAAGTTCTGCTGGCCTTTAGCTCCTGACAGAAGCCCTCCCCCTGCCTTAGCATCCATGGAAGCTGTAACTACAAACATATACCATTACGCCCTGAAGCTTGTGACTTACTTGCCCATTATAGTGAGATTTCTATTTAGCATAAACTCCTTCCCCCAACTTTGCTCTTGTCATTCTGCTCCCCAGATGCCCTCCTAGGACCTAGGACTGTTCCCCACCTGCAGTGCACTGCGCCCTCTCTGGCAAGACCTGTGCTTCAGACTGGGATTTGCGAACTCTTCCGAGTGCTGATTGTTTTTGACATAGTTACAATAGGAAAAGAGGATTCCCCCCCCCCCCCCACTTCACATACTTAAATGTGATTGTATTAGAACACAGCCTGTTTTCAGGTTAGAGATCTGCCCTTGCTGTAAGTCAAAATAAATGAATTCTTTAACCTGGTGTCAAGAGGTCTTAGGTTGACTTCATAACTTGTTTTATGGGTTACAACTTTAACAAAGTAGCATTGCCTTTATAAAAATTAAAACTGCTAAAACTTTTTAAAATTCTGTTTTATTACAAATTGAAATTGAAAAAGTAGAAGTTGAATTTAATCTTGTGTGTGTATGTATGTATATATATTTATCTAAAGAAAAAGTAGCAATTGCTTTCTCGTGGTTCATTTAGATTATAGAGCTCTGTCTCCTAAGAAGCCTGAGTTCCATGTATTAGAGGTCTGTGCCAGCTCTGCAGTAAGCTGTGTTATGTCCTGGTCAGGTTTGCCTTGGATAATAATGTTATAGAGAATTCAGTTGTAATGGGATCAGCGTGAGAATGGTTGGTGCATGTTTTTTTTTTTTCTTAGTCCTAAACTGTAACTGATAGAGATTAATCTAATAAGGCAGTCCATATCCCTTCCCCTAAAACTATGTATTTAGAAGTAAATATCAGGAAGGGGAAGCTTTAGCATTATTTTTTATCACCCGATCACGCATAATATAATCATGGGTAATTTCTTTTTAAAAGGCTATGAATAATAAGATGATGGCTCCTTCTCTCTAATTCATTTCCATGGAGTACTAAGATGGCTGTTGAATATATATAAGGTTTTTCTCCTGTCTTTCCTTGCTTTTATAATTACTTAAGTGTTTGAATTCAGAATAGCCTGTTGACAGTTGCCAGTGACATTGAGGTGACTGTAATGTGTGTGTGTTAAATGAGCACGCACACCTCAAGGGTCCATCAACCGTGAGTCTTAAAAGACATGGTCTTCAGAAGACTAATTGAAGTTACCTTTGAGGTGTTGTCTTTATGGAGATTTCTTGTACCTGAAGTTTAAATTTTTATTTAACGTGACATGAATACTTCCTTTGAACATTGTCTCTGTCAGCAGAATATGCATGTCCTCCTCGTTAAAAAATAAAGATACAGTCCGTCATCTTAGTATGTCTTTATATGTTGAATTCTTACAGCTCTCTACTCAAGGAGATGCAAGCCAGGTGATTGGGCCTCTCACTGAAGGACAGAAGAGAAATGTAGGCGTGGTGAATTCCCTCTTTAAGTTGCACCAAGCAGTCACAAAGGTAACCTTTATCTTTATTTTTCAAAGATAAATATTTAGAAGACCCAAGGGTGCTGAACCTCTAAATCAGGTTTGGTGGCATATGCGTATAATCGCATATGCATATACTTAGCCCTTGATGGCTAAGGCTGAAGCATCAGGAAGTAGGCCAGTGTGACCTATTTAGCAAGACCCTTTCAAGACTTAGCAGTAGGCTTTAGAAACATAAAATGAGAAGATATGTTCCAGGGTCCACATCCCACTTCCTTTAGTCATTTCTCCATTGTACCAGAGGCCATTAGTATGGTTCTAGTCAACCTAATTTAAATGTCCTTATTGATATTTATATTGATTTCTGGAAATGCAACCATCTGAACTTTATATATGTAAACAGTAGCCTAAAGAAAAGTGAATATTTTTAAAGAAATAAGTAAATACACCACTCTTCTGACCTTTATCTTATCAGTAAAAGTGAATACCTAATGATCCCCCTGTGAAATGTCAGCTTTGTACATGAAAGTTTTCAATGAATTCATTTTTAAAGCAAGTATGAGATATTTATTATTATTATAAAATAGTGCTAATATTTTAATGTATATTCTGGGAAGTTTTGTCATATTAAAGTCAAAATTAGTGTTTACAAAAATAAATGACTTAAGTAAAATCATAACTGCATCAAAACTATTCTAGGTGGTCGCCAGTCAGAGTGCCTTCCCGTCAGCTGCTGAGCAAACTATAATGTCAGCCCTAAAGGTAAGTAGATTTAGTCTGACTTTATAGATACTGAAGTGGTTTTAAAGTTATTTGGCTGAATAGAGGATAATTTCAGAATAATTCAGTATGTGATATATATATATATATATACCCAGCGTAGCACTTGTTAGTTATTCTGGAGAAGAGATACATATGTGTTCTTTTGTTTCCACAGCCCAGATCCAGTCTCAAATGTCGGGAACACCAAGGTGTAGAATCCTACTTTTGTAGGAAAATTTAAAGTTAGGGTATATTTTTATTTTAACACATACTGAGAGAAAATAACTCCTTTCTAATTCTTGGGAAGTTAGGGATTCTTTTTATTTTGAAATAGTGTCTCATGTGTAGTCCTGACTGTCCTCAGCATCACTGTGTAGATCAGGCTGGCTTTGAACTCACTGAGCTCTGCCTGCTTCTACCTCCCAGTGCCAAGACTAAAGGCATGTGCCACCATTAATTTTTGTGTGAGATTCAGAGGCTTGAGTACATAGAGTAGAAAACTCTTTAAAATCAATCAAAATCACCATTTTTATGACAGTAATAGACTTGCCAGACACATGTATGTAGTAATAAGGGCGGCGGGGCTGCGTCCCCAGCACCCCAGCCGCCCGCACGGCTAGCTTATGCCAGAAATAACAACACACAAACTGTATTCATTTAAACACTGCTTGGCCCATTCTTTTCTAGGCTAATTCTCACATATTAACTTAGCCCATTTCTAATCATCTGTGTGTAGCACCCCAAGGTGCGCTTACCAGGAAGATTCTAGCCTAGTCCATCCTGGGTCGGAGCTTCATCCCGGGACGGGGGCATGGCGTCTCTCTCAGGTGTCTGCTCCCGAGAGGAGAGCTGTCGAGACTGAGCTCACTTCCTCTTCCTCCCAGCGTCCTGCTCTGCCTACTCCTCCCACCTATCTTCCAACCAATAAAATGGGCCAAGGCAGTTCCTTTATTAGCCAATGACCTTCCTCCATCACATGTACAGACAAGCCCTTAAATAATACTGTCACCTTCAAGTTATGTAATATTATATCCATTTTTTTTTTTATTTTCGAGACAGGGTTTCTCCGTAGCTTTTTGGTTCCTGTCCTGGAACTAGCTCTTGTAGACCAGGCTGGCCTCGAACTCACAGAGATCCGCCTGCCTCTGCCTCCCGAGTGCTGGGATTAAAGGTGTGCGCCATCACCGCCCAGCTATTATATCCATTTTGGCCAGATGGTGGTTGAGCACACCTATAAATAATGCCAGCATTCGGGAGGCAGAAGCAGGTGGATCTCTGTGAGTTCGAGACCAGCTTGTTCCAGGACAGGCTCCAAAACTACAGAGAAATCCTACCTTAATGATAGATAGATAGATAGATAGATAGATAGATAGATAGATAGATAGATAAATTTTACCCATTTTGTATTAGAAACAAACAAACAAAAATTAGAGTCATAGGCCTGTTAAACACGGATCTTCGTAGCACAGAAGGCATGTCCCACTGTACTTTGCTACCTTGACTCATTCATTACGTCATAATTGCTAATTGATGCCCTGTTAACAGACTCTGAAACCAGACAACCTGTGCACCCCATCTCAGCTGTCTAATGGGCTCTAATCTTAGTCATATTATATGCTCTCCTTGCCTTAGTTAACAGATTTATAAAATATTACAGTATATGTATTGTGATAACAAATGTAAAATGTTGATTGGATTTAGATCATGAAGAAAGAGTTTAAAAAAAATAATGAAGAGAGGGCTGGAGAGATGGCTCAGTGGTTAAGAGCACTGGACATTCTTCCAGAGGACCTGGGTTCAATTCCCAGCACCCACATGGCAGCTTACAACTATCTGTAACTCCAGTTCCAGGGGATCTTATGTGACACCTTTGCACCAATGCACATAAAATAAAGTTAAATAAATTATTAAAAAAAAAAAGCCGGGCGGTGGTGGCGCACGCCTTTAATCCCAGCACTCGGGAGGCAGAGGCAGGTGGATCTCTGTGAGTTCGAGACCAGCCTGGTCTACAGAGCTAGTTCCAGGACAGGCTCCAAAGCCACAGAGAAACCCTGTCTCCAAAAACCAAAAAAAAATAATAATAATAATAATAATAATGAAGAGATGAAGGTCTACAAATAGACACCAGGACAAATGCATTCAAAGAGGAGTTGAAGGAAGAAAGAACATTGGGGAAATGTGTCACAAGTCTTACAGGAAAGGGGAAACATAGAAAACACACATAGTTCATAGGTTCTTGAGGCCAAACAGGAGCAGTGTACTGACATAGATCCATGTGTGCAGAGATCCGATATGTTGAGAATGAGAGGAGACACCTGCATATTATTCTGTCCTCCTGTTCCCATGGTGTTTATCTCATTACTAAATATTATGGAAGCTGCCATAGTAAAGCAATTGTTTTTAGTAAAAGTTTTTAGAAACTATCATTTTTAAGACTATCATTCTGTAAGATTGGACCAGAATGACAAACCTAAAGGTTCTGCAATTCTTGGATGCCATCAGGGAAGAGATGATCGTCATTTCTTTGCTGCACATCGTCCTGTGTCTTCTCCTGAGAGCTATCTAACATTTTGTTTTTTTTTTTTTAGAGACACGCCTTCTTTGTGTAGCTTTGGAGCCTGTCCTGGCACTTATTCTGTAGACCAGGCTGGCCTCAAACTCAGAGATCTGCCTGCCTCTGCCTCCCAAGTGCTGGATTAAAGCACTTTTAATTTTTTTAATAAACACAGAGTCATTGCATTCTAATAAGCACAGGGATAAGTGGCATTAAGTCACTTTGGCACGATTATTCTGATCTATTTTAGTGAGTTTGTCTCATCGTGCAGATAGTGACTGTGTTGCTGGATTTATATATGGCAGTGCTTCCCATCTCTTTTGTGTGGGTTTGATGTTCTCTAAGAGAATATTCCAGATTGTTGAGGCTCTGATATTTTTATAATCATAGTTATTTTAGGAAAATCCTTTTAAAAATGTATAACAGACTTCCTTAGTTTGTAGAGAGCATATGGAATATAGCATGATCTCCTTTTGTTTCCTTTGGTAATTATTTGTCCATGCCTATCTTTGATACGCTGGCTGTCCCCAAGATGCTTTCTGTTACCCCTCTTTCCTACTGTCCTACGTAGAAGCCTCACCCAGCTATGAAGGTTTCTATTAGTTATTTAAACCGAGAGTTTTATTTCTTCCTTTTTGGTAATTATGCTTTTCCCCATATCCTGGTTCTCTGGCTATGACCACGAATCATGGACTGAATAGAACTGTGCTCCACTAACTGATTCCTGACCTAAAAGATTTATTTTTATCATTTTTAGTGTAGTAATAGCTGTAAGGTTTGTAGTGTTATGATGCTACTTTACAGTTTTTCATAGATGGCCTTTGCCAAATGAACAAATTTTCATATATTCCCAATTTACTGGGACTTTTAAATAATCTTTTCTTAAACAATTGAATTAACAGTGTAATTTTGTCCCTTTATTCTATTAATAAAATACATTACAAATCTCATGCAAAACACTTGTCTTGATGTATTATCCTTGTTATGTGTTTCTGGGTTTGGTTTACCTGATTTTTGTTGAGTGCTTATATCTCTGTCCATAAAGGATGGTGTTATATAATTTTTTTATCATTACCTTCTTCTTTTATCAACTTAATATTGGTCTCAGTAAATATTTAAAAGGCTTTTATATTGTGTGACCTTTTATTTCAATGATAGTTTCATTATTGATACCATCTGAGCTTTACTTTTCTTTGTAGGAAGGTTTATGACTATAGGTTTATCTGTTTAGTAGATAAATGACTATTTGGGTTATTTATTTACCTTGGAATGAGATTTGAACTTTGACTTGCCAGGTATTTATCTATGCATCTACGTCATCTAACTTGTCAGCAAAATGTGCCTAAGAGTCACTTGCTGTCCTTTAATATGGTAGGACTCTTAGTGACAGCCTCCCTTTCACTTTTGATTGTTGATATGCCTTCTCTTTTATTACTAATCTAGTTGGGGTTTTACCAACTTTGTTGATCTTCTAAATTACCAAAAAACGATGCAGTGCTCATGGAGCCCAGAAGAGGTTACAGACCGTTGTGAGCTGCCGTGTGAGTGCTGGGAGTCAAGCTGAGGTCTTGTGGAAGCAGCTCTAGCACGTTCTTTGAAATTTAGTTGGTCTTGAGTCTTGTTTTCTGACTTACAGTTTACACGTCTCTGTGTGTTGTATTTTGAATAGGTGGAGGGGTCAACTTAAATATAGGTTTTCTAACTTGGAATGTGGTTTATTTATAAATGACCTATGTATGCATGATAGTAATGTATAATCTACTATTAAGTGTAGTGTCGTTCAAACGATAGGGCGCTAGATGGGGCGTGGCAGACCCTAGGAACCCCATGCTGGTGAGAGGCAGACTGGCTATGCAGACCAAGCTCACAAAGAGGTCTTTCATTTTGAGACAGGGAATGGGAAAAGGGGGAAGTCTTCAGTTTCCTCATATGTCAATTTTGTTCTGCTTTATTGCTTCTTTCGTTCTTTTTTATTTTTTTCCCTATAATGGAGGCGAAGGCTTACTGAAGATATGAGAGAGAAACACCCAGAGGCATCTGAAAGAATCCAAAGTAGAAATGACTAGCAGACTGAGCTGGGCCATGTAAAGAATAGGGGAAGGGGAGGCCAGGAGGCAAACAGGCCAAGAGACCATAAAGGACTGTGTAACCAAAATGGCTGGATTATATAGAGATTTAGAGAAGCTGGGGGAAAGGAAGGCCCAGTCTAGTACCTGGGCTGGAGAAGTTTGGGATAGGAGACAGAAAAGTCAGCCAGGAGGACCCTCCAAAGGTGGACACTGAAGGATGCTGAGACCTGACAGCCAGCTTTAGCACTGGTATGTTAATAGGTACCTCACTTAGCCCTTGGTCCTGGTTTGGAGACCTAACATTCCAGCCTTTTCTGTTGTTGATTAGGAGATGATATAATCTCTTCTTACCTACTTCTTACCTACTTCTGGCTTAGATTGGGGCATTTTTGTCAAGATGGAATGATTGTCTCTGGAATGATGATCAAAGGACAGGTTGGGAGACTTCTGTTTCTGCTCTGCTGCTTGCTGCCCAGCTTCTGCAGGCCTACCTGGGGGCTAATCAATTTGGAGCCTTTTTGGAAGGAGATTTGGTAGGAGCACCTGGGGGCCCTACCAAATGTTGTTGGCAGCATTGTATCAGTCTGCAGTTAACTTGAAGTCAGCTAGGACAGAAAACACCAGTCTTGATGTTTTTTCCTAACACTAGGGTTTTCTTTTCTTTTAACTCTTTAAAAACTGTTCCATTATTTTTTTGTCCCCCCCTGCTTTCCAATGAGATGTCATCAGTCTTTACCATGGATCCCCATATTTCTGATTTTCCTCCTTTCTCAGCGCCATTTTCAAGCTTTTCTCTGTTTCTCTCATTTTCATTGGTTTGATTTTGTTATAACTAGACGGATTTCTCTACAAAATTATTCTATTTGGGATGGCTGATTTTTCTCAAATCTATACATTTATGCTTTTCATGATTTGGGGGAACTGTGGAATTCTTTTCTCCTCTAAATGATTTTATGCCTCATCCTCTCCCTTCTTATGGAACTTTAGTTAGCAATATAGGCCTTCTACACCTGCTTCAGAGGTCTAGTTGTTAGTTGTCTTTTTCTCAGCTTTAGATGGATTTCTATGGAAGGCATCATTGATTTATTGACTTTGCTCCTCTATTATAAATCAATTTTAAACTTCAGTAGATCAGTTGTAAACTCCCAGTCAATTTTAAACTTCAGATAATACAATTTTTTCTTTAAAATTTCTATTGACTTAGTTTTTGTAGCTTTACTCCGTTATTAGTAGTATTTTATCATTATCATTATTATTTGTTATTAATATTATTATTATTTGCTTTATCACAGAGGATATTTCCTCATAATTTTGGAGTCCGTGTCATTTCAGATCATCTGTTTCCTTAAGGTTTCATACAATTTCCTAGGTTTTTCTTTTTGCATTAATTTTGAATATATTCTGTACCTTGAATACTATATTGTAAACACAAAATTTTAAAATATTTCTTCTAAGAGTATTTATGATTTTGCCTTAATGTGAAATTAGCATGGTCATACTCAGATCATACACTGTCACACCTGCCATGATTCACGACCATGCCCACATTCAGCTCACTTATTTTCCATTAACACAAGGTCTCATGTAGCCCAGGTTGGCTTTGAATTTTCTATGTATCCAAGATAGCCTGCAGCTGCTAGTCCTCTTGCTGTCATCTCCCAAGTTCTGAGATTATACTTAATAGTTCACTTCTTAAAATAGTATTGGCAAGACATATTTAGTTTATTCTGCATGAATGGGGCTTATGAGTCAGATGGAGACTCGTGCTGAATTTAAACATACAATTAGACATTCCCCACCTCCCAGCTTTCTCCTTCCCATAATACCCTTCTCACACCCTAGGAGCCTAGGGTGATCCAAATGTGTTCAGTCCCTAGCACTTAGCACTTAGGAGGTGTAGGCAGAAATCTAAGGCCATCTTCAGTAACTAGTGAGTTCAGCTAGTCTGGACTATATGAGAAATTAATAAATTTGTAGGAATATAGTAAAAAGACTATAAACAACTTAAACAGGTCCATAACAATCAACAAGATTGAAGCAGTAATAGTTTACCAACAAAGAAACTCTCTACAGGTTCACACCTGGATTCCATCAGACCTGTAAAGATCTAACATCAGTGTTCACACCTGGATTCCTTCAGACCTGTAAAGATCTAACATCAGTGCCCCTAAAATAAAAACTGAAAGGACACTACCAAATTCTTTCTGAGAAGAAATGAACTGAATAGACAATTCTCAAAAGAAGAACTAAAATGCAGTCAGATATTATCCCCTAAAAGGAGTAAGTAAGGGTAAGGAGGTGTGTGTGGAAATGACTAAACTTCAGTATGTGTATGAATGAAATTTTCAAATAATTAAAAGAATATAAATAGCCAGTGAATATATGAAAAATGTTCAACATCCTTAGCCATCAGGAAAATGCAAATTAAGCCTACACTGTATTCCATCCGATCCCAATCAAAATAGCCAATGAAGAGAAATAACAACTCTTGCCAGTGAGGATTTAGGAACAGATGAACTATCGTACATTTACAGTTATGAGTGTAAACATTATAGCCACATATGGAGATTGATATGCAGGGTCCCAGGTAAACTAAGACTGTAACTACCATATAACTCAACTATCACATTCCTACTCAATCAGGAAGCAGAGGCAGGCGGATCTCTGTGAGTTGGAGGTCAGCCTGGTCTACAGAGCTGGTTCCAGGACAAGCACCAAAGCTACAGAGAAAACCTGTCTCTACAAACCAAAAAAGAAAAAAAAATCAAAATAAACAAGTGTGAGGTAGTGAACTTCAGAGTGACGTGTGCATCCACATTCACATCTGCACCATCACCATCACCCAGATGTGGAACCAGACTTGATGCCCATCCAGAAGAGAGGAGAAAGAAATGCTGCCTTATTCAGCCATGAAGAAGAATGGTTTGACATTTTTAGGAAAATGGGTGGAACTGGAGAGCATCAGGTCAAGAAAATAAGTCAAAGTTGAGCAAATATTACATGTTTTCTCTTGCATATGGAATTAGAGTCAGATATGCATACGTATATTACATGAGAGTAGACATGGACTCCTAACGTGAGAAGAGAATCTAACAGGATGTGCGAGAGGAACAAGAGACTACTGGAGGTGTAAGAAAGACAAAATATAGCATGTTTCTCATCTGCAGAATCTAGATTTAATATAGATAGATATCATTCACACATATATATGTGTGTGTGTGTGTGTGTGTGTGTATATATATATATATATATATATATATATGAGATTTTACATATTAGTGTTTTCTCACATTAAGGAAAAAATCAAATCACTTCCCCTTGGAGTCATTTAACCAAGAGGGAGTTCATCCTTGAATTTTCTACTTCATGCTCCCTGTGTCTTCTGTCTGTCCCATGTGTGCTGTCTTGTGAATCTGTTTATCCCTGTGTCTACGTGTGTATTGTGTATGTCTGTCTCTGTGTAAGGGTGGTGTCGGTTTGTGTATGTGTCTGACCTTATGTGTGTCTGTTTTGTCTTTATGTCTGTATGTGTCTTCTGCATGTGTGTGTCAATGGTGTCTGTATCTGTGACAGAGGCCTTCAGTCTGTATTTATTGAAGCATCACATAGGAAATGGGGTACTTTATAGAATCTTCCTTCCTTCTTTCCTTCCTTCCTTTTCTTTCTTTTGGTTTGTTGAGACAGAATTTGTCTTTGTAACAGCCTGGCTATACTGGAACTTGCTTTGTAGACCAAGCTAGCCTCAAACTCACAGGGATCTACGTGCCTCTGCCTCTGGAGTGCTGGGATAAAAGACATGAGCCACCTGGCCTTCATAGAAATTATTAGCAGAGTTTTACAAGTTTTAAGTCACTGGCTCCAGCTGACCCAGACAACAAAAAATTGCCAACCAATAATCATAAATGGTTGCTTTTTACCTTTATAGTAAATTTTGGGAAGTTGCTTTCAACTTCTATATTTGCTGGTTTTGGAAAATAGTAACACTGCATTATGTGGGTCCCGTGTGTGGGAAAGTACATAATTTCAGCTATGCGTTAGCTTAAGTTGTAAAAGTTAAGCAAGTTGGTTGTCACATTGTTCTCTCACAGGACGGTTAAAAGGCTGAGTAGAGTAGGAGAGCAGTCTTACGTGACTTCAAGGTCTATTGTTGACTCTGGCTGTGTGGTTCCGCAAAAATTTCAGTCTCTTAAAATGTAAAAGAGATTTTCAGGATATTGCATTGCTACAGAAGACCATTTGGGAGAAGGCCAGAGACCAGTGGGAATGAGGAGTGAGAAGGAGGGATCAGGATCAGAAAGTAAAACCTAGTTTCTGTCTTCTCCTGGATAGTAACCACTGACCCTTGCCCTGGCCTCACTGTGGTCCTCTGGGAGCAAGGCCGTAGACTGAAGAGCCTGCCTGTCTACCCTGGAGTTCCACAGCTCTCAGAACTGCCCGAGCTGTATCTCCTACGTTCTGCAGTAGGCACTCTTGTTTTGTATTAGATGGTCCTTCTCACCCTGAGTAAGAAATGCACCCTTTTATAGACAGTCTTCACTTTTATCCCTGTACTCTGTGGTCACTTTGCTTTCTTTTCCCAGCATACAGCCCAGGCTCATAGGGCAGACATGTTCAAAGAGCCTCAGCTATTCTACTTGCTCACCCATGGCTTTGGAGAGTCCTCTGAATGTGCCTGAGCTTCTCTATAAATGATTTCACATATAATGTAAATTGGAGAGAATAAAAACTTTTTGAAGAAGTAATAACTTATTTGTAGGTAAAATCACCTGTCCGATCAGGTCTCTCCTCTTCCTCCAAGGGCACATGCCACTTGGCATCAATCTGTGCAGTAATCTCTGGGCGCACTGACTGTCTTGGTGTTTCTCCTGTCTCAAAAACTGGTGACTAGCAAATCTAACCAAAACATCTCAGGAGGTACAAATTTAAATATCTCTGTACCTACCTAATAGCTGGTTTTCAAATAGGCATTTCTAATTCTTATTCCTAACTGAATTGATCAACTTCTCCTGCTTTTATTTGTAATGTTGAGTCAGTGATGTTACTAACTATTAAAGAAAAAGTACGTGTACTCTTACATCTCTTCATACTTTGTAACCGCCAAGCCCTGCTGACTTCATCTCCCGTCTTGCTATGTCTAATTTGTTCATTTGGCATCAGTATCTCCTGCAGCCTCATGATTGTGTTCCTGCCTCAGTCTAATCCCTTAGGCTACTCTCCAGTATGATCGTTTTCTAAATTGAAATCTTGACTGTGTTTTATCACTGGGCTGCATCTTTTCCTGATCCACTCAGACACACTCCAGCTGCATCTCTTTCACTGTTGGGCTCTCGTAGTCTGTGTGTCCTGTGTCCTTCAGCTCCAGGTAGATTAGCATTTGGCATGCGTTCCCAGTCCCATCTTTCTCTCTGTTTTCTTCCTTTTATTTTTCATATTTTTTCAGCGTGGCATGGAAGTCCCCATGATTCCACTGTGCTCTGTTGAAGTGTTTCCATTATAATCATGTTTCATCTCTATCACTAGACTGAAGACTGGGTCACACACACCTTTGTATATATTATGCTTATTATCTTGACAAATTAAGACCTGTGGGTAACATGTAGAAACTTAATGAATAAGTGTCCCCCTTCCTCTTTTCTTATTGGCTTCAATTATTACAAGCCATGACCATCCATCATCAGTGATTTTAATTACCACCAAAGCATGTGTAGTATACATACAGTTTTTATTTGGGGTGTTGACACGATTCCGGTTGGTATATGTACACCAAAACCAAAACCCCTAACTAACAGACCTTCCACAGATTAACCCTTTTCTACCTGAGCAGCATGGGTACACTGGCGCATAGCTCTCTCGTGTATGCTGTAGCCTGTGGGATATAACATGTGGTCTAACCTGTAGCAGCATCCCTGTCGTGTACTGGTAGATACTGGTGACACATTCCTCCCTGCTTCTTAGTCTCCAAACCCTGCCAGATTTTCCCAGGAGTACAAACCTTCAGTAGAAAATCACTCCCATGGACTTCTCCACAGAAACTTACCTTGTGATTGCCTGTCTGTTCCACCCTATAGGAATCACCTGTGTTCCTGCCCTATTCTTTCTGGTGAGAAGAAAAAAATCTGGCGATGTTCCAATTTTTAAGGAATTGCTTATTTCACTTTTTTGAGAGGCAAAAAATAATGTGTTGGTTTGCTCTGAACTTTGTAAATGGACCATGTCTACTCCCTGTTGTGGCTTACTTTCTCCGAGGGATCATTTACCCACTAACCCTGTTGACAGAGTGGGATGCTTGGGGGAGTTGGAAGTCTCAGTGCTGTGGTCCACGTATTTTGAGCTTTATGAGTCATAGCTGAAAGTGGTTAGGGGGAGAAGCAGACTTCTGTTGTTAGACTGTGCACAGTCTGACTCTGATAGACTATGAAAACTGTTAGTCAGAAATGAATCTCACTTCATTCCTCAGATTGCTTTGTGTTGGTCTCTCTAATTTTGCTTCTTTCCTTTTTTCTCTTTGTCAGACGGTTCACGCTCTTATGGGGAATGCCATCCAGCCCTTACTGACATCAGTGGCAGATGCGGTCGAGGCCATAATCATCACCATGCATCAGGAAGATTTCTCTGGGTAAAACATTTCCTTAAAACTGTTACTAGTGCTCACAGCCTTAACGTTCCATTCCCTATCCCTCCCACTCTCCACTCTGCCAGCCAGGCTTTCTTGTGCTAGTGTTAGCGCCTCGCCTCCTCGATTATGCATGTCATTACCATCCTCTCTGTTCTTGTTTCCATCATCTCTCTTCTTGTTGAGACAGAACAGGGTTGTGAACTCAGCTTGGTGCTTCAGGATTG